>NW_028317947.1:7267500-7960000 GCF_062004578.1 Staurois parvus | reverse complement strand
CGTGGCTGGTGCCAGGAGGCAGAGTCAGCAGCGGCATGGCCCGGAGGGACCCGTGGCTCCTGGGACAGGGAGGCCATGCAGCCGTTAGGAAGAGGACGAAAGATCGGAGGGCGAGCTGTCGGAACCCAATGCGGGGGCGACAGCTGGCCGCTCTGCGTCGATGGAGTCGGGACGCGCGGCTGATGGGACATCTCCTGGGCAGCCTGGTGAGTTCCCTGTTTTATTCTCTTCTGCACTTCGGGACCTGTTGTGGGGAGGCGGGGGCGCGGCCCCGGCGGAGAGGGATGTAGGTGTTCCCGCGTCAGGTTTAAGGGGGGGTCTCGGCGATTTGATGTCCCGTTTGAGGGATTTGTTGCGGCGCTTTGAGCAGGGTGAGGGTAGGGCCCCTGAGCCTGCTTCAGCGTGGCTTCCGCCGCCGGGTGGGGAAGGGTTCGGGGTCCTAGAGCAGGAGGGAGGGGACGTGCGGAGCTCCGGGGTTTCTCCTCCTCCTGGTTCTGCGCCAGGGGTGGTTACAGCGGAAACAGGTGCTCTGGTTTCCGGGGTTGTAGATGGGGGTGCTGGGGTCTCCGGGACGGTAGGCGTGGCGGACTCGGCCAAGGACGAGGTGTACGTATGTTTTGAGGGCCCTTTGGGTGCGCACTTACCGTCGGAGGTTCGAGAGCGGATTTGGAGAGGGGAGTATGTGGAGATTTTCACGCTCTTGCCTTTAGAGCATTTTCCGTTAGATGGGTCGCGGGTTGACGAGGGTAGGCGAGAGGAAGCTGAGAAGCGGCGTTTTCGTTTTATCCCGCGTACATTTGCGAATTGGATGCAGGCATTTGCGATCATGGCCAGTGTCATTGGGGAGAAGACTCCTGAGCATTCCTCAGCTCTCTTTTGTTACCTGGATGCCATTAGCGAGGCTCACAGGGTTTACGGTGGGACCGCATGGCTTCAATACGACGAGCAGTTTCGGCAGTGGCGGGCTGTTCGCCCTTCGTTGCGTTGGGACCATAAGGACCTTGGCCTTTGGATGCGCCTCATGACTCCCGTGCGGGCTCCTGGTCCGTTTTTTCAGGGTGGGGTCGGTGGTTCATTCTCCCCAGGACAATCGGCCTCAAAGCGTAGGGGTGTATGTTGGCAGTTCCAAGAGGGCGCGTGTCGTTTCGGGGGGTCCTGCCGTTTTAAACATGAGTGTTCAGGTTGCGGCGGCTCCCATCCTTTGTCGCGCTGTTTCAAGAGGGGTAGAGGCCTGCCCGGAGAGCATGCGAGTAAGAGGGATGACTCCGGTGAAAGTGGAAAGGATGCGGCCTTTCCTAAATAGATATCCGGATCAAGCAGCCGCTGGGCTGCTGTTGGCTGGGTTTTCGGAGGGTTTTCGTATCCCGTGTAGTTTGACTTCGATCCCCCCTTTAGCTCGTAACTTACGGTCAGCGGTGCAGCATGCTGAGGTGGTTTCGGCGAAGTTGAGTAAGGAAGTGGGGTTGGGACGCATGGGCGGGCCGTTTTCTTGCGCTCCGTTTTCAGACCTGGTGGTTTGCCCCTTGGGGGTGGTGCCCAAGAAGGAGCTGAATTCATTCAGGTTGATTCACCACCTGTCTTTCCCCAAAGGGGGGTCGGTTAATGACGCCATCGATCCACAGTCCTGTTCGGTGTCTTACACATCGTTTGATGCGGCGGTTTTCTGGGTTCGTCGTTATGGGCGCGGTTCGCTTATGGCGAAATCGGATATTGAGTCCGCATTTCGATTGTTGCCGGTACATCCGGATAGTTTTCGTTTTCTGGGGTGCCATTGGCAGGGCTCGTTTTACGTTGATAAGTGCCTTCCCATGGGGTGTTCGATTTCTTGCGCATTGTTTGAGCGGTTCAGTTCGTTCTTGGAGTGGGTGGTGCGGGATGTCTCCGGAATAAATTCGGTCATCCACTATTTGGATGATTTTCTTTGCGTGGGTCCGCCCGCTTCCCGGGTATGCGCGGTTTTGCTGGCCACGTTGCAACACGTTGCTGAACGTTTCGGGATTCCATTGGCTTTGGACAAGACAGAGGGCCCGGCTTCGGTGATGACTTTTCTGGGCATCGTTTTGGACTCGGATGCCATGGAGTGCCGGCTGCCAGGGGACAAGTTGTTGGCCCTACAAGGGGAAATTCGTGGGGTGCTGGGCAAGCGAAAAATTCAGCTACGGGCCTTACAGTCGTTGCTGGGTAAACTGAACTTCGCTTGTCGCATCCTGCCGATGGGTCGGGTATTTTGCCGACGGCTGGCGGCGGCAACGGCGGGAATTACTTCCACTTTGCATTTTATTCGTTTAACTAGGGAGCATCGGGAGGACTTGCGGATTTGGCATACTTTTTTGGATGACTTTAATGGACGGGCGCTGTGGATGTCTGGACCAGTCAGTAATTTTGACTTGGAATTGTTCACAGATGCGGCAGCTTCCGGGGGATATGGGGCCTTTTTTAGGGGGCGGTGGAGTGCGGCTCCGTGGCCTCCTTCTTGGGTCGCGGCGGGTTTCCTTCGTAACCTGGTGCTGTTGGAACTTTTTCCGGTGGTATTGGCGGTTGAGGTTTGGGGTGAAAATTTTAGGAATCAGAAGGTTCGTTTTCATTGCGACAACTTGGGGGTGGTTCAGGTCATCAACCGGGTCTCGGCTTCCTCGCAACCAGTGGTTGGCTTGCTTCGCCATTTAGTGTTGCTCTGCCTGCAGCTGAACGTTTTTCTCCATGCTGTGCATCTCCCTGGGGTTGAGAACACCTTGGCTGACGCTTTATCTCGTTTTCGGTGGGACAAATTCCAAGAGTTGGCGCCGGCGGCGGAGCGACACGGGGTTCCTTGTCCCGACTGGCTGTGGGAGATTGCCTTGGGGTCGTTGCAGGTTGGATCGTTGGAGGTCGGTGAGTGAGGCGACATGGTCTGCATACTCAAAGGTCTGGCAGGAGTGGCGGGACTTGTTACAACAGGTCGATATTGATCCGTGGGGGCCGGAGGTAGGGGTGGCTGTGCTGTATTATTTGGCAAGGAACTTAGAATGGGGGGTGTCGGCTGCTGCAGTGGATCGGCGGTTGGCTGGTTTGGCCTTCCTCTTTAAGCTTCAAGGGTGTCGGGACTTCACAAAATAATTTTGGGTACGACAGGCTCTTCGAGGTTACCGTAGGGCTTGTCGCAGTAAGGATTCTCGTCGTCCGGTGTCCTTTGAGTTGTTAGGATCGTTGTTTGAGCATCTGCGCTTTGTTTGCTTTTCGGACTTTGAGGTGTGCTTATTTCGGGCAGCCTTTGCGGTGGCCTTCTTTGGGGCATTGCGTATTGGGGAGCTTGTCAGGCAATCCAAATCCGTTCTTGGGGGGTTGTTGGGGGATGATGTCATGGTCTCTAGTGAATGGGTGGAGGTGTTCGTCCGTCGGTCCAAGACGGACCAATTGGGTCGTGGTGCGCGGGTGCGGTTTTTTGCCCTTCCAACATCATTGGTGTGCCCGGTGCGGGCGGTTAGTGAATTTTTGTCCCGTCGTCCGGTGGGGCGTGGGTCTTTTTTCATGCATGAAGATGGGTCCCCGTTGACTCGTTTTCAATTTGTGTCGGTTTTTCGACGATGTTTGAAGGTTGTGGGTTTGGATGCATCTTTGTACGCTTCTCACTCGTTTCGGATTGGGGCAGCTACTGAGGCCGCCCGGTGGGGTTTGTCGGATGCGGCGGTAAAACGTATTGGTAGATGGGATTCCCAGAGGTTTCGCTTGTACATTCGTCCGCATCTGTTGGGGGATTAAGGTTGGATCCCGGGTTGTTGTCCCTGGGTTGGGGGGAGTTTGTCCTGTCTCTGTGCCATTTTGTTCTGGTGGTAGTTATTGTTCTTTTATTTCAGATGGAGCGGTGCGCCTGGCGTGGATCCTGGGGCACTCCTACGTTTTTTGGGGGGCCAGGCGGGCGAATGTGAGGCCTAATGGGCGGCAGTTGGGGTTGACTAGACAAGAGGCTTGCGTGCGATGGGTAGGTGTGCCGGGGATGTTGTGGGGTCGTGTGGTGCCTGAAGTTCGGCATTTTGCTAGTCTGGATAGGCCACCAGATGTTCTGGTATTGCATGCGGGGGGTAATGATTTGGGAGTTCGGTCCATGCGGGAGTTGGTGAGGGATGTAAAGATGGACTTTCTGCTATTGCGGAGGGATTATCCGGAAATGGTGTTGGTATGGTCGTATATGGTAGCCCGCGCCTCTTGGCGTTTGGCGCGGTCGGTGGAGCGGCTCAATAAAGCGCGGATAAAGGTCAACAAGGAGGTGGGGTGCTTTTTCATTCGTAATGGGGGGTTGGTGGTCCGGCATTTGGAGTTGGAGGTAGATACCTGGCAGTATCTGTGGAATGATGGGGTACATCTCAATGCGGTTGGGACGGATTTGTGGTCTCTGGGTTTACAGGATGGTGTGCAGAGAGCAGTCCGTTTGTGGTGGGGCACGCATGGGTAAGGGCTTACCCAGCGTGTTGTGGCGGTTTGTTGGTCTTTGGAGGCGGGTATTATCTTGAAGGTACAGAGAATGGTGTGGGACCCATCAGTGGTATGGTGTGCCCGGGGAACATTCCAGTTAACCAAGGTTTAACTGGAATGTGGTGGTGCTGCACTGCGGACGGTAAGGTTGTCTCCGAGCTGGTTGGTTGCGGCTGGAGGCCTGGTGGTATATGGGGTCCTCAGGTGCATTTCAGATAATTTGTGGATGGTGCCTTCGAAGACCAACAACAAATCGGTATGTTTTTCTGTTATAAGGAATATTTTGGTGTTTAAATCGTGTGGTTAATAAAAGGCCGCGTTGGCCATTTTACTCCAAATCGGTGTCATGTTTTTATTTAAGTAAGAGTTATAGGTAAGGGGATCTGGATGAACCGATCTCTGGTGCACTAGTCATGTCAGGAACTGCAGACATGTTATATTAGATGGCCAGAGACTATGGGCATTATACAACAGTTGGCCTGAGACTGTGGACATGGTGTAGGAGATGGTCAGAGACTGTAGACATAACACAAAAGATGGTCAGAGACTGCAGACTGCTAGAAATCACTGCTTTACAGGGCAATAGGGAAACACAGATTGGTGCTTGCAGGGGCAGAGAGGACAACACAAAAAGAGTCAAAGTGCCGCATGTGGCCCTAAAGCTGCAGGTTGGGCACCAGGGTACTATAGTATCAAAACTGCTACACAAGCCATCTTGTAATTTAATATTATGAAAAATGACCTTTCCTTTTTAATATGCAGCATTGTCATTGTCTGTAAAATTTAATGCAATATGGCAACCTGAAGGGGTCCTGTATTTTCTGACAGATATATTTCAGGAGCACTGATCAGAGACACGGACAGAGTGTTTTCACCCTATAATGAGAAATCCCTGATCAAGGACCTTCACGGCAGAATCACCAGCTATTATGGTAATAAATGAATAAAAAATATTGAAAATTACTTTTGAAATTCCATTAAAGCGGACCCCCAGGCAGATGTAAAGGACAAAAATAAATGCCACTATGTATTCATTAATATATCCTTAAAGTCCAACTCCAGGATTACTGCCTTTTTATCTGCTATTGTACCTCTGTCCATACACACATCCACGCTATATACATTTTTTAACCACTTAAGTACCAGCCTGTATATTCCCTTCTATACCAGGCAATTTGATAGTTTGACTGATAACTACTCAGTCATGCAATAGTGTATTTTTAATTTGTTATTTTATACATCTTTTTTTTTTCTTTTGATGATATTCAATACTGTTTGTATTATATATATATATATATATATATATATATATATATATGTATAGTTAAAAAAAAAAAGTTTGCTTTACTTTCTGTTGTAAAACAAGCAAAGAAAAAAAATGCCAGGATTCTAAGAACACTCCTCAAAATGACACCTTTTTGTAAAGTAGACACCCAAAGGTGATCAAATTTTTGCCATAATTTTTTTTCTTTAGAAATGATGAAACCTACTGTTATTGAGATGGTTAAATCAAGGCACTTAGTACTGGTGCTTTAGCAATATTTTAGGGCCAATCAGAGATTGAGGAGGAGGTGAAGGGGTACAGATCACATACAGTTATGGAGGGAGAGGAAGGGGTTAATGTTCAGATGTGAGGGGATAATATACAGGTCACTAGAGACAGATTGGAGATTGGATGTATTGAGGAGAATGGGGAAGTGAAAGGGTTAAGAAAACAACTCCACAATTAACCCCCCTTACCCTGAATATGCTGTTGCTTGAGCTCTGGAAGTAATGAATACTTGTTTATTCATTTGTTCCTCCTTCCTTTGAGAAGAAGGGGGCAGGGTCTTAGATGTAAACAGTAGTACTGTTTACATTTGTGATCACTGTGAATGGACATCTCCAGGTAGAGAGCCGCTCGGATCTGCTCTGTGCACTAAATCTGTGAACAAGATTTCAAATCACAGCCACAGAGTGATTTCTGCGGTGCCGTTTATAAATGGCACGCCATATTTTTTTTACAATACAGAAGTAGGGAGGTGATGAATTTACTAATAAATGAGAAATCAAATATATCAGTACCTCTGATGTCATAATAAAGCTACTGATTTCTCAGCTAAACTTGGATGCCTCCATTTCCTCCATGTTCCAGGGACTACATGTCCCATAATTCTCAGCCACTGTTTCCTGTCTTCAAGCGGAGTCACGGACGCATTTCTCACAGTTTCTAACGATACTGCACATATTTTACAGCATGCATCGCTACACATAGTGGCAATGGAGTAACCCTGCCCACAACGTTCTTCACACTGACATATTATTGTCAGCACTACAGCGCTGAGAATTACATGGAAGCAGTGAGGTCCCTGTTAAGTTATAATGTGTTGATTCCCTGGGACAAGGAATAAGGACGAAGTTCTTGTACAACAGAGCTCAGACTGGGAGAGAGTGAAGCTTATCAGCAAATTTGTTTTGCCCGCTTTAATTGTGGCATTAGCCCCTAGGTCTGGCATTGCTGGCACAGCTGGTTCTTCGGTTTTGAAGTAGAATCATTGGGACCTGATCTTTTCCTATTGCTGTTTCACTTTTGCTTACAGGTCCTCACCACACTGTGACTTGACAGCAGACTGATGAGTCCACCTCTCTATCGTTCTGTTCTCTCCTCCTATCAGCATGGTTCCTTTCACTGACTGATGCCTTCTACTTCTTCTTCCTTCCCCAGTCTGAGCTCTACTGTACTGTAGACTGCAAGAAGCGGGTTCTTTGGTTTTGAAGAGGGATCATTAGGTCAGAATATTCTAGTGCCGACAAAATTTCACCAATAATTTGAAAGTGTGTATATAGCACCAATGCTTTCACTGTCCCACTTATACCTAAAAGGCCTATTCATAGAAACGTAATGCTAACCTAAAATTTCAAGCCCAGAAAAGCACCATGCCATAATCTATCAATGACACTAACTTGGATGCCAGCAAACAAAAAAGTGCCAGCATGTTTGCCCCAAACACAACTAATTTGTATAAGAGCACCAAGTAAGAATAACCGGATTCTACATTCTGATCAAAGCAGAAGTGAAGTCAAATCAGAACGCCCCAGCACCCCCGGCCAACACTGCTCCCATTATAGAGGGGACATAAAGCATTTGACTTGGTCACGTGACCAGCTGCCATGGAATAAGAGAGCTGCAGTTTCTGCTGTGTAGATAAGAAACTTGGATTGTCTATTAACCACTTTCCCTCCAGAGGATTTACCCCCCCCCCCTTCCTGACCAGGCCATTTTTTGCGATATGGCGCTGCGTTACTTTAACTGACAATTGCGCGGTCATGCAACACTGCACTTAAATTAAATTTCTGTCCTTTTTCCCACAAATGGAGCTTTCTTTCGGCGGTATTTGATCACCTCTGCTTTTTTTTATATTTTGTGCTAAAAACAAAAAAATCCCGACAATTTTGAGAGAAAAAAGAACATTTTTGACTTTTTGCTATAAAACATGTTCAGTAAAAACATTTAAAAAAATCTAATTTTGTCATAAATTTAGGCCAAATTGTATTCTGCTACATGTCTTTGCTAAAAAAAAAAAATCCCAATACGTGTAAATTAATTGGTTTATGTGAAGGTTGTAGCGTCTACAAATGGCGGTATATATAATGGAATTTTTTTGTCTTTTATACTAGTAATGGCGGTGATCAGTGACTTATAGCGGGACTGCGGCGGGCATTCTGACACTGGGGGGGAACTGACTGTCACTGACACCCTCAGTGACACTAATACAGTGATCATTGCTAACAAAAAAGCACTGACACTGTACTAATGGCACTGGGCAGGAAGAGGTTAACATTTTGGGCAATCAAAGGGTTAACTGTGTGCAGTTTTACTGTGTGCTGTGTGTTTGTTTCACTGTGTCAGCACACTGCTTTGTATGGCTCTGCTATGAAATCCAAGTTTCCCCCAGCCACAACAGTGTCCATCAGTGCTGCCAGTCAGTGTCCATCAGCACTGCCAGTCATTGTCTATCAGTACTGCCAGTCAGTGTCCATCATTGCTACCAGTCAGTGTCCATCAGTGCCGCCAGTCAGGTTCCAATGTCGCCAGCTAGTGATCATCAGTGCCACCAGTCAGTGTCCATCAGTGCTGCCAGTGTCCATCAGTGCCGCCAATCAGGATCCAATGACGCCAACTAGTGATCATCAGTGCCACCAGTCAGTGTCCATCAGTGCTGCCCGTCAGGGTCCATCAGTACTGCCAGTCAGTGTCCATCAGTGCTGCCAGTCAGTGCCCACCAGTGCTGTCAGTCAGTGTCTATCAGTGCTGCCAGTCAGTGTCCACCAGTGCTGCCAGTGTCCATTAGTGCCGTCATGCAGGGTCCAATGTCGCCAGCTATAGATCATCTGTGCTGCCAGTTGAATAATGTCCTTGATACAAGTGTAGGCCATTTACGTACCTAAGGAAGCCTGACTGGAAAACTCCCAGGATACGGCCTAGTTGTTACTGCTCACCTTCATAGGAGTGAGCTCCCAAACGCTGAGCCCAGAGCTCCTGCATCAGGGGGGGGGAAAGAGTGCATGTGAGGGGGTCTGAATCAGAGAAAATGCTCACTCCTGTCATGGTGAAGGTGAACAGTAACAGCTGGGCATCTCTTAGCAATGTCCTGGGAGTTTTCCAGTCAGGCTCCAGGAGGTACATAAATGGCCGACACCTATAGCAAGGGCATTCGTCAACTCTGGTGAAAGCTGCACAGCTGGTGTATATCTACAGACTCCCCTCATCTGCAGAGGCATGTTTTGGGGTATTTTTGGTAAAGGTGAGTTAACCCTTTAATGACATAATAATGAATACAGGGCTGCATTCATTTTTGTATTTTCTATCTGCCTGAAGTTCAGCGTTCCTACCATGAATGTTGTGTACATATCCAGCCTTGTCGGTATAATAGCCCGCGCATTTTTCCTACAGTAACCAATTCGATTTTAGCTTTCATTCCGGGGCAATAAAACGTGGCCAGATGCTACAAGGCCCGGCTCTGGTTTCCTGGTACTTGTTTTCATGAATGGTCCCCAGTGAGGAATGTGGAGCTGTGTATTATGTACACACTCGGCCTAGTGCTTTCTATAGACACCACACAAGCTGTGACAGGCACGTTGATCCCTCACACCAGAGCTCATACACACAGCTAACTCATGCTCTGCCTGAGGCCATGTAATCTGGATATTCGGAGCTCAGGGTGTCAGCTCGTTCGGGGTTAACTCCGATGACACCCACACACCCTGATCTACTCCATGCACAAACCCAGCCTGCCAATCCCTCCCTTTCCCGCCACTATAATGACTATGCACAGACAGGCCAACGCCCGCGCGAGGAGAGGTTCAAACTCCAGGTAAACAACCTCAGCAGAAAGCAGGACTCAACCTGCAGCAGCCGCTCGCCTCACACCCTGCCCTCCCCAACATAACACCTCAGCTTCACCCATTAAATGCAGAGCCCAGGCTTCTGGAAAGATCCACAGAGTGTGACACAGTAAACAAGTAACCTGGCTGTAAAAACCGGGGACAGTGAGGGCCCGAGGGCCAGCATTAAAGGGCTCATTCAGGAGGGTGGTCAGGGAGCAATAAAAGCAGATAAATGGGCCACACTTTTACTGCCCACCTAGAGAAGGGAAAGCAGCTGCTCGGAAATGTACACACGCCTCGGCCCCAACGCATTAACCCTTTCGCTGCCAGGTCCGTACATCGTAGAGACCTGACGGGGGGGGGAGGGGGTTACACAGAGCAGACTCCTGCCTCTCAGAACCACCCAATTGCTTCCACACATGCCCGGTAACAGCGCCCCTGTCATGTATCCCGGGCTCTGCTTGCCCATCTGCAAGCCGACATAGGGGGTGCCGTCAGGTAGAGGAGAGGGGAAGTGTCCCCTTGTTTGACATCTATTCCAGGTCTGCCTCTTAGGGTTGTCACCTCCAGGGGCGGACTGACAGCTCATGGGGCAATAGGGATCATGGGGCCCCTGTGTCCTTGCCTACACTCAAAGCACACCCAAAAAAGCCTATAAAAGGTACCAGGGGCATTTCATGGGGCCCCCTACTGACCCCGGGCCCTCTGGCAGTGCCCGAGTGCTCAAATGGTGGGTGGCACTGCAGGGCACAGGTGGGTGGAACTGATGGGTACAGGTGGGCGGCACTGATGGGCAGAGGTGGGTAGCACTGCTGGGCACTGATCATCAGGGCACTGATCATCAGTGCCGATCCCTTCGCTGACAATTGCCGGTTCTCTGCAGTACTTTCCTTACACTGTGACAGCGTAAGGAAAGTGCATCCGAGAACCGGCAACTGTATTTACCCGGTGATCTGCAGTGTCATTGATTGGGCGTTTACCATATCTCGTGATACAGGGTGCGCACCGCTGGGGGTGCGCAGGTCCCAGAACTAGAGAACCGCGCTGTAGCCGTCCTTCGGCTATAGCGCGGTTGGGAACTGGTTAATCAGCCCCAGAACCTGTGTAATGAACATGTGTTCAGTTTTAGAGGGATGAGGTGGCAATCCTACCACCTCTCAGTGTCCCCGGCCAGTATACCCAGGAATGAATGTAATGCACTGTGATTTGCATTGTATTACAATCAGTGGAGCAACCCAATTGTATACAAAAGCTGGCATGAAAGGAAGCCATCCATTGTTTACAATTGTCATGTGACCTGCTGTGATTGGTCACAGCGGTCACATGATACCAGCAACAGGACAGTACACAGATCAGTCATCAGTCATTTTTTTGTAGAAAATAAATGTGCATTTATTATTTTTTCTTACAGGAGCCTGCAAAACATTGCACCTATGATCAGTGGATTGCGGGTTCAGTGTCAGGCTCCTGCAGACATGTCCTCCAGCTTTTTGCCCATACTCTAGCGCCCTCCAAGTTAGAGTTATAGGATGCTAGGTAAATTTAGGCTGGCTCTTCTGTAGCTTGTGGAGCGGTTGTTGTTTGACTTAGCCTGCTCAGTGTTTTATAGGCTGCTGCTCTGATTATTTCCCCCTGCCTTCTTGAGGGTTCTGGAATCACAACAGGAGGAAAGGCAGAAGGGCAGTATAAATATTTATGGGATCCAGCCAATACCTGGGAAAGTGTGCCCAGCAGGTGGCTGGAGAGCACATAAATAGTCTGAGGCTGGGAGCAGGAGTTAGGTGGTGCTGGGTCCAGTCCTGCAGAAGTAATCCTTAGCCTGTGGGGCCTCTGCCCCTAAGGGCAGTTTGCTGGACTGCTGCTGTATGCTCAACGAAGTCCCAGCTGTAGCATAGTTGGGGGGGATGACTATTTGAAGGGTTTCATTTGGGATCTTGGTCTAGAGAGCTCGCTGAGTAGTGCCCGGTGGAAGCTAAAAAGGGGTGTCCAGCTGTCCTGTCACATTTTGAGCCTTGTTTCTCCCTCACTGTAGAGTGCCTGGATATCGTAAGGAGGCAAACAGTGATCCTGTGGCATTGTAAGTACCGACCTGAACCTAATTTCAGCTACCTTTCCTGCCTTTGTGTGCAGAGACTGTTTAAGAGAAGGAGACGTGTCTTCAGTGTTCCTGGGGTATCCCACGTGTCCCCTTACCCCATCTAAGTTTCTACAGCAATAAAAATCCTTAAAAGGCATCCCCTAGACTTTTTTAATTGAGCCAGAGAGAAAATGCTGTGTGCCTGGGTACCCCTGCACTAAGGCTGGCCATACATTATGCAACTGTCTTGAGATTTTTGGTTTAGATTTACCAAAAACCATATAATAGGAGGTCAAACCTAACAACACTTTCAATTGTATCCAATTAGGCAGGCCCCTGCACTACATAGTTGAAGGTATATCTAAAGGAAATTGGGCAGAAAATTGTATAGTGTATGGCCAGCCTAAATTTGAGAAGGAACCAGTTAAATTACAGCGGCTCCTTCAGGGGCAGCGCTACACGTACATCTATATGAACTCTCAAATAGAAAGCTAGAGAAAGAATCAGTGGATTACGAGAAAGCTCATCAGTACCAAGTGCAAGTGTATAATCCAAACGCACAAGTTCCTGCATTAAAAATGGCTGTGTGTATAAGTGGGTGCTGCAGTGACCGTCGGCTGGAACCGAACAAAATCAGCAAGGAAAAAATGTCACCAGCACACCGAGGATCACCAATGTGGGTCCAAAGGTTTTAATAAACCATCACATAGTTACAGCAAGGCAACGTTTCGAAGTCTCGCAGGACCCCTTCATCAGGCATGTGACAAATTGTGATAGAAACTGGAGAACTATTAGGGAAAACCGAAATGTAAGGACTTCCTGCGCTAGGAATGGGGCCCTATTCACCAAGCTGCTGACACAACACTCCTTACCAACTAAAGTGAATAAATGAATATATATATAAAGTGCAGCGCTATCTCTAAATGTACTAAATAATTTATAAATATAAAGTGCAACACTAATTATACAATAGCTCCAAATAATACCACAAGGTACTAAATTAATGTGCAAAATAGTGCATACAAAAAGAAAGTGCAAACCGTGTATTACAATTCATACAAATAAAGTGCAAATAAGTGCTAATATTAATCACTCCAACCATCTGTTGATACATAAATCCACAGAAAATAAATATAGTGTCCAAATGCAGCAAAAGACTATTTTAAACAGGTTGCACTATGTTAGTCTCTCTTGTTTATTTATGAACCGAGGAGCTGACTGCTGATAGAGTATAAGAGGCGAGGACCTGGTGAGCATTCAAAGAGGTGTCCTGTTTTAAAGCAAGCTGACCCTGTGGGGTCGGGGTAAGGAGGTGAGAGGCCATCACGGCTAAAGTTTGGAGTTACACAGTGTGGTCACGTGTGACACATGCATGAAGATTAAAAAAGAAAAATAGTCTTTTGCTGCATTTGGACACTATATTTATTTTCTGTGGATTTATGTATCAACAGATGGTTGGAGTGATTAATATTAGCACTTATTTGCACTTTATTTGTATGAATTGTAATACACGGTTTGCACTTTCTTTTTGTATGCACTATTTTGCACATTAATTTAGTACCTTGTGGTATTATTTGGAGCTATTGTATAATTAGTGTTGCACTTTATATTTATAAATTATTTAGTACATTTAGAGATAGCGCTGCACTTTATATATATATATTTATTTAAGAAAACCATCCACCAATCAGAGTGAAGTGAAATGAATTTGGCCCCGCCCCATGATGTCATGTTCCCTCCAAAAATGTATTCAAATCAATGTAAACAGAAACATTACAAACTGCGAAAATAAATAAAACAATAATCAGATGTACATAAACTGCATTCCCGAGGATATAAACATTGTGGTCACATGTATATCATGGTACTCCCCGGATTGTAATAAAGTGTCAGCTGAAAGCAGCGCTGGGTTCTGGAAACAATGACCAGCAGCATATACGTCCCTGACAGAAGATAAAGACTGTTGCCTAGAAATATGGGGGGGTTCTCCGATTGCCAAGTGAGCTGCAATGGGGACACACACTGTAACTATGTGATGGTTTAATAAAACCTTTGGACCCACATTGGTGATCCTCGGTGAGCTGGTGACATTTTTTCCTAGCTCATCAGTTCCCTCGCAGTCCACTGAGAACTACAAGTCCACGGTGGCAGACGGGACTTGTAGTTTCTTCATTCACAGATCCCTGTGAATAAATGATGTGACTACATGATCAGAGCCCCGCACAGCCATGCTGATTTTGAATGTGACAGTGACTGCAGGGAAAAAGAACCTTTGCCCACTGTCATAGGAAAAAGGGGGGGCGAGGGGGGTGCTGGAACATGTTACATATAACACCCTAAATATAGGTGTAACATATTCCAAAGATGAACTTGCCCATTGAGTGTATGATTAAATGTATGGGATTGTTCCACAACCATTTTGCAACGAATACAGTTGTAGCGCAGTTCAGCATTTACAGGCTTAAAATAGGAGGTGGGGAGGCCCCTTCACTTCAAATTCATCTGAAAAGCAATCCATTGTGGATCCCTTTTAAGAGGGGCAGTAAGGGCTAGTAAGATCAATCCCAAAGAACCATACTGCAATATGTCATCGTTTTAAAGCAAGCCTGACTTTAAGCCCTGGTTCACACTGGTGTGACTTAGCATGCGACTTGCGACACACAGGGTCTCATATTAATTTAAATGGCAGTTGTTCCAATTAATGCGACTCAAATCGCAGTGACTTTTAAAAAGGTGATGCGACTTCAATGCAAATTAGAGTCCAATGGACTATAATGCCGCATGAAAACTGCAAGGAAGTCACACTGTAAAACGCACGACAATGGGATCGCAGTAGTATTATTATTATAATACAGGATTTATATAGCGCCAACAGTTTGCGCAGCACTTTACAATATAAAGCAGTATGAAACCGAGGCAAAAAAGACCACTTTTGCTTAAATTACAAGGACACAGGGCTACATTACCAAATTATATATATATAAATAAGTACCTCTTTCCTGCCAGTAAGGTAAGAATGCATAACATTACAGCATTTTGTGAACGCATAGGGCAGCATTTTAAGGGCTGCCCTATGTGCAACAAACAGGGCAAAATGGCTCATACACCTTTTGGAGATTCAATCTTCAGGCGTTTTTTTAACGATGCATTTTTTGTCTTCGAAGAAAAAAAAACACATCTATTTTGCTGCATTTGGGTATCAAACAATGAATGGCACCGCAAGAGAAACACGTGTTTGTTGCTTGTTTTCCAAAAAGCTATAGTGTGAATGCAGCCTTATATAATGCGGAGTCTAGGGATTGAAGAATAAACTAATACTTACCTTATTCCAGTCCCTGGGGCCTCTTCTCTAAGGCGCTCCGGCTGACAGTCACCCGCTGACATCATCGCATACAATGCAGGGTCAATAGCCCTGCATTATACATGAGGATGGCTTGCCAGCGGTGCAAGGAATAAGGTAAGCAATACAGCCTTTTCCTCTAACCCAGGGGTCTCCAAACTTTCTAAACTTTCACTGTCCTTCAAACTTTAAGAGGGCCGGACTGTGGCCAGTGGGAGCAGAACCTGGTATTAGGGGGGAATATTTTCCCATTATTGGTGTCAGTGGGAGGAATAGTGCCCCATCACTGATGTCAGTGGGAGGAATAGTGCCCCATCACTGATGTCAGTGGGAGGAATAGTGCCTCATCACTGATGTCAGTGGGAGGAATAGTGCCCCATCATTGGTATCAGTGGGAAGAATAATGCCCCATCATTGGTGTCAGTGGGAGGAATAGCGCCCCATCATTGGTGTCAGTGGGAGGAATAGTGCCCCATCATTGGTGTCAATGGGAGGAATAGCACCCCATCATTGGTGTCTGTGGGAGGAATAGTGCCCCATCATTGGTGTCAGTGGGAGGAATAGCGCCCCATCATTGGTGTCAGTGGGAGGAATAGTGCCCCATCATTGCTGTCAGTGGGAGGAATAGTGCCCCATCATTGGTATCAGTAGGAGGAATAGTGCCCCATCATTGCTATCAGTGGGAGGAATAGCGCCCCATCATTGGTGTCAGTGGGAGGAATAGTGCCCCATCATTGGTATCAGTGGGAAGAATAATGCCCCATCATTGGTGTCAGCGGGAGGATTAGTGCCCCATCGGTGGTGTCAGTGGGAGGAATAACGCCCTATCATTGCTGTCAGTGGGAGGAATAGCGCCCCATCATTGGAGTCAGTGGGAGGAATAGCGCCCCATCTTTGGTGTCAGTCTTCTTCACTCGTGCAGGATACACAGGTGTTCTATGCAGCCACATGCAGGAAGCCTGTTCAAATCAATGGCAGTCGAGCAGCTTCTCTGATCCCCCCAAGGGCATCCCAGAGCGTACATCCGGATGTACCAGACAGATCTAAATGCAGTCTGCCTGAGTTCTGTTCCATGCATCAGACCTGCACAGATGTACAAACGGGAATGTGTTTTGAGATCCCCACAGAGCTATGCTGCCGCCCACTTGTCATTGATTTGAACAGGCTGCCTGCATGTGGTTACTCAGAACACCTGTGCATCCCATGTGGATGAAGGCAGCCCTCTGCGCGGTTGTACAGATGGGTACATCCATGTGAATGAGGTGTTAGTTTCGACAACAGTTATTCAGTTGTGGCATTCTGCAGTCATAAGAGGTCATTTACACCACTGTGTAGCTCTCACCGCCAGAAAGGCCACTGCAGCAGGTTCTTTTCCCCAATTAGCCTGAGTTCACGCTTCTGTAGTGCGGCATATCGCATGTGATTCACACAGGAACCGCACCGCATTCCTGTGCAAATCACATGCAAATTCTGTGCGGTGCTATTTGAGCCATACCTTTTGGTGCAGGACCCATTTTTTGGGTCTGCACTAGAATCGGATCGCATGGGTATTCACACCTATGCAGTCCGATTCTGCACACCAATTTCGGAGTGTTGCTAACTTAACATACACACCCGCAGCGGTTCGTATGAACAGGGTGCGATTGTGATGCGGTTGAAGGACCACAATCTAGGGGCCAACAGACTGAGAGCGATTGTTATTGGTGTAGCAGTCCTGACTCCCCTGGATTCAGGATAGTACCTCCAAAGGCAAGGAGCGAGCTAGCATTTATCCCATGGCTGAGTCCATGGCTATAAAGAGGAGAATAGAATTGAAATTGAGCACCAGTCACTTTAGGTCTTTTTCAAAGCTTTAATGTTGAACTTGAAAAAGAGTGGGAGTGGAGGGTTAGGGGTTTCAGATGCCACGCAGATCACTTACAGACTCCTTGGATTCCAGAATACTGGCCAGCATCAATGTGTCAGAACCTTTAAGCCGAACCGGCAACACTGCAAGCACGTTTTCAGAGTCTAGTGCATCCTCCAAGGGAGTCACCACATCCTTCTGAGAGACCAGCCTTCATCCTGGCTTTTTCCAGCAAGGGGCCTCCCCACCTTAGGAAGGACAGTGTCAGGACCACTTCAATGCAGTTAGGCTCCAGACAGGCTACTGGGCCATAGAAACCTCCTACTGGGCTGTCTGGAGGAAATATAAATATTCTTAACCCAGTCTAGTTGTACAATCTCATACTATGACCTGTAGTACCAGTCACACTTACTGGTGACAGTGAGAAATGCACAACCCAACCAAGATTAGGGGAAAGCCAGATAAAGAAACTATTTAATCAGTCTAAGCCAACTACAGCACAGCCAAAAACTAGATTTGCACAGTAGCCCCAGTTTAGGACAAGGGGGCTACACTGGGTTTAGTTCAAGTGTTACTAAACCCAGGACCCTGCATTCACTATATCTGGTCTCCCACAGTACACAGAAAATGGAAATGCAATTATTTTAGTAAATATAAACTGCTAAATACCTTTTCTCATCAGCAGTTAGAGCAGTCTTGTGACTTCTATCAGTGTCCAGCAGAGCACTGGTTAAAGCTTGTAGGAGTTTTCTTTCTGCTCTAGGAGGGTGCAGAACCCCTGACCTCTGTCTGGACAGTGCTGATTGGCCCTGTGCTGATCACATGTACTCTCCAAAGAAACAAAAACAACTCTCTACCAATACACTCCACACTATATGTCTTATACAGACTGATTTTACTGTTGTGGGCTTTAAGCAATTAATTCTTTATACTGCCACCACCGTCTTTTACAGAAATGTCAGAAACTTTCACAAGATTATCAATAACAATTATGATTTAAAAATAAATGTCTGTACACACACTGTGACCACAGACAGGTATGTTCAGAGATTTATCATATACAGTAACGCTCTTCAAGAGACAAGGATTCTTTTAGTTTGTGTTAGCGCATTAGAGACACTTTCAACACTATTGAAAATAGAGTTTAATAATGAAAAGGTCAAATTGGTGCAAATAAAATATTTACAAAAAAAAACAAAACAAAGATAACACAAAGTAACAGACACAACAAGCAACATGGAAATAATGGGAGTAGAGGGTGAGAATACTTAACAATGTCCTGGTTTGCAAAGACGGTACAGTGGCTCTCTCAAGTCCAGTTAGGTGTTCCTTGGTTTGATATTAAAACGAGAGCTCCCAAAATGTAGTTGCATTCCACTTTTCTTCACATCAAGGGGAGTGTGGATAGAGACCATCTGACCAATCATCCTGTCTAAGGGGTGGTTGCTGCGATGTCACCACATTTATGACCAAATCCCAGATGCAATTTTCTATAGGTACTAATATCTCTGAACACCTACTATTTACAGACTGATAACATGCATATTATTGTCCAGTGTGAAATTTGCTTCGGAATGCATATAAATATGGCAGGTTTCAGATGTCTACTATACCTAAGAGGGAAACGGGGTGCCAGTGGTTTCCCATATCCTCTAATATAGCGGTGTTTGGACCTAAAATGCTACAAATTAAGTTAGGGAGGTACAAATGTTAATTAATTTAATAAGTTATGAAATTTACTGAAGTTTTAGCATCTTGGCTCCTAACCAGTCTACCAGGAATGTGTATTGCTATGGAATTTACGATAGAGGGGAGAGTTACAGATATTTGTTAAAACTCCAGTCACTCAAAGGGGAAAGTCAGACATTTTTATTAGGGTTTCCTAGACTGACGTGTGAATTCAGCTAATAGGGACTGCATCTGTCCTGATCTGATAAGAAGGTTAAAAGTTTGTGTATTGTATAAACTGAAGTAAAGAAAGGAGGGGGGAGGGAGGTCACTGTGGCTATGCTTTCCTATGACAAAATGGCATGGAAGACTTGTGACATGAACAAAATGACTGCTACACATTAAAGATGCCTTCTTCCAATTTCAGCCCGACATGTATCTACAAGCTCCCCAGACCAGATTCCAGGTGAAATCCGTCTATTAGCCACAGATTCTCAGAAAAATAGGCCCCCCAACTCTGACATATATGGACCTTGATGAACACATGTAGAACTTCAGCTCAGTTGCCCAGAAGTGCAGCAACCCTTCAGGCCGGGGACTTCTCCTCCTGGACAGGGCAGCCCCAGACCCCTGACTATTTATGTACTCCCCAGTCATCTACTGGGTACGTTTCCCCAGGGATTGGCTAAGACAACAAAAATATTCAGGCTGCTAATTTGCCTATTCCAACCCACTACATTCTAGAATCCTTCAGAAGGCAGGGTGAAACAATCAAACTAATAACCAGTGAAAGCCGGAACAGCACAAAGCAATCACAAACTGCTCCACTGATTACAGAGGAGCCAAAAAGAATGTACCTAGTCATATCTAGGAGGGTGCTACAACTGCCTACTTCTTTTGTAGCAGCCCTCATTAAAATCAATGTGATATAAACAGACTAATCTCAGCCTGTTTCAGTAGTGCCATCGAGCAGCTTATAAACACAGCCTAACCACAGAGGACAGGATCTGTGCCTACCTGATGCATTGTGAGTGTTTCACATCACTAAAAACTGTGGAGAGTCTATTGTTTTCAATACCTTGACAAAAAAAGAACACCGATTAGTTTCTATGGCAACAACTAAACTTTTTTTCTCTGGTTTTCTATAAGTAGCCAATGGCATGCATGATTTTTAGTATTTAGATTGCACCGCTGATATATTTCCAGATTAATCTGTTTGCATCACATTGATGTTAATATGGGCTACTACAAAAGAAGTATGCAGTAGAGTGATTGCCCTCCCATTAAGGTGCACAATACCTCAATTTAAGAATTGTACAGAAACTAACAACTGTACAAAAGCCAGTATGGAAATCCCAAAACTTGGCATGTCTGCATATGTATGGCCTATGCATAGATGTGCCACACTGGTAGGCCAGGCAGAGCACCTAGGCACATCTGCACATGCGTGCAGTTTATGGTGGAGGAAAAGACTGTAATACTTATCTTATTCCTTGCTCCCCTTGGCTGACTTCTCTTTTCTATGAAACACCAGGTTGTGGGTGGGCCCTCGCTGTACTCGACTGTCTTAAAGTGAAGCTCCACCCAAAAGGGGAAGTTCCACTTTAAGCCTTCGTCCCTCGCTCCCCATTACGGATTGGCACCTTTTGGGAGCGGGGTGGGAACTGGTACCCGAATTTGACAGGTACCCGCTCCCACTTCCGCTGCTATCGCCTAGGCATTCAGAAGCACAAGTTGTCCTCCCTCCCCATAGTCTTCTGGGACATGTGACAGGTCCCAGAAGACTACAGGACCATTCACAAAGTGCAGCGCTTCTCACGCATGCCCAGTGGGCACCCAGTTGTGAAGCTGCATGCTGTCACAGTCGGGTGCCCACACTGAAGATGCCGGTACCAGGGAGAGAAGATGGCCGGTGAAACCAGCGGTGATGAGGACACCGCTGGACTGAGGGATAGGTAAGTGTCTGTATTTTAAAAGTCAGCAGCTACAGTTTTTGTAGCTGCTGACTTTTATTTTTTTTTTCAGGTGGAACTCCGCTTAAATGTATGGGAACCAGGCAGTGCCCAGGGGTCCCAAGTGCATGGGGGCCCCACAATAATTTTGCATTACATCATACTTGCCAACTGTCCCAGACTTGCCGGGACAGTCACACTTTTAACTAAGCTGTCCCGAGATGGCCGTGTCCCAGGAAGCATCCCGGGAACCCGTACTACGCCCTCCAGATCCCAATATTGTGCCTTTCTGACCCCCCCATACTGTGCCCTTCTGCCTCGCCCCTGTACTGTTCCTTTTGTGTTGACCAGTCTTTGATTTATGGCAAGTTTTCTTATTGTTTAAAAATGATCAGCTATTAATACTTTAAGCATCTTAGAGGAGAAGCTGTGGGGGACCAGTTGTATAGTGGGAGAAAGGCTGCTGGAGCATGGAAGGTAAGTTTTACAGCTTGTTCCTCAACCCCTAGATGTAACAAGTAGTTACTGAAATGCCAGGAGGCCCCACAGCAAGGGTATTTTTTCTGGTGCTCACAGTCGGCTTTAACCTCTTTTCTTCTCAGTAGATTTGTATGGGAGATCAATCACATAACAATTATTCATTTATGATATTGTTGAAGAGATAATTCATTTCTAAAATTGGATATAAAGTTAAAAAATGATGGAAGGTCCAAAGCCATTTAGAAATCAGCAGCTAGATCTCACAAGCTCATATCTCATGGAGTGGGCTCCCCTGGAGACTGCCTGGCGACTGTCTTTGCATTGTTCTGTGAGACAAAAGCATTAACCAGTTGCCCACCGCCCTGAAGCAGAAATACTGCTACAGGGCGTCAGGGCTGCGCAAACTCACGTGTGTGTGTATATATATGTGATCTGCATTTCTGGGTAGGGGGCGTGCACGTGCGCCGTGCTACCTGCGCCGCCATTGGTGGCTACGGATGTCAATCATTGGGTCCTGGACGAAGATTCTCCGCTGGCACCCTGTGATCTCCAAGTTACACTGACAGGAGAAACCTATGTGTAAACAACACAGGTCTCTCTTCTGCCAGCAATAACATGCTGCTGTGTATTTCTGTGCACAGCATAGAAATACACAGCAGCATGTTTCCCAGGTATAACACACATAGCAGATGTTGTAAAACAGCACATAGTTAACCCTTTGATCACCCCATATGTTAACCCCTTCCTGACGAGTGTCATTAGTACAGTGTCAGTTCTTTTTATTAGCACTGATCATTGTACAAGTGTCATTGGGATGTCAGTCAGTTCCCCCCCCCAGTGTCAGAAAGCCCGCCGCAGTCCCACTATCAGTCGCTGATTGCCGCCATTACTAGTATAAAACAAAACAAAATTCCAGTATATATACCGCCATTTGTAGATGCTATAACTTTCACGTAAACCAATTAGTTTACACGTATTGGGATTTTTTTTAGCAAAGACATGTAGCAGAATACATTTTGGTCTAAACATATGACGAAATTTGAAATTTTTTAAATTTTTCACTGGACATGTTTTATGGCAAAAAGTAAAAAATATTCTTTTATTTTTTCAAAATTGTTGGTCTTTTTTTGTTTATAGCACAAAAAATAAAAACCGCAATGGTGACAAAATGCCATTGAAAAAAAAGCTCTATTTGTCGGCAAAAAAAATTACGGAAATTTCATTTGGGTGCAACATTGCATGACCACGCAATTGTTAGTTAAAGTAACGCAGCGCCGTATCGCAAACAATAGTCTGGTCAGGAAGAGGGGTAAATCCTCTGGAGGGCAAGTGGTTAATTGGCTGCCTGTGCCTGCAAAGTCATTCGGAACCTGCAGATATTGTAAGGAGAATGTACCTGCAGGGTCTGTACTCTATATTTTAAATTTGGCAATAAGGGGATACTGTGGACCTGCAGTCATATTTTGATTTTAGGTCTGTTTTAACAATCACCCTGCAATCTACTGCAGTAGCACTAAATACACAGTATACAATATAAATATGTGAATATCTTATCTTTCAAAGGATTTGTAATTCTGTCCAAGCACGTTTGTGATTCATACCCCTCTGCCGGACAGCGCAGCCAAGATAGTATGATACCATGCATGTGTAGGTGAACCAAAGGAGAGAACTAGTGGTTCTATTCCAACCCATAGGTTTAGCAAAATAAAAAATAATATCAAATAAATGTAGTATTTTATGAATAGTTGCACAATAATATGATCGTGGGGCCACATTTGTTCAGTGACCTAAGGCTAGAGCTACAGGGCAATTTGTAATTCAGAGAAACACAAATCCTAATACAAAAATCATTCTTTGGATTTCAGCAGAAACTCTGCAAATATTTCTACTACAACAACACCAGTGCTGACATCTTCCAGGTGCTAGGCCTTTGGCTGTCTAGATTAGCTGTCTAGGGAATGATATAATCTTAGATTGTAAGCTCCAAGGAGCAGGGCCCTCCTAACCCTCTTGTATTATTTCTGGTACTTATATAGCACCATCAATTTACACAGTGCTTTACATATATATTGTACATTCACATCAGTCCCTAACCAACAAGGGGCATACAATCTAAGGTTCCTAACTCACATACAAATACAAGGGCCAATTTAAACAGGATCCAATTAACCTACCAGCATGTCTTTGGAGGGTGGGAGGAAACCAGAGTACCCGGAGAAAACCCACACAGGCACAGGGAGAACATGCAAACTCCAGGCAGAAGGTGCCATGATTGGGATTCGAACCAACGACCCTAGTACTGCCACGCGGAAGTGCTAACGATTTAGCTACTGTGCTGAACTGTATTGTTGCTGTATTGTCTCCTGTTATATTGTAAATCGCTGAGCAAACTGTTAGCGCTATATAAATCCTGTATAATAATAATATAATCCCACTCATGCTCATGGGAATTTAATAATTCCAGTATCAAGGCGTGCTGAGCTGTTGGTGCGCATGGGAGTTCATTCATTCCATTGCTGAGAATGTACACTAAGCGCCACCCACATTTCTACGTTTCTGACTGGTCACATGATGCGCTGGGTCCAGGGGCGGACTGACCATTTAGAAACTCGGGCACTGCCCGAGGGCCCAGGGTCAGTAGGGGGCCCCATGAGATGCCCCTGGTACCTTTTTCATAGACTTTTTTGAGTTTGGGTAAGGACACAGGGGCCCCAATATCCCCTATTGCCCGGGGGCCCCATGAGTTGTCAGTCCGCCCCTGGTTGGGTCCTTTTTGCTCTCTAGTCCTCAGCCATGCGTATATGATGACATCAGCACTATTAACTGCATCAAAATACTGCACTGTGTTCAGATGGTGGGCCATGACACCCTGCATTCACAGTGTTTCCTCACTCTTCCAGGTTGAGGCTCACTGGGTGTCATTCAACCTGGAAGACTAAGGACATCTTGTGGCAAAGAAGAGGTACTGCAAAAGTGACAGCTTCAGACTGAAAAGGAGTATTTTAGCTTGAGCTGTGTTATTAATAAAAAAAAAAAACTTTCAGCGTGACATTTAAAAATAACCCAGTTGGGAGTCAAAAAATAAAAAAGAGACAGCATGCCACCCCCACTCTGGAAATATCTCCTGTAGATTTTTTCCCATCCTAAACTGTGGCCTATGTGACCTTTCCACAAATTTGGTTTTGCGGTATGCCAGAAGACCATAGTAGAGAAAACACTGTGATATATTCAATGTAGAATGAATGCATACTAAGAGGAACTTTGTTACAACATCTAAATCTGGGTTTTACACCTATGTAAACTGTGATCTATGGTAGGCGGAAGCAGAGTTCCTAACAAAAAAAGTCTACTATTTGTAATTCTTTTTAATAAATAATTCATCCTTAGAGAGAGTGAAGAACGAAACATCAATATGTATTTGCTTATGTAGTGTGTACAGGATCTAGCACACAGCCCTCAGGTTTTTCAGTCTGGTAATTAAAAATAATAGAGGCTGTCTTGCCTTGTTTAAATGCTGGAGAGCCTTACACCTAATGTTTTTATTGCTGTGCTCTGAGAACAAACAAGTGACTCTGGCTTTGGCTCACAGAACTCTCCTGCCTCTGGCGCCCTCTCGTGTTACAGTAAATTTTTTTTTTCTTACTATACTACAAAGTCAGGATAAAAATGAGCAAATGATTGTACTTGCTTATTTCATTGTATTTCATTTTAAAGCTTTAACCTCCTTGGCGGTATGATTCTTTCCGTTTTTTTGTGCTGAAAGCGGTACCATTTTTTTGCATGCATATATGTAGTTTTTTATTGTAGGCTGTAATTTTTAGGAATAACTCACTGAAATCTGTCCGAACAAGAGTCTATTAAACATTCCGGATATGATAAAATTTGAAACACGAAATCATAAATTATAATTTAATAAATAATCATAAAAAATAATAATATAATAATAATAAATTTAATTCAATAATATAATCAAACCAAAAACACTGAAATTTGAAATACAGAGGCAAATTCGCACATCGCTGAGCAAAGTCGCAAAATTGTTTTCAGTGTCTGATGATGAATTTCCCCACAAATCATTATCACTCAATTCTGCAAGTGGTTCTGATTTACTATCGCTGTTCTAAAACCGCTTTTGACATAAAAGGACGCTTTTTGGACGCCATGGACTTTTCTAAGTTTCCAGGCAGAAAGAACATGCAGGCAGGGCACAGGACAAAGCAGTAGGGACAAAATGTATGTGAAGTGCATTGAAATAGCAATGACAGCAAAAATGACATTTTTTAAAAAATTCTAATTTCCCGCCCGTACGTCCCGACGTCACAGGGACCAGAACACAGGAGCCGGATGCCGGCATCGGCCGGAGGAGATGGCCGGGGACGCTGCAGGGGACACATCGTGGGAGCGAAGGACAAGGTAAGTGCTGCAGGGACCCCCAGAGAACACCGCATGGTAAGCCCGAGTGTAGCTCGGGGTTACCGCTTTTGGTATAGAAATTTTACCCAGAGCTACACTCGGGAACACCACTAAGGAGGTTAAACTGAACTCCAGACACAAAGACGTTCATTGAAATATAGTCATTAATGGCCAAAAACGATATAAACCCCTTTTGCATGATCAAATGAATTTCATACCTGTATATTACCTTGTCTTAGCAGCAGTGATATCATCACTGTGCTATACATAGTCTGTGCAGAGAGCACAGTTATAGGAGGGACCCAATAGGCTCCACCCACTACAGGCTGCCTACATAAAATTACAGGAGGGGGGGTGGAGACAAGACCAGTCACAAGGAAAGAGCAGCAATGACCGGTCTTTACTGCAGGAAGCTCCTGCACAGAGGTATGCCACCCTCCTACTTATAAACAGAAATTGCAGCGCTGCAATTTCTGTTTAGAAGCACCTTAGGATCTTGGTATATCTGCATCCATTGCACGCAGCTTTATTTATTTATAATTTTTTGGATTAGTGCTGACCTTATGTTGCTTTTTATATTTTTCACCCTCCTGCTTAGTTTGCTAGGATGTAGGCAAATTAAGTCCTTTTTGGCTCCTCTATAATCCATGGAGCGGCTTTTGATTGATGTTGGCTGTTCTGGATCTAACAGACTGCAGGTTTGGTTACTCTGCCCTGCCTTCCAGAGATTCTTGAAACATACAGGGGTGGAGAAGGCAAATCTCAGCCTGAATATTTATTGTGCTCCAGGCTATACTTGGGAAGGTGTGCCCAGAGGGTGTTTGGAGAGGCATATAAATAGTTTGAGATTTAGAGCAGCAGTTGTCCTCTTCTCCTTGTTTCAAGGAATCCACCTGTCTGGGTTTGGGGTGGCTACCCCCCCCACATCTGCAGCAGCTATCTGGATCCCAGGCTTTTATTCATCGAGTTCCCAGCTGTGACATAGATGAGGGGCCTACTCCTGAGGATCCCTTTTTGAAGCTAGTCTAGAGAACCCTCACCTGGGAACCTGGTCTGAAGAGCTCACTGAAGAGTGCCCAGTGGAAGTTAGAAGGGGTCTCACTGTCTGGCATTGGCATCTCCCTCACTGAAGAGAGTCCGGTGGATACTGGAAGGAGGCATCCGGTGATCCTGTGACATTGTGAGGACTGACCTGAGTTCAGGATTCTCATGACTGTGTGCTGTATCGCTTGGGTGGACATGCCGGTAGTATTCCTACCTGGAATAGTTTCTAAAAAAGGGTCTCAGTCTGTTCCATCTGTACTTATTCCTGCATAGAGGCCATTTAGAGAAACTTAGGAGAGTGAGGTGTCCTCTTGTAAATATTCTGTGAACCTTGAGTATCCTATATAACCCTACGCCCATCCAAGTTTTTTCAGCAAAAAAAATCCTGAAAAAGAAATCCCAAATGGCACATCAAAATGGCAGCCTCTGCATTATTCTTGTGAAAGAACCAGTCAAATTACAGCGGCTCCTTCGGGCATAGCACTACAGAGGTAAGATTTCACACTTGATTACTGCACAGATCTGGAGGAAATACAAAAAGCACTCCAAGATTTGAGTAAGAATACATATGATTGATTGTATTTAGACAATATTTTACATCCCCCCTTTTATTTTTTTTTACCTCTTACCTTGACATCTTAGTTGACCTCAAAAACCATACTCAAATCCAGGGTTGTCTGGTGTAAGGCACCACTCAGTCTCAGCACTTCGGGTCCCATACCTCCATCTTCTCTTCTGATGCCCTCAGGAGGACATGAGAGGCTGTCTCTTCTGGGTTTTTTAAGCTGCCCCCCTGAGTACAAGTAGCAAATGTGGCATTTATTTATCTACATTTGGAGACCAAACAAGGCTATAAGAACTGTTATAGTCCCGGAGAACCCCAAACTAAAAATAACTTTCCCATATCTCAAAGCTTCCAAGGCACTCTATTTAAATAACTTCTTTATTAGTTACATCCAAACATAGGTGAGATAATAATTCCAAACTCTGAGGAATCCAACTGTCATGTACCTGGCCAAGGCCAAGTTGATGAGATGGCTTCCCTTTTCCCCTGGAGTTGATGACAGGTTTAACATGGCACAGTGTGGCACAGGTGCCTGTAGGAGATCCTGGCCAGAAAATCTCCAAGTAGTGCAGGTCTGTAGCAAGTGCAGAACTAGCGTAGAGACTTTGCAGCAGGCAAATGGGCAGCTGGCAGATGCAGAATCTGGAAACGTGGTCAGGCAGGCAGGAGTTGGCAACAACTGAGTGGCAGAAATACAGAATCAGGAGACAGAAGAAGAGTCAAGGTCAGTATCAGGCAAGTAGAGAAAGTACTGGAATAGCAGGCAGAAGACAAGGTTGAGTCACAAGCCGCACTCAGCAACAGAATATCAGGATCAAACACAGTCAAGCGAAGCCAGGTTAGAACACAGAAGCAAGCATGGGATCAGGTCACAAAAGCTGACAACCATGCAACAATGCTCTGAACTCCTGTATAGCTTTAAATAGGCCATTAGGCGCCTAAAATGTCAGTACCCACATGCATGCTCACCCATGTTAAAGCACGTGCAAGTACACAAATTATGCCCAGCTGATACCCCAGTTCTCCTGACACTAACAGTAGACAATGGATAAAATAATATGAGCACAAGAACACACACAAAAATATATAAAGTTGCATTATACAATACACTACTCTCTGTGAGTGCCGCTGCCCAAAGGATAATGTCATCAAGTGAGATGAAGAATTTGCAGGAAACCATCTTTTCTCTTTGTATAAGGTGATGGAAAACTCTAAAGGCAGGGTAAGAGTAGGCTGAGGGTCTTACTAACAAGGCACTCTTTTTTAAATCTCTCAGAGCAACCATGCTTTTCATTAATTATAACTGGAAAGCAAGATATGAGAGTTGTGTTATTTAACTTGTTTGAACCATAATCATGGGTTGTGATAATGGAATGCATCCCAAAGGTAAAGATGAAAGCTTGGCCAAGGTAAGGTTGCTTGCCCCGTCTCTCTTCATTCAGATGTGAAGTGCTTGCAGGTTGCATTCTAAGATAATGTCCCTAAATAAGGTGCCCATGTTTCTATTCTGACATTTTTTTTTATAATCCTTATTAGAATTTTCATATTTTAACATCATAGACCAAACATAAGGCATGGATAATACATATTATCAGCATATATTGTATACAAATTTTACTTTCTTGCATTATCCAAGTGCACTAAAAATTATTGAACTACCAAGGAAAAATCAGAAAAGCAAAAGATACATCTAATGCAATATCCTCACTGTAAGCAATCCAGGTCCCTTTCTGTGATGTCGATAACACAAAAGTATGATAATAAAATTGCATGTTGAGAAGTGAACTGGAAAGTGGTATTAGAAAAAGCGATGTGAACCACAAAACACTACAAGTAGGAGAAAAAAATGTACAATCAAAAAACCATAAGAAAAAACATCCAGGACTCAGATCCAAGTCTGGCCAAACTGTCATAGAAACCAACACAGTGTTAGAATTCCCATTAGCAAGTAGTGTCTAAATCATCAAGTTAAGCTTTAGTATTACATAGGCATGGTGGGTCTATCTCCCAGATGAGATTGTCCTAGAAGTGCTATCCATCTTGTTCACAAGGTATAATAGATCCATGTAGCTCATATACCATATAATTTATTATAGTGGTCTATATAAGTGGCTATCAATTGTTCTGACTGCGTAATATCCAAAATCTTTCTAATCCAATTCACCCTACCTTTTCCCCAAAAATTGGTTGTCAATGTTTGGCCGCATTCAGAAGATGTATTGAATACACTCTTCTTATAATGGCTAATGGGGATTGTGGGTATGTAGGGTAGGTATTAGAGAATCTGGGAAATCAACAACTAGAATTTGTTTAATCTGAGATCCAATGTCCATCCAGAAGGAGTGGTTATTGGGACATTCCCACCAGATGGAAGGAAGGTTCCCCTTTGTGACAGGTTCTTTTGAAATTGAAGCTGACAAGTACACTGGTGTTTTATAAACAATACTGCCAATGTGTAGGCACCTTCAAGCATCGGATAATGCACTAATTGCTTTTTCTGTGTCTGGTGGGGCCTCTGAATTCTGGACCCACATTGTGCACAATAATAGATGAGCTGCTAATTTAATGTGCCTAAGACTAGCAGTAAGTGAGAGCAACCTGCCCTGCCAATAAGAGTTCTTCTTGGTAAGTGCTCATTATAGTACTGATCTCTGTTGTCAGTGTACTTACCTTCCCACAGGACTGGGCTGTCACATAAAAGCCATTCTATCCATTGCCTGTCCTGCAGTAAATGCAATAAAAGCCTGCAAAGTCTTGGGATGGTTGTTACTAGGCAATGTCACTTTACTACAGGTTTTGTTTTTTTATTCTGTTAACTGAATGTATCTCTTTAAGCTGCAAAAAAATCTGATATGGGCATCTGCATTTTTATTTACTATAGCTGCTGTGGAGGGCCTTTAGGATCTTTTTAAATTAATTTCACTCCACTTTAACCGCTTTCCGACCGCCCTATAGCAGAACTACTGCTACAGGGCAGCACGGCTGCACAAAATCACGTATATATATGTGATTTTGTATTTGAGTAGGGGGCGTGCGCGCTGCCCTACCCACGCCGCCATTGGCAGCTACAGCTGTTAATCACCGGGTCCCGGCCAGAGATTTCCCGCCGGCACCTGGCGATCACCGAGGAACACTGACGGGGGGAGGTCTGTATGTAAACAATACAGATTTCTCCCCTGTCAGCACCAGCATGCTGCTTTGTATTGCTCTGGCAGTTAGTCGCTTCCCCCCAGTGTTAGAATGCCCACCGCAGTCCTGCAGTCCCATTATAAGTAGCTGGTTGCCGCCATTTCCAGTATATAAAAAAAATAATTCCAGTATATATACCGCCATTTGTAGACGCTATAACTTTCACGTAAACCAATTAATTTACACGTATTGGGATTTCTTTTTAGCAAAGACATGTAGCAGAATACCTTTTGGCCTAAATTTATGACGAAATTAGATTTTTTAAATTCTTGTTACTGGATATGTTTTATAGCAAAAAGTCAAAACTATTGGGGTTTTTTTTCAAAATTGTGGGTCTTTTTTGTGTATAAAAAAAAATTAAAAATGCAGAGACGATCAAATGCCACCGAAAGAAAGCTCTATTTGTGGGGAAAAAAAGGACATCAATTTCATTTGGGTGCAGCGTTGCATGACCACGCAATTGTCAGTTAAAGTAACACAGGGCCGTATCGCAAAAACTGGCCTGGTCAGCAGGGGGGGTAAATCTTCTGGAGGGCAAGTGGTTAAAGTAGCAGTTATCCTGAACATGAAAGGTGCAAATCTGTTCCATAGTAATCCATTGCAGCAGATTGGATCACAGGTCTTAACATAAATTACGATACTCTGTCTTGAAAACAGCATTTGTTAGCCTTGTTTCTAACTGTACCATATACCATATTGCCTTTTCAGTTATACATCTTGAGAATGGCGCAGGGCACAGGATGTACTGAGCAGAAGTAATGATCACTGTACCATTCATACTGATAACTGGCATCTGGGAGAGTGGGTGAGTGTGTAGGTGGTACATTTCCTGAACGCCTGTCTCCTTCTCAGCTAAAGCAAAATGCTGATGGACGGGGAGAAAAAACAGTCTGGGATGTTGGGGTAGCAGGCAGGCTTTAGTACAATAAGAAAACTATGCAAGAGAAACACAAACAGAAGAAAAGCACTCCCGCATAGAGCATAAACCAAAGGATTTTATTTAAAAATGTTAAAAGCTGATTTATACTTGAAATCCAAAGTTTTGCTGTCTAACGGAAATTAATTAGCACAAAGTATTGTGGTAAAGCAATGATTAAAAAATGTTCTTTGTGCATATACTTCCCAATTAAAAGTAGAGCACTTCTGCACGTGATAGAGCCTAAGTGCCCTCCATTTTTATAGCCTCACAAAAGCCGATCAGGAGGTTTTAGAGGTATATCGTAATGTCTCCTGTTTCCAATTCAGGATTACATTTATGGTGGGCAGCACAGTGGCTAAGTGGTTAGCACTTCCGCTTGGCAGTACTAGGGTCATTGGTTTGAATCCCAACCATGGCACTACCTGCCTGGAGTTTGCATGTTCTTCCTGTGCCTGCGTGGGTTTTCTCCGGGTTCCTCCCAAACTCCAAAGACATGCTTGAAGGATAATTGGCTCCTATCTACCCTGGCCCTAGTATGTGAGTTAGGGACCTTAGATTGTACACTCCTTGAGGGTTAGGGACTGATGTGAATGCACAATATATATGTAAAGCACTGCGTAAATTGACGGCGCTATATAAGTACCTGAAATAAATAAATAAATGGTGTGTTCAGGATGAGTTATCTAGTGATAACAATGTACCTTTACCAATATGGTGACAAAATTTGTACAACTAAGATGTTTTGCACATTTTGAAGGGTAAGGTTGCTTGAGTATAGATCCACTTTAAATTGTATTCACATGAGACTCAAGTAAAAGACTTAAAGTGTTACTAAACCCACAATAGTAAAGTCAGTCTGTATACAGTAAAGCATGTGTCAAGCGTCTGCGGTAGGGAGCCCTTGCAGATTGCCAACTTGGGTTCCTCAGGGCACGGAGTCTAAGCCCCAGCCTGCTTCTTCACCAGAGCCTCTGATGGTGGGGATGGACTTGCAGCAAGCTGGAACCAGGTTGCGGCCCCCAGGTACACCCAGATGAGGATGCGGAGACCACTCGCGTGAGCAGAGTACAATGGGAGGAGACAACAGGAAATCCGGTAGACAAGCCAAGGTCAGGACAGGCAGAAAACAAGCACAGTCAGTGGATGAAGCCGGGATCGGTACACGGGTAGTCAGACACAGGATACAGGAGTATCCTGGGAGCTCAGGGAACTAAGAAGCTGCTCAGGCAAAGTGGGCTAGACAGAGCATGTCTTATATAAACAAGCAAAATAGGAGGCGGGCCAGGAAGTGATGGAAGGGAAGGAAATAAAACACAGGTGACACCCATAAGTGAGCACAGACAAACCACACATGTGAAGGAATCCGGGTAGGAAAAGCACTGCAGCAAGGAGGTAAGAGTACACAAACAAGAACCTAACTTGTGACAGCATGCTTGTCATACTCACTGTGGAACCTAAGGGGTTAAACCTCTGCATTGTGTTAAAATGCTGTTTGATCCTCTCTTCTCTAATCCTCCCCTTATTCTACTGTCCCCAATCCATTTGATAGAACAGAGACTTGGGGGCAAGCTGCACATGCTCAGTTTGGTGTTTACTGCCTGAGATATTTTTTTTCTTCGGAGGCTGCATGTGATCAGCACAGGGCCAATTGGCACTGTCCAGACAGAAGGTCAGGGGTCCTGCAGCCTCATAGGACAATCAAGGGATAATGAAAACTCCTCCTACATGTGTTAACCTGTGATAGAAGTCACAAGACTGTTCTAACTGCTGATGAGAAAAGGTATTTAATAGTTTATATTTACTAAAATAATTGCACTTCCATGTTTTGTGTACCGTGGGAGACCAAATATAGTGAATGCGGGGTCATGGGTTTAGTAACACTTTAAAGAATTTTCTTAATGTTGATGCTTTCCTTTTAAAAAAAGGTTCTGAAATGGTTATTGCCTTTAGGCCTGGTTCACACTAGTGAGATTTCAGGTGTGGCATGACAATGGAAACACATTGTTATCAATAGTTTTTATTCACATCAATGCGATTCAGCATGGAACAATTCTGGAAAAGCTTTGTGTACTACTTTGGTGCAATTTCATTGCAGTTTTGGTCCCATACAATATGCAGACCGCATCCATCTAGCACTACATAATTGATCAAAATCAGATCACAGCAGTGTGAACTTAGCCTAGAGGGCTAGTTCTTACTACAGCCCTTCCTGAAATTATGGGTAAAGGGTTCTGACAAACCACCCTACAAATGCTGGGGTCTGAAAGATAGTTGGTGGTATTTCCCCAGGCAGTTTTATGCATGAGGGCTATTGTGTTTACTTTATCGAGGTGAGATGCTACAGACCTGTAGCCTTCCACAGCCAGAAAGATTTCTGAAATGCTGGTAAGGAACCCCATATGTATAAAAGAGAATAACAATGTGATGGCCATGATGCATTACAAAAGAATTGCAAAATTACAATTTTTGGAAATGAGCATAAACGTGTATGGAGTAACTTTTGGATTTAAAATAGGCAGAAAAGTAGATAGAGTATCTTTCGACTTTGTTAAAGCATTTGACATTTTCACATAAATATGTGTTACATTGCAAAAGACATCTCCAATGTGCTCGCTGTGTCCATTCCATTAGAAAGAAAGTGGGCCAAACCAATTTCCAGTCACATGGAGGGTGCTTTCACACCTACAGCTTTTCACCTTTAGGGTGCATGCACTATCTTCTTCTTGCCTATCTTATCCTACACTGCTCAAAAAAATTACAGGAACACTTTGAAAACACATCAGATTTCAATGGGGAAAAATCTCATGCTGGATATCTATACTGATATGGACTGGGTAATGTGTTAGAAATGTAAGGATGTCCCATTGTTTGATGGAAATGATAATTATCAACCTACAGAGGACTGAATTCAAAGACACCCCAAAAATCAACTTGAAAAAACAATGTAGCAGGCTAGTCAGTTTTACTGAAATTTCATTGCAGCAATTCAAAATGGTCCTCAGTAGTTTGTATGGCCCCCACATGCTTGTATGCATGCCTGACAACATCGGGGCATGCTCCTAATGAGACAACAGATGGTGTCCTGGGGTATTTCCTCCCAGATCTGGACCAGGGCATCCCTGAGCTCTTGGACAGTCTGAGATGCAACCTGGCAGTGTCGGATGGACCAAAATATGATATCCCAGAGGTGTTCTATTGGATTTAGGTCAGGCGAGCGTGGGGGCCATTCAATGGTATCAATTTCTTCATCCTCCAGGAACTGCCTGCATACTCTTGCCACATGATGCTGGGCAATGTTGTGCACCAGGAGGAACCCAGGACCCACTGCACCAGTGTAGGGTCTGATAATGGGTCCAAGGATTTCATCCCCATACCTAATGGGAGTCAGGTTGCCATTGTCTAGCCTGTAGTTGTCTGTACGTCCCTCCATGGATATGCCTCCCCAGACCATCACTGACCCACCAGCAAAACGGTCATGCTGAACGATGTTACAGGCAACATAACGTTCTCCACAGCTTCTCCAGACCCTTTCACGTCTGTCACATGTGCTCAGGGGGAACCTGCTCTTATCTGTTAATAGCACAGGGCACCAGTGGTGGACCTGCAAATTCTGGTGTTCAATAGCAAATGCAAATTGAGCTCTGTGGTGCCGGGCATTGAGCACAGGGCTCACTAGAGGATGTCCGGCCCTCAGGCCACCCTCACGAAGTCTGTTTCTGATTGTTTGGACCCACTGCACTAGCGTAGGACATCCCGATACCTAATGGCAGTCAGGGTGCCATTGTCTCGGTCATGCTGAATGATGTAACAGGCATCATAACAATCTCTTCAGCTTCTCCAGACCCTTTCATGTCTGTCACATGTGCTCAGGGTGAACCTGCTCTCATCTGTGAGAAGCACAGGGCGCCAGTGGCGGACTGGCCAATTCTAGTGTTCAATATCAAATGCCAATCGAGTGCTATGGTGCCGGGCAGTGAGCACAGGGCCCACTAGAGGACGTTGGGCCCTCAATCCACCCTTATGAAGTCTGTTTCTGATTGTTTGGTCAGAGACATTCACACTAGTGGCCTGCTGGAGGTCATTTTGTAGGGCTCTGGCAGTGCTCATCCAGTTCCTCCTTGCACAAAGGAGCAGATACCGGTCCTGCTGATGGGTTAAGGACCTTCTATGGCCCTGTCCAGCTCTCCTGGAGTAACTGCCTGTCTCCTAGAATCTCCTCCATGCTCTTGAGACTGTTGTGGGAGACACAGCAAACCTTCTGGCAATAGTACGCATTGATGTGCCATCCTGGAGGGGTTGGACTGTCTGTGCAACCTCTGTAGGGTCCAGGTATCGCCTCACGCTACTAGTATTGACACTGACCCTAGCCAAATGCAAAACTAGGGAAAAACAAAAAAAGATGAGTAGGGAAAAAAATGTCAGTGGCCTCCACCTGTTTGGATGGTCATCTCATTGTTTCCCATCTAGTGCACCTGTTGTTAATTTCATTACCAGCAAAGCAGCTCAAACTAATTAACAACCCGCTCTGCTACTTAACTGACCAGATCAATATCCCAGGAGTTTCATTGACTTGATGCTATACTCTGATTAAAAAGTGTTCCTTTAATTTTTTTGAGCAGTGTATCACTTACGGAGTCAGATGACTTATAAGAGTTGATTTACTAAGAAAGAAAGAAAGAGTGTTCACTTAGCATCTTGGATGTTCACTGATCGTACAAATAAGGTAAGACTGTGTTCACTTTGAATATCCAATCATATGCAGCAACGATGAATAAAAACTGACTTTTTGTTGCAAATTATTTATTGATTGAAGTGAACACAGATTCGCCTAATTTATTAAGTTCAGATAACATAACATTTTCTGTGTGAACAGCCTCTATTCCATTACTAAATCAACCCCTATAGGCTAGCTTTGAGAGAAGGAGCAGTAAGGCTCATTTGGGTAGCAGGCAAGGCAGCATGAAAAACCTGTGTATGCAGTGAGCAAATATGGCTGCCTCATTTTCATATACAATTAGACACTATAAACAGAAAAAAAGATTTAAAAGCATTGACATGGACCAATGACATTATATGCTTCAATCTAATCTCTTTTACATGCATCTCTAAAATCAAATTAAAAGAGAAGACAAACATTCGCTTTAAATGAAGTACTATGAAGTTCAATCTCTTTACAGGCAGTGGGGTGAGTTGTAAAACACATGGGGGAAGAATAGCTGTCTTCACTAATCACACTCTATTGAAGTAATAGATTGCAGTTGTCAAGCCCATCTCGTAAGGTATCTCTGCAGACCACAAGATCTGAAACTACATTCTGATTCATCCGAAGAATAAAACAAAGTAAAAAAATATATGCTTTATATATACTATAATGGAATAATATATTACACAGTATCTCACAAAAACCATGCTGTATATTTAAATATAGATTTACTTTGTTACGTAAAAATATTGTAAATTCACTTTAAAACAAACCACCTTAGCTAGCAGGGTCCCACATTATCACCCCTGAGTATTGAAAGACATAATTAAAAATGACTAAAATTAAATAAAGCATTAACTGCATGATTAATTATGTAATATCAGATAAATAACCACATCAGTCATAATTAGTTCATAATTTTATGCATGAACATAATTAAATTAGAAAGCGACCATATACGTCAAAATTGGCTTCCAGCAAGTTCTGCCACAATTGGAAAATAGTTATCACGAAAATGATAACCTGTATGGTCACCTATGTGTAGACACCTGACCATCACATCTGAGCTTGTGCAAATCCCATTCTAAAACCATGGTCAGTATTATAGAGTTGGTGCCCGGCTGTGTGGCTATAAACAAATCTATCTTTCTACCCCTCACCTCACCCCTTCAGTCTCCTCTCACATTACTAACCTACTAAGCGACATATCGGCATGTATGTCACTCCACTTCCTCAAACTCAGTCTTTCCAAAACTGAGCTCTTAGTATTCCCCCCAGCCCGTGCCCCCTCCCCTGACTTCTCCATCAAGATCAATAACACAATCATCAGTCCCTCCCCTCATACCAGGGTACTAGGTGTAATCCTAGATTCCCATCTGTCCTTTCAGCCCCAAATCCAATCGCTGTCCAAATATTGTAGACTTCACCTCCGCAACATCTCCAAGATACGCCCATTCCTAACCTCGGAAACCACTAAGCAACTTATTCACTCTCTTGTTATCTTTCGCCTTGACTATTGTAACTCCCTCCTCATTGGCCTACCTAATCGCAGGCTATCCCCTCTTCAGTCTATCATGTATGCTGCTGCCAGACTCATCCACACTACTAACCATTCTGTATCAGCCACCCCTCTCTGTCAATCCCACCACTGGCTTCCCATTGCCCAATGGATATAATTCAAAACATTAACAATAACATATAAAGCCATTTATAACTCTGTCTCAAATTACATCACCGATCTTGTCTCCAAATATCACCCAAACCGTACTCTCCTCTCCTCACAAGACCTCCTGCTCTCTAGCTCCCTTGTCTCCTCCTCCCATGCTTGTCTCCAGGACTTCTCCAGAGCTTCCCCATCCTCTGGAACTCTCTACCCCAATTTATCAGACTATCGCCTACTCCGCTCACTTTTAGGCAATCTCTGAAAACCTATCTCTTCAGGGAAGCCTATCCTGCCCTCAGCTAATGGAATCTTCTACTCTTCCTAGCAGTCCATCCCCCACAGTTACTACCTCTTGTACAACTAACCCCTCCCTCCTAGATTGTAAGCGGCAAGGATCAGGGCCCTCCTATCCCTCTTGTATTGAACTGTATTGTTGCTGTATTGTCTCCCTTTATATTGTAAAGCGCTGAGCAAACTGTTGGCGCTATATAAATCCTGTATAATAATAATACAGGTGAAACTCAAAAAATTAGAATATCGTGCAAAAGTTGATTTATTTCAGTAATGCATCTTAAAAGGTGAAACTAATATATGAGATAGACTCATTATATGCAAAGGAAGATAGTTCAAGCTGTGATTTGTCATAATTGTGATGATTATGGCTTACAGTTATTTATTTATTTATTTATTTATCGAGTTTATATAGCGCCGAAGGGTTTGCTCAGCGCTGTACAATAGAGGGGGGACAATACATGAAACAGAACAGTAACATCAAACAGTACACAAGGGGTAAGAGGGCCCTACTCTTTCGAGCTTACAATCTAGGAGGGAGGGGGTAGAGGCACAGGAGGAAACGGCTGTGGGGGATGGAGTGGTAGGAGGAGGGAAGGGCAGCGGCTGTTAGGTGAGGGTGGGGTAGGCTTCCCTGAAGAGGTGGGTTTTCAGGGAGCGCCTGAAGGTGAGGAGGGAAGGTGACAGTCTGATGGATTGGGGTAGTGAGTTCCAGAGGATGGGGGAGGACCTGGAGAAGTCTTGCAGTCGTGCGTGGGAGGAGGAGACCAGGGAGCAAGATAGAAGGAGGTCCTGTGAAGAGCGAAGGGTACGGGTAGGGTGGTACCTGGGAATCAGGTCGGTGAGGTAGTTAGGGGCAGTGTTGTGAATGGCCTTATAGGTCAGGGTGAGCAATTTAAATTTAATGCGTTGGGCAATGGGGAGCCAGTGGAGGGAGAGGCAGAGGGGGGTGGCAGAGGTGGAGCGGCTGGTGACGTGGATGAGTCTGGCCGCTGAGTTCAGGATGGTCTGAAGCGGGGAGAGCCTGCACTGGGGTAGGCCGGTGAGGAGGGAGTTGCAGTAGTCCAGGCGTGAGATAATCAGGGAGTGTACTAGTAGTTTAGTGGTGTCTGGGGTAAGGAAGGAGCATATCTTGGAGATGTTCCGGAGGTGGAGCCTGCATGTATTTGTGAGAGATTTGATATGAGGTTGAAAGGAAAGGTTTGAGTCCAGAATGACGCCAAGGACCTTGGCTTGCTGGGCGGGATTGATGGTGGTGTTGTTGGTAGTGATGGAAAGGATGGGGGGGGGGGGGGCGCGGGCTGGGGGGAAGATGAGAAGCTCGGTTTTGGAGAGGTTGAGTTTGAGGAAATGGAGCGACATCCAGTCAGAGATGTCGTTTAGGAGGTGAGTGATGCGGGCGGAGAATGTGGGGGTGAGGTGAGGGATGGATAGGTAGATTTGAGTATCATCAGCATAGAGGTGGTAATTGAAGCCGTGGGAGTGTATGAGTTTGCCAAGGGAGGAGGTGTAGATGGAGAAGAGAAGGGGTCCAAGGACAGAGCCCTGGGGGACCCCAACAGAGAGGGGGAGTGAGGAGGAGGTGGCACCGTTGTAGGAAACGCTGAAGGAGCGTTGGGATAGATAGGACGAGAACCAGGAGAGAGCGGTGTCTCTGATGCCAAGGGAGAGTAGTTTATTAAGGAGGAGGGGGTGGTCGACTGTGTCAAAGGCCGCGGAGAGGTCTAGGAGGAGGAGGACAGAGTAGTCGCCTTTGGCTTTGGCGGTTAGTAGATCGTTGGTGATTTTGAGGAGGGCAGTTTCGGTGGAGTGTAGGGGACGGAAGCCGGACTGTAGTGGGTCAAGGAGGTTGCTGTCAGTCAGGTGGGCGCTTAGGCGATCGAAGACCAAGCGCTCAAGGAGCTTGGAAGTGAGTGGCAGCAGGGAAATTGGTCTGAGGTTGTTGAGGTCAGTGGGGTCCAGGGAGGGCTTTTTGAGTATGGGGGTGATGTGCGCATGTTTTAGGGGGGAGGGGAAGACGCCAGTAGAGAGGGAGAGATTAAAGATGTGGGTAAGGGAGCGGATGAGGGGGGTGACCGGAGGAGTTGAGAGGGGATAGGGTCCAGGGGGCAGGTAGTGAGGCGGGCTTCTGAGAAGACTCTGCTGACTTCCTCAGTGGTAGTAGGGCTGAAGGAGTGCAGTGATGGGGGGGTTACGATAGGCAGGGCCTTGGGTGTGGTGGGGGGCAGTGCCGTTGCGAGGTCAGAGGAGGGGAGAGATGAGGGGGTGATGGAAGGGGGGAGGCTAGATGGGGAGGTAGATTGCAAGTTGACTATGTCCTTGCGGATTGCGTCAATCTTGTTGTGGAGATGAGTGGCAATCTCGTGGGCGGTAAGTGAGGTACTGAGTGGAGGAGGGGGGGGAGAGAGCAGGGAGTTGAAGGTGGAGAAGAGTCGGCGAGGGCAGGTGGAGAGGGTGTTAATCAGGTTAACAAAGTAGGCCTGCTTGGCGGCGTGGAGGGAGGAGGTGTAGGTGAGGAAGGCAGATTTGTAGAGGGAGAATGCATGAGGGGACCTGGTTTTGCGCCATAGTCTCTCCAGCGCACGACTGCGACGTTTGAGGCATTTAGTGTGGTCGTTCTGCCATGGTTGGAGCGGTCTGGGTTGATGTGGCGTGTGGTTAGGGTTGCCAGAGAGTCTAGGGTAGCTGATAGTGAGTCGTTGTACGTGTTAGTGGCTAGGTCAGGACATGACAGTGGAAGGATGCTGTCGTGTAAGCGGTCGGCAGCCGAGTGGAGGGGGGCCGGGTGCAGGTTGCGGAGGTTGCGGCTGGTGATGGTTTGGCGCACTGGGGGGGGGGAGTTAGGGGAAGGGGAGGTGGAGAACGTGAGGAGGTGGTGGTCGGAGAGAGGGAAGGGGGTGTTAGTGAAGTGGTTAAGGGTACAGAGGTGGGAGAAGACGAGGTCCAGGGTGTTCCCATTGATGTGGGTGGAGGATTGAGTGTATTGTGTGAGTGTGAAGGAGGAGGTTAGGTGGAGGAGTTGGGAGGTAGCTGGGGTGTTGTCATTGATGGGGATGTTGAAGTCCCCGAGGATGATGGTCGGTAGCTCAGAGGAGAGGAAGAAGGGAAGCCAGGCGGCGAAGTCATCCAGGAAGCGGGCTATGGATCCAGGGGGCCTGTAGATCACTGCGATCCTTAGGGGGGTGGGTGAGAAGAGCCGGATGCAGTGAGCCTCGAAGGAGGAGAAGGTTAGGGAGGGGGGGTTAGGGAGGACCTGGAAGGTGCTCAGCGGTGATAGGAGCAGGCCGACACCACCACCTTTGTGACCGCTCAGTCTTGGTGAATGGGACCAGACGAGACCTCCATGGGAGAGTGCCGCAGGGGAGGTAGTGTCAGTGGCCTGTACCCAGGTTTCGGTGATGGCTAGGAGGTTGAGGGAGCGGGAGATAAAGAGGTCATGGATGGCAGTTAGTTTGTTGCAAACCGAACGGGCGTTCAGAAGTGCAACCGAGAGAGGGGGGATGGATGCGGGGAGGAGGTGCACAGGTATGAGGTTGAGGGGGTTGCGGCGGCTGGCGGGGGCAGGGGGGTCCCTGGAGGGAAGGAGAGGTGGTGAGGGGCCAGGGTTCGGGGAGATGTCCCCGGCGGATAGGAGAAGGAGAAGGGTGAGGAGGGTGGCATGGGAATGGGAGGTGTAGGAGCGTGTGGGTCTGGTAGTGGTGGCACGTGGGTCGACCGGGGAGTGGAGTACCAGGAGGAGGTGGTGAGTGCCGTAGTGGGGAGAGGGCAGAAGTGAAGGGGCAATGTAGAGCTGTTTTGGGGGGGTGGGCGGGTAGAGGGAGGCGATTTTTGGGATGGAGGAGAGGAAGACGAGGAGGAGAAGTGCAGGTGGCATGCTGGGGTGAGTGCAGTGCTGTTCGGGTCGGGGGAGGTGAAGGGATATGGGTCAGGGCGAGGTGATGTGGAGAGTCTGTATCACCGTGGAGGAGTCCACTAGAGTCCTTCTGTAGCTGCAATCTGTGAGTGCAGTATGCTGGCGTCCGAGGGGTCTTCAGTGGGTCCGGTGGATCGGCGAGTGGAGGGGTCGTAGGGTGCGATGTCTGGGGGTGTTGGTAGGCACAGCGTCTGGTGATGTTGGTGGCTCGGTGGCTGGAGATTCGCTGGGTGGTCCGGGAGATTCGCTGGGTCGACGTCTTGATTCGCTGGGTGGTCCGGGTGTTGGGTGTCCAGAGGTGGTAGCTGGGTGCCCGGTAGCTGGGTGTCCAGGGGTGGTAGCTGGGTGCCCGGTAGCTGGGTGCTGGGTGTCCAGGGGTGGTAGCTGGGTGCCCGGTAGCTGGGTGTCTAGGGGTGGTAGCTGGGTGCCCGGTAGCTGGGTGCCCGGTAGCTGGGTGGTGGGTGTCCAGGGGCGGTAGCTGGGTGCCCGGTAGCTGGGTGCAGGGTGTCCAGGGGTGGGCCCAGAACCGATGTATGGGTTGGGCAGCGGAGCAGCGATCAGTGGGCCTGAGCTGATTCCTGGTGGTCAGGGATGGACACAGGGCTAGTGGGGAGGGCCCTGCGAAGGCTGGCAGGTCTGTGGGGATCGGTGGTGGCAGCTTACCCGTTCTGGTGGTGCTGCCGTGCAGGTATCCTGGGGTGGTCCTGGGCTGCTGTCAGCTTGGTGGTCCTTGCTTGCTGTTCCTGGTGGTCCAGGGTAGTCAATGAGGACCCAGGGCTGATGGGGAGGGCCCTGGGCAGGCAGGCAGGTCGGTGGTACCCGGTGATCAGAGCGGAGACGGTCCGGGCGGATGTCCGGCGATGCGGTCCGGTCGCGGCAAAAATTGAGGCCCCAGCTTCAGATGCGCGGGTAGGCCGCGATTCCCGGAGCTCCGGGAAAAGGTCCAGAAGCTTACCCTGGTGGTCGGGCTGGGCCGGGAGTGTCTTAGGGGCCCCGCTGGGGTCCGCTGCGGGCCGGATGGCAGCGGATTGGGGCTAGGAGCGCAGGAGCTCCTAACACATGTCTGCTCCCGCCGCCATCTTGGGGTTTATGAAAACCCCAATCCACAATCTCAGAAAATTAGAATATTGTGAAAAGGTGCAATATTCTCGGCTCAAAGTGTCCCACTCTAATCAGCTAATTAAGCCATAACACCTGCAAAGGGTTCCTCAGCCTTTAAATGGTCTCTCAGTCTGGTTCAGTAGGAATCACAATCATGGGAAAGACTGCTGACCTGACAGTTGTGCAGAAAACCATCATTGACACCCTCCATAAGGAGGGAAAGCCTCAAGAGGTCATTGCAAAAGAAGTTGGATGTTCCCACAGTGCTGTATCAAAGCACATTAATAGAAAGTTATGTGGAAGGGAAAAGTGTGGAAGAAAAAGGTGCACAAGCAGAAGGCATGACCGCAGCCTGGAGAGGATTGTCAGGAAAAGGCCATTCAAAAATGTTGGGGACTTTCACAAGGAGTGAACTGAGGCTGGAGTCAGTGCATCAAGAGCCACAATGAGAGATATGAGACACGAACAATGCAGAAGAGCTGAAGGCCGCTATTGAAGCATCCTGGTCTTCCATAACACCTCAGCAGTGCCACAGGCTGATAGCTTCCATGCCACGCCACATTGAGGCAGTAATTGCTGCAAAAGGGGCCCAAACCAAGTACTGAGTACATATGCATGCTTTTACTTTTCAGAGGTCCGATATTGTTCTATGTACAATCCTTGTTTTATTGATTGCATGTAATATTCTCATTTTCTGAGATTGTGGATTTGGGGTTTTCATGAGCTGTAAGCCATAATCATCACAATTATGACAAATCACGGCTTGAACTATCTTGCTTTGCATGTGATGAGTCTATCTCATATATTAGTTTCACCTTTTAAGTTACATTACTGAAATAAATGAACTTTTGCACAATATTCTAATTTTTCGAGTTTCACCTGTATAACAGCCTCCACTCTTCTGGGAAGGCTGTCCACAAGATTTTGAAATGGGTCAGAGGGAAATCCTGGCTTTTCAGGTAAATAGTGTTTGATCAGGGGCAAGAAAATCTGGCACGTAGGTGGTGTTCCAAAACATCTCATAAGTGTTCTGTAGGGTTGAGGTGCAGGCCAATTATATTCCTCCACACCATGGGTATCAAACTGCTAGCCCTCCAGCTGTTGCCAAACTACAAGTCCCATGAAGAATTTCAGGATTGACAGTTACAAGCATGACTCACAAAGGCAGAGGCATGATGGGACTCGTAGTTTCGCAACAGCTGGAGGGCCGCCAGTTTAAAACCCCTGCTCCACACCAAACTCATCAAACTACATCTTTATGGCTTTGAGCTCAGAGCCACAGTAATGCTGGAACAGAAAAGGGCCTTCCCAAAACTGTTGCCACAAGGTTAAATGCACCCATTTGTCTAAAATGTCTTTGCTTTCACCAAAACACCGTATGCATGGCAGCCTGGAGCTAGACTATTTTGCGCCCTAGGCAAGACCGGCTACTTGCAACAAAAAAAAAAAACTTCAACATTTTTAAAAACAGTAGAAAATATTAAAACAGCCTGTAAGCTTGGGTGACACAAGCCACAAATCCCCCTAAACAGTGGCGGACTGACCATTCGAGCACTCGGGCACTGCCCAAGGGCCCAGGGTCAGTAGGAGGCCCCATGAGATGCCCCTGGTACCTTTCATTGGCTTTTTCATAGGCTTTTTTGGATGTGGGCGAGGACAGGGGGGCCCCATAATCCCCTGTTGCCCAGGGGCCCCATGAGGTGTCAGTCCACCCCTGCCCCCAAATTACCCTCCTAGCATATGCCCAATTTCCCTTCCAAGAACAAATCTTACTCCCTGCTACCCCCCAAATTCCTGTTCCTAGCCCAAATCCCCTCCCCACAATCCCACCTAGGACACATCACCCCCTATCTCCCCTCCTAGCACAAATCATCGTCCCTCATCCCTCCTCTCAGCATAAATTCCCCCCCTCCTCAATCACCCTTCTTAGCAGAAATTCACCCCCCATATTTTCCCTCCTAGAACAAATCCCCCCACCAAATTTTCCTTCCTAGAGCAAATCTTACCCTCGTAACCCCCAAATTTTCCCTCCCAGAACAAATCCCCTCTCCGTAACCACCCCTTTCCCTCTTCCAGCACAAATCCCTCTCCAAATCACCCCTCCTAGTAGAAATCTTACTTCCGTGAGCCCCAAAATTCCCCCTCCCAGCACAAATCCCCCACAAAAAAAAATGTTCCTCCTAGAACAAAGCTTATCCCTATCATTCCTAAATTCCCCTCTTCCTGCACAAATACCCCTACCTAGAATTCATCCCCCTCTCCTTTCCCCCTACCAGCACACTCTTTTTTACTTTTTTTACCCCCCAAGGTCCCCAGTACAATCCTCCCCTCCCATCAACACACAGACCTCAGATGCAGGTCTGCCTCCCGGCTCCTCCTCATCTTGCAGGCTATCTCCCGGCTCCTCCTCCTCAGTTTGCAGGCTGTCTCCCGGGTCCCTCTCCTCAGTTTGCAGGCTGTCTCCCGGGTCCTCCTCCTTAGCTTGCAGGCTGTTTTTGGCTGTCCTCAGCTTGCGTGCTGTCTCCCAGCTCCTTCTCTACATCTTGCAGGCTGTCTCCCGGGTCCTCCTCCTCAGTTTGCAGGCTGTCTCCCGGCTCCTCCCCCTCAACTTTCCTCCTTCTCTTCTGCTAATCCTGCCATAGCCTTGCCAACTGGTTATGAGAAGTCAACAAAATGATTTGATCATGCAATCACTGACCTGCATCAGTAATGAAACACGTCACTGGCTATTTCTCTCAGATAATACACTTTAATTTATAGTTCAAAATAAAAAGTGGATCTTCTCTCCCTCTTATATTGAGGCCTAACAAAGCTGCATACATACTGCTTTTAGATTTGTTGTGACTGCTACTACTGTCATTTCAGGCTTGTTACCTCCTAATAAAAAAAAAATCAGATGTTATAGCCAAAATTCACTAAAAATAACCTTTATTTTGAGGTGAAATGAAACATATTAGCGAACTGCTGCTGTACTTAGGGAATGCTAAACATAAAAAAAAAAAATAAACAATGTACACATCCAAAACAGTGTAAGGGAGAATCTGGTATGACTGATGCTATCTGTAAAACTTATACTGTTCCATAACCTACAGCATAAGGCATGTAATTTAAAGGACTGGTGTTTTTCTCATGTCATGTCTTTTCTGCATTAAAAGAACCCAATTCCTGCAATAGGGTATTTAAAAATATCTCAAATACTATTCACCATTGCTGGGATTCAACACACAAATAAAACCAGCTGTATCCCAATACTCTATGGGTATTAAAGTATATGCAAAAAATCTGAGACAACAGATGAGTGGGTAATCACCGCGCTACTAGGTACAGTATATGTGTAGTGAAAATGAATGAAAGGCTTGCAGCTGAGCACTGTTGTGTGCAGGGGCGGACTGACCATTTGGAAACTCGGGCACTGGGTCCGGGGTCAGTAGGGGGCCCCATGAGATGCCCCTGGTACCTTTTTCATAGGCTTTTTTGATTTTGGGCAAGGACACAGGGGCCCCATGATCCCCTATTGCCCGGGGGCCCCATGAGTTGTCAGTCCACCCCTAAAATAAACTTATATATAAAATCTATATATAAAATCGAGCGCAGTGTATAGGTGTAAGTACGGTAGCTGCTTGCACAAAAAGGCACCTCGGGAACCTCCAAAGTAATTGATAAAGAATGAGAGTGCAGCGCTAACCCAAATAGCGATTAAACATATGATAGACCACATATGATAGTGGATCAGTAAAATGTCAGTGTAAGTTCATCAGATGTGCTGAAAGTGCATACAGTCTCCAATATGTAAAGAACCAAAAGTAGTGACTTTCAGAAATGATAATAGCCAAATAATGCACTAACCAGATAGCGCATATTAAAGCGCATGGAGCATTTAAGACCTGCCCCTGGTGCTCAGCCACTGTATCACTGGAGCCAGGAGATGTCATCTATAGGGTGACCACTAGATGTCATCTATCCGGATGGAAGCTGAGTCCAGCCACTGTATTAGAGGATCAGGCGGATGTCATCTATAGGGCGACCACTAGATGTCATCCGTTCCAGGAGGAGCTGTGTCATGGATCCAGGGATGTCACTTGCAGATGTGTCCTTTGCTAAGCACAGCCCCAGGACTAACAACGGTTCAGCTGCTCATAAATGGCCAGACCAGAGGTACATGTACACAGGATATAAATAGCTTGTCACTTCCCTAACGCGTATCGTGTGAGTACACATCATCAGTCCACCCCTGGTTGTGTGTTCCCACACCTATATAAAAATGTGAATAAAAGAATGCAGCGCTGCCTTCACTAAACATGTTAACAATAGTGGTGGGAGCCCCTCAATGTGTGAGGAAGGGAACCAGAAAAATGTTTGATGCCCCATGTGAACATGAATATATGATAACAAAACAAAGCTATAATGATAAAAATAAAAAGCCAGGACAACTAAACACTCTGGGGCGGAGCATGAAGTGACGTCATCCCACACAGCATACCCAGAATTGATGTAGTAGTACACCCGGAAGGATAAAGGAGTAAGCTGTTTGCATAGGCTGTATGTGGGGCAGGTATCCTGGTATATCCTATGACTCTATCAAGTGGTTTTACCTTTGTGCAAGGAATATCACTGTAACGTGAGTGGGCATTTGTAAAAAAAAGGATTTTTGAGTTGTACAAAATATTGAAGGTTTTTACATTATGGCAGCTTTCTTTGTGTTCCCTATGGTGCTTCCAAAATATACATATTGATATATCAATGAGAGGAAAGGAGCCTAGCCTAAGTTTGATGTGGACGGTGACAGCCCCTGTAACACTAGTGCTGTTGCGGGTGGTCCCGAAAGGTCAGTGGGTATTCAGGTGTGATGGTGGAGATTCACTGGAGCACACGTGAAATATTAGGCAATAGGAGGCATTCTTTGCACAATGTAATGCACTTCCCCCATTTAAAGTGTTACAAAACCCAGGACCCTGCATTCACTATATCTGGTTTCCCACAGTACACAGAACATGGAAATGCAATTATTTTAGTAAATATAAACTGCTAAATACCTTTTCTCATCAGCAGTATATAGCAGTCTTGTGACTTTTATCAGGGTCCAGCAGAGCACTGGTTAAAGCTTGCAGGAGGAGTTTTCATTCTGCTCTGACTGTCCTAAGAGGCTGCATAACCCCTGACCCTCTGTCTGGACAGTGCTGATTGGCCCTGTGCTGATCACATGTACCCTCCCAAAGGAGAAAAAACTCTCTCTCTTTAGTACACTAAAACTGAGCATGTACAAAGTAACTCCTAGAGCTCTGTACTATCAGCAGATGGATTAGGGGCAGTAGAAGAAGGGGAAGATCAGAGAAGACAGGATCAAACAGCCCTTTTACACAATGCGGAGGATTAACCCCTTAGGTTCCACAGTGTGTATAACAAGCATGCTTTACTGCGTATACAGACTGATTTTACTGTTGTGGGTTTAGTAACACTTTAATGCACAGACACTTTGAGACATATTAAACTTTATGGGTTTTTTATAGTTACATTATTCTTGATGTGATGAACTAACACATAATAGCACTGTAGTAGGATTTTTGCAGGCATTTAAAAATGTATTTATTTTTGCTGCCCCCCTTAGGAGGGCCCTCCTCCCCGTGCTGCTTTTGATAGTAGTTGCATTACTAGCTCAATCTCCCAATATGCGGATCTTGGTGCCCATCTTAATACAATGAGATTTTTTTGCCAGTTTCCAAATACAGGCGTACCTCGGTTTACGATTTTAATGCATTTTCCGGGACGTTTCGTATTGCGAAAAATTCGTAAACTGAAACACGGTTTCCCATAGGAATGCATTGAAAACCAATTATTCTGTTCCGAAGGTCAGAAAAAAAGTTTAAAAAAAGTATTTTATCTGTTCAAAACTCTTTATAAAGTGCACTTTAAAGGCATAAATACTGTACAGGGACATGATTAAAAAAAATTTGTAAATGCATTGGAAACCAATTAATCCGTTTTGGAGGTCAGAAAAAAGTAAAAAAAAGTCTTATCTGTCCAAAACTCCTTATTAAGTGCACTTTAAAGGCACGGGGCTGGCGCTATAAACCTCTCAGGTGCAATGCATCCTGGGGAAACTTACTTCGTATTGTGAAAAAAATTAGTAAACCGAGGTATTATTTTCATTCGTAAGCCGAAAATCACGTTAACCGAGGCGTTCATAAAGCGAGGTACACCTGTACTTCATAATAACCAATCAGAAACTTACATCATTCTATATAATAGTGCAGCTCAATATCTAGGTGAAAATTCTCTAGATGGCACTGTTGTACCATTTATGAGCCATACAGACTTGAAGAGCGTTCAATTCAGTTCGGAGGGTTCAGCTATCTCTTCTTTGCCTAAGGAAAGGTTCTTGCCATATATGTTGCATTGCATCACGCACTCAAAAGCCATAGCATGGCTTACTGTCTCTTAGATTGAAAAATCCTGTTCTATAATAGTATAGGTCAGGGCTTAAAATTTCAAGTCCTGAGCTACTAGCCAGGCCTTAGAGTTACTCACCACCAACAAACACACACAAACAGAGACACCTGTAGACACACACAGACATGTACATACACACACAGAAACATGTACACACATGCATAGAGACACATGCACAAACACATATACAGACACATGTATACACACACAGACACGCATACACACAGATGCATGTACATACACAGAAATACACGAGCACAGACACATGTACATACACACAGACCAGGGGCGGACTGAGAACTCATGGGGCCCCTGGGCAATAGGGGATCATGGGGCCCCTGTGTCCTTGCCCAAACTCAAAAAAGCCTATGAAAAAGTTACCAGGGGCATCTCATGGGGCCCCCTACTGACCCCGGGCCCACGGGCAGTGCCCGAGTTTCCAAATGGTCAGTCCGCCTCTGACACAGACACATGTACATACATACACACAAACACACAGACACATGTACGCACACACATACATGTACATACATGCAGACACATGTACATATACACACATGTAGATACACACATTGTACATGCATGCACAGATACACACAAACACTCACACATGTACACGTGTACACACACACACCACCATCCCCCCCATAAGAAGTTGCAGTACTTCGTTGTTCACTCACAGATCCGGGTACTGCACTCAAGGGGGAGGCAGAGAGCACAGCACACACTCCTTCCTTTGCTTTCACTGCGCTCAGCTATTGAGCAGTCTGACGGCTCCCAGTGCCAATGACAGATCCAGCCTGAGCTCCGAGCCTGCTCAGCAAGACGGCCCTGGGGGACACACTCGCCCCCACCATAATTTCAACTCGCCATTGGCGAGTGGAAATTTCAAGCCCTGGTATAGGGGCTGTGTTGCAGTCATGCAGGTAATGAAGTGCAGCAAAACAGATGACATGTGCTTTGACAGCTACTGTTATGGCCAATTTAAGACAAAATGGGGCCCTGGGCAAATAATACAATGGAAACCCTTTATGCTAAAATTTTGAACAGAGGTGCCTCAAGAGAACAAGTAGACTACACATAATGTAAAACAGTGGTAGTATAAGGCTTGATTCTTGCCTACGTTATGCAGTAACATGCATTATGCATGCTGGTGCATTGCATATTATTCCTAAGGGCACCCCAATGCATGTGCAATGCTTTGTAACCACAATACATTGTAATGCACTACCATGCATTATGTTTCACTGCTTTACAAAAACAAAACAGCAAATGCACTTTTTTTGGTGCGTTTTGGTAAGTTATTAGGCAGCCTTTCAAATGAATGGGCTGCCCTACTGGAATGCAAGTTAACACATGGCTTGCCACACCACAACAATGTGAATTCAACCCAACACCACCTGTAACCAGCAGCATCATAAAAATAAGTCAAATCACAGACATTAATATATTTTTTGACAAGGATGTGGGTAGTTTAACCTCCCTGGCAGTCTAATTATGTCAATATTTTTGAATGTCAAAGCGGTACATTGTTTTGCGTGGAAATTTGTTGTTTTATATTGTAGACCTGTAATTCTTAGGAATAACTCGCTTAAATCTGTCTGAACAAGAGTCTAGTAAACATCCCGGGTATGATAAAGTTAGAAAAACGAAATCATAAATTATAATATAATAATTCAAAAAAATAATAATAAATTTAATTCAATAATGTAATCAAACTAAAAACACTGAAATTTGAAGTTTGCACATCTCTGAGCTCAGTCTCAGGATCGTCGCTGTCGTCACTTTCAGTGTCTGATGACGAATTTCCCCACAAATCATTATCGCTCAATTCTGCAAGTAATTCTAATTTACTATCACTGTTTTCTAGCTGGTCTAAAACCGCTTTTGACCTAAAGGGACGCTTTTTGAACGCCATGGACGTTTCTCAGTTTCCAGGCAGAAAGAACGGTAAAAGTGCAGGCAGGGCACAGGACAAATCACTAGGGACAAATTTAGGTGAAATAGTTTTCATACAGTAATGGAATCCTAACAGATTACAATGTATTGTGTGCATGTCATGTTTTTACTTTTTTTAGTCTCCCGCCGCTTCCGCCCCCCCGCATCACAACGCTCGCAGGGAAGGGAACCCGGAAGATGGATGCCGGCCGGAGGACACAGCAGGAGGACATCGGGGGGGTCGCAGGACAAGGTAAGGATTGGGAGATCGCAGGACAAGCACTACAGTGTAATTCCGAGTGTGGCTCTGGGTTACCGCTTTTGGTAATGTAAATTAACCCCAAGCCACACTCAGGATTACCGCTAGGAAGGTTAAGCAAGATACAGCACTCAGCAGCATACATCCCCCCTTCCCTCATAATAAGAAACATATCACATAGAGAGAGAGGTAGACCTGGAGCACATTTTACTAAACTGAAAAGAGAACAGTTGCAGTACGCACATATGGCGCCACAGTGAAACCTAAGCTTGATCGTGCAGAATTCTGGGCAGAGACTCCGAGCAGTGGCTGGTTTTCGGGGCAATGTGGACCTCATAATTACGCATCTCTTACGATGCCACACCATTGCCCCGTGATCAATTTGTGGTAGCTGCAAGAGAAAAAGTGAAGTCGTTGTTTGGATATAAATCAGCTGCAACGGTGGCAGAACCTCTGGGCGACCACTTGTGGCTAGGGTTCCTCAGAATCCCAGTTGGGAAATCCTGCTCCAATCTGTCAATTATATGCAATTGTGTATTGGTTCAACGTTCATTCTTATAGTCTGTTAGATACTGAGCTGCATATAGACGTTCATCTCAAGGCACACCGCATACCACCTACACTGGGGATATTACCAACGGTGGCACACGTTCTTTTACAGTACTCCCTCTGAGAATGCATTCATCTTCCTTTCTCCTAGAGAGAGACTGGATACATACTTGTGAAGATCCATGCCTGTACGCCCCTTGGATCATTTGTGTAGATGCAAACAGTTTTCTGGGAACATCAAAATGTTGGCAAGTATAATGGTGGGTGTTTCTTAGGGGACACGTTATGGCCTCTTCTCTCTCCATCATGTAGTTTATCTACGGAAACATTTTAACAATTTAAGCCCTCTTTTGCAATGATCTGAGTGGCCTGTGTTCCATTTTGGGGGGGGGGGTCCTGGATGTCCAAGGCCCGCTGGTGCTTTGGCTGGGAGGTGGTGGCAAATTAGAGCCTTGCTTTTAATTGTGTGTGTGATTGGGAACTTATCATGTATCTCTTTTTTTACCTCTTCACATTGTGAGTATACTCATACATTTGTAAATATACAAATATCTCTTATGGACATATATGGTGTGTTCTAAACAAATGTATCTCTAATCTCACAGATATCACCTTTGCGCAGAGTTTCTGTTATCCCTGAAGAAGGAGTAAAATGACTCAGAAAAGCGTCGGATCTTTGCAAAATTATCTCTGTAATCAATCAGGATCAGTGCAATGGTGATATCATGCTATAATATGTTTGTAAATGTTGTGCTATGCTACAATTTTTATATATGTGGAAATTTTGATGTATGTATCATGCCTTCAAAGTTCCATCTAGTTTAGGGAGTCTCCCTTATATCTCTTTCTGCTCACACTATTCAAGGTCTTCATCTGTTTGATACACTAACCACACGAGGAACTTAAACATAGAAAATACGCACTAAAACGTCCCGTCTCTCTTCCCTGCTGTTACTATGGGCAATTTCTGGCTGTCAAAATGACAGTCGGGAGTTGCTATGTACAGCAGGAGCAACTGCAGCCCCTCCTAATTTAAAAACGTCATTAAGTATTACAATGTATTGTTTTATTGTATTGACTATTTCATTAATATGTAGATCAAATATACAACTATTTAATTCATATTTACTTTATTATACCTTCGTTAACACTATCAAGCTTAAATTAACTCCTTCCTTCACTTAACCATTTTTCTGTCAATTATTTTCTTTAACCATTAATGGGTTATCTCACTTTTTCATTTTTTTCTTAAAAGGTGAACTAACACCATACACCCTCCTCCTTGCTATACTTACCTCTATTTTGTGATGAGCTGTAAGTGGCAATGCAGCAGTCCAGTGATCTGCAAACCCTGCTCTTATTCACTTTCTTCTATCCTATAATCCTGCTCCAAACAACTGAAAAGGTAAGAAATATTTTTTCATTATTTTTAGGCATGCTGTGTGAATAGGAACATAGCAAACATACAGTGAAGGAAATACGTATTTGATCCCTTGCTGATTTTGAATGTTTGCCAACTCACAAAGAAATGACACTGAGAGACAGAATAGCAACAAAAAATTCAAAGGAAATGCATGTCTAACACATTATGCACTGATTTGCATGTTCATGAGGGAACTATTTGATCCCCTATCATTCAGCAGGATTTCTGGCTACCAAGTGTCTTTCATACAGGTAACAAGCTGAGATTAGACGCAGTCTCTTAAAGGGAGTGCTGCTAATCTCATTTTGTTACCTGTATAAAAGACACCTGTCCACAGGAGCAATCAAACAATCAGATTCCAAACTCTCCACCATGGCAAATACCAAAGAGCTGTCCAAGGATGTCAGGGACAAGATTGTAGAACTACACAAGGCTGGACTGGGCTACCCTTTGATGAGGTGCAGTTGTCCTGTCCCCTTAGCCGAAAAACACCCCCAAAGCAGAAAGTTTCCACCACGTTTGACAGTTGGGATGGTGTTCTTGGGCTCATAGGCAGCATTCCTCCTCCTCCTCCAAACACGGCGAGTAGAGTTGATGTCAAAGAGCTTGATTTTGGTCTCATCTGACCATAACACTTTCAACCAGTCCTCCTCTGCATCATTCAGATGTTCAGTGGCAAACTTCAGACGGGAAATGTGCTTTCTTGAGCAGAGGGACCTTGCAGGTACTGCAGGATTTCAATCCTTGTCGGCCTACTGTGTTACCAATTGTTTTCTTGGTGACTGTGGATCAAGCTGCTTGGAGATCATTGACAAGATCCTCACGTGTAGTTCTGGAATGATTCCTCACTGTTCTCATGATCATTGACACTCCACGAGTTGAGATCTTGCATGGTGCACCAAACCTAGGGAGACTGACAGTTGTTTTGTGTTTCTTCCATTTGGGAATGATTGCACCAACTGTTGTCACCTTCTCACCAAGCTGCTTGGCGATAGTTTGGTAGCCCAGTCCAGCCTTGTGTTTGTCTACAATCTTGTCCCTGACGTCCTTGGACAGCTCTTTGGTATTTTCCATGGTGCAGAGTTTGGAATCTGATTGATTGCTCCTGTGGACAGGCGTCTTTTATACAGGTGACAAAATGAGATTAGCAGCAGTCCCTTTAAGAGACTGCTTCTAATCTCAGCTTGTTACTTGTATGAAAGACACCTGGTAGCCAGAAATGCTGCTGAATGATAGGGGATCAAATACGTATTTCCCTCATGAACATGCAAATCAGTGCATAATGTGTTAGACATACATTTCTTTTGAATTTTTTGTTGCTATTCTGTCTCGGTGTTACAGTACACCTACCATTCGATTTTTAGACTGATCATTTCTTTGTCAGTGGGCAAACATTTAAAATCAGCATGGGATCAAATACTTATTTCCTTCACTGTATAGTGGGAGTTTCTCAAATTTGAATGCAAAAGTGGAAACAAACTTTAAATATGTTGTGGCTTCCCACCTCATTTTAGTGAACTGGAGAGCTGTCCAGAATTACCATATACAACCCTAACTTCACCGGTAGCTGTAGAAGACTTGAGAAACCTCTATGAATTCACAGAGAGAACACCAAGGTAACGCTGGGGAAACCTGTGCTTGTTGACTGACTGAAGAAACGTCCAGGGTTTAACTTATCTGGCAGGAATCCACCAGTACTCGGCTGACTATAGAGAAACTCCCAGGATTTAACGAATATATAAATTGAATGTTTCATATTATTAAACAGTATTTATATAGAGCTAAAAGGTTTGCTCAGCGCTGTACAATATAGTGGGGGACAGAACATGAGGCAATACAGTAACAAAACAAAACACGAGGGATTCAAGGGCCCTGCTCTTTCGAGCTTACAATCTAGGATATTCCTGATACTTATATGAAAAAGTATCCTGTTCTCTTTGTATTGATTCCTTTGTGTGAAATCCCTGGTGATCCTGCCAATCCCTCTGCTTTCCTATTAAAAACTGACCCCACCAGGCATGAGAGCACAGCACGGCCAGTTTTATGGTTCTGCTGGGAGCTAATCCAACGATTCGGCTTGTGCGGACAACTCCCCCTCCCCACACAGTCATTCAATGGGAAGATCAGTGTGCTGCCATCTCCCCTCCCCTAGCTCCTTATGCAGCTGAAAACAGGAAGTACGTTATCATTTATAAAAAAAAAAAGGGGAAAAAATGGATTTATAATTTATTATATGTATGCAAAAATGTTTTGCCTTCATTTTTTTTTTTATCTGAATGTGTTGGTTTACATATACTTTAATTTATCTGGCATCATTTTTTCAGCAGCTGTTGATAGCAGAAAAATCTTCCAAATAAACAGAGAACAGCAGAGCTTAATAAAACACACCCACTCTCCTCAGGACACTAGAAGATGGGTTTACCATGGGCTGGCCAACTGATTTTTTGTTGACTATCAAATTCTCCTGTACCCATTGGTATAACCCAACAGTCCAAGAATTATTTTACAAAGTGTTTACTGAAATTATCAAAGGAGCAAAGTTGCAAACAAACATCAAAAGACAATGGCGTTAAAGGTAACAGGTGCCAATGAGACAATAAGAGACCAGATAGGCCTACAAGTACAAAAGCCGATGGGCGGCACAACAATAACCGTCATTATAACCATTACATCCATGATGTACATAGTACAAAAAAGTGCTCAAATACAGGGATCTATATGTCATGCATGATCAGAGCCACCCAAAACCTGGGGGAAAAGGGTGGCCCAGGTTTTCTGTACAAGCCAGCAAATGACTGTTAAAACAGTCCAAGAATTCTACGATAGAAAAAATCTTGTGCTTCAGTGGATGATGAAAGCAGAAGTATTATCATCAGTGATAAAAAGGACGCAACTCTTTATGATTATTGGAGAAAACCTCTCCAAACATTTTTATTAACTTATATTTGCATTTCACAAAAAATACAGATTTATTTTTGTTAAAAGAAAAACACCTGCACAGAACAAAATGATAAAAAATAATTATAAAGCCATCACAGTGTGTTTAGGTCAAGGACATTTTCAAGACAAAACTAAGCAAGATATAAACAAAAATACAATATATTTGCTTGCACCGTGGCCTGTAATGCTTTTCACAGCCACAGGCCAAGGATACAAGACACTCCAGCAGGGAAGCGGTCAACACTCAACTACAAGGCCACACTGACCTAGGGGGTTAAAGTCAACTTTACTCTTTTAACCATTTGTTTTTCTTGGTGTGGGGTTTGCAGTACAGAACTGCAAAAAATTTACTTTTTTAATACCATTTACATTGAAAAAAAAAAATCTACAAAAGTACCCATTTTCTTATACACCGATTAGTGAAAACTGGAGCAAATAACGGAACAGACTAGTCCACAGTGACCAATCAGGTATTTGCTTCCTTTCTCTAGGCTGCACTAAGTATATAGAACAGAATTTGATTGGCTGCTGGGTATACTATACTTTTCTTTACTTATTTCTCAACTCTGCACTCATTCAAATAGGTTCCATGGATTTCCATACTATAATGATCCTAATGTGCCTTTTTAGAAAGGCTCCACGGAGTATAACACTGGGCAAATACCAATTGTTTAACTGCAGTTTGGATTAATAAAATTAGAGAACATTTGAAAAGAGGCTCCAGGGCTGTTATTATCCTGGCTGCAATACTAAGGGCCCTTTCACAATAGTATGCGTTAATGCTTGCATGTTGCATTAGGGCAACCTATTCACTGACTGGGTTCACCATGCATGAAATAACCCATCTTCACGTTTTTGGCAATGCAAAGAATTCACATGTACATGTTGTGATGCGCTGTACTGTGGGTGCTTTTTTATTTATTTTTTTTAAAGCTTACCGTACATGTGCATTGGGAGGCTTTTTAGAATGAATGGCAAGGCACGTATACAGTACATTTACCATGTATTCCGATAATACACTAGAACAAAAACAACACGGTTTTTGCACACCTAACCCAAATTCATAGATGCAAATCCAGCCTATGTCCCATGGCATATCAGGTTTCCTAATACAGTACTTACTATATATGTGCTTGTTTTAGGTCTGTCACCACCAATTGGTGGAAGGAGGACAAGGACCTCCTAACGCAAGGCAGCAGTGATAGCTCATGATTTTTCTGTCCAGACAGCAGAACCTAACTCCCAGTAACATTTCCCTCCTCCTTTGTGGTGGTTACAGACCCCGCCGATGCTGTCATCTTCTCAATGGGCTACTTCCAGGTGCCAGGTTTTCAGCCTTGATTGGCTACAAGGGGATAACGTCATCCCGTACACACGCATGAGTCATCTCAGTAGAGCCAGACTGTGCCAAGAATGCACAGTGAGCTCTGCATGCGCAGCTCCGGTGTGCATTTGATAGAAGACTGCAAGCAAACAGCAAGTGTATATTATCATAACAATGAGCTGAATACTCACAAATTTTTTTTTTAAGTTAGGTTTAGTTCTACTTTAAAGTAAAGGACACTGACAGAATTCCCTTCACTTCCTGTCCCATAGTCAAAATGGGAAGTGAGAGGAAGCTGCTCCAAAGTTAGGGAATCCTTGGTTGTCACCAGAACTAGTGTCTCTACTGAAATATTTTCTTACTATTCTGGTGACAGCCCAAAAGTTGGGATTTTCATTCACTTTCGATAATTGCAAACAAGGCTTCATGTACACGAGCCTACCGTGATCTCCGGCTGTAGGAAACTGCAAAAACGCATTACCATTTTTTCCACGGGCGGCGGTTAAAATGTTTTGATCCTGAACACGATTCTTCCGTGATCAGGAGAGGGAGGTTTAACCTCACCTAAATGGGGCAGCTCCTAAACTATGCTAAACGCCTCTGTACAAGGACAATTTGGCTTTTATGGAGTTGAGTTTAAGCAAAAAAAAAATGCCAAAAGCTGCTAAACTTGCTACTCGTGTACATGAAACCTACCAGGGACACAGACTGCAAAAAAAAAAAAAAAAAAACCTAACAGTGGTTCTAGTCCTTCACTTTGTCTATCAGTTCTCCAATGTTCCAGCACTACCACAAGCGGCTTCTGTTGGATGGGGAGTGAGCTCAGAGTAGAAGGAAGGCAGGGTGAGTCATGCTGACTTGTAGTGATTAATAATAATAGCCAGCATAGGACCCCAACCCCCAATCTTCATCTCAGATAATGTGCCTACTCCTCAAACACCCCTTGTGTTACCCTAGGTTCACACCTAAGTGTTTTCTGCAGCATTTTGCATACATGCAGTACAGTCTATTTAACATGATTACCTATGGGACAGATTCACATCTCTGCATTTTCACCCGGTGCCCTTTTTGGAAAGGGTCAGGGACTTTTTTTTAACGCAAATGTTGCGTTTTTTGGTTTTATAGACTTCAATGGGAACGCTGCAGAAAAGCATGTATTGCGGTTTTGATGTGTTTTGCATTTAAAATCTGCCTAGCAAAAAAAAAACAAAAAACAAAAAAAAAACAAAACACAAAAGAAACTGCAAAATGCATCAAAAACGCAAAGCAGAAACGCCTCAAAGCAACCTGCATGGGTGTGAACCTAGACTTCGTGTGCAGAAGAGGTCATACGCTTACCCTAATACAGGTTTATTGATTATACTGGAAGTAGTCAGATATCTGCTACAGATTGCAGCTTTCTTCTTGGAGTAGACAGAGCATGTGAGGTTTTTCAACTCCTATCTGGAAAATTTGCCAGGGTGAACAAGTTTTGACGTAGACTCCAAATACAGAGTAACAATGTACGAACTAGCAGAGATACAGACAGAACTTGTTTCATAGATTTCAACAACTTTTCTAAAAGTGCAAGTTCTTGGCATGTTTTGGAAACAATTTGAACCAGCCATCAGTTCTAGGTACAGTCACTTTGGAGCAGCAGAAGCTTTGTTCATCCTGCAAGGTACAGTTCATAATATAAACAGCACACTGGTGGAAGTGAACCTTAAGAGGGAAATCTTTCCTCAAACGGGCAGAACCTCAACAGAACAAAAAAGTCTAAAAACTACAAATCCTGTACAAATAGTGATCAGAAGAAATCTTGTTTCTTCAGTCATAGTTTGCGTCTCTTTTAAATCAGAATGCTTACAATACATGGAACAGTTTAACAACTTTCAATGGACATTAGATTTCAGAGATGGCTGAAAGTATCAAGACGCCCTACGGCCAGGTAGTTTTAAGAAACGGATTTGGGCAAACTGATAGAAAAGTATCCGAGATGTGAACTTCAGCATTTCATAACGTTGATTCAAACACTGTGAGTGAATTCATCAGCAACATTTCTGCACGCAGGCTTTCACATAAATTATTTCATATATGGCCTGGCCCTTCAGACTATAGAACAGATACCATTGGTGCCCCATGAGATTACCTCTCCCGTAAATCTGTGCTTTGCCCATGCAGCTTTACTTAAATGCCCCCATACTCCTGATCCCTTTGTTCTCCTGCCATCATGTTTACCCACAGGAGTGAGAAGAAGCAGCCCTGTATAAAGTCCGAATTGCTCTGGTAGGACCTTATAGATGACTAGGGACTTTGTCCCACACGCCAATGCTCTGCGATCTATGCTTAAAGAGGTCTAGAATATCACAACCCCCCCCCCCCCCCCCAAGTAAGATTTGCCACACACAGGCCCACGCGATCTCATAGGGGGGGGACAGTCTTGTGCTTTTGGATACCTGAAAGCTCAGCTTAGATAGAAAGTGCTCTAGGTGAGTGGGGGAGGTGGTGGTGGAGCATAGATAGGTTAGTATACCTGCCTTGGTGGGTGTGGGCTATCTGCAGACACTAATACTTTGCCCTGAAATGGGCAAACTGACAGTGTCTTTACTGAGAACAATTCATCCTAAACAGGAAACATTTGGTATTTCACTCAAAATACTAGGAGATTTAGTTATGTAAAAGAAATACTTTATCCTTCCCCCGCACTTTTTTTGTTTTCCTTTTTTTGTTTTTTAAATCAGCAGCACTTGTTTCCTACATGGTAAAACTGTACAAATTCAACAAGAAGGAGGCTCACAAAAACAAAATGGCTGCCTGTAACCATTCTGTCATGTAACATTATATAAGAAATGGTCTACCAAAAGTACAGAAAAGTACACAGTAATATTGGTGAATGGCGAGACATTTTCTGATGTACGGAAAACTTGCATAAATCCAGGCTGGCCAGAAGGAGTTTCTTTTCATAATAAAAACACTGGTCTGAAATCCAAAAGATGGAAAGAAGGTGCGTCTTGTAATAGGGAGCTCAGGAATTAGCCTTGTCTTTTGTCATCTTCAAGTTTCTATTTTCCTGGAAATAGCAATATAAAATGTCCAGATTATAACCACAGCCAAAATAAACACACAGGAATAGTATTACATGAGTAGTGACCTTACTCTGTACAGATGTATAGCTTGGCAGGGGTGGGTAGGTTGCCATGTAAAGACTCAGATTATCAGATTACCATGGGTTCCTTTCTTTTTTTTTTTTTTCCTGTATGCAAATTTTCTTGTTATCGTTGCCTAACAACACTGTACAGCCAAGAGCTGACTAGTAACGAAAAAAAAAAAAAGGATAGTGGTAGCTTGGATGAAAACTTGAAGTACGTTGGGATTGTCTCTTGGCAAAGACCATGTACCCCCCCCCCCCCCCCAGAATGGCACTTATTAAACTATTGTAACATTACTTTGGAATCCGAGGGGACACAAGAGAAGAATGACTTGATTGTACAAGCTCCAGCTAAAAGCAGTTTTTGTGACTTTCTAAGGGCCAGGTCACACTATAGAAACAGTCCAGATGCGTTGCCGCATGTGTGTTTTTGACGCGTTACGTTGCATTTTTACACATTCTAGATCATTTTTTTCCCCCCCTCTTTTTTTTCAATTTAACCACTTGCCTACCAAGCACTTATACCCCCCTTCCTGCCCAGGCCAATTTTCAGCTTTCAGCACTGTCGCACTTTGAGTGACAATTGCACGGTCATGCAACACAGCACCCATATGAAATTTTTATCATTTTTTTCACACAAATAGAGCTTTCTTTTGGTGGTATGTAGTTGCCGCTGGGTGTTTTTATTGTTTGCACTATAAACAAAAAAAAAAAGCAAACATTTTGAAAAAAAAAAAAAAAAACTTTTTTTTTTTTATTTGTTTCTATTATAAAATTTTGCAAACAGGTAATTTTTCTCCTTCACTGATGTGCGTTGAGGAGGCTGCACTGATATGCAACAATGATGGGCACTGATAGGGGGCACGGATAGGCACAGGTGGGCACTGATCATCAGTGCCCTGATGATTGGTGCTGATCCCTCCTCTGACAATTGCCGATTATAGGCAGCACTTTCCCCATGCTGCGACAGTGTGAGGAAAGTGCAACAGATAACCGGCAATTGCATTTACCGGTGATCTGCTGTGCCACTGGACATGGCTGATCACGTGGTAAAAGGCCGCTGTGATTTACCTTTTACCACATCACGTGATCACCTGTCTCCATAGGCGCGCGGGAGGGCACATTCTGGGACGACGTCATATAACACCCTCCCAGAACTGGCCAGCAGCGGTGAAGCCATCATTCGGCTGTCTGCAGTCATCAAGTGATTAAATAGGGACATGTGCATTCCAGTGCGTTTTACTGCGTTCCAGTAAAGTTATGTGCACAAAAAAATGCAGCATGTATTACTTTTTCTCTCTGCAACTGGAACTGCAAGCACTATGTGAACTATGAAAGTGACAACTATATAACCTACTTTCTGTGCATTTTGGATGCAGAAAAAAAAAAAAGCAACTGACACGCATGTAGTGTGAACTGGTCCTAAAGTCCAGCATTTCCTGCAAATCTACTGCTACAAGATTCAGCACTTATTGTACAGCTATTGTGGCTTGACTGCTTGATCCAGCATCTACTACATAACTACTGAGGCCTGATAGCCAATTCAGAGCCAAGCATCAGTGGAAGGAGGACTGATATGAAATGAAGCTGAAAAGGTTCAAGAGCAGCTTATGAGCAGACAGTCTCCCAACAGGGAATGGTGGTGAAGCTTTGTCAATGCTCCAGCCTCACACTGGAACTGGAAACTGGATGAACTTCCTGATGAAATAACAAAAAATTAGGTTCCTGGACTTGTAAGCAATATTACTAAGGCAGCTAACCATTTATAAATATGAAAGAAAGGGGAATGGCCTTTTTTGGCTTTGAAAAAATATGGGACTCTTAAGAGTTTTTTTTTTTTTAAACCTTCCGACCTCCAGGTTTTACCCCCTTCATGACCAAGCAATTTTTTTTGCTATTCAGCAGACCGCTACTTTAACTGGCGATTGCTCAGTCATACAACACTGTACCCAAATTAAAGTTATATACATTTTTTTTCCACACAAACAGAGCTTTCTTTTGGTAACAAAAAAAAACATCACTGGGACTTTATTTTTTATTACATGAACGAAAAAAAGGCACAGTTTTGAAAAATAAATCAAATTTATTTCTTAAGAGTCGGTTATAAAAACATACCATAAAAAAAATCTAATTTCTTAATAAATTTAGGCAAAAATGTATTCTGCCACTAACCAAAAAGTGTATATTAATTGGTTTGTAAAAGTTTTAGCATCTACAAACTATGATATGTACTATATTGCTAAAAGTATTGGCACACCCCTTCCAAATCATGTGATTCAGGTGTTCCAATCACCTCCATGGCCACAGGTGTATAAAATCATCACCTAGGCATGCAGATTGCTTCTACAAACATTGGAAAAATAATGGGTCGCTCTCCGGAGCTCAGAGAAATGAATGAGGGCCATACATGGGTCGAATCCTGGACAAATTCTGTTCAGAAAATTGGAAATTTGTGCATCTTGTAATCCGATGGTGCCACCATTGACTTCAAAATTAGACCAACTAAGCCTTCAATTTCACTTGATGCTAAACAAAAGAATGTTCATGGCCAAGAATGTTCTTTTCTTTCCAGGTCATGGCTCAAGCTCATTTCTTTTTTTTATTACATTACTTGCACAATTCCCCAATCATTGATTAGAAATTTGTTTATCAAAAACTTTCCAACATGTCCGATCATTCAAATTTGATGGTCACTCGAAAATCAGCCGTTGCTATGGCCCACTAACGGTGCGAAGTTCAAACGAAAATTATTTCGGAATTCGGCCCATGGCTTAAGCATAGTACCGTGATAGGTTGTCACCTATGCAATAAATCCATCCGAGACATTTGACTGCTACTAAGTACTCCACGGTCAACTGTTAGTGGTTTTATAACAAAGTGGAAGCAACTGGAAACAGCAGCAACTCAGCCATGAAGTGGGAGCGGGGTCAGCACATGCTGAAGCGCACAGTGCGCAGAAGTCGCCAACTGTCTACAGAGTCAATAGCTAAAGACCTCCAAACTTCGTGTGAACTTCAGATTAGCATAACAGTGTGTAGAGAGCTTCATGGAATGGGTTTCCATGGCCGAGCATCTGCATCCAAGCCTTACATCACCAAGTGCAATGCAAAACGTCAGATGCAGTGATGTAAAGCGCACCGCCACTGGACTCTAGAGCAGTGGTGATGTGTTCTCTGGAGTGACGAATCACACTTCTCTGTCTGGCAATCTGATGGTCATGTCTGGTTTTGGCGGTTGCCAGGAGAAGGGTACTTGCCTGAAAGCCAAGTGTAAAGTTTGGTGGAGGGGGGATCATGGTGTGGGGTTATTTTTCAGGGCTTGGCTTGGCCCCCTAGTTCCAGTGAAGGGAACTTTTAAGTCATCAGCATACCAAGACATTTTGGACAACTTCATGCTCCCAACTTTGTGGGAACAGTTTGGGGATGGCCCCTTCCTGTTCCAACATGACTGCACACCAGTGCACAAAGCAAGGTCCATAAAGACATGGATGAGCCAGTTTGGGGTGGAGGAACTTGACTGGACTGCACAAAGTCCTGACCTCAACCCCATAGAACACCTTTGGGATGAATTAGAGCGGAGACTGTGAGCCAGGCCTCCTCCCCCCGACATCAGTGCCTGACCTCACAAATACGCTTCTGGAAGAACGCTCAACATTCCCATAGACACCCTCCTAAACCTTGTGGACGGCCTTCCCAGAAGAGTTGAAGCTGTTATAGCTGCAAAGGGTGGGCCAACTCAATATTGAACCCTACGGACTAAGGCTGGGACGCCATTAAAATTCATGTGTATGTAAAGGCAAACGTACCAGCATCCCAATACTTATGGCAATATAGTGTTTGTGTATGTATGTATATGTTTTTTTTTTTTTAAACTGATAAATTCTGATGTACTGACAACCTATGTCCTTTAAGGCCCTAAAAATGCCAGGATACCAATGTAGAGAGGATGTACAGATACCAATCAGCTTCCAGCTTTTATTGCCAAAATCCAATTGAACAAGCTGAGGTTATAAGCGGATTGGTTTCTATAAAGAAGTGAGCCTGATTTTGAACTCTCCAGCTTTTGAAAATAAACCCCTAAATGTCACTACCATTAGTGGTCATAGTTATGGCAGACTATGCCAAGTATCCCAGATTTCGTGATATTTAAAAGAACATCCTCTATTGTCATATATACCCTTTTTGTAGGGAAGAGCTTGGTTTCCTGCATGCAGCCACTAATACATAGAATGTATAAACCAAACCAGTCCAGCACAATACAAGTTCCAGCTTTCTGCGATATATTATCAGGGAAAAGTTCAAATTCAATGAGGATCAGCGGTCATGCAATGTGGGATCCTGCAGTGGTCAATACAGATTCGAGAAGATCAAGGAAGCTGAAAGATAAAACAGCGTGGGATCTTCGTTAGCATGATGTAGACATTCATCATAATAAAACATAGCACACTTACATTTTAAAACTCTAGACATCAGCACAGGGATAATGTGAAGACACCATCAGCTGGTGGTATACAGCAGCAATGCGAGGAACTCTCAAGCCGGCATGAAGAGTGTTTGTTCTGACAGCTGTCAGAGTGCCGCAGGAGCCCCCCCTTCCCCACCAACCTTTTCCAGTATCAGACAGGGAACACCACAAGGCAAGACTGAGCACTTCATGACACCGGGCTCCAGCAGCACTCTGACAGCTGTCAGAACAAACAAACACTCTCCAGGCTGGCTTGAGAGTTCCTTGCATTGCTGCTGTATACCAGCAGCTGATGGTGTCTTCACGTTACCCCTGTGCTGATGACCAGAGCTTTAACATGTCAGTGTGCTATGTTTTGTTATAATAAATGTCTATATCATGCTAAACAAAGATCCCGCGCTGTTTTTGCTCTTATTTATGATGCACATAACGTAGGGAGGACTGCATCCATTTACTCCAATAATTTGTCAAACTAAAAACAGTGTTTCTTTCAAATGAATTCTGGTAGAATGTATTATGTATAACAAAAGGTATTTTTTTTTTTAATGTCTGGCTGATAGTGAATAAATAAAATGTAATCACCGTTTCCTTTGAATGCAAGCTGTGATGTAGCATCTGTTAAGGTGTAACAGAGTAGGTTTTATCTTACCTCTGGTGGAGGTGGTTTGATAGTGACTGGCTGTGATGTCCGTCGGGGCGGGGAAGGTTTTGGCTGAACTTGTTGTTGTACGGGGTTATAATACGTCACTCCTCCATACACCTGTGACTGTGCCTATCACAAAAAAACAAACACCTTAGCATAATCAGATACCTCTAAGTGTCATTACTTCATCTTTCACCTTTCTGAAACTAGCTCTTCAAGCAAAACATTTTTTAGAGAAAGTCGATGCAAAAGCCTTTATTTATCCACACTGATACAGTAATGAGATCTGAAATTCTTAGCTGAAAACTCTAGAAGAGAGACACATTCTGTTCACAAATATCTGTTCAACTATATTCAAAATATTTTCTCTGCATAGAACAGTGGAGGGTTAAAAGCAAACATGTTCTATTTTCTGTATGTGTCCCTGTTGGAGAGATTCCCCCTCATTTCCTGGTCTGTCTAATACACAAGACCTGCAGTGAAACTGAGGGAAAATCTCAAAACTTGACACAGGTTCTAACCACTTCCATCTATTTTATCCAAATTTCCCTTCACTTCCTGTTCGGAAGACACAAAAAGGAAGCGAGAAGAGATTTCTTGAAAGTGAAGAAATCACCCTTCTGACAGCTGCAAAAGTTTGGAACTTTCATCACTTTCTGTGCAGTTGACCACAGTCACTGGCAAAGGAGATCTTCTCTTACCAGCACGGAAGGATTGGTAACCTTTAGTGCCAATTAATAAAAAGAGCCTGTTGACCTGGCCAGACATCTGATGAGCTGATGTGCTTTCTCTGTGTTGCATGGTTATCAGTTACAATGTCCACGGCTATTTGAGGACTACAGAACCCCTGCCTTTCTATGTTATGAAGAGGAGGTGGTGGTGTTTGTAGTTCTATCTTATGGTGGCAAGTCTGCTTCCTCATAGACAGTGCAATGAGTGAGAGTCACACTAAAACAGAAGTGTGTTACTGGCAGGATCATCAAATAACAATAAAGGGGGAAAATACAACCAAACAACAAAAAAAAACCCCAAAAAACAGAAAACAAAATGCAGTCACTATATCCAAGGACTAAAAAGCTGCAACATATTACTATTTTATGCTTTAACCATTTATAAAGTGGCTAAATGGTTAGCACTTCCGCCTGGCAGCACTAGGGTCGTCGGTTTGAATCCCAGCCACGTCACCTCCTGCCTGGAGTTTGCATGTTCTCCCTGTGCCTGCGTGGGTTTCCTCTGGGTACTCCGGTTTCCTCCCACACTTCAAAGACATGCTGGTAGGTTAATTGGCTCCTGTCTAAATTGTCCCTAGTATGTGTATGTATGAATGTGATTGTACTCTTACAACTGTAGGATTGTACACCCTTGAGGGTTAGGGACTGATATGAATGTGCAATATATATATATATATATATATATATATATATATATATAGCGCTGCATAAATGGACGGCGCTATATAAGTACCTGAAATAAATAATAAATAAATAAAAGACAATTTCCAGTGATAAAGACCTGCTCACCTGTGTATTGGGGTAGAGATGGGCTGGTGGTGGTGGGGGTAATGCACCTGGTGGATAAGGGTAGGCTGGGTTGCCAAAATTAATGACTCCGGGGGGAGCAGTGAAGTATGGAGGGGGTAGCAACTGCTGTGGAGGAGGCTGGCCTGGAGGAATGGAGACTGGTGCAGGGTAAAGGTTCGGGGTAGACATGGGGGCAGGAGATTGGTGCGGGTGTAAACCTGAAATAAAAAAAAAAAAAGTTTAAAAAGATTTGATTCCAAAATAATTACAAACCACAGACATTTCTTAGAGGAGTTTAGTATTTGTATCTTGTTTGTGCTGGTTTCCTCCTACAATCCAATATGCCTTCAACTTCATTCACTACTGACCAAATAGGCTCTAGTGTGTATATAATTGACAGGAACATTTGATTTTAAACTTCTCTGGAGCCTACCCCGCCCACAGGTTTTTATGTCCTCTGCCAAGCTCTACATAACACGACGGTGCTGTTGGGCCATAAATAGTATGAAACAAACTACTGATGTTTGTCACTGCAACAGTACCTGTACCAGCACTGGAAGACTTCTACCTTGTAGCACTGAGGTTCTCGGTTCAAGTTCTTACCAGGACACTATCTGCATCGAGATTGCATGGTGTCTGTGCTTCAGGACCCTCTGGGTCCTCCGGTATACTTGCAAATTCCAAAAACACATGCTGGTAAGTTAGTTGGCTCCTGTCAAAAACTGGCCCTAGTATGATACAATATTCTACTGAGCTGACCCAAGATGGCACATCAGGTGCAACTTGGCATGCGATTTGCATGGCCTGCGACTTGCAAATCATATGCCAAGTTGCACCCTATTTTCCACCTTACCATCTGCCCTAAGATATATTGCTTTGAGACCCACGAAAAAAAAGCGCTAACAAGAATATTAGTAGATATTAGGAAGTGTAGAATGCCATGGTACAACTGATGGTTCAGCCATAAGCCCCGGTCACATCAAAGCCGATTTTGAAGTTGCACGATTTCAAAAATTGGGTGACCTGACAATTTCAGTTGTGATTTGCAAGACATCTGACACAGATGGCTATGCAAATCGCAACAAAAGTAGTGCATGCACGACTTTAGAAATCGATGCAGCTCCGACCAAGTCAGAACTGCACAGATATGACACTCTAACTGCGGACAATAGGGTCCGACTTAGCATATGCTTTAAAAGTCACAGGGCATGCAACATGCATGCCAAGTTGCAACTGATGTGACCGGGGTATAAAATGACTACCAATTAAAAATATATAAAACCTGCGCTGAGATCTAAATTGGCAGCAGCACCTGTAAAAGCTTGAATATCCAGCTTAGACCGTGTAATTAGAAAAAACAGGTGCGCTTCCCCACTAAATCGACCACAGAAGTTTATGCATATTTTGATTGAACCCATTTGTATTTTATTTTTGTGACTGAGCTACATACCATCTGAACTTTTTTAATGGAGTGTGTTTTATATATATATATATATACACACACACACACACACATATATATACACATACCCTCACACACTAATTACAGGAACACTTTGAAAACACATCAGATTCCAAGGGGGAAAAAATCTCATGCTGGATATCTATACTGATGTGGACGGGGTAATGTGTTAGGAACGTAAGGATGCCCCATCGTTTGATGGAAATGGAAATGATCGACCTACAAAGGACTGAATTCAAAGACACCCCGAAAATCAAAGTGAAAAAATGATGCATCAGGCTAGTCCATTTTGCTGAAATTTCATTGCAGAAACTCAGAATGGTACTCAGTTTGTATGGCCCCCATGTGCTTGCATGCATGCCTGACGTCGAGTAATGCTTCTAATGAGACGACGGATGGCGTCCTGGGGTATTTCTTCCCAGATCTGGACATCATTGAGCTCCTGGCGGAATATATCCCAGAGGTGTTATATTGGATTTAGGTCGGGTGAGCAAGGGGGCTATTTAATGGTATCAATTCATTCATAATCCAGGAACTGCCTGCATACTGTCGCCACATGGGGGTGTATGAGAGGGTGTGTCTGTGTATGTCTTTTGCACTTTTTTCAGTCACATTTATAATATGTTGATGCTATTGCTTAATTTTTATTTATTTATATGGTCGATTCAATGGGTGAGTGCACCTGTCTTTCTTAATTATAAAATGATTACTGATAAAGAATGCTCCATACACAGATCACATACAGCAGGCTTCAAAAATCCCACTGCCATTTGAAGGATTTATATACATGGAACTGAAAAAACATATTGTATATCCAGCAATAAAACCTTTGATTTTTATAAAACTGCAACAAATGCTTACTTGTCTTTAATTACATTGAATAATAATTCACTTGCCTTTCCGGTCTTTGTTACTCAACACACCTATGCTGTAATAAGGCCCCCGACCACCCTGACCATCCTACTTAAAGTAAAACAATTTGTCTTATTGTGAGCAAAGGCTGCTTATTCAAACACCTAAGCTCTTCTTACTTTTACTTTGCCTTTATTTTAAAAGGTTACAGTCTCTTTTGTATTGTCAACTAACAGGTCATTCAGTGTAGTATCTTTAAAAACTCTACTACCATGTACCTGGGTGGGGAAGATGCATTTCCTGCTGTACAATCATGCCCTGAGGGGGCAAAGAGGAAGAGCCATCACTATGAGTATATATTGGTCCCTGGAACTGGACTGGAAAATCAAGAGAAAAAGTTAGCACACCAGAGGTTATTCTGCAATAAATAGGAGCGGAAGACATCAGTAAGGCACTCACGTGGGTCATAGTAATGACCTTCCATAAGGCTGATGTGCATGGGAGCAGGATCGGGAACCGGCCTCTGACGCTGGGAGGAATACCTCTTGACACGGCCACTCTGAACGCCCTTCATAGCAGGTAAAATAAATAACAATAGTCCGTCATCAATCTTATTGAGATGGTTTTACACGGCCCCAATGCGTTCCTGTTGTGCTTCTGGCAAAGCACAACTAACCCACAGGTTGAGTGTGGGTTAGCTGTGCTTTCCCATAGACGTGGGAAAGCACACCACACTCACCAAAACGCCTGCATTCTGCATCTTTGGTGTGCTTTCTGAAACTGCATCAAAATCATAGGACCTCATAGAAGTCTGTGGGAAAGTGCAGCTAACCCGCAGAAACCACGAGTTAGCTGCAATTTAGGAAAAGCACAATAGGGCAGTGTGGAGCCGCCTTTACTGCCAACCAAGACACAGAACTACATATTTTCAGTGAACTGTCAAAAGATCTGTAGAAATACTGTTCAGTTTTTTTTAGTCACACACATCTTCCAAACTGGTTGGCCATGCATACCACTGCTTCCTTTTTCAGCTTTGTGGGCATATTCCCAGGTCGGTTGTCTCCTCATTCAACTTTCAATCAATTAGGATGCTTTCACACTGATCTATTTCCACTTTTGTGTTAAAAAAAAAAAAAAAAAGCAGAAGAAAAAAAAAACATGTGGCCCATGTATTCCTATGGAACTCTTCACAATGATCCGTTGTAGGCCTGGTACGCTTTTCAAAGTCCTGCTTGCTGCATTTTTGGTGAGGTTAAAAGGACGAGAAACGCACTTCCCCATTGCAATCAATAGAAAATGCAAAAAAACCATGGCAAAAACACACCCGTGTTGCATTTTTGGTGTGGTTTTAGGCACTTTTGCCACAGCTCAGTGTGAAAGTAGTTCAAGATAAAGCCACATCTCTGTCTAATCTCTGTTACTTCAGAAGCTGTCAGCCTGAAACCTGCCTGGTCGTGTAGTTTGCTATTACTGTGTGATTCACAGGATTGGCCACATGGAATGAGATATTCTTGCAGGTAAAACTATTCACAAACATTTTGTTCAATTCGGCTGTTTGCCCGAGGGTTCCATTTAAGGTCTACCTTGCACGACTTTATTACATAAACATTTACAATTCTTGTTTCTTCTTGTTCTTGGAAAATTAGCATCTACACCTACCGTGATGATTGGACATAGTTCAGTTTTTGTTTTTTTTTTGTTCAGCCAGCGGACTACATAGCCAGGCAATTTCAAAGGGAGCTACTTACCATTCCATCCATGCGGCCATATTGTGGAGGTCCTCCAGGCATGTGCATGTGATTTGGAATACCTGTCAAAGTTGTTTAAAAGGATTAGTTTATAAACAGATCCTTAAGATATAATTGCTCATCCCCCCACACCATGTTTTCCCAGTGCATGTGTACCCACAAACACTGATCAATACACTATGGTAAAGTCATTCCCACAATGTAGGAATTCATTTTCTGCACAGAAATAGAGCTCAGTCTATGAAACTATTGCTTTCTGACATAGTGCAGATATTCTGAACTCCAAGTACAGCAGAAGTTTAAAAATGGCCACAAAGCTAAAATATTTTTTATGTTCAGAAAAATAGCAAGTGCTATTGAAATCAATTTTTGATTAGGAACGTTAGGGCAGTAAACTAAAATGCCAACTAATCCCACATCGCAGTGCAGTCAAAGTGGTTGTAGTTTCAAGGTTTTTCACCTTCATGCATTCTCCTCTCTCTGGGGATTCTCCGTCCTCTTTGTCTGAGATCACAGCCAGTGAGACAATGAGGAAAGGGTGAAGCTGAGCCACATGTACACGTGCGTGCATGCGTGTGTGTGTGTAAATGGACACATACAACAGTGGCTCGGAAGCGAGACTGCTTGGGTGCCTCCATAGCCAGCTGCTTGCTCTGGGGGAACTCTGCAGGAGGGGGGGGGGGCCAGGAGCACCGGCAGGGGACCCGAGAAGAGGAGGATTAGGGCTGCTCAGTGCAAAACCACAGCACACAGCAGGTAAGTATGACATGTTTGTTATTTAAAAAACAACAATAAAATAAAAAATACACATTTCCTTTAATATCACAGAGCGCCCTAAACCCGGAAGCAGGCAGCCACGCACCAGTATGTTGCTGTGCCCGCAGTATGTTGCAGATGGGCGGTCCTTAAGAGTTTAAAGTTTGGGGTTTTTTTTTTGTTTTTTTTTAAATACAAACTTGTCATACTTACCTGCTCTGTGTAATGGTTTTGCACAGAGCAGCCCAGATTCTCATCTTCTGGGGTCTCCCACCGCCCCTCCTGGTCCCTCCTGCCTTCAGAGTGCCCCCATTGCAAGCCGCAAAGTATAGTATAGAGCAGGGGTGGCTAACCTGTGGCTCTCAAGCTGTTGTGGAACTACATTTCCCATGAGGCATTGCAAAGATGGGAAGTTACTGACTTGCAGAGGCATGATGGCTAACCTGTGGCTCTCCAGCTGTTGTGGAACTACATTTCCCATGAGGCACTGCAAAGATGGGAAGTTACTGACTTGCAGAGGCATGATGGAACTTGTAGTCCTGCAGCAGCTGGAGAGCCGCAGGTTGGCCACCCCTGGTATAGAGTGCCGCTATAGCAAGGTAACAAACTTCTGCCTTTAGAATCACTCACTTCCGTCTCCTGCCCAGAACTACATGTCCGATGAGGTACTGATCCTCACATTCACAAGTTCTCAGGTGCTTACTGACATGTATGAATGGTGTACTGAGCTGTATGTGTGCTGCACTGTATTTCCTGGTATGTAAACAAATAATGCATTCTGTATGCAGGCCAACTAATCGGCTGACCAACTAATGGATTATGAAAATAGTTAATTTTCATAAATCGATTACCATTGATTATGTTAGTTAGTGGTTTCAGTCCTAGTCTATACCCCTCACTGGTGATGGATTTATAAGATGCATGCCGGGTGCTGACCAAACAACAGTGTCAGGGGAAGGGGCACAAGGGTCCAGCCTTCAATGACACTCCTGGTCTTGGCACAGCTAGCTGACAACAACATAGATCATAAAAGGCAAACTGTACAATACTCTACCTACTGTCCATAGATTTTTAGTAGAGAATGTCTTCTAGGGAACTGAACAGAGTATAACCAAAATTGTAGGCTTACGAACACCTCACCTGCCTGGAGCCTATGGTGACTTTATATCGAAATAATAATAATATAATATGCAATGGCAATAGGATTATCTAATAACCAAATTTCATTAGCCATGCCCCATTCATTTATTGCACAAAAGTATAAAAATACCAAAAAGGTATAACAACCCTATAAAACCTACCAAACAAGTCCCCACTTAAAAAGGAGACCTCTCCTATGTACAGCTTTGAAAGTAAAGTCAATCTAAATCTCCTGGACAGATCCAAATTATTGTCCTAATCAACATATGAATATAAATCCCTGTAAATAGTTGGCCAATATAGTCAATAATGTACCTACATTGCAATACCATGGAGACTAGAGAAAACCATATACTCTCAGTGGTGAACTACAAATCTGAAAAAATGCTGACCTTTACAATGACACTAAAAATGGAAAGATCATGTTCAAAATTCTTACTGAAGGTGATCATCAATTGCTATGCCTCATTGTCCAGGACTCACTAGAAACAATCCTCCATGTCTTCTCCACTACAGACACAACCTCCGAAGAGATATATATATATATATATATATATATATATATCCATGCATCAATGTCCTTTGTGTGTATGGATGAAGATGGATATTGTTTGGGACAATCCACCATCTAGTACCTTATATACGAGTGATATAGAAGATATCTGTGTATGGAACTTCTATGGCCCCATTTGCTGCTGAAATCTATCACACTGACATAATTATGCATTAAAGTTGCCCACCAGCCAGAGACCAACAAGTTCAAGGCTTAAAAGAGAAAGAAGTTGGACTTATTTCCCCCCATTTATACTGACCTAGGTGGATGCAGCATTGGTCCGATGCTGCATCTGTCCCTCGCAGGATCTAGGTGTGAGAATCACATGACCACTGATCACCGAGTTCTCACAGCTGCTTTGAGTAGAAAGCGATGAGTGTTGGACACCACAGGCCCACTGACTGCTCAAACACCCCCCCCCCCCCCCGCCCTTACTGGAGCGCTGGGCTATAGAGAGGGAGCGGGTTGCTCAAGCTCTCAGTGGATTGCTGAGGCGCTGAGCCAGGTGCCGCTCCAGAATCTGGCGTAGATCCTAATTTTGAAGTCGGGATCTTACCCCAGCCTGGACCAGCTGAGTGACATCAGGCATACTGAATATGAGGTATTCTCTCATATACTGTATGCATCTCATATTTAGTATGTATCTCATAAATACACAGTGGCTGTGCCCATCTATAGTGTACTGCTCGCCATCTCCGTACGTATACTCACTACCACCAACAATCCCAGGGCTCTTCACTGTAATATCCAACTGAACATTGTCTAGAGGAAGCTCTTCTCAATTTAAAGATCCATTTGGAGGTGCATGGTGGGTGCCAAAAACAGGTATTCAACGGTTTTCCTCAGAGATTACCCCAAAATGCCTAGGGGGCCTTCTTATGGAGTCAACCAATAAAATGGCATCCACCTGGTTCAACACCGCAGGGCATCCCATTTCCTCGGTTTCCCAGGCGCTCCCACCCTAGTTCCGTTGCACTGGGCCGGCTGTCAAAGTACAACAGGTAGAGCTGAAGATCTGCCCATCTATGCATTATAGAATGGATGGAGTAATCGGTTTTATTTTTTTGTGCAGGCTGAATGAAACTAAAACTCTCAGTGTATGGATAGCTTTACTCTCTCTTTCATTGGCACTGTAATTGCTGGATTGTATGGCTGCACGGAGACTGATGCTGCCAGTTTATCCTTAGGGCAGTATGCTTTCTGTACTAAGTGCTGAGAAAAGAAAGCACCCTAATCAGGCAAAATGGCAAGACAAATTCCTTTTGCTTGTGTGTGGATTCCAAGCAATCAGGTACTTGGGCAGGAGTTTTGCAGCTTCATTGTGTTCCTAATAATCCACTTAAGTTTTATAATGTTGCTAAACACATCACTCACTCTTGATTTAAATGATCAATTTTTGAAATGTATTGCAGTTCCCAAATATCAAGACAACTGTCAACCTTCCAGTTCAGTTGGAAACACACGGCTATATCACATAGATACAAATGGAAAACCGTGACCTATGTAAAAATAATATAAACAACACTTACCACGTGTTGAAACGTACGGTGGTTGCCCAGGGCTCCAGTTCTGGTCTGCAATGTTAACCTGGGACATGTCCTGCTCTAGTCCAGTCAAACCACCATCTACAGGAGGTTCCCAGCCACCAGGTTTTACTACAGGTATGGGTGGGGAAGGCTCTGGAATCACCTCAGTGGGCATCTGCGGTGGAGGGGGAGGAGGAGGAGGAGGAGGCAAGTCGGGGAATGTAGTGTCGTCTATACTTTTTCCAGCCTCCCCACCTTTAATCCGACTCCTCCTGGCTCTAGAATAGGACTTTTTCTCCACAGGCCGATCGGGAGGTGGTGGCGATGGATCAGCCGCTTGTTTCTCATTTGCAGGTTCAACTTTGTTAGGAGTTCCTGTTTCAGGGGGCTCCTCATTTGGTGGTTGCGGAGCTTGCTCTACGCTCCGTGCTCTGTAACCTCCATAATCCTGCCTTCGCTCAGAAACAGGTGGTGGAGCAACGATGTTCTCAGGTGGGTAACTAACAGGACGATTCTCCTTGTACCCTCCTGGCCGTGAGGAGGTCCTGTTTGAGGCAGCTCTATTGTTGCTAGGGGTATTGCGATTGTTGTAGTTTCGGGGTGGAGGCATAGAATTGGAATCATAGTAACGGTTTGATTGCCTGATTGGCTTTTCTTCCTGGTCTTCCCTTCTGGAGGGGCTGGTGTATCTGAAATTAGAAGTTACAATTTTTCACAAACTTGCGCAGGAGTACACCAACTACTGGGAACAAGAAAAAATAAAAAAACATCTACCCTGCTGAGCACATCTTCAGCAGCAAAGCTTTCCTGACAATCTTTTCCTGGTTCTATAGTCACCAGAAAGCCTTTTTGCCTTAAATCACAGGGTGCAGCACATTCATATAAGCAGGTACACCAAGGGTAAACAGAGAGCAAGATAAATCTGTGCAGGAACAGGACAGTTGAATAATCATCTTATTATTTACTGGAACCGTCTTCCTCTAAAAGCAAAATATGTAGAATTTTTTTGAAAGACTCATGAACGTTGCACACAATCCTTAAAAAAGGAGCTCCACCCAAAAGGGGAAGTTCAGCTTTATGGCCTTGTCCCCCGCTTCCTGTCAAGGATTGGCACCTTTGGGGGAGTGCGGGGGTGAGCGGTGGTTACCCTGATTTTGACAGGTACCTGCTCCCACTTCCGCTGCCATCGCCTAGGCAGAAGTTGTCGTTCCCCCTTCCCATAGTCTTCTGAAGACAGGTCCCAGAGGGCTACAGGACCATTCACAAGGCGCAGTACTGCTTACGCCTGTGCAGTGGGCACCCGGCTGTAAATCCGCAAGCGGTCACAGCCAGGTGCCCAAACTTAAGATGCCGATGCTGGGGAAAGGAGACGGGCGGTGAAACCGGCTGTGGTGAGGACACTGCTAAATCGAGGGACAAGTGAGTGTCAGTTTTTTAAAAGTCAGCAGCTACAGCTTTTGTAGGTGCTGACTTTTTGTTTTTTTTTTTTTTAGATTTTGACGGGAGCTCCGCTTTAAATGGTTCATGAAATAAGTGAATAGAGATCAGAAGTTATGAAGCTGTACACAGTGTAATACAATTGGTAACACTGCTTTTTAGGACCACTGAGAATGGGAAAAACTGAGTTGTTGAAGCATACACTGAGCACCAGAGATCATGAAGTACCTGAAGTGCAAGGCTCAGTATAGACACCCTCCACTGCAATTTGAGTGTTTCAGTGTAGAACTCATTACTTTCAAAAGGGCTTCACTATGCAGGAGAGTTCTTAAAAGTGAATGTGTGTTCATTGATTATGTCTACCAAAAAAAGGAAAAACAAAAAAAACAAAAAAAAAAAAACAAAAACAGAACTTACACACTCCTGCACACTGGATGTTTTTGCTTCAGGGGAGGAAAAAGCAGTGTTAAGAAGGCACCTAAAACCGCATTTTGTATGATAGTTTATGCCTGTTTGGGGCTAATGAATTCTATTGGTGAGAATATTAATTTATTCTGGCCCTTAGAATTACTTAATGCGCCTAAACACAGCTACCATTAATGCACGTTGGGCGTTTTTCCTCTCAAATAAATGCTCCTCTTCTGAATACCCAAGTGATTTTTTTTTCTGCCTCTATAAACACCTAAGTGTGCATGGACACACAGGCTAACAAGGAGGGGCGTTTAGTAGAAGAAGAAAAAAAAAAAAAATCAAACACCCTTAAAAGTGGAATTTTTGATGACCAGTGTACATAAGGCCTTAATATTCCAACAAAAGCTTCTGTATTTGCAGCACTCCTAATTCTGTTTCCTTTCTACTGACTACTGGTCAGTGAGGCTGTCTATCATTACAGACAACAAACAGTGGGGTGTGGGAGAGGAAGAAGCCAAGTTCAGGAAGCAAAGTTTCTATTTGTACACTGAGGGATCCCTTGAAGCCTGCAGTTTAATTGCCATCAACTAATCGCTGGGTTTTCTCTAAATATCTCCAGGACATATCAGTACTCGAGGCTTGTAGTATGTAACCTTACCTGTAGCTCTTACAAAGGTAGGTTTTCCAAATAATTACTTAAAGCAGAGTTCCAGCTGAAAAAAAAAAAGTAAAAGTCAGCAGCTACAAATACTGTAGCTGCTGACTTTTAAAATACAGACACTTACCTGTCCCTCGGTCCAGCGGTGTCCTCGCCACCGCTGGTTTCACCAGCCATCTTCTCTCCCTGGTGCCGGCATCTTCAGTGTGGGCACCCGGCTGTGACAGCTTGCGGCTCCACAGCCGGGTGCCCATCGCACATGTGCGAGTAGCGCTGCGCTTTGTGAATGGCCCTGTAGTCTTCTTGGACCGGTCATGTGTCCCAGAAGACTACGGAGAGGAGGACAACTTGCACTTCCGAACGCCAAGGCGATCGCAGCACAAGTGGGATCGGGTACCTGTCAAATTCGGGTACCCCCGCTCCTCAAAAGGTGCCAATCCTTAATGGGGAGCGGGGGACAAAGGCATAAAGCGGAACTTCCCCTTTTGGGTGGAGCTCCGCTTTAAGTTTAAAAATAACTTGAGTTAATATTTATGTAATTTAATATTTCCTTAAAATCTTTATATTTTCCTCCAATTCTAAAATCTTGTTTTGATTCAGAACAACCAGAAATACCACTTGAATTTAGTCTGGAATCAAAAGTTTATCAAGTTGCGTGGACTGGCAGTACAGCTCCTGGTGCTATCTACAACACAGCAAGGAGGAAGGGTCCGAGCTTTATTAGAGAAGCAACTACAATAAATGCCCTTGGATGAGTAGTCTAGCTCCGCTATGGCAGCCAAGGGCTGTAGGACCCTTCGTTCACGTGTTGGTATTTTCAATAGCTGTGGGGTATAAAAATAGCCAGAGCTTTCTTTCAATCTAACAACATTTATGGCCAAAGCAAAAAATGTAACAAACCCATTACCACCAGTACAAATGTTCAACACAGAGGAAAAGACAACAAAATCACAAACCCCACGATATATACCTTGGCTTCCTTGGTCGGCGTGGACGAATTTCCTCCGAGTTTTTACAAGATCGAATATCATAACCATACATGGCAATCAGTTCATCCCGAGACTTTGGAGCTTGCTCATCCTCCCGAAACCTATCGTGCTCCCATCGCCCCTCATCTTTCCACAACTTGCGTGGGTGGCGACCCTTTGGTCTAAAAGTAATATTCAAACTTATGAGATTTTTATTTGAAATATTTATGTACAAAATTCAGATCTGAATTGCACTCACAAAAAATCTCAAAATGTTTATGGGGAACAGTAGACTTTGGGGGTATTAGCCCTTTCCCCAGGAGGATACACACTTGGCAAACATAAAAAACAAAGCAGACAGACCTTGCTTCTCCCCTTGCACATACAAACTGACACAGAAAAGCAAGCTCAGGAATAGGTAGCCGTAACAGACAAAAAGAGAGATGCAATGAAAACCATAAGCACTCACTGATAGGCCACAAAATCAAATTATATGGGAAGGGATTGGCGTCCCCCAAGAAACTCAGAGAGGGCTTTAGGGCCGCTTCACACCATAGAAACGCAGTCTGGATTCGTTCATGATGATTTTTGGGTCATTTAGGGTCCAGTGTTTTTTATGCATTCTGATGCGTTTTTGATGTGCTTTACTGTGTTCCAGTACAGTTGTGTACAGGAAAAGTACAGCATGTTCTACTTTTTTTCTGGAACCAGAATGTACCGGAACTGCAAGCAGTGGTGCGAACCATGCCATTGACAACCATGTAACCTACTTTCTTTGCGTTTTGGATGCAAAAAAAAAAAAAAAAAGTACTTGGAACACATGTAGTGTAAACCAGCACTTAAAGTTGTACAAAAAAAAAAAATATTTTTTAACTGAAGTTACAAAAAACAAAACCAAACAATAAAACAGTTTTACCATTTGGTGTTATGTTCAAAGAGCCAGCACAGCACAAAAGCAGCAGGGAAATGGTGTAGCATTCTGACACAGCATACACACAGCATGCATTAAAAAAAACCAAAAACACAAATGGAAATGGGTCATTAACATGATAGGGGTATAGTGAGGTACAAAATTATCCAGCACACAGCTAACTTCCTGCTCAGTAGTCCTATACAAGTTGAGTAAACATTGCTGTCAAAATGACTCCTTTAGACTTACATGGAAGCTAATCAGTAGGCTGCTGAGCAAAGTTTAATGAAATATGAAGTACTGTTGTTGGTATTTACATACACGCGTTGAACCCTATTTTCATACCTCATTCTCTATACATTATCCTACTTTATTCAAATGTAACAACCCTGGTCTCTCTTTTTTTCAAATAAAAAATTATTAATTTATTGTTGCAGTCTCACCTTACTTCCTCATCATTTGTGTGTCCACGTAGATCATGTTCAAAGAAGAGCCCCTTACGAGGGATGTATGCAGGATTCTTCCTGTCTTCATCGTCATCCAACTGCTTCTGGGTCTTCTTGGAGACCTTGTTTTCATCAGGCTCTGTGCTCTCCTGGGAATGAGACATGGTTACTCTCATTAGAATTTCTAACAAATGTTATAAGTAAATATATTTGAACATATACTATATTTGTAGCAGAACGTAATTAACCCCAAGCAAAAATGCTTTTTTATGTTTTAGAGAAAGTTGAGACTGCCCTTTTCTACTGCGGAATTTTCACCTCTCTTCCCATCTTAAAGAGATGACAGGAAAGGAGTGGGAATCTTCCCCAATGGGTCACTACCATTGCAACTTTTCTACAAGCAACACATGCTCCAAATAAAAGTTGGCTGACATACCAAATATAGACGCCATACCTTATCTACAAAATCTGCGCTTTGATTTATAAAAGAATACTGGTACTTTACGGTTACTATAGAATAAAAAATGCCTGTGTTTTGGGGCTACTAAATATATCTTAGGGCGAAACTTTCTTTAATTTTGGATAGAGCAAGGAAGAGTTAAAAATCACTGTGTTTTTTTGCAAAGTTTTATTAGGGTGATTTCCCTTCACTTCCCATATTTCAGACTCATCAGGAAGTGAGAGGATTATCTTCTGAATGTAGGGAAACCCCCACTTAGGCAGTTGTCACAGTAACAACAGTCCATTGGAAGATTTCTCCTCCATTCCTGTTCTGGTGACAACTCAACATTTTGGATTTTACCATCACTTTCAGTCCCGGAGACGATCACAGAGCGTGAATCTCCCCAACACTAAAAACCTGGCAGTTCTAACCCCTCACCACTATCTAAATATAGAAAAAAAAAAATGTTGTCTTTTGTTATACCTAATTAACTGCCATTTAAAGAAAACCTGCCAAGGGAAGTACATTAGGGATGCCACTGCTGACCTCTCCTTGGGCCTCAGGCACACTGCTGCTCCTAAACTCACATTTAGGAGCTTTTGGTGTTTTTTTGTCAAAACCGCTGAACTCGATAAAAGCCTAGGTGTCCATAGACAAACAGGCATTCAGGAGTATCTGAAGCTGAAAAGAAAAAGATAGATTACGGTTTTGGAACGTGTACTGGGGGGGATATTAATCAATTCAATACCGGGCAATTTTACACCTTCCTGCCCAGGCCAGTTTTCAGGTTTCACCGCTCTCATACTTTGAATGACAATTGCGCGGTCATACAACATTGTACCCAAACTAAAATTTTATCATTTTCTTCACACAACTAGAGCTTTCTTTTGGTGGTATTTAATCATTACTGGGGTTTTTATTTTTTGGTAAATTAACAAAAAAAGACCAAACATTTTTAAAAAAAAACATGTTTTTCTTTGTTTCTGTTATAAAAGTTTGCAAATAAATAATTGTTCTTCATAAATTTAGGCCGAGATGTATTCTGCTACATGTCTTTGGTGAAAATAACCCAAATTAGGATGTATTTTTTAGTTTGTAGGAAAGTTATAGAGTTCACAAACTATGGTATAGATCTGAATATTGATCAATCCTGAAGTACTGACGGCCAATCTAATTTCTTGAGGTCCAAGAATGTCAGAACAGTACAGATATCCCCCAAATGACCCCTTTTTGCAGACTAGACAGTAAGAGGCATGGTGAGTTTTTTGAAGTTGTATTTTTTTTGTCATAATTTTTTGGAAAATGAAAAAAATTTAAAAAATTAGTTTCACTATTTTTTTTTTTACATATTGTCACCAGTGCAGTACAGCATCATCATATAACTGGCATGGCGGTGATCAGGGAAACTGACTGGTGACAGTATGAAAAAAAAAATAAATATATATATATTTTTTTTTTAATTATTTTTTAATAAATTTGTTTTTTTTTTTTTAAGATTTGTTTTCCATATTTCACTATGACAAAAGTAGTACAATGTTACCATAGTAACATTGTACTACTTTGGGGAAGTGATCAGTATTTTTTTTTTCTTTTTTTTACACAAATTTGCTTATAGCAAAGAATTACTTTGCTATAAGCAAGCATTTACCTGAATGACATCGATTCATTCAGGGTTTTTTTTTTTTGTGCTTAGCTGTGATTTGGCCACAGCTAATCACATGACATGTGCATGTGATTAGCTGTGACCATTCACTGCCTAGTAGTATACAATGGATGGCATGAATGAAGCCATCCATTGTATACAACTGTCAGGTCACATGGTACTGGCAACGGGGGCCGATACTCAGATCTGTTATCCGGTGACAGATCGCGCCGCTGCGCGGCTCTGCAGGAGCGCAATCTGCGCATGTGCGGGAGAACGCCATATGGCGTCCACCCGGAACGCTGATGACATTTGCCAGCCGCCATTCGGCCATAGGGCGGGCGGCAAATGGTTAAGAACCACCCATTTGCATGTGATGCTAGATAACGAATGAGGATCAGTTCTGATGTACAACAAAGCAGGAAAAGCTACAGAAACCTAACGCTTAAAAACGTTATTCAGAAAACAATCTGCATTATATTTTTACCTGTCCATCTCCACTCTGACGCTCCCCTGTTACTGCTCCCTTTGTCTTAAGCTTTTCCTCTTTTGTGGTGGTGGTGGTGGTGGTGGTGCTGGTTGTGTCGGCAGCATTGTTTTCTGGTTTTAAGGTAGCTTTGAGGGTCTCCTCCTCACTGAAGTGACGATCTTCCTCCTGAAGGAAAAGAGCAGAATATAGTCATCTCTCTTTGCTAACCTGTTGCTCTGCCAGGAGAAGGGTATACCTGATACTTCCAGGTATGGAAAACATGCAACTTCCTCCATGTCAAAGTGCTGGGCTAATCCGTGCATATCTTTGTGTAGGACATGATTCTTGTAGCTTATATATGATTTATATCTGGTATCTTACAGAGTTGCAGGGGAGCAAAAGTAGATAGGTATATGCTCCTGGACAGTAGAGGTTTACATGAAGTCATATAATGGAAAAAACTGCTTTTTTGTGGTTTGAACAACCTAGGGCTAAATGAGAACTTCAAAACAATGTCCTTTCCACAGCAAACCTTCTACAGGAGAGTAAGAACTGAAAGCAACAGACTGGCTGCCAGAGAGTATATATGTGCTGTGTTTCCTCTAGGACTTCCTACAATCAGACCAGCCTACCACACCACAACTCCCATTGTGATCACCTACAACCAGAGTTCACAAATCATATACAGTCTGACAATCACAGCAACATGCAACTACTAGAAATCTCAATCCAACTCTGTGAAGGAGGCTAATCTAACTAATAATGAGATCTGTAACTCATCCTGGGTGATTTCCAATCAAATTAAAAAAGCCTCTGTATAGTTTAAGTTTTAGGGTGGCCATAATGGTCTGATAATACCAAATAATGGTCTCAAATGTAGCAAAACAAAAGGGGAGCAAATGCATAATTTAGCCAATTAGGTATAATCTAAAAAGTTACTAACTGGTTGCTACCACTTCACCTGCTCCTAAGTGCTCTCACACGGAGCCCCTCCGTTCCACTTAGCAGGAGGTCTGTGAGCAGATCCCCCTGCTGAATTGGAGCTGACGGGATGGATTTCAGGTTTTTGACATCTGTGCCTATTTAGTTTGTGTCCGGCGGGCCCATTATAGTTCTTTGAGCAAACAGACTTGTGTTTGTTTACATCAGATTATCTCTGATTTGTGATGTTTAGGTCCTGGTTGGACTCTGAGGTAGGCAGGTGTAAACGAACACAAGCCTGTTAGCATGTCCAAGTTTCCAATCAGGTCAGCCTGATGAACTGACAGGCAGACATTCTTGGAAAGCCCTTGTAAAAGAAGAATTTTACAGTGTTTCTTTTCAATAGTGTTTATTCGTTGTTTCATAAGAAAGAAGTTACAAACCGGTACAGAAAAGATAGACATCCATCCCCCCCCTTCCACCCCATACAAGCTGCAAAATACAATATTTCAAAATAATTATCTGTTCATGGTGACCAAAGGGTTCTCTTAGGGGCATGTAGATGAAAGATCAGCAACAAGACAACAGAAAAAAAACAAAAAACAAAAAATTGAACCTAATGTAAAACTCTTTACCAGGTCTGGTGTCTCAGACCACCCTGACCCATATAAAGTGGGCAATCGCCCTCAAATGTTCAGCAGGTCATAAGAGGATATACCCCTCATGGCCCTTGGCTAGTTAGTTAATGTTCAAGACCAGGGAAGGGAAAGAGAGGGCGAGTTAAAATGGAAAGAGAAGAGTGAGAATAGAGATAGGGGAAGTAAAGAAAGAAAAAAGGAAATAAAGGACGCTTGAAGGAGAAAGGTCCGTCAACAGTCGGGTACAGGGAGCAAGACGGAGTTGTACAGTGTTTCAAGCACAAATGTCCTTGTAGCATAGTCAACACCCCAGCTGTTGGAGCTAATCAGAAATATAAGAAATCTCAGGGAAATGTATAAAAGTGTCAGGTCGTACAACGTGAATGTTTACTGCAGTGGGCCCCTGCTGACACTGTTATGTATGATGTGTCATGTAGACTTCACCTCCGCAAAATCTCCAAGATACGACCGTTCCTAACTCCGGAAACCACTAAGCAACTTATCCACTCCCTTGTCATATCACGCCTCGACTATTGTAACTCCCTCCTCACTGTCCTACCTCATCGCAGGCTATCCCCCTTTTAGTCTATCATGAATGCTGCTGCCAGACTCATCCACCTCACTAACCGTTCTGTATCCGCCACCCCTCTCTGCCAATCCCTCCACTGGCTCCCAGTTGCCCAACGGATACAATTCAAAAACACTAATACTGACATACAAAGCCATCCACAACACTGCCCAATTTACATATCCGATCTTTTCTTTAAATATCACTCAAACCATACACTCCACTCCTCGCAAGATCTCCTGCTCTTTAGCTCTCTTACCTCCTCCTCCCATGCTCGTCTTCAAGACTTCTCCAGGGCATCACCCATCCTCTGGAACTCCCTACCCCAATCTATCAGACTATCACCTACTCTATGTACCTTTAGGCAATCATTAAAAACCTATCTCTTCAGGGAAGCCTATCCTGCCCTCTGCTAAAACTGAAATCCTCTACGCTTCCAACCACTCCATCCCCCACAGTTTTACGTATTGTACCACTCACCCCTCCGTCCTAGATTGTAAGCTCCAAGGAGCAGGGCCCTCAATTCCCTCTTGTATTGAACTGTATTGTTATTGTATTGTCTCCCACTATAATATAAAGTGCTGAGAAACCGTTGGTGCTATATAAATCCTGTATAATAATAATGATGTGTTCTAGGATTGTGGCAACCAAGGCCTTGAGACACGAAGCTATGATGCTAAGAAAGCATTTTCTGCCCTCTCCTGCTAAGACATGCCCCCTTTTTATAGCTTTGTTCCATCTGCTCTAATACACTACTACTATTCTACTACACAGGAAAAGTGTAGAAACTGTCAGAAACAACACAACGGCCAGAGAGCTATAAGCCACCCAAAGCAGACTGACCATGGATGGGTTGACTTTCAGGGTATAACAACAGATTCAATGACTCCTAAGCATGCACAAACCTCTTAAAAACCATTAGTTTTTGGATACTTACTTCAGACTCCTCAGCACTTTCGTAGTCTGACAACACAGCTGTAGGTAAAGCAGACAGAATAAAATCAGAAGCAACACACACAACTGTACAATGCTGCAAGCTAGCTCCACACATTCATGCTGGCTAACATCTCAATAGAGCTGCAGCTGCAGAGCTGGCTGACTGTGAAGCCAAACTCTCGCTTGTCCCAAAACCACACAAAAGGGCAATCACACAAGATGAATGAATGAAGTCTTGTCCATTCATGCAGCCACTGATTCGGACTCCAGCCATTCAGTACAAAACTTAAAAGCCAACCAATGAGAAGAAAGGTTTAGGTAGAACACATACAATAACTAGCAAGTGACAGCCAGAGCACATTTCATGTCTGATGAAACAGAATACATACTCCTCCTTCATTAAAGGATTTTGAGAACAGAAAAACACGTTGCAGTCACAGATATGTATTCAAGTATTTTTCAAATATATATTTTTAATATTCCACATATTTTACATAGGCAGCAGAAACTATTAAGGACTAATCGCCAATACAGAATTGCAGACCTCAAATCAGACACTTGATTATACAGGAGACAATTCGCTATTTATTTCAGGTACTTATATAGCGCCGTCAATTACACAGCGCTTTACATATATATGTTGTACATTCACATCAGTCCCTAACCCTCCAGGGGCGCACAATCTAAGGTCCCTAACTTACATTCATACATACATATACTAGGGTCAATTTAGACAGGATCCAATTAACCTACCAGCATGTCTTTGGAGGGTGGGAGGAAACCGGAGTATCCGGAGGAAACCCATGCAGGCACAGGGAGAACATGCAAACTCCAGGTAGGTAGTGCCGTGGTTGGGATTTGAACCAACAACCCCAGTACTGCCAGGCGGAAGTGCTAACCATTTAGCCACTGTGCTGCCCAATGGGTATTGTATGCGTTATGTCAGCCACGCAACCACATATTGCATGTGTTACCAAAAATGTCAATTCACTATTGCTAGTATGAGGTATTTACCGCAAATATGCTTTGTAAATACCACATAAATAAGGAAATCACAGAAGGAAATAATTAAATGCAAGCAGTAATTAAGTAGTGGTCAAGGCATGTGGTATGTACTGGTTGTTTAGGAGTGGGCAGCCCTGGAGGCCAGGAAAGTGGGGGAAATTGAGCACCTCCCTCCACTCCTCAAACATGCCATCAACATGGGAGGAATGCTTTAGGGTACAGGGGCTCCGCCACCCACCGCAAAAGCACCTTGTCCCCATGTTGATAAGGACAAGGATCTCTTCCCCACAGCCCTGGATGGTGGTTGCGGTGGGTCTGCGGGCAGGAGGGTTTATTGGAATCTGGAAGCCCCCTTTTACTCTCTAAAGAAATTTTGCATGGAGAACTGGTAAACAAAAGTTCCACAGAGTTGATGTTAGAGACTTAAGAGCAATTAGGCAATATAGCAAGAATTCGCCAGAGACAGGATCTCTAAATGTGCAAGGCAACACTATCTGCTTTTTATTTGTCACTCTCTCGCTGGCTGGATCAGCGAGGTGCTGCTATTTTGTTGCCGAACTGAGTAGCAAAAGATCATCGCCACACACATCCAGCCAAAAACACACATGCAAAGAGGTAAGTGTTTCAACAGTCAACATGTTTTACATCATAGTGATTCAGTAGCGCAAAATAACACATACATTAATCTCAAAATAAAACTCAGTGTGAAAAAGTCCTTAATAGACTCACAAAATAAAATTCTTAATGTGAAAAAGTCCTTAATAGGCCCACAAAGTCTTCCAATTCTCCAACACAAATCACCACGTGTGCAAAATAGATATAGTGTTCCCCCTTTTGGGCGTGCACTCACCAGACCACCATGTCCCCCATTCTCATGGTTGGCTGAGTAGCTTAAAGATGTATATCCTAAAAGAAGAGGATCACCTCCCACTCAATGACACTCGCCTTCTCCAATACACCAAGATCTCACTCATCTTCTTTTTCACATTAAGAGTTTTATTTTGAGATTAATGTATGTGTTATTTTGCGCTACTGAATCAATTTGAAGTTTCTTGTTATCCTATTTTATTAGAAGTGGCAGCAATTATTTGAATATTATTCATGTATCTTGTTTGGCACGTATATTTTTTAGCGCAGTTTTTTGTTTCTTTATAAAACATGTCTTACATAGCCATCCCGCCACTGGTGGGTTTGCACCAACAGAAGGATTGCAGATGTAACATGGGCTAGTAAGAATTTACTTTTATAGAAGACTGAAGAGTTAAATTGATATACCGAAGATCTTCTAGGTTCCGAAATTAAAAAAAAAACAAAAAAAACACAACAACTTACAAACTTCAGAAGTTTCCAAACATAGCTTAAAAAAAAAAAAGCGATGTGCACTCCGCACCTACTCCTTTATTTCGTACTATATAGAAAATTGGACTTCAAATACTTGAATTACTTGCAGAACATGACACTTACCATCTCCTTCAATACCATCTTCACTTTCCTTTAAAAGAAAAGAAACAATAATTATTAAAGAAAAATGCAATTCCATGCCTATAAAGGTTTGGTGTATTTGCTGTTAAACTCCTACAATTTTCAATAATAACTTCACCACCAGATCATTAAAATTATTGTAGCTTTTATTCCTTTTCTTCCTGACTCCTGACAGGTGCCAAAATATTTTGTTTCCCAAATGTGAATCTTAAAAGTTCTGCACATCTGTGCATTTAGAACTAAACAGCGTAAATCTTTGCAAGTAGAAGTGTAGGTTTAAAAGTTAAAAACAATACAGTTCTATGTATGGATAATTCTGAGGGTTGTACATGAAATATACTAATATGCAGCTCATTTACAAAATATTTTGCAACACATTAAAAGACAAGTCCACCTTTAATAAAAAAATAAAAATAAATAAATGCACACATTTGCACCAAAAAATGCATTTAATATTTTTATTATTATTTTCGGGGAAATGAGCCTGCAAAGGGTTGCAACCGTGATTCAAGGCTCTTCCTCCAGCTACTTGTTTGTACTGAGGTATGGACCATTATCCAAAGAGCTGGAGAAAGTGTCAATGGACTATGAGTGTTGGTATGACACGCCTTCTATTAAAAACTTCAAATCCTCCTGCTGTGATGGCACATGGGACTTGTAGTTTATTAATTTTATTCACTCATTATGCAAATTAAAAAAAAAAATGACAGCAGCTGCATGCAAGAACCACCTCCACACATACCATCACAGGGGAGAGGCTGTTTGGGGGTGAGGGTAGGTCCGATTTTCATCACGTTACATCCTAAATAGGCCGTAAGCTGTACTCATGTTTACGATAGCACCAACACATACCAAGTACAGCAGCAGAAAACCCATTCATGTCTATGGGAGACTGTGTGCGTTTGCATTTACATTTAACAAGCTTGGCCAACCCCTGAGCAAGAACCCTAAAAGGGAACCAAATCTGGTCCACCATGCAATGCTGGCAGTGTTTGTGTCAGTGTCACAGTCTCTAGTTCTCTCACACACTATACAGACACCTCGCTTCTTTATTTCCAGTACATTGATACTGAAAAGAAAACGTATTTTCCTTGTATTCCCTGTTACGGCAATTTATGAACAGTTTACAAATTACCGCTACCTTTTATGTGTCAGAATCACATAAAGCCACATATTATACCCGGATGTCACTCCCCTTCTGTAAGTGTAGAATACTGAAGAGGCCAGTGGTCTCCCATACTGCAGAAAGTAGATCTCGACAATGAAACACAACATTGCATCCAATACAGGCACAAGTGTATGCCTATAGAGGAATCACACTTCCCCTGTTTAGTGGGCCTCTATAAGCAGCCTGCGCAGACACCACAGAATACCCCCCCCCCCCCTTGCACAAAAGGCTTCTACAGCTACATGCTACACTGTATCCCATGAGTGCATCCACCATCCGGACAGCTTCTCCACTTACTGAAGAGGCCTGTCACTCAGCTTGTAAACCTGCTGTATATGAGGGCTGCCCAACACTGCAGGAAAAACTATCTGGAAGGTATGAACAAATGTTATGCTTCCCAGATTAAGTTCTCCTAAAGCACGGGTGTCAAACTGGCGGCCCTCCAGCTGTTGCCAAACTACAAGTCCCATGAGGCATTGCAAGATTGACAGTTACAAGCATGACTCCCAAAAGGCAGAGGCATGATGGGACTTGTAGTTTTGCAACAGCTGGAGGGCCGCCAGTTTGATACACCTTTCCTAAAGGATTAGTTCACCTTTAAAGCTGAACTCTGCAAAAAGCCACCAATCTTGGGAGTCAAATGGAGAAACAGAAAAAGGGCGCACCGACCTAGTGCATTATCGTTTAAAATAATTTATTGAAGAAACAAAAATAAATATCATACTCACAATGGACATATTAACACAGGCATGTCAAACTGAACAAGATGTATGATCCAAACAACATCTGAGTCCATACGATGGAACCCTGGATGACCAACTGGCTAACGCGTTTCGGGGACACAACCTCTTCCTCAGAGCCAGGGTTCCATCGTATCGATGTTGTTTGGATCATACATCTTGTTCAGTTTGACATGCCTGTGTTAATATGTCCATTGTGAGTATGATACCTATTTTTGTTTCTTCAGTAAATTATTTTAAACGATAATGCACTAGGTCAGTGCGCCCTTTTTCTGTTTCTCCATTTGTATCCAGTGTATTTGGACCACCCCGGTCTGTTGAGGGCAGCAAGCAGTGCATATTCCAGAAAATTCCAGAACATTCCTATTGGGTCTACTGAGTCCTTTCCTAGCGCAGGAGTAAAGTGTTTGTTGTGTTGGATTTACCAATCTTGGAGTGCTTTGTGTACTTCATTCAGATCTATGCAGTAATCAAGTGTGAAACTTTCCCTCTGTCCAGGAGCTTCCGGTAATAAAGACCGGTCAATGCTGCTCTCTCTCCTTGTGCAGAGTCTTGTCTCCTCCACATTCTATAGGTGGCCTATGGTGGGTGGAGCCTGCAGGCCCCTCCCACAGTTTTGCACAGATAAAGTACAGTGCAGTGATGTCACTACTGCTTTTACAAGGTAATTTCAGCAAAGGCAACTGATGCCCACAAAATGGATTTATATCCTTTGCAGCCACTGAAGTGTAATTCCAGTCAAATTATAACTAAGGTTCCCACCCCAATTCTAAGACTATTCTATATACCCTGTGAAAGAAAAGATGTGTATACCTACCTATTCGGAAGCTGCCCCAGACACATGACTGGCTTCAGTGTGGAGGAGGGACAGCTGATAACAGTTGCCCCATAGTATGCCTATGGGTGATGTCATCATTCAGGTTCTGCAGCCGTTGTTGCTACCTCTCTACATTGAAGGGACCCGATCATGTGACCAGACCGAAGCAACTTCAGAATAGGCAAGTATATAAGTGAAAAATAATTGGTGCTGCGCTAATAATAAATATATATATAAAATTGTCAAGAAAAATATATAGTCAAGAAAATTAATCCTCACAAAATAAACACATAAAATTGAATCACAAAGCAAGTATATACACACAACTTTTTCAGCAGGAACACGTGGGAACGCAGTTCCGGCACCTCCAGCACTGAATGAACGTAATGACAAAGGGTGCTGGGGTGTGCTGGAGGGTTTATTGATGTTGGCTGCTGGGGGATCTGTTGTCACTGGAAGGAATCTCTCATTGCTGGGGAGGTCTATCGTTGCTTGCTGATTGGTGATCTGTTGTTGCTGTTGGGGATCTAATCCAGGGTGATATTTTGTTGTGGGGGTCTATTGTTACTGGCTGCAGGTGATCTATTTTTATTACTGTTCTTGTTATTAACAAGTTCCATACAAAATGATACTTGGTTGTGTATTCTCTAAAAAGTGGTACTGGGAGATGTTTAGAGGGTGGAACCAAGGGGCAGTGCTCAAAGGGGTAGAAGGTGGAACAAAGGGGTGACTCAAAGGGGGAGTTTTTGCACCTATTTTTTGAGGGAAAAAAAAAAAAAAAAACACTGAGTATACATACCCTGTCAGGGCGATCACATGATTGGAAAGCTCCCGACTGCGAGTAGAGGTCGGGAGCTTTTCGTGAGGCGCTGGTAAATGTGCCGGGAGTGCGCGCTCTCGGCACGTTTTGTTTACATTGGATACGCAAATATGTGGCTCCTTGGGGCTCAAGGCCCAGCTTCTGAGAGGCCACATTTTTGCGTATGCTTGCTGCTAAGGAGTTAAGATATATACACCGCTCAACAAAATGAAAGCAACACTTTTTAATCAGAGTATAGCGTCAATTAAACTCCTGGGATATTGATCTGGTCGGTTAAGTAGACAAGGGGGTTGTTAATCAGTTTCAGCTGCTTTGGTGTTAATGAAATTAACAGGTGCACTAGATGGGCAACAATGAGATGACCCACAAAACAGGAATGGTTTTACAGGTGGAGGCCACTGACATTTTTTCTCTGTGTCTTTTTCACAAGTTTTGCATGATGCCCTGGTCCAGATCTGGGAGGAAACACACCAGGACGCCATCCATTGTCTCATTAGGAGCATGCCCCAAGGTTGTCAGACATGCATACAAGCATGTGGGGGCCATACAAACTACCATTTTGAGCTGCTGCAATTAAATTTCAGCAAAATGGACTAGCCTGCTGCAACATTCTTTCACTTTGATTTTCAGGGTGTCTTTGAATTCAGTCCTCTGTAGATCGATAATTTTAATTTCCATCAAATGATGGGGCATCCTTACATTCCTAACACATTAAACGATCTGGAGAACTAGCAGAACTTGATGCTAGCAGCTTCTATATCGTTTATTGTGTATAGGTTCTCGAGCTACCTTTTGATGCTAGCAGCTACTATATACTCTATACCCAGCGCTTGATTTTATATTTCTTTTATTCCTAACACAATACCCAGTCCATATCAGTATAGATATCCAGCATGATATTTTTCCCCATTGAGATCTGATGTGTTCTCAAAGAGTTCCTTTAAATTTTTTTGAGTAGTGTATTTAGAAGAAAGTTTTTTTTTTTTTACCCGGAGTTCAGCTTTATTGGCATTTAAAAAAAAACAAAAAAAACACATACATTACAGCTCCCATTTTTAGTAATGATCCTTGCTTTTTATGCTGCTTCTGCTATGGGAGCCAGAGCTGCTAGATCAGTGACCAGACCATATTGAAAACAGGCATATATACAGATTTTTTTTTTATACAGGTTAGGAAAGGTAGGAAAAAAAACATTTTTAAGAACAGTTACAGTTTGCCTTACCTTCTACTTTCACTCTTGCAGTGCCTCACAGGACCCACCGCAGAGGTGTATTGATTTTTATTTTTTAAATTCCCAGAGTTAGCCTCTTCTGTTGTGTGCCCCGACAGAGCTGAAATATTACTGGTTGTTTGAAGCTTCTGCTCCATTCCTCCAGATTTCCTTGCTCTAGAGATCACACATCCCTCCTTACACCAAACAAACACTCAGAATTGATCAAATGCATGGTCCAAAGAGTAATGCGCTGCCTGAACACAGAGGCGGGGATGCTTGTGATATTATTAACCTAACCCGTCATTGACCAAATAAGACCACATGGTCATATTAGGTCAAAAAGATCACAAGAATCCCTGCCCCTTTGTGTACCTGCAGCTGTGGGGGCAGGGAATGCCCTAGCTGCAGGTAACTTGGTGGGAGTGATCTCTTCCTTCTGGTCTGGATGAACTAGCAAGGAAGCTGTCAATCCCGTCCAATGAACTGTGGCCAAGGCATTCCCCACCCCCACATCTGCACTTAAATAAAGGGCCAGGGATGCTCTTGACATCACTGACCTAAACTGGCCACATTACATCTACGGCATTGACCAAATAAGACCAAGTGCCCATATTAGGTGAAAGAGGTCACAGGAAGCCCCCACACACTTACACAAAAAGGGGCGGGGATGCTCGTGACATCATAGACCTAATATGGCCATATTACAACAATGTAATTGACCAAATAAGACCACATGACCATATTATGTCACAGAGGTCACGAGAATCCTCTCCCCTTTATGTACATGCAAGGGGGGAGTGCCCTGGCTGCAGGTGATTGGGTGGGAGTGATTGCTTCTTTCTGGGTCTGGATGAACTAGCAAGGAAGCTGTCACTCCTGTCCAATCAACTGTGGCCAAGGCATTCCCCACCCCCACCGCTGCACTTACACAAAAGGGGCGGGGATGCTCACGACATCATAGACCTAATATGGCCATATTACAACAATATTGATCAAATAAGGTCACAAGGACATATGTCAAAGAGGTCATGAGAATCCCCTCCCCTTTGTTTACGTGAGGGGGGGGGTGCCCTGGCTGCAGGTGATTGGGTGGGAGTGACTGCATCCTGAAAGGAACCTGCAAGGAAGCTGTTCTTCCCACCCAATCAACTGCGGCCAGGGCATTCCCTGCCCCACAACTGCACTTACACAAAGGGGGCAGGAATGCTAGTGACATCAATGACCTAATAGGGCCACAATACATCGTCATTGACTAAATAAGACCATGTGACCTTATTGGGTCAATGATGTCATGAGCATCCCCACCCCCACAGCTGCCCTTACACAAAAGGGTCGGGGATGCTCGTGACATCATAGACCTAATATGGCCATATTACAACAAAGTAATTGCCCAAATAAGATCACATGGCCATATTATGTCAAAGAGGTCACAAGAATCTCCTCTCCTTTGTTCACTTGAGGGCGGTGCCCTTGCTGCAGGTGATTGGGTGGGAGTGACCAGGGGCAGAGTGACAACTCATGGGGCCCCCGGGCAATAGGGGATCATGGGGCCCCTGTTTCCTTGCCCCCAAACTCAAAAAAGCCTATGAAAAAGGTACCAGGGGCATCCCATGGGGTCCCCTACTGAAACCGGGCCCTCGGGCAGTGCCAGAGTTTCCAAATGGTCAGTCCACCCCTGGGAATGACTGCATCCTGAAAGAATCCTCAAGGAAGCTGTTCTTCCCACCCAATCAACTGTGCCCAGAGCATTACCTGCCCCTCAACTGCACTTACACAAAGGGTTGGGAATGTTCGTGACATCATTGACCTAATAGCGTCACAATACATCAATGTCATTGACTAAATAAGACCACGTGACCTTATTGGGTCAATGATGTCATGAGCATCCCCACCAGGGCATTCCCCACCCCCACAGCTACATTTACAAAAAGGGGGCGGGAATGATGCTGACATCATTGACCTAATAGGGCCACAATACATTGTCATTGACCAAATAAGACCATGTGACCTTATTGATCAATGATGTCATGAGCATCACCACCCCCACAGCTGCATTTACACAAAAGGGGCAGGGATGCTTATGACATCATTGACCTAATAAGACCACATGGTCCCATTTGGTCAATGATGTTGATGTAACGCGGCCCTATTAGGTCAATGATGTTGATGTAACGCGGCCCTATTAGGTCAATGATGTTGATGTAACGCGGCCCTATTAGGTCAATTATGTTGATGTAACGTGGCCCTATTAGGTCAATTATGTTGATGTAACGCGGCCCTATTAGGTCAATTATGTTGATGTAACGCGGCCCTATTAGGTCAATTATGTTGATGTAACGCGGCCCTATTAGGTCAATGATGTTGATGTAACGCGGCCCTATTAGGTCAATGATGTTGATGTAACGCGGGCCCTATTAGGTCAATGATGTTGATGTAACGTGGCCCTATTAGGTCAATTATGTTGATGTAACGCGGCCCTATTAGGTCAATTATGTTGATGTAACGCGGCCCTATTAGGTCAATGATGTTGATGTAACGCGGCCCTATTAGGTCAATGATGTTGATGTACCGCGGTCCTATTAGGTCAATGATGCTGATGTAACGTGGTCCTATTAGGTCAATGATGCTGATGTAACGTGGCCCTATTAGGTCAATGATGCTGATGTAACGTGGCCCTATTAGGTCAATGATGCTGATGTAACGTGGCCCTATTAGGTCAATGATGCTGATGTAACGTGGCCCTATTAGGTCAATGATGCTGATGTAACGTGGCCCTATTAGGTCAATGATGCTGATGTAACGTGGCCCTATTAGGTCAATGATGCTGATGTAACGTGGCCCTATTAGGTCAATGATGCTGATGTAACGTGGCCCTATTAGGTCAATGATGCTGATGTAACGTGGCCCTATTAGGTCAATGATGCTGATGTAACGTGGCCCTATTAGGTCAATGATGTTGATGTAACGTGGCCCTATTAGGTCAATGATGTTGATGTAACGTGGCCCTATTAGGTCAATGATGTTGATGTAACGTGGTCCTATTAGGTCAATGATGTTGATGTAACGTGGCCCTATTAGGTCAATGATGTTGATGTAACGTGGCCCTATTAGGTCAATGATGTTGATGTAACGTGGTCCTATTAGGTCAATGATGTTGATGTAACGCGGCCCTATTAGGTCAATGATGTTGATGTAACGCGGCCCTATTAGGTCAATGATGTTGATGTAACGTGGACCTATTAGGTCAATGATGTTGATGTAATGTGGTCCTATTAGGTCAGTGATGTTACGATCATCCCGCAGGGAATGCCCTGGCTGCAGGTGACCGGGCAGCTACGCGTTCCATAAACACATTAAAAATTGTATGTTTCTGCGCACATTTATAAAACACGCTAAAAATGCATATGTTGTTCGGTGCGCCAGTCATTGTTAATGGCACGCCAAACACGGCAAGCTGACATGCATTTTGCAGCATGCAAAAACATGCCCTTTTTTTTACCACGCTTTACTGTTTGTTGCACATCTTTTGCACACCGTAAAACGCATGTCAGCTTGCCGTATTGAAAAAATGTGCAACACAATATGCTACTTTGCCACAAGTAGGGCGGCCATACTGAAATGAATGGGCTGCCCTATGCGTGTCAGGCGTAAACCGCTGAATGGGGCCTAATAACCAATCAGAAGCCAGGAGAGTTGCTATGGCCACTGTACTGAGTGACTAGACCCAGCTGTCTGTATATCCTGACACTACAGAGACAAGACCCAGAACACTCAGTGCAGTATCCACAGTAACCAATCACAGCCTGCCTTGCACTGGTGTGAGCTGAGTTCTGATTGGCTGCACGGTGCTGAGTAAGGTAGGTAGGTGTGTGAGTAAGTGGGCGGCCTGGGATCTCCGTCCCTTCACACTGCCGGCCTGGGCACACTTACACACTCGGACTTGTCTCCTTCTCTGACGGTCTCCCCGACCTCCCGGTTCTCACTTCTCCCCGGAGGGGCCGGCTGTTCTCCGGACCCCGCGCTCTCACTGCCGGACTCTTCTTCCTCCTCCTCGCTGTCCTGGGACGCACGTCTCCTCCGCCGCCTCCTGTCCGCCATGTCGGTGAGGAGAGAATCCGCGGGGCTGCGCTGAAAACTACACTTCCCGGCGTGCAGCGGGGAAGCCGGAGCGCTCCGTACAGATGATTGGGGGAGGGGACTACAATTCCCAGAGTCCCCTCTTCTGGACCAATCGGTGAATTGGCTGGGGGCAACGCAAGGCCTTGCTCCCGGGGTGCTGTGCGGCGATGAGGTAATACAGAGGGCGGCGCAGGTGCTGTGTGGGCGTGTCGGTGTCTTCCTCATGTGTGGCACTGGAGCCTGTCAGCGTAGGGGGCCATCTAGCGGCCTGTTCCAGTATGAAATACCCCTTGCCACAGCTAGACGCTATACCTGGGGCACTGAATTCAAGTGGTCCAGTCACTAAAATGTCCTTCCGGCTGAGGCCCGAATGTCAGGTCGGAGCCAGGGGCGGACTGACAACTCATGGGTCCCCCGTGCAATAGGGGATCATGGGGCCCCTGTGTCCTTGCCCAAACTCAAAAAAGCCTATGAAAAAGGTACCAGGGGCATCTCATGGGGCCCCCTACTGACCCCGGGCCCTCGGGCAGTGCCCGAGTTTCCAAATGGTCAGTCCACTCCTGATTGGAGCTATGACTCGGAGAGATTGTGGGCACTATATACACTATATCGCCAAAAGTATTGGGCCAGCCCTCCCGGTCATTGGATTCATGATCATGTGCAAAATAACATCCACACCAGTGTCCTCCAATAGCCCATAGAGCTACTAATACATGAAATAAAACTTGTGTGCTGAACATTCCAGACCACCAAAAGGGCCAGCTTCTTACCAGAGATACGCTATATTGCCCAAAGTATTGGCCCCGCCCTCCAGATCATGTGATTCAGGCGTTCCAATCCCCTCCGTGGCCACAGGTGTATAAAATCACCACCTAGGCATGCAGACTGCTTCTACAAACATTTGTGAAAGAATGGGTCGCTCTCAGGAGCTCAGTGACTCCAAGCGTGGTCCCGTGATAGGTTGTCACCTGTGCAATAAGTCCATCCGTGACATTTCCTGGCTACTAAATATTCCACGCTCAACTGTTAGTGGGATTATAACAAAGTGGAAGCAACTGGGAACAACAGCAACTCAGCCACCAAGTGGTAGGCCACGTAACATGACACAGCAGGGTCAGCACATGCTGAAGCACACAGTGCGCAGAAGTCGCCAACTGTCTGCAGAGTCAATAGCTAAAGATCTCCAAACTTCATGTGGCCTTCAGATTAGCACAACAACAGTGCATAGAGAGCTTCATGGAATGGGTTTCCATGGCTGAGCAGCTGCATCCAAGCCTTACATCCCCAAGTGCAATGCAAAGCGTTGGATGCAGTGGTGTAAAGCACGCCATCACTGGACTCTAGAGCAGTGGAGACGTGTTCTCTGGAGTGACCAATCACTCTTCTCTGGCAATCCAATGGACGTGTCTGTGTTCGGTGGTTGCCAGGAGAATGGTACTTGCCTGACGGCATTTTGCCAAGTGTACAGTTTGGTGGAGGGGGGATTATGGTGTGGGGTTGTTTTCAGGGGTTGGGCTTGGCCCTCTAGTTACAGTGGAGGGAACTCTTAAGGCGTCAGCATACCAAGACATTTTGGACAATTTTATGCTCCCAACTTTGTGGGAACAGTTTGGGGATGGCCCCTTCCTGTTCCAACATGACTGCACACCAATGCACAAAGCAAGGTCCATAAAGACATGGATGAGTGAGTTTGGGGTGGAGGAACTTGACTGGCCTGCACAGAGTCCTGACCTCAACCCCATAGAACACCTTTGGGATGAATTAGAGTGGAGACTATGATCCAGGCCTTCTCATCCGAAATCAGTGCTTGACCTCACAAATGTACTTCTGGAAGAATGGTCAAACCTTCCCATAGACACGCTCCTAAACCTTGTGGACGGCCTTCCCAGAAAAGTTGAAGCTGTTGTAGCTGCAAAGGGCGGGGCCAACTCAATATTGAACCCTACGGACTAAGACTGGGGGGGCATTAAAGTTCATGTGCGTGTAAAGGCAGGCAGAACAATGCTTTTGGCAATATAGTGTATTTCCCCACCAGATTGCCCCTTCCCATCATATTTCCCCACCAGAGGTCCCCTTCCCATCATATTTCCCCACCAGAGTGCCCCTTTACATTGTATGTACCCATCAGCGTACCCATCAGAGTCCCTTAACCATCATGCGCTCATCTGAGTGCCCCTTTCCACAATATGTGCCCATCAGGGTGCCCCTTTCCACAATATGTGCCCACCAGAGTGCCCCTTTCCACAATATGTGCCCATCAGAGTGCCCCTTTCCACAATATGTACCCATCACAGTGCCCCTTTCAACAATAAGTGCCCACCAGAGTCCCTTTGCCATCATGCGCCCATCAGAGTGCCCCTTAACATAATATGTGTCCATCAGAATGCCCTGTAAAAAGAATGACAGCATTAAAGCAAAAAAGGATACCTTGCGGTCAGGCAGGGAGTGGGAGAGGTAGCGAGCTGCAGGGGGTGAGAGCTGCGCCAAGAACCTTGCTGAAGTAGGGCGCACATGTGACATCATTGGTTGCTGGGGCAACCAATGACTGCTGTGTAGTGGAGATCTGGTACTACAGAATGGCAGGTTGACGGTCTGAACAGTAGCATCTCTCGTTTTGTGTCTGGACCGTGGTCCGCCATTTAATGACGGCTGCACACATAATTTTCAAGGATTTAAAGTAGAAATAAAGGCAAAGCTTTTCAAACAATTATCGATTAGGAAGGTTTATAACCCATTTGTGTCCAATTTGGGCGATTTCCTATCACTTTCTGTCCCATAGCTAAAACAGGAATTGAGAGGAAATCCCTCCAAAGAGAGGGAATTCCTGGTTGTCACTAGAACTAGTGTTTCCATTAGAAGATTTCCGCTCTTTTCCTGTTATGGTGACAACTCAAAATTTGGGATTTTCTTTTACTTCCACTCTCACTGATAACAGCAAACATATAGTTATAGTTAATAGTTAATATAGTTTGAAAAAGTAATATCTGGCATTGTATGCTGGTTGGGAATGTTTTATGTTTAAACGGAGTTGCACTCAAAAGTGAAAGCTTCGCTTATTTTCCTCCTCCTCCACTGCCATATTTGGCACCTTTTGGGGGGGCGGATACCTGTTTTTGACAGGTACCCGCTCCCACTTCCGGCTCAGTTCGCCGCGGCCGAAAGTTTAGCCCCATCTTGCCTCCCGCAGTCTCCTGGGAACTTTCACAGGTCCCAGAAGACTGCCAGACCAATCAGGAGGCGCAGCGCGACTCGTGCATGTGCAGGGGGCACCAGGTTGTGAAACCACAAGCTATCACAGCCTGGTGCCCACAGCTGACATGCCGGCACCATTCAGGAGAGAAGAGACTGTGTTGTGCATTGGTGGACCCCAGGACAGCTAAGTGTGTGTTTATTAAAACCCAGCAGCTACAGTTTTTGTAGCTGCTTACTTTTAATAAACACAAAAACGTCTGGAACTCCCCTTTAAATCCATTTATAATTATACATGTTATCTGATATGTATAAAGAATTCCCTTTGAAGAGGTAATATCTGGATTTGCACATCAGATGATATTTTGTAGGATTTTTTGCACATAATATAGTTTGAAAAAAATAATATCTGTCATTGTATGCTGGTCAGGAATGTTTTATGCTTTAACACATTTATATTGATGCATGTTGTTTGATGTGTGTAAGGAATTCACCTTCAAGTGGTATTATCTGGGTTTGCACATCAGATGATATCTTTTATGATTTTTTTGTTTTTTTATGCGCTGCACTGTTTGGTAATCTGTGATTAAACTGTGATTGCCACAAATGTCAGGAGTGAGAACAATAATTCCATGACCATAATTCACTGCTAACTTTATGAACTGTAAAAGCTTTTACATCTGTGGACAATTTTAGGTACCGTAGTCTTTTGACATGTTTGGTATCTATTTATTCCTAGATTGTAAACTCCAAGGAGCAGGGCCCTCCTATCCCTCTTGTATTGAACTGTATTGTTGCTGTATTGTCTCCCGTTATATTGTAAAATGCTGAGCAAACTGTTGGTGCTATATAAATCCTGTATAATAATAATTTACTCAATACAACCCCACCTTTCTTTTCTTTCTTTTCTTTTTCTTTCTTTCTTTCTTTCTTTCTTTCTTTCTTTCTTTCTTTCTTTCTCTCTCTCTCTCTCTCTCTCTCTCTCTCTCTCTCTCTCTCTTTCCTTTCCTTTCTTTTCTTTTCTTTCTTTTCTTTTCTTTCCTTTATTTCCTTTCTTTTCTTTTCTTTCCTTTATTTCCTTTCCTTTCTCTTTCTTTCCTTTCTTTTCTTTTCTTTTCTTTTCTTTTCTTTTCTTTCCTTTCCTTTCCTTTCCTTTCCTTTCCTTTCCTTTTCTTTCTTTCTTTCTTTCTTTCTTTCTTTCTTTCTTTCTTTCTTTCTTTCTTTCTTTCTCTCTCTCTCTCTCTCTCTCTCTCCTTTCCTTTTCTTTCTTTCTTTCTTTCTTTCTTTCTTTCTTTCTCTCTCTCTCTCTCTCTCTCTCTTTCTTTCCTTTCCTTTCCTTTCTTTTCTTTCCTTTATTTCCTTTATTTTCTTTTCTTTCCTTTATTTCCTTTTCTTTCTTTCTTTCTTTCTTTCTTTCTTTCTTTCTTTCCTTTCCTTTCCTTTCCTTTCCTTTCCTTTCCTTTCCCTTTCTTTCTTTCTACAAATGTATCCAAAAAGGGTAACCAACATCTTCAGCAGAAGGTATACAAAACTAAAATGTACAGGTCCATGCGATAACAGTAACTCTGAGCAATTTTAATGCCGCTTCTTTTCTGCCGGATGTTTTGGCGATTTTTTTCTGCTCCTAGTGATTGACTAAAGAAGTTTGGACTCTTGATTGAACAAATTGTGTGAATGTTCACTTCGACAATCCAATCATGTGGGAAACATCAGCACATAATTGGGTATTCAACATGATCAGACATTTGATTTTTACGTGATTACAAGCAATTGTTCAGCAAAGATTCCCAACTTCTTTAGTGAATCAGCCTCATTATTTGGGCACGCATTTGGAAATCAAGGTAGCAGGAAGGTGCTGGGAAAGAAATCTATATATGTACTTGGAGAGGGACAGAGAGTTAGTTTAGTTAAAGTGTTACTAAACCCAGGACCCTGCATTCACTATATCTGGTCTCCCCGGACCCTGCATTCACTATATCCGGTCTCCCCAGATCCTGCATTAACTATATCTGGTCTCCCCGGACCCTGCATTCACTATATCTGGTCTCCCCGGACCCTGCATTCACTATATCCGGTCTCCCTGGACCCTGCATTTACTATATCTGCTCTCCCCGGACCCTGCATTCACGATATCTGGTCTCCCCGGACCCTGCATTTAATATATCTGGTCTCCCCGGACCCTGCATTAACTATATCCGGTCTCTCCAGACCCTGCATTCACTATATCCGGTTTCCCCGGACCCTGCATTTACTATATCCGGTTTCCCCGGACCCTGCATTCACTATATCCGGTTTTCCCAGACCCTGCATTCACTATATCCGGTCTCCCCGGACCCTGCATTTACTATATCTGGTCTCCCCGGACTCTGCATTAACTATATCTGGTCTCCCCGGACCCTGCATTCACTATATCCGGTCTCCCCAGACCCTGCATTCACTATATCCGGTCTCCCCAGATCCTGCATTTACTATATACGGTCTCCCCGGACCCTGCATTCACTATATCTGGTTCCATGGAACCTGCATTTATTATATCTGGTCTCCCTGGACCCTGCATTCACTATATCTGGTCTCCCAGGACTCCTCATTCAGTATATCTGATCTCCCACAGTACACAGCATGGAAATTCAATTATTTTAGTAAATATAAACTACTAAATACCTTTTCTCATCATCAGTATATAGCAGTCTTGTGACTTCTATCAGTGTGCAGCAGAGCACTGGTTAAAGCTTGTAGGAGGAGTTTTCTTTCTGCTCTAGGAGGATGTAGAACCCCTGACCACAGTCTGGACAGTGCTGACTGGCCCTGTGCTGATCACATGCACTCTCCCAAGAAAAAAAAAACCTCTTTAGCAATACACACTTAACTGAGCATGTGCATGTGGCTATGGGATCAGTCTGTCTTATCAGGTGGACATCTGAACAAGAGGAGGATCAGAGAACAAAGGATCAAACAGCCCTTTTACACAATGCAGAAGATTAACCCCTTAGGTTCCACAGTGAGTATAACAAGAATGCTTTACTGCATATACAGGATGATTTTACTGTTGTGGGTTTAGTAACACTTTAAAAGGGGTATATCACAGTTTGACCTAAATGTAGATAAGATATAAACTCTATGGATAGGTGGAGTTCTGCAGTCCAGCAGGCAGGACAGACAACGCTGGTTGGGATTTCAGTTCAGCAAAGGTACCGTGTTGTCAGCTCAAACAGGAAGTTTATCAGGAGTTTTTTTGTATATGTAGTCCTTTTAGTGCTCAATCACATTGAAATGCGGTGCGGAAGAGCTTCCCACACCGCATTCCGATCGCCATGCCCTTGTGATCTGCTGTGGGGTCAGTTAAAGTTAATGACTCCCCAAACGCTGGTCGCAAACACATTGGCCCTGATTCACTATTGGGCGTGGGCGCATATTTATGGGCTTAAGCCCAATTTTCATGGGCGTCCGTCATTTTTTACCCTGCAACCTAATTCACTATTGAGCAGAGCCCATAAGCAGATGCCCAATCTAATTCACAAAAAGACACACGCCCGAAATCAGACTCACAAAACAGACTTGCTAAGAAGCACGTCTAAAACCATGAAAAATCACTGCAGAGACATGTTCACTTAGAAATTTGCTTTGCCAAATATCAGGACTTCACTTTAAACAATATCTGCTATTTCCAAAAAAATTAAGAATGTGTTAAAAATCGTTTTTTTCAAGGAAATCGAAACAGGAAAAATCTAGACGCCAGTGCAGTGTCTTTGGCAGATACAACTGAGCATGTGCAGAACACATTTTAGACTTCTGCCATGGGCGTTTGTTTTTTAGCCACTGACTAATAGTGAATCTTACTGTGGATTCCTCTGACAGCCGGCACTCGCTCGCGTCTATTGTGTTTAATAAACAGCACTCGGCATATCTTCATGTAATCTAATTAGATTTCCTTAGTTCTAGTGATTCTATTTTTGTTTCTTATCCTTTATAATTATTTCTGTAATGATTTTACTTATTTCAAAGGTCTAGATAATATTTATTTTGACAGCTGAATGTAATAATAAAGGTCCGCAATAAAAAAAAAAAAAACAGCGTGGGTCCCCCCTCTCATCCTTACCAAGCCCTTCAGGTCTGGTATGGATATTAAGGGGGAACTCCACACTGAAATTTAAAAAAAAAACAGCGTGGGTCCCCCTCAATATCCATACCAGACCCTTATCCGAGCATGCAGCCCGGCAGGTCAGGAAAGGGGGGGGGGGGCGAGCGAGCGCCCCCCCCCTCCTGAACCATACCAGGCCACATGCCCTCAACATGGGGGGGTGCTTTGGGGCAGGGGGGCTCCCCCTCCCAAAGCACCTTGTCCCCATGTTGATGAGGACAAGGGCCTCTTCCCCACAACCCTGGCCGGTGGTTGTGGGGGTCTGCGGGTGGGGGACTTATCAAAATCTGGAAGCCCCCTTTAACAAGGGGGCCCCCAGATCCCGGCCCCCCCCCCACGTGAACGAGTCTTCGGTACATGGTCCAGCAGACTTATTCACAAAAAAACTAAGTGTGGTGTAAAAAAAACACAGTACAGGGTCTTTGACAAGTCCTTTATTAAAACAATGTCCCCTGAAGTAGATCCAACGTCAATCGCGGCGGCGGCGGCAGGGACCCGAAAAAAGAAAAAAAAAAAAAGGTTCCGCTCCAGTCCCAGGCTTCCAGCCTTGTGAAGCAGAGGCTAGCTGACAGTTCTTATATAGGTATGGGGCGGGGCCAGCCGGGGACATCATCCGAGTGACCCGCCCCATGTCACATGCTTGCTGTTCCCGGCTGGCCCCGCCCCATAGCTATATAAGAAATGTCAGACTGTCTCCTGCATTCAGCTAGTTAGCCTCAGTGGAGAGACAGGGTGACATTTCTCAAATAGGTAAGGGGCGGGGATGATGTGCCCGGCTGGCCCCGCCCCTAACCTATTTAAGAAATGTCAGCTAGCCTCTTCTTCTCAAGGCTGGAAGCCTGGGACGGGAGCGGAACTTTTTTTTTTTTTTTCTTTTTTCGGGTCCCTGCAGCCGCCGCTGTGATTGACGTTGGATCTACTTCGGGGGACATTGTTTTAATAAAGGACTTGTCAAAGACCCTGTACTGTGTTTTTTTTACACCACACTTAGTTTTTTTGTGAATAAGTCTGCTGGACCATGTACCGCAGACTCGTTCACGTAGGGGGGGGGGGCCGGGATCTGGGGGCCCCCTTGTTAAAGGGGGCTTCCAGATTCTGATAAGCCCCCCGCCCGCAGACCCCCACAACCACCGGCCAGGGTTGTGGGGAAGAGGCCCTTGTCCTCATCAACATGGGGACAAGGTGCTTTGGGGGGGGGAGCCCCCCCTGCCCCAAAGCACCCCCCCCATGTTGAGGGCATGTGGCCTGGTATGGTTCAGGAGGGGGGGGCGCTCGCTCGTTTGTCCCCCCCTTTCCTGACCTGCCGGGCTGCATGCTCGGATAAGGGTCTGGTATGGATATTGAGGGGGACCCACGCTGTTTTTTTTTAATTTCGACGTGGAGTTCCCCCTTAATATCCATACCAGATCCGAAGGGCTTGGTATGGATGAGAGGGGGGACCCCACGCTTTTTTTTATTATTTATGCAATAAAGGAAATTATTTTACATTCAGCTGTCAGTGGGGAACCCCGCTGACAGCTGAAACATTAACACATGGCTGTCGCTCCTACAATCCCGCATGATATGTTATCAACTCATGCGGCGTTTTAGTAGTGAAAACCAATGCAACGCTCATGTTTCAGCTGTCGGCGGAGTTCCTCACTGACAGTTGAATGTCAAAGTATTGCAGGGAATTATAAACAGTTTTTTAAATAACGGCGTGGGGTCCCCCCTCTCATCCATACTAAGCCCTTCGGGTCTGGTATGGATATTAAGGGGGAACTCCACGCTGAAATTAAAAATAAAAACAGCGTGGGTCCCCCTCAATATCCACACCAGACCCTTATCCGAGCATGCAGCCCGGCAGGTCAGGAAAGGGGGGGGGGACGAGCGAGCGCCCCCCCTCCCCTCCTGAACCATAGCTGACATTTCTTATATAGGTATGGGGCGGGGCCAGCCGGGCACATCATCCCCGCCCCTTACCTATTTGAGAAATGTCACCCTGTCTCTCCACTGAGGCTAACTAGCTGAATGCAGGAGACAGTCTGACATTTCTTATATAGCTATGGGGCGGGGCCAGCCGGGAACAGCAAGCATGTGACATGGGGCGGGTCACTCGGATGATGTCCCCGGCTGGCCCCGCCCCATACCTATATAAGAACTGTCAGCTAGCCTCTTCTTCACAAGGCTGGAAGCCTGGGACTGGAGCGGAACCTTTTTTTTTTTCTTTTTTCGGGTCCCTGCCGCCGCCGCCGCGATTGACGTTGGATCTACTTCAGGGGACATTGTTTTATTAAAGGACTTGTCAAAGACCCTGTACTGTGTTTTTTTTACACCACACTTAGTTTTTTTGTGAATAAGTCTGCTGGACCATGTACCGCAGACTCGTTCACGTAGGGGGGGGGGCGGGATCTGGGGGCCCCCTTGTTAAAGGGGGCTTCCAGATTCTGATAAGCCCCCCGCCCGCAGACCCCCACAACCACCGGCCAGGGTTGTGGGGAAGAGGGCCCTTGTCCTCATCAACATGGGGACAAGGTGCTTTGGGGGGGGAGCCCCCCTGCCCCAAAGCACCCCCCCCCATGTTGAGGGCATGTGGCCTGGTATGGTTCAGGAGGGGGGGCGCTCGCTCGTTTGTCCCCCCCCCCTTTCCTGACCTGCCGGGCTGCATGCTCGGATAAGGGTCTGGTATGGATATTGAGGGGGACCCACGCTGTTTTTTTTTTAAATTCAGTGTGGAGTTCCCCCTTAATATCCATACCAGACCTGAAGGGCTTGGTAAGAATGAGAGGGGGGACCCACGCTGTTTTTATTATTATTTATTTAATTCACGGAAATAATTTGAAATTCAGCTGTCAGTGGGAAACCCCGATAACAGCTGAAACATTCCTTCTGTCTCTGCAGAGAGCTCCGCTATTATATTTGACATTAAAAAGTATAGAGACTGCAACATTGTATCTATTTGTATCCATTCCGGATATAGATGTTTTTATTCGGATACAAATAGATACAATGTTGCAACCTTTATACTTTTTAATGTCAAATATAATAGCGCAGCTCTCTGCAGGGACAGAAGTAATTACTTTGCTATTATATTTGCAGGCCGTAGACGGGGCGAAAATCGAACAATTTTTTTACCATTGGTGGTAACGTCGGCCCATTGAACAACCGATTTTTTTTTTTTTTTAAAACGGTCAGTTTTCGCCCCATCTATGGCCTGCATTTTTCTTTTTCTTATTCTTTTTTTTTATTCTTCTTTTTCTTGCAGGTCATGGCTCATGTGCAGATTTTTTATCTGTTAAAAGATCAGCCAATTTGCCGATCATTGCAGCTAAAATCGGCCGATCTGCAAAATCGGCCAATTTTTATCCAAATTTACCAATTAAAAAAAGTTGCAAAATCCCCAAAAATGGCTGACCAATTAACCAACTAACGGGCCAAAAATCAGCCGATTTTTTTTGCGGACGATTTTAGACCCATGTAAAGCAGGCCATAGATGGGTCTAAAATCGGCCGATTTTTCTGCCGAAAAAAAAATCGAACGATTTTCGGGCCGTTAGTGGGTCAATTGGTCAGCTGTTTTTCGGGATTTTGGCACATTTTTTTTATCAGTAAATTTGGAACAAAAAATTTTCAACTTTACTGGTAAACAAAATATGCTAAAATCCCAAAAAATGGCCGACCAATTATCCCAATAACGGAAGAGGCCCTTGTCCCCATTAACATGGGGACAAGGTGCTTTGGGGGGGAGCCCCCCTTCCCCAAAGCACCCCCCCATGTTGAGGGCATGTGGCCTGGTATAGTTCAGGAGGGGGGGCGCTCGCTCGTCCCCCCCCCTTTCCTGACCTGCCGGGCTGCATGCTCGGATAAGGGTCTGGTATGGATTTTGGCGGGATCCCCAAGCTGTTTTTTTTTTTATTTCAGCGTGGAGTTTCCCCTTAATATCCATACCAGATCCGAAGGGCTTGGTACAGATGGGAGGGGGGACCCCACGCTTTTTTTTTTTTGTACACTCAGCTGTCAGTGGGGAACCCCGCTGACAGTTGAAACATTAACACATGGCTGTCGCTCCTACAATCCCGCATGAGTTATGTTATCAACTCATGCAGCATTTTAGTAGCGAAAACCAATGCAGCACTCATGTTTCAGCTGTCGGCGGAGTTCCCCACTGACAGTTGATGTAAAAGTATTGCAGGGAATTATAAACAATTTGTAAAAAACCCGGCGTGGGGTCATCCATAATAAGCCCTTCGGGTCTCGTATGGATGTTAAGGGGTAACTCCACGCTGAAATTAAATAAAAAACAGCATGGGGTACCCCCCAAAATCCATAACAGATACTTATCTGAGCATGCAGCCCAGCAGGTCAGGAAAGGGGGGGGGACAAGCGAGCGCCTCCCCCCCTCCTGAACCATACCAGGCCACATGCCCATACCAAATTATTCAAACATTTGTAAACAGACCAATTAACTGAAATGGTTTGGCATTTGTACCCCAAATATGACGTTCCCTGAGGCATTGGTAAACCGAGGTACGCCTGTATTAGTATTGCAATCCTTTGTATTGGGATATATAGAACCAACATACATCTGAATTGGCAACATAGCACAACATTTGTGTCACATTGGAGATATCTGGTAGTTACACTGACCTTGCCCAGGGACCTAAGATTGATTCACAGCACAGAAATACAGGCTGGATTAGCAATGTAGCTCCGTGGATTAGTGGTTAGCACTACTGCCTCACAACTCTAGGGTTGTCGGTTTGAATCCCAACCCCGGTGAGGAAGTAGCATGATCTCCGTGTGTGGCTGTCTTCAAATAGATGTTCTGGCAACATCTTTGCTTTCTGTCTAAATGATCCCTAAAATGTGAATTAGAATGAGGCCTTGTCTGTTGAAACACCTTCAAAGCTGCACCTTATGTGAATGTCATACAATGGAATGTCATACAATGGGATAAGAGCCTGGAGCACTAATAGATTTGATAATGATGGTTTACACTCCATCCACTTTTGTGAAGGATTTGGCAAGCAAAGAGCTGACAGAGAGAGAAAAAGTCTGCAAATTCGCACCCTATTGTATGCTATTAGAGCGACCACATGGGTGTGTTTCAAACATTGATTTCTATAGTACATATAGTATATGTATATAGTATGTAGTGTATATAGTAGTACATGTACTACTTTAGTGGCAATTTGCATAGAGATCTGTGTCAGATGTCTTGAAAATTGCATTGAAATGGTCAATTTTACTGTAAGTCGCAGGATTTGTAAATCAGCTTTGCCCAGAGTGTAATGTTTGGTGAAGTTTGATTTCTGGAGTGTTTTGCCAATTGATGAGAAATTCACCATACTAGTCAAATCGATTTGTCATTTTCAGTATTGCATACAAGATGTGGTCATGTGACTGTCTTAACTCATGCGAGAATCTGGAGGGAATTGTGACCATAGTAGCAATAACGGTTCCAATTGGGGTTCCCTTTCACATCCCTGCTCAATGTTCTGTTGTATGCTGCACACGTACATTTCACTGTATATTTCTTTCTGATTTGTGGGGCCTGTATACCAAGGGTTAATGCAGGTAGGAAGCCGATTCATCAGGTGAAAACACTTTCACTGACCAAATTAAGGTCAGTGGTGGGTGAGGCTTCATTGGGTGTGGGGCCTTGTTTGGCACGCTCCAAATACAACCTAGCTTATATAAAGATGTGCAGTAGGGAGTGATTTGGCCTGTTACTAGGCCGGGTGGTTTGTGACTAAGTCCTTGCATGGTGTGGTTTGGGGGGAAGAAGAGATTTTGTGCTGAATTGCCCCAGACACCACTCAGGCTGTGTTTGGAAGTGGGCTGGAAATGTTTGCATATTTTTGGCCTTGTAAAGTGTGTTTGTGTGTTATTGCACAATGATTGTGTTTTTTCTCTTTGCATTGAAAGCCTCACACATGTCAATCGTTTTGTTTAAAATCTGCTCTTGTTTTAATTTTGCTTGCTTATTTAGACTCCAATGCATTTTTCTGACAAACCTGCTGACAAATGTATGTGTAGGGGATTTGTAGAGGTGGGAGGGTTTTTTTTCACATGCTTTGTTTTCTTGATATTTTGATCTGTAGACTTTTTTTTGTGAATGGATCTTCATACTAAGTGATTGTGTAAGTAAATCTTATGTGCACGAAAATGTTACTTGATTCATCTTCCCCTTTGTTTCCTGCTATAACCTGAGCACACACAGTTCACTAGAAGTATCTTTAGATTGTAAGCTCTTATGAGCAGGAGTGTTTTATTTTTGCCACATCAATCCTATTTTTGTGACTCACCAAGATATTGACTGTACCTACTTGTTCCTGCTGACCAAATAAATGAAGATATATTTGATCAATAAATGTTTGACCGATGTTTTTGTGTTTATTTTATGTTCAATATATGAACAACCTTAATAGTTACTTTGTATACTTATATAATCTGCTCAAATGTAGCTTGTAAGAGCGTGAATATGCAAGTGTGTGCAAACTGGCTTTTTCAAAACCAAAAAAAAAAAAAAAACCCACTTGCACCACAATATTATGTACTAATGAATGTCACATTCACTGTGCAGCCAGCTACAGGTTTTCTACAATTCGATTTACAGTAATAAAATAGTCCACACTTTGTTGATTTTTGGCCTTTGGCAATAAATATTAGCCAAGGTTAAAAAAAAACAAATCAATAAGAAACACACATTTGCGAAAGCTATCATAGCCGTGCATAGAAATGCGCGATTGCAAACAAATAAGCACCAAACAGGTGTCCGCATGGAGCATGAACGGCTATCCTGGAAGTCCGTCATCACGTGCGCGCGCACCCGGAAGTGGTTGTGGGGAGTGTAAGTGGATGAGAAGTGGTTGGAGGTTTTGTGTTGGTTGAAAATTTTGATAACTTTATTGGCATTTGGACATGGCGAGAGCACAGTTCTCAACTGAGGAGATGATCCTTATATGTAAAGTAAGTGTGGCCATTGCAAATATGTTTATAACATGTGAGGGACAGGTAATTGCAATTTTGTGGGTGGGGCCTAGCAGAATCTCACTTGGTGCACATGCTACTTATCTGTACATTAGCTCCTGGGTATTGATGGGTTAATGATATTAACCACTTGCCTACTGGGTACTCCTACCCCCTTCCTGTCCTGGCCAATTTTCATCTTTCTGCACTGTTACCCTTTGAATGACAATTGTGCGGTCATGCCACATTGTACCCATCTTAAATTTGTATCAGTTTTTTCAGACAAATAGAGCTTTCTTTGGGTGGTATTTACTTGCTGCTGTGAGTTTTACTTTTTGCTCGATAAACCACAAAATAGCTCATAATGAATAAAAGTCTGTTTATATTATAACATTTGGTAAACTGGTAATTTAGCAACACTGATGTGCGTTGATGAGGCAGCACTGGTGGGTGGCACTGCTGGCCACAGGTGGGCAGAACTGTTGGGTGGCACTGATCATCGGGGCCGACCCCTGCTTTGATAACTGCTGGTTCTCGGCAGTACTTTCCACACATTCTGACAGCGTGATGAAAGTGCAGCCAAGACCCGGCAAATGCATTTCCCGGTGATCAGCGTGTCATTGGACATGGCTGATCACATGGTAAAAAGCCACTGTGATTGGCCTTTACCACATCACGTGATCAGCTGTGTCCTTAGGACACAGCAATCACGGAGAGCGCGTTCTGCCAGGATGTCATATGACACCCTCCCAGAGCTGCCTGGATGCAGTGTAGCGTTATTCGGCTATCTGCGGTCGCCAAATAGGTAACCAGCTAGGCCTTCATGGCTAATCTTTGAATATCTGGACATGTATACTGCGTATAATGCATTACATTCTACAATGTGTTGGTGTACATGGTATTACAGTGTGCAATGCGTTGCTGGATTCTGCATGACAGTGGACAGCGTATCACAGTGTGCAATGCGTAGCTCCAGCCTGCATGACAGTGTACAGTGCATTACAGTCTACAATGTGTGGGGGTACACGGTATCACAGTGTGCAATGCGTAGCTCCATCCTGCATGACAGTGTACAGTGCATTACAGTCTACAATGTGTGGGTGTACACGGTATTACAGTGTGCAATGCGTTGTACACTGCAGTGCGCACTAAAGCATTTTACACTCATGCACTGTACACACTAACACATTTGACATTTCTAGTGTGCAATGCGTTAGTGTGCAATGCCTTGGACAGTACAATGCATTTGCAGTATTGGTGTATGTTTATTAAGCATAGATAATTAATCTGATTTTAGTTATCAAGGAGAAGTCTTCTCTGTCCCCCTGTTTATGAGGTGGAGGACAATTGTTTTCCGAAGAGAGGAGACATTTTTTCAAGGAGATCTGTATAGATTTCCAGAGATATGTGTAGATGGTTGAGGGGCTGCATGTGATCTCCGGAGATAATTGGGATTAACGATCACCTGAGTTAAACCAGTGAATGAAAAGTGTAAAAAAACATGGATTGAAAATAATCTGCACTGACCACTGTGCTTTGTCAAGCCACATATTGGCACATTCTGGTGTCACACAGATGCGATGTGAAATTTGCAGTGTTTTCTGTGCAAGCGCTGCACCGCATCACAACCGCAACCCCTTCATGCCACCTGCTGCGGCTTTCTAGGTGAAGTTACCAACACACCAATATTGGTACACAAAGCGTATTGCGATTTGCCAAATTGGATGGCATGCCTATTCATACCCATGTGCATACCCTGAAAAAGGGTCCTGCACATTTTTGGCCCGGATGCGGTGCAATTTGAGGTGTGCAAAATGTTTGTCTCTAATTGCAACGCGCACACAAATTGCATGTGATTTGCCCAGGAGTGCGGTGTTAGACCACAATGCATGTATGTGAAGCCAGAATAAAAGGATGTGGATTTTGTCTACTTTTACTTGCGCATGTTAACATTATGTAAGTGCATTTTTCTTCTGTTTAACATGCTATAGAAATGCAACATGCATTTGGATGGAGTGTTTTTGTATGTGCATTTTGGAAGTATTCTAAACACACATTGACCCTAGGGCCACACTATATCTTATGCAGGCCATAGATGGGTCGAAAATCGGCCGATTTTTCGGCCGAAAATAAAATGGCCGATTTTCGGATCGTTAGTGGGCTATTTGTTCGGCCGTTTTTCGGTATTTTGGCAGATTTTTTTTTTCGGTAAAGTTGGGAAAAAAACGGCCGAATTTGCCGATCGGCCGATTTTCGCGGCAATGATGGGCAAATCGGCCGATTTTTTACTGATAAAAAATCTGCACATGAGCAGTGACATGCAAGAGGAAGACAAAAAGAAGAAAAAGAAGAAGAGGATGATGAAGAAGAGGATGATGAAGAGGATGATGATGATGAAGAAGAAGAAGATGATGAAGAGGAAGAAGAGGATGATGATGAAGAAGAAGAAGAAGAAGAGGATGATGAAGATGATGAAGAAGAAGAGGATGATGAAGAAGAGGATGATGATGATGAAGAAGAAGAAGAAGAGGATGATGATGAAGAAGAAGAGGATGATGATCATGAAGAAGAGGATGATGATGCAGAGGATGATGGTGATGAAGAAGAAGAAGATGATGATGAAGAAGAGGATGATGATGAAGAGAATGATGATGAAGAAGAAGAGGATGATGATGATGAAGAAGAAGAAGAGGATGATGAAGAAGTAGAATAGGATGATGGTGAAGAAGAAGAAGAAGAAGAAGATGAGGATGAAGAAGAGGATGATGATGAAGAAGAAGAAGAGGATGATGATGATGAAGAAGAAGAAGAAGAGGATGATGATGAAGAAGAAGAAGAAGAGGATGATGATGAAGAAGATGATGATGATGATGATGAAGAAGAAGAAGATGATGAAGAGGAAGAAGAGGATGATGATGATGAAGAAGAAGAAGAGGATGATGATGATGAAGATGATGATGAAGAAGAGGATGATGATGAAGAAGAAGAGGATGATGATGAAGAAGTAGAAGAGGATGATGATGAAGAAGAAGAAGAAGAAGAGGAAGAAGAAGGATGAAAAATGAGAGGAATTCCAGTATGGCAAAAAGTGTCCCTGCAGAGAGCTCCGCTATTTCTTTGACAGTTCCTTGACATTTACAGCGGTTGCAACATTGTATCTATTTGTTTCCGAATAAAAACATCTGTATCCGAAATGGATACAAATACATTGTTGCAACCGCTATAAATGTCAAAGAACTGTCAAAGAAATAGCGGAGCTCTCTGCAGGGACACTTTTTGCCGGCTGTAGACGGGATGAAAATCGGCCGATTTTTTTTTTTTACCATTGCTGGTAACGTCGGCCGCTTGAACAACCGATTTTTCATTTTTTAAAAGAAAAATCGGCTGTTTTTCTCCCCGTCTATGGCCTGCATAAGCATTAGTGTGCCTGGGGGAGGGGGGGACCTTTCGCCTTTCCAAACACAGTAGATGCTCCAAGAATGTTTCCTTGAACTCTTGAAATGGTTAAAAAGGAAAGACACTCTAGATAGCCTGCACTGAGAATTGACTGTCATGATGACGTGTCAATGATTATTTGCTCTCATTTTTCAGGAGTGGTACTGCTTGCGTTTGAAGCTGGTAGAAATCCACCTTCACGTCCTCCACTCACCTTCACTTGTGGCCAGTGGATATTTTGTGGCCGCAGGCAAGAACTGGCATCGAGGACCTGCATAATGACCCTGGCATGCCAGAGGTGGTTTGGAAGCAGCACAGCAATTTGACCATCCCTTTCCTCTATGTTGGTTTTAGGGTGCAGAATTGCTTCTCGTTCGTGAACGGACTGTCGCCGGATATCAGAGTCCCCATATTTTCAAGATATGTTTTAGCCATGTTGGCTTATTTTTATGTTATTTTCCAAGTGTGTCGCACCTAACCGCACAGTAGTGTGGTGCCATGCGTATTTGTGGCTGTGAATGGGGCTGTTTTTAATAGACATGTGTAGGTGCAACAACGTTTTCATCATGGTACCTGCGCACATCTACATAGGGCATTGCATTTCTTTGCTGTGCTGGAAAATGTGTGTTCTTGCATGCGTTTCTGCACCACCAATGGTGTGAACAAGTCCTAAGGGCTGGTTCACACTATAGAAACAGTCTAGATGTGTTCCTGATGGGTTTTTTTCATGCCCTTTTGGCATGCATGTTTAGTGTGTTCCAGTACATTTTGGATGCGTTTTGGACATGTTTACATTGCATTTTTGTATCCCTTCCACTTATTTTTTTCTATTTTCTTTGTATTCAATGTAGTTAGGGACATGTGCGTTTTAGTACATTCAAGGACGTTTCAATGTGTTCCAGTACAGTTCTGTGCAGAAACAATGCAGCGTGGTCAACTTTGTTTACAGCACCTGCAATGCATTGAAAATGCAAGCGCTGATGTGAACTATGACATTGACAACCATATAACCTTCTTTCTGTGCGTTTGTGATGCTGAAAAAGCAACTGAAACACATGTAGTGTGAACTGGCCCTAAAGGTTATTAGAGGTCAGGGAACAGGACTGACCAGGAATTGTGAATTCAATCAGACTAGTGGTGAGATACAATCAGCAATTGTATAATAATGTGAGATCTGAGCTGTAGCTGATAGAAAATGAGACACATTCACTTGATCAGTAAATAGATAGTTAAAGAGTGGGGCGGTGATCCATAGATTTGCATATGGGACAGGTGATGATGGGGTGGGGGAGGGGGTCAAGTTGTTTAAGGAGACAGATTTAAAAGAGAAAAAAGTTACAATGAAATATACACGGCATGAAACTTGCACATTTCCTAATTGGCAGAAGAACAGTACGCAAGTAACATTCATCCACTTTCTAGTCATTAGGCAAAATCATAATTGATTGATCAATATTCCTGCCACAACCCAGAAAATTGATCTCCATTATTTTGGGATGTTGCCAAGACTGGGATTAGAACCCATGACCCAAGTGCTGTAAATTCTGAGCTCTAACCACTAAACCACTGTGGGAGACACAGTTTGAGTTATAATGTAGAATAGTTACATTGTTTAAAAATGATAAAGCGAGCGCTGGTCAAATTATATAGATCTAGTAAAATGGTATTACACAAGATAAATATAACCACGAACAGTAGTGCATGAACTCGTGAAAGGTCATCCACCCCTGTGACAGTGTACTACACTATTGAGCACCTTTCTGGCTCCTGTGGCTGAGCTAATTCCTCCCCAGGACCATTTGGGCACCCACCCTGATGGATGGATGGAGCTGGATGACTAACCCATAACTGCCAGCATACCGCTGCACCCCCAGATGTGTGATGTGTATAACCCATACACATTAATACTTTTGTTCTGGTGAGTGTAGACCAGTCCCAAGGGTGGTTTACCTTTCACAAGTTCATGCACTACTGTCCGTCACGGAGAGACCACACGTGCCATTCATAGGCACTCTCTGAGTTGGTACTCTCACACGAAGGACATTCCATTATTCAGGAATGATTCTATGAACTTATTTTAGCACCATTTACAATATTACATCATTGTTGCAATTCTTTGCACTTTTTGGTTTTTACATGCATTCATTATTGATCACATGCATTTATAGCGCTGCACTTGTCTTTACCATAGAATAGTTACGTGATTAAAGAGAATGAAGATATATAATTATATTGGGAAATTAGAAGTATATAAATTATTTGAGATATAAGTGTGAAAATGTTTAACATTTGAGTACAGAATGTATGACATTCATTAGTAAATGCATTAGTTTCCTGATCATTTTGGAGACACAGCAAGAAAAGAAATAGAAGAAAATAGAAAATTCTAATACAGGTGTACTATTTATTACATTCTAAGAATTCTCTTTTGCCATCATAAGAACGCCAATGTTAATAAAGCCCGCGCTTGTGCGCCATCTAGCGAACATATCCGGTATTGCACCTAAAAATGTGCCAGACGGGATACCACATTTAGTGATAGCAAAGTAGTCAGTAGACGCTCGTCAATGAGCTTGCTAGACGCTGGTCAGACGACTGATTGATTGACCGGAGTCTGCCTGAATGGTCAGTCTCTGCTAGTACACTCACATCTTAGTGAATCAAGGCCATTGCGTCTGCCTGCACCAAACCGCGTGGTACAAAATACTTTGCCAATGTGGTTGCTGTGCATTTAAAAAAAGTAGTGAATGCAGTACTTTTAGCGCGGTGCGATTTAATCCCATTCAAATGAATTAATGATGGGCTGCATGTTTGAGTCAAATGTAAGTTCAACTCGAATATGGGCCGTTTGTGTGTTCGTTGAACACATGAACGGTACTGGCATTTGGTGGGCTGTTTGCCCGCCATGCCCCACAATGCACTGCGCCCTCACAGTGCATTGTGATTGGCAAAGCATTGCACCTGACTGTCAGGTGCAATGCTTTGGCCAGTCGGGCATGATGATGTCACAAGGGGCCCCTTGTGACGTCATCACCCTATTTAAGAACTGTCATTGTGGCGCAGCTGTCAGATGGCAAGAGCCAGCATTGTGAGCGGAGTGGATTTTTTTTTTTTCTTTCTTTCGGGTCGGTGGTGAAGGCGGGCATCGAGATTGATGTTTGATCTACTTCAGGAAACATTTTTTCTATTTTTATTTATTTGAATTGTCAAAGACTGTCTCCTATTTTTTTTTTACCCTACACTTTTTTTTTTGTGAATGGGTAGCGGTACCATGTACCCCATACTCATTCACATGGGGGGGCGGGAGATCTAGGGCCCCCCTTGTTAAAGGGGGCTTCCATATTCCAATAAGCCCCCTGCCCATAGACCCCCACAACCTCCGGCTAGGGTTGAGAGGAAGAGGTCCTTGTCCCTATCAACATGGGGACAAGGTGCATTGGGGGGGCAACCCCCCTTGATGAGGGCATGTGGCTTGGTATGGTTTAGGAGGGGGGGGGGCACTTGCTTTGATAAGCGTCTGGTATGGATTTTGGAGGGGACCCCCATGCCTTTTTTTATAAAAATTTTGGCGTGGGGAGTTCCCCTCAAAATCCTTACCAGACCCAAAGGGCTTGGTATGGAAGGGACTGGGGAACCCCACGCAGTTTTTTTTTTTTTCAATTGTAGGGCAATGCCGACAATTCTTTTGACATTCAGCTGTCAGTGGGAAACCCTGCTGACAGCTGAAACATGAATGAATGTTTCACTACTAAAATACTGCATGACTTAATAATAAAACTCATGCAGTAGTTTAATAACTGAGCGGTATATAACTGCATACTCAAATGCGGTAAGATACCGCTCAGTAAATTGTCCCTGTTTGAAGTTTGCAGTCGAACTTTCAGTAGGTTCTAATGTTCGACCGTAAACCAAACGGGGGTGTTCAGCCCATCACTAAAATGAATGGAAAGGAAATCACACCACATAGGCCTGCATATGAATCGCACAGGAACACACAGCACGTTCCTGAATGATTCATATCAGGGCATAGTGTGAACCCGCCCTTAAAGCAGTAGTGAACTCCCTATTTAAAATTGTACCTACAGGTAAGCCTACAGTAATTAAAATGATTTTGTCAGACTTTACGGCTGCATTAGACAGCCCATACATTCGTCATTTTTTTCTCGTTCAAACCAATGATCCAAATCCCCCATCGACACATTCGATGTGAATGGTGGAATGCTGTGCTATTGTGCTCTGACAGTGGGGAGCCTTCCCTGCTGTCAGAATAAGATTGCACCCCAGTCACAACAAACCCGGCTTTGAAATCGTGCGACTTACAGTGAAGTCGGATGACATGCCGATTTTAGGTGCGATTTGCAAGACATCTGACTCAGATGTCTATGCAAATCGCACCATGTACTACTTTAGAAATTGGTGCGTAGTCGGAACCACACCGATATGACCTCTGTAATTGCGCACAATAGGGTGCGACTTGCAATTCGCATGCCAATTTTCATCCTCTGTGACCGGGGACTTATGCAAGCCATAGACGGGTCGAAAATCTGCCAATTTTTTGGGCAAAAAAAAATCGGCTGATTTTTGCATCGTTAATGGGTTAATTGGTCGGCCGTTTTTCGGGGTTTTGGCACATTTTTTTTTATCGGTAAAGTTGGAAAAAAATCGGCCGATTGGCAAATGCCGACAATGATGGGCAAATCGGCCGATTGTTTTACCGATAAAAAATCTGCGCATGAGCTGTGACCTGCAAGAAGAAGAAAAAGAAGAAGAAAAAGAAGAAAAAAAAAAGAAGAATTCCAGTCCGCTATTATATTTGACATGAAAAAGTATTGCGGTTGCAACAATGTATCTATTTGTATCCGAATAAAACCATCTGTATCCAAAATGGATACAATTAGATACATTGTTGCAACCACAATACTTTTTCATGTCAAATATAATAGTGGAGCTCTCTGGAAGGGACAGAAGTAATTAAATGCTGGCCGTAGACGGGATGAAAATCGGACGATTTTTTTTTTACTGTTGGTGGTAACGTCGGCCTATTGAACGACCGATTTTTATTTATTTATTTTAAATGTCTGGTTTTCGACCCCTCTATGGCCTGCATTAGTGCTGCCGTTTATAGCCGGTTGCACTGACTGATCAGGAAAAACCCAACATGTTGGTTGTGCAGAAGTTGATTGGTAGATTCACTTTTGTACAAGGGTGCCCATACAGGAAATTAAATTCAGTCCTTGCTGAACTGAAATGAATTCAGTCCTTGCTGAACTGGCCGCATTTTGCTCCATGTATGACTGGGAAATGTATGTACTTAGAAGGTGTACTAAGCAGGTTTTCTGTTTATTTTACCCTGACTTATGCTAGGTTCACACCTATGCAGGTTGCCATTGAGTCGTTTCTGCATTGCGTTTTTACACTTGCGTTTTTGATGCGTTTTGTGGGGGGGTTTGTTTTCTTGTTGCTAGGCAGATTTAAAATGCAAAACGCATCAAAAATGCGGCAAACACGCAGCAAAAACTTTTCTGTAGCGTTTCCATTGAAGTCTATATAACCAAAGATGCAACTTTTTGCATTCAAAATGTCCCTGACCCTTTCCAAAAAATGCACCAGGTGAAAACGCGCAGATGTAAACCTGTCCCATAGGAAATCATGTTAAATGGACTGTACTGCGTTTCTGTAAAACGCAAAACGCTGCAGAAAGAGCTTAGGTGTGAATCTAGGGTTATACCTTACTGTTCTTATAATGAATACATGCCTGGATGAAACTGTACTCTTTTAGATTTAGAGAGAAAGAGAGATATTGCCTTTAAAATAATTCTTAGTAATTGTTTATAGTATACCGCAAATCTGTTCTGCAGTACAGGCATCATGTGCAGTGACTGCTGTGTAGCAACATACCAAGCCATCATATGGACCTTCATAATTACAAAGGGAGGGGCCTCAATCTCACACTAGTTGTCACCCTCAGCATAAGGACACATTAGCTATGCTGGATGATGATGCATCTGCCCCTAGCTTTCATGCAAATGAACATAGAAATATGTCAGTGTGTATATGTGTACAGTACGTTTCTTCTATTTATTTCACTACAGCCCCTTAAAGCCATTGTTTTTTTTACAGTATTGCAGGCATTGACACTATATATTAATCATATGCAGTAAATTTTCATATAAAAACCCAAATTTAATTGTTTACACTTAGAATTTTTTTTGCATTATTCATTTCTTTTTTGATCCCATTTTGGTCGTAATTTAATTCATTTGCCACCTACTACAGATCCTGGCACTGGCTCCTTTTTCAGTTTGATGTTATAATATCAATTTGTCAAAATATCTAGACATTAATCAAGCCTTCCTACCAGATGAAATGTGTGGACACCCTTATCTAGAAAGGATTTTTTTTTATGGACAACTCATATTGAAGGTATTTTATACAGCATTTTTCCAGCGCGTTTTTCAGCTCCTAGTGTGCATGGAGCCTAAGAGGCAATGAATTCCTCTCCCCTATAAGAGGTTTAAGGCTAGGTTCACAAATGTGCGGGTGGTGCGGCTGCTGATCCACACGAAAATCCATGCAGCCGCACCACCCACACAGAGGAATGTGGACCCGCGGGCGGGTGCCATTAGTTCTAATGGCACGCCATCTGCACTGGAAAATGCAACCGTACTGGGAAACGAGGTTCCCATGCGTGTTGCGTTTTCAGAAGAAGTGCAGGGACTTCTTCTCTGCGTATCACAGTGCACGGAAGTCCATTTAAATGAATGGGCTCTTGTGCCCACGCAAAACACGATCTGCACAGCCGCATATATGTGAACCGGGGGTAAGGCTAGGTTCACATATGTGCGGGTGGTGTGGCTGCGGATCCGCATGAAAATCCGTGCAGCAGCACCACCCACACAGAGGAATGCGGCCCCTCAGCTGGGTGCCATTAGTTCTAATGGCACGCCATCTGCACTGGAAAATGCAACCGTACTGGGAAACGAGGTTCCCATGCGTGTTGCGTTTTCAGAAGAAGTGCAGGGACTTCTTCTCTGCGTATCACAGTGCACGGAAGTCCATTTAAATGAATGGGCTCTTGTGCCCACGCACAACGCGGCCTGCACAGCTGCATATATGTGAACCAGTGGTAAGGCTAGGTTCACATATGTGTGGGTGGTGCGGCGGCAGAAAATCTGTGCAGCCGCACCACCCACACAGAGGAATGCGGCCCCTCGGCTGGGTGCCATTAGTTCTAATGATACGCCGCCTGCACTGGAAAACGCAACCGTACTGGGAACCAAGGTTCCCGTGTGGGCTGCATTTTCAGAAGAAGTGCAGGGAATTCTTCCCTGCTTATCACGGAGCACGAGAGTCCAGTCAAATGAATGTTCTATCGTGCCCATGCAAAACGCAGCCCGCACGGGCGCATATATGTGAACCAGGGGTAACAGTTTAAATATCTTGGCATTTAGATCTCTCTGGATCTCCAATTCTTCATAGAATTACTGTAAATGATACTCCACTTATCACACAACTACAAACTAAATGTGAGACCTGCTCAGCTACCCCCTACCTTTGATAGGAAGGGTCAATCTTCTTAAACACATCTTTCTATCTAAATATACCTATGTCTTTAAACAATCCCCGGTTTGGATCTCTCTCCAAACACTTTGTACAATTGATACTATAGTTTCATTCTTTCTATGAGTTGGTAAACCCTCCAGACCAGCATTAGCTATTCTACAACTTCCCACAGACGATGCAGGATTAGCCCTGAGCAATTTTTACTTTTATTACTTGGCATCAATCCTAGTTACCTTACATTGGTGGTTTACCCCTACCAATGGTAATCCGGCCTTAGATTTGGCTGCCATTATAGTGTGATCTCCATCTGCTGTTCAAACGTAAGTGTATAGAGGGCTCTATTCTATGTCAGCTGTGACCTTACATATTAAAATAACTTTGAGGGCCTGGTCTACAATTATTAAATGGTGCTGCACACTGAAGACTTGGTCTCCCCATATCCCTCTTTGGAACAGCCCTCCATTCCTTTACCTAACCAGCATCCCTGATCATATTATTTGGATTAGTTTGAGTATTAATTTTCTTACCTCTAAAATTTCAGACAGGGCAACTTCAAATCTTTGACTTATTGAAGGTAGAATACAGTCTCTCTAAACGCTATTTCTTCAGAAACCTCCAACGTAGGCATGCAGTTAGAGCTCAATTCCAACATACGTCCACTGTCCAAGGATATCCTCTGGAATCCTTGTTGAGAGCAACTGACCTCACTAAACTACTCTCCTCAGTATATGCCCACCTTATTACCCATCTTGGTGCAAAAACCTCCAACCTGTACCAAAAATTGAAAAATAACATAACAACCCTTTCAGAAGAAGAATGGGAAGATCTTGTAGCTCAGTATACCAAAGTGATCATCCCTGCCAGGGACAAATGTATCCAGTTGAAATTTTTACATAGAGCAGGCCCTCCTAACCATTTTGTATTGAACTGTATTGTCTCCCGTTATATTGTAAAGCGCTGAGCTACACTCTTAAGCTACTTCATTGCATTAAAATCTCCGTTTCTACATTTTTGAACAAATGTCATAACAATATTGGTTCCTTTTATCATGTGGTTTGAAGCAGCTCTTTGATTTTCAAAAACTGGAAGCTAGCAGTGGTATTGAATCAACCCCTGACATCAGAACCGTAAGTGTTCTTACTGGGTCTGTATGATACACAACCCATTTCCAAACACGCTAAACTTTTACTTTTTTATTCTTCTTATTAAGCCCGAAGAGAGATTCTCTTTAAATGGAAGCTCCCTACCCCACCATCTTATAATGGCTGGTGTTCAGCTATTAATACAGTGCTATTTATTTTTTATTTCAGGTACTTATATAGCATCATCAATTTATGCAGCGGTTTAGATATATATTGTACATTCACATCAGTCCCTGACCCTCAAGGGGCATACAATCTAAGGTCCCTAAGTCAAACTCATACATACACATACTAGGGCCAATTTAGACAGGATCCAATTAACCTACCAGCATGTCTTTGGATTATGGGAGGAAACCAAAGTACCTGGAAGAAACCCACACAGGCACAGGGAGAACATGCAAACTCCAGGCAGATGGTGCTGAGGTTGAGATACGAACCAATGACCCTAGTACTGCCAGGTGGAAGTGCTAACCATTTAGCCACTGTGCTGCTCCTTATGTAGCATCTGACATATACAGTATGAATAGAGGTTACCCATCTAAATATGAAAACATTTGGTCTGCATTGATAAACTCCAAGGAGGTCATCATCATCCCCAAAATTATCTTAAAGAAGCAGAGTGAGATGACGTTTAGACTAAACAGTCTGGATCTGGGTATGGAAAGTTTCTAATTTCTCCTCAGGAGGAAAACTGCCTTGAGCTATGTCCAGGATGAGACCAAGATACTGCAGGCAATTAACTGAGCACTGGTTTCTGAAGGTTGAGGACCCAGCCATACCTCTGTAAGTCTGGATGGTTTGAGCCACATTAGGGCCTTGAGATTAAAGATGGGTTGAATGCCCTGTTTTGGTCTGAGTGAACAGGTTGAGTAAAACCCCTTCGCCACAGCAACTGGGAAGATCACCCCTTCCTTTCAGAGACCCACATGGGTTGCAAAGAGATCTGCTAATCTGTGGAGTGGCACAGCTAGATAGGAAGTCATGAACTAATGAAAGGGCAGGGGGAAAAACTGCCTCTTGAACCCAGGCATATGAGATGCTGGTTGTCCAGATGGACTCAAATGCTAATAGACATCCCCTCACTTTGGAAAGAAAAGGCATTGCTTAATGCCAGAGATGATTTATCGGTAGGTTTGGGTGACGTGAGAGTGCAAGGTTTGTGGTGGAACTGTGTACCTGGATAGCGTATGGAGGTTGTACAGCTTTGTACAGGAATCTAGAGATTCCTCTACAAGCTGCTGGAGCTAGTCTATACTCAGCTGTCCAGATTGGCATATCCACAGTAGTAGGTTTGGAGGTTGTACCCAGACCCTGGTGGACTAGCCTAGCACAGGGCTTGCTTGGAATGTGTGCTTTGGCCCCTGGGTTCTGCTTTGTGATGCCTTTTCAGACCTAAGTGTACTGTGCTAGTTAGCTGTGGAGCACTTTCCAAGTCCAGAGCCCATGGCTCAGCCTCAAGTATGACCTTGTCTTTGAAGATTTAATTTGTGCAGAAAAAAAGTGGATTTGCTAGCAAAAAAAAGTAGATATTTCTTAGTAGAGAAATGTCTATTCTCATAGGACACTTGCAAAAAATTAAGGTATTCTGTAAGTAGGAAGGGTTATACCACTTGCAATGTTTTGTTTTTTTTCGGCCAAATCCTCCAGTAGTTAGCAGTATAATCCAATAGTCATTGAATTCCTGTAACTCCCAATGAGTGCTAAAAAAACAAAACCTTTTTTTTTCATTTTTCTTTTTTTTAGAGAATGAGGAAATGGCAGAACCTCTGATGCTTTTTTTGTTGTCTACACCTCCTGTCCCACATTATTCTTTCAAGTGAGAAGAAAAAATATCCAACAGACTTTATCACTCTATTAAAATTCTTGGGAAAAAAAAAGTCCACATGTAGGAAGATCTGATGCCAAAAAGCTTTGCCTCTGTACTTCTGTGGTCCCCCACCAGCGCTCTAGACTACGCCTCTTCTGTGTGTGCCAGCATAGCCAGGTGATTCCTATGGGGGGGGGCACATGTGCAGGCTTGCTCCCAAGTTGGGCTGTGTGTCTATAGACACACACACACAGCACGGCTCGTCGCTCCCTCCTCACAGTCTTCCTGTGAGTCCTCAGAATCTCCTGTGCGAGCAGAGAAAGGAGGAGAGTTGCTGCAGATGGGTACAGCCTCTAATTGACAGAGGGCTCAGGTAAGTATTTAAGGGGGGCTGGGGAGCAACTATTGAATAAGTTAAAGGTAAAATAAAAGCCTTTTGAATTTACAACCACTTTAAAGTAATTCTGTCATGACAGACATACAAGGGCTGATACTTCTGACTGCCTTCTGAAAATACTAGTTGCCTGTTTGTTATGCCAACCCATACCAAGTACTCATATCTAGACAGTCAGAAGTCCTTAGCATCAGGAGAGTTCGGCAACGCAGTCTCGATGTTTCCTTCATATAAATATAAGCAAACCCACCAAGTTACATCACTACACAGGGTCTTGTTTGTTCCCTATACATACACACATACAAATTAACACATTTCTATAATTTACAAAAAATAAATCACAGACATGTAAATAAAAAAAAAAAAAATCCCCAAACATGTTTTCCAGTTTTATTGTTAAAAAAAAAAAAAAAAAAGGAACAACGTAACAAAAAAAAGTATCTTCAATGCTCAAAACAGAACACGCTTATAACATTTCTCATAGTCCTCCCATCAATACTGATCTAACCTTGAAAAAATAAACAAATTAAATCTCCCCAAGCTTTTTTTTTTTTTTTTTATTTACAAAGAAAAACAAATAATTTCTCCCAGACATTTCTCATCTTTAAAATATTTACACTGAAAAATTATTTTACACATTAGAAAAACAAACTGTGAGAAAGGTGAATTGTTTGTGAAAATGTAAACTGCTTTTTTGCACTGTGATGGCATATAGTTCAGACGTCACCCCGTCATTTGGAGAACAATGAAGTGCAGGCCCCTCTGGCGGTACATGGGCGGTTTTCCTTCACAGTGCGTAAACTTGGTTAAAACGGTCTTCAGTAAGCAAGGCGGACAAAATAACAGTTCGCTTTATCATTAAACACCATTAGCTTTCAGTGAGGTAAGAACTGTTTCAGAGACCCTGATCTGGCCTGGAGCACAACGTTTCCTTCTGTTGGTAGCCACTTAATGATAAATAGCAGTAAAAAGTGTCCCAACTGTACACAAAGATGGCCATATTATGGCCGGTACCAGCATCAATTAATAAAGAGTATGTCAATTGAGTAAAAAAGCTGAAACATGGACATGGGTTCAGCTCACAGAACAGCATGAAGCCAAAAAGCTACAAATAAAAGAAAAATTTCACTTTCAGAGAGAATAGTAGGAAACCTCTTCCTCCCCCTAAGCAATGACACAAAGATGGGTTCCCCCCTTTTTGGGAACCTACCTTTATGTTAAACGCATTTAGGTATGTTAGCTTTCTGTAGGCTAGCAGCAAATAAGGACAGACTGCATAAGAAACCAATTTCATTTCATAGTAGGCACGATGTCAGCATTCTGGGAATAAGGGGAGGGGGGCATTAAAGTGCTGAATGCTACGTATCCCCACAGCACTGCTTAATCAGCAGAACAGCAAGGTCGGAGATAGAGGGAATCCTTCCCGACTGACACAGCTGGAAAAAAAAAAAACAAACCCAAGGGAATCACTCTCTCTGAAAATAGAAACCTCCTTTTAAACAAGTTTAGATAGTGCACTTTAAAGAGTGATGTACTTTTTCCTAAATAAAACCTCTTTTCCGAAAGAAGCAGCCATTGCCAATATCTGATTCTGCAAATGCTAGTTGCTTGGCTATCAAGCTGACACTCTGGCTTCAATACTTTGAGTACCCGACCTTGAACAAATATGCAGTTAAGATTTTCTCATTTCCCTGATCTTGCATAATTATGTTGGTTCGGTGACTCAAACTATTGAAGCCAGCGACTCCGTATAATAGTCCAGCAACTAGCATTACCAGAAAGAGATCAGCAAATGCAGTCTTCATGTTTCTATCAGGAAAGGTTTACTTTAAGCCTTGTGGCATAGACATTGGGCTACATGGTCTACTTTACTGGATAGAAAGCACCTGTGTGCCCCCCTGTGATAACAACTAGCCCAGCGATTACAACAACCACCAGTGCTGCTTCTAGGAGCCAATCTGGGCCCTGCTTTAATGGATCCTGACTCACACTGGCCATTCTTCTCTACAAGCCAGTCAGTGCGAGAAGTGCTCCCTTTGTTGATGTTATCAGGACACAGACTATGATCAGTGATAGAAGTAGTACTGCTGGAAGCTGTAAACATCTTATGGGAGCAAACATATATCCAGTAATATGGCCTGCAAGTACCCAATAGCTGTGCCAGGCAGTGGAGGTATAGCTACACTTTTAATAGACGCAAAAAGCAGTTTTCAAGAGCACTGCAGAAAACACAGGGAAACATTTAATGGTCGTGGCACACTACTATGCTATAAGTAATAGACAAAGTGCACAAGTTTTGAAGAAAGGACTGCTACATACAGCTGTTCATTAAAAAATATGAAGGTTTACAAGCATCAGGGTGAGCATTTTGTGTTTCAAATCTGAAGAATCTTATCTTTTTTTTTTGTTAAAAATAAATAAAAAGCTTTTTATTTGCCTGATTTGCAGAAAAGCATATACAGTTTATGAACTGTCATTACCCAAATTACATGATTCCCTGCAGACAGGACAAAACACATTTGGCCAATCAATAAATGATCTACCAAAAAGGATGAGTTTCACAAACTGATTTGTGAAATCTCAAATGTGGCGAGACTTCGGAAATGTGGACAGTGTATGTACAGGGGATAATAGAGTGAGATAGCAGCAACTGTGAGAATGAATGTCAGAATAAATTAAAGTGGAACTCCAGTTAAAGCTTTGTATAGTCTTTGGATGAAAAAGGAATATGGTTAAAAAGATGTCCGATTTGTGCCAGTGCCTGTTAAGGAGACTTTCCCTTACGTCCTGTTCTGCGACAAGTTGTCAGCAAGAGAGAAAATATTTCTGATCATGACACAGACTGCAATAAAATGGTTGTTTTTCTTTTCTTTAGGAAAGATTAGAACATCTCAGGTCCTTAGTGTGGTTTGGTCTTATTGTGGTTGAAATTATTATCCTCAAATCCTCAGTAATAGGTGGCTACAGTAAGGGGAAATCTCCTTGATTGGGGTAGGGTGGCAGGCAGAAGGACCATCTTGTTTCCTGCGCCTATGCTACAGTGCTAGCATTGTCAAGTAATAGCCACGCTCCACCTTACATAGACTCAGCCCCGGTTCACATATATGCAAATTGGATATGTTTTGAACAGCATCCGATTCTCATGACGTGTGAACCAAAATGGCTTTCTATGGAAATGGTTCACATATGTGCAGGTTGGCTTCAGTGTGATTTTAAAGAGTCAGGTACGATTTTCAGTCCAGTTTAGATGTGATTTCCAGTGTCATACACTTTTAAAATTTGCACCTTAACAGCTGAATGAAACGGCATCAGACTCTTTAAAATCTCACTGAATCCAGCCCCAGAACATATGTGAACCTGGTCTCAGACTTCAGAGGAAAAGAGGAGTGTCTGGCCAGTCCTGTTACAGACTGCCGATTACTGGGAGCACTGGGTTCCTACTGGACAGTACAGTCCTGTCCTATTTGGACACTCAGTACAAGAACATGGAGGCAAAGCTATAACAGTTAGGCAGTACAATTTCTGTGACTTCAAACTGGGCTTTATATGCATTTGATACAGTTGGATGGTGATAGTGTGTCTATTACCTTTTCAGTATTTCTGTGGATCAGAAATCAGAAGTGAAAGTACTCGAAGCCCTGCTTCAAAGCTTTTCACAGTCAACCTTATCCAATTTAGCTGCTGGAGCCCGGAGGTGTTTAGGTGAGAGAGCAGGAGAGGAAGAAGGTAAAGAGGTGGCCAGAATTATTCATATTAAAGCTGGAAGCAGGGAGGTGACAAAGGAACCCAAAATTCTTCAGATTTTCAAATTAACGTCACCCATTAACCATAATGTGTGGCAGAGAGAAAGAACAGCTGATCAGAATTACAAATATTCTGACAGGTAAACAGGTCACATATGCATTTCAGCTGAAGTTCCGCTTTAAGAGGATGCTGTTGCACAGGTTAAACACAAACCAGCATACCTGCTACATTTCTAGCCTACCCAAAATGGATAGGTTTTCTTTATACTGATTCTCTCAATCTGTTTCTAACATCGGGTGATGCCAGCTTTAGTTCCCCTCAGAGGCAGTGCTCAAGATGTATGAGGCAGATGTATAAAACTGGCATTCATAATGACATCAGGAAAGAATGCAATTTCTACACTTGCCTCATACGTGGGGCATGGTGGACAGCATTCTAAACCTGGTTCAACACTCTGGTAAGTAGCTGGGCTTTGTGTGGCAGAGTGGAATTTCTACACCATGAGACTGGTAATTCCTGTGAAATGTCACACACTGTTTGAGACTTTCTTAGCAGGGTAGCTCCTCTGCGAAAGCACTTGACCACCGTTAAGCAGAACAGGGACCCTGACAACATAATGTTTTAACACTGTAATAAGAACAGCAAATGGGGGAGAAAAGACAAAAGAAAATGGCTAAATACTCTGCATAGATGAGGCAATAAAGACAATACAAAAAAGTTATGAAGTTTATGTATAAAAATAAATTGACAATATTTTGCTCCAGAAGCATTTAAAAACTTTTAGTGGGAAACTGAAAAATCCACAAAACGAAAGAAAAAAAAAAAATTAAATTTGATGATGGAGAATAACTTCAAAGCCAGTGGGGTCTGAAATACATTGCAGGCCACGCTTGAGGGTAGAGAAAGGCAACATTAACCCCTCGGGTCTTGTACACATCAACTTGCAGTGCATATAATTCAGTACTTAAAAGGTTGTCACAAGACAAGGGTTGCCTGGCTATTTACGAGGTGTCCTGTGCGGGGTTTGCTTCTTCTGCATTTCAAGACGGCATCGACTCCGCTCGTCCAGCCAGGGGAGCTCAAAATTCCTATATGGGGGAAAAAGAAAAAGTATTAAAAGAACATAGGAGGCTTTTCCAATAAAAGAGCAGAAAACGTAGAGAGGGTCAGTACTTAGATCTCAGACATAACGATGAAAGGACAACTTATGATGCATAATACACGATTGACTAGATCTGTAGCCAGCTACTGCTGATCTCTAAAAATTCTTGTCAACTTTCTGTCATGTGGATCATACAGCTTCACTACTTTCATCAGATCATTTTGACTTAAAGTATTAAAGCGGAGTTCCACCCAAGTGGAAGCTCCGCTTCTTTGTCTCCTCTCCCCCCCCTCTGCCATATTTGGCACTTTTTGGGGGGGAAGGGGGGATACCTGGTTTTGACAGGGACTTGCTCCCACTTCCAGCTCAGTTTGCCCTGGCGTACTGAGCTGGAATTTCGGCCCCCTCCTTCCTCCCGCAGTCTTCTGGGACACTTCACAGGTCCCAGAAGACTGCTGGACCAATCAGGATGCATAGTGCGACTCACGCATGTGGAGTGGGAACCCGGCTGTGAAGCCGCAAACTGTCACAGCCTGGAGCCCACAGTTGACATGCCGGCACGGGGAGAGAAGGGACAGCACAGGTGAGCACATCGCTGGACCCCGGGACATGTGAGTGTGTGTTTATTAAAATCAGCAGTTTTTGTAGCTGCTGACTTTATACAAACACAAAACTGACTGGAACTTCGCTTTAATGCCAGAGAAAGCCAAACAACCAATATTCATACATGACCTGCAATGGCAACCTCCTTAATTTCCCCAAGTGAAGGTTACATATAAATGATAAAGCTAGCATTTGCCTTCTGACTACAGCATACAAAAAGTAAATATAAGCCGCTACACCCCAGATATAAAAGTAGGTTCAGTATTGCTATTGCTCCCAGTACAATCCTGCACATGTGCCAAACAAAATGGAAAACATAACGGTCTGTCTGGCAGACAAGCACCGGGCAGACTGCCATTATGCTCTATGGTTATATGCCTACTTCATGCTTGGTGCCAAGTGCAGGATTGCATGAGAATCTGGGAGTGCTGGAGATAGCAACCAGATCCATTTTTTAGGCAGTCACAAGCAGTAGTTTTTGCCTTTTGGAAAACAAAATTTTTCATGATTATAGACCTTAAAATAAAAATCAGGGTAGGATAAAAGCTTGGAGGACAGTGTACTTACTGTGGGGTTATTTTGGGCAGGGATCGTCCAAACGCCACAACAGGGAGGTAGGGGGTAATCAACACAGACTGCACTGTAGCAGAAAAATAAAGTGAGACTACACAGAACAAACTTTGAAACACATTGCATGAGATTAAACAGAAGCAAATGTGTAACATGCCACAAGAGACCACATTAAATAAATAATTACAGCACAAAAGTGATTTAAGGTCCTCATAGGTCTTGCCTTTCCAGGCGCTAGAACCTTTACAGAGATTTTTGGAGTTCCAATATTTACCATAAGCAGAGGAAAGTTGAAGGCTTTAGCGAAACAATACTCCCCTCAACAATTTTAAAGTCAAATCTACACAGTGGATGGAGATAATAGACACAGCTCAATGGTTTATTATTTCACAGTAGGAGTTGCAGTGGTACAAGTTTAGCTTACCTTCATCAGGTTCCGGAAAGAAGGAGGTGACCTCTGGCTCACTTTCCTGATTGCCCTTCTTTTTGTACATCCTCAACTGCAGACGCTGCAAGATTCTCTGTTCACGGATCCTCTGTATGTCCCACCTACATGACATGTATGAGAGAATAAAATGTAACACCTTGTTTTTATCCCTGAGACAGTGCTACACTTAGTTTATATACTTGTTGATCTTAGGTTAGCCAAAAATGGGATAATATTTCCCAAAGAAAAAACCTGAAGGAACATACAAAGTTTGGACAAAAAAATGGAAACACTACATGATTTGCAGGTGTGAAAGTGACAACAGGTTTCATGTTGAAAGTGATGTAACTTTCTTTTGCTTCCGCTGTATGATGAGACACCTAGCTAACAGGATGGAAGCCTCAGTTTCGTCATTCGCTGTGTGTGCTGCTAGTAATACGTAGTCATGTCAGAGCTTACTGAGCTTCAAAGAGAGCAAATTGTTGGTGCCCATTTAGCTGATGCCTCTGGGACTGAAGTTTCCAATTTTATTTGCCGTGTCGCAAGGTACCGTATCAAAGGTTATGACAGCATTTACAGTTTCTGCAAAACACGTATCTGATAAGCATGGTCGACATGACCAAAAGAGTCCCATGAAGCCCTAGACTGTCTCTGCAGTCACTTTTGCAGCAGTTGTTTCAGCTGACCACATTGACTGCGGTTATGCTTATCAGACAACGTTTTCCCAGAAACTGTATATGCCGTCACAACCTCTGATACTGTACTTCACGACACGCCTAATAAATTGTAACAAGCTGCACCAACACCCCACCCAATACTAACAGTGGCACAAAGAAACATTGATCCTCTGTTCTACGCAGGATGAAAGGATTGGGCATATTTGCAGGAAGAGTCCAACAACTTGGAAAATGGCCCTATTCATTGACAAGCACTCCCAATCATTTTAGGAGCCTGCTATTGCCCTCGTTCAGCATAGTTTATTTTGCAGAAACTTTGGCCTCATTCAGTAATGCTAAACCTCAGGCAGATATTTTTTAATGCAACTGTGCATAAATTATATACAATTAAAAGTGTTTTGGGTTACAGACAGCAGAGGTAAATGAATCTGTCCTCATACTAGCCTTTTGGCGTTCCCTTACACAGCATCAACCATACAGAGAAAGGAAGGGAAAAGCAATAAACAATGAACATGCTGGCAGGAAGAAAGTGCAGTTGATGACATATTGGTGTGTTGTTGCTCCTTCATTGCCCAATCAACATATTTCGGATTACACAATTGTATTTCTTAGCTCAACAGGGAAAGTGGAGTCATCCTACTTGCTGTGCTGTATGGCAGAGATGTATGAATCACAACAGTGGTTGCACAGCATTACAAATCAGTTGAGAAGGCACTTCACATGTATAATTCAATGTGTATTTAGTCATTTGCCTAAGGTTCAGATTCAATATGCCCATTTGTTTTAAACGCTTCTCTTAGTAAGCAGGGGAAACAAAAAGCAGAGACTGAAATACAAGCACTGGATCTCTCTTGCATCTACTGTCCATGTAAACAAAACCTCACTGAATACAAATAATATTGCTACCCACATGATAGGTTTATTTAGTCAGACAGTGGAAAAATATAATGGGCAAAGTGAAGTAACTTGTGGAATCTATTGACAAAAAAAAAAAAAAAAAAAAATCATAGTTCATGGTACAGACTGTTTACCAGTAACCACTTGACCTTTAGAGGTTTTACCCCTCTTTCCTGTATTCTGCTACATGTCTTTGCGTAAAAAAAAAAAATCCCAATAAATGAAAATTAATTGGTTTAGGTGAAAGTTATAGCATCTACAAATGGTGGTATATATACTGGGTTTTTAGATTTTTTTTATACTAGTAATGGCGGCGATCAGTGACTTATAGTGGGACTGCGGCAGGCATTCTGACACTGGGTGGGAACTGGCGAACTGCCACTGACATTCCAATGACCCTAATACAGTGATCAGTGCTAATAAAATGCACTGACAATGTACTAATGACACTTAGCAGGAAGGGGTTAACATCTGGGGTGATCAATGTGTTAACTGTGTGCTGTTTTACATGATGTGCTGTGTGTGCGTTTTACTAGGGAGACATGCTGCTGTGTATTTCTCTGCTGTGCAGAGAAATACACAGCAGCATGTTCTTGCTGGCAGGAGAGAGACCTGTGTTGTTTACACACAGGTCTCTCCCCTGTCAGTTCTACATGGCGATTGCCGGGGAATATCAGCCGGGACCCAGTGATTGACATCCATAGCTGCCAATAATGGCGAGGGTAGGGCGGTGCCCTTTACCCAGAAATGCAAATCACACGCACACATATAGTAGTTCTACTATAGGGCAGCATGAACACGGCTAATTATTATGGTGCACACTGTCCTTTGCCCTGCTTTAGTTAACAAGCCTAAAGGGTATACAAAAGTCAGGAGCACCATAACAACATAATACATCTGCTAGAAGGTTAAACACAATACTGGACACAAAAAAGTGAAGTGCCTGGAATAAACTACAGATCAGGCACCAGTACGGCTGCAGCACTGGTGCCCGATCCGTAAAATCTTGAGCACTCCACTTTATGTCCCACACATCCATGAACCCATCCCCAAAATGCAATGAATACCCACTTTTGTATCATGTTTGCTAAAACCTTTGACTGGACCTAGTTTTTGTGGCATGCTTGTCTTTCATATACCCTTTAGACTTTGATGCCCCGTGTCGATGAAGAGCAGCCTCAAGAAGTTTTATCATTTGCCTCACTGAATCCAGGTCACCTTAGAGGCCAGTGTTCCTACAATACATCTATTATTGAACAAACCTGACTGTCTATGGTGCCTTCACACTTACCGCTTTCTCCTCTTTTCATCCAGCTCTAACTTAGCATGTCTCTTTGCAAACACTGCATCATCCAGGTTCTAGGAAGAAAGGAATAGTATTTAGCTGGAAATATATTTGTCAAATATCCCCACAATGCTTCATTTCAGGTACAATGATGTTATTAAAAACAAAAAAAACAACAAAAAAAAAAAAAACACATTCGGCCTACATAGTGGAACAATTTATACTATTGTATCACAGTGAATATATAAAAGCTCCCGCATTGCACAGATGGTCTGTGCAAAAAAAACAAACAAAAAACAAACAAGAAAAAAAACAAACACCTTACCTCTGGTATGTCTGCACCATTCAAGTCCTGAAGGGGCTCTATAGGGTGCTCTCTCCATGAAGGAACTATAAAAACAACACATATTAGAATACCACACATACAAGTTTATCATTCTCTGGTAAAAAAAAAAAAACTACAATGTCATTGTTTGCAGCATGTTTGTATCTCTTACTCCATCTGCTATGTCCCAACTGATTTCCTGTTTTGTGTTCTTGTTAGATACAAAGTCACATACTGATATTTCATAAAGATCCCCTAACATGCTTAAACAGATTTTTTGACTTAATCTATTAAAAGCCTAGCAGCCTATCACTATCCTGATATCAGCCAATACATTTAAAGCAGTGGTTCTTAACCTTGTTGGAGGTACTGAACCCCACCAGTTTCATATGCGCATTCACCGAACCCTTCTTAATTGGAAAAATAAAATATGATTTTTCAAATTCAAAACATAGGTATATATTTATACATAGGTGGACAAAATGAACAAAACCATTAAGAACAAAGAACAAAACCATTAAAACATGATTTTCACACAAAAACATAATAATGAATATTTACTGCACGAATCATATGAGTCGGGTGTGGGTCTTCACCTCCGCCGAACCCGCGAGACTGACTCACCAAACCCAGGTTAAGAACCACTGATTTAAAGTGTTACTAAACCCAGGACTCTGCATTCACTATATTTGGTCTCCCACCATATACAGAACATGGAAATGCAATTATTGTAGTAAATATAAACTGACTATCCTATGAGGCTGTATAACCCCTGACCCTCTGTCTGGACAGTGCTGATTGGCCCTGTGCTGATCACATGCACTCTCCCAAAGGAAAAAAAAAACTCTCTAGCAATACACACTAAACTGAGCATGTGCAGAATACCTCTTAAAGCTCTGTACTATTAAATGGATTGGGGACAGTAAAAGAAGGGGAGGATCAGAGAGGTCAGGATCAAATAGCCTTTTTACACAATGCTGAGGATTAACTCCTCAGGTTCCAGAGTGAGTATAACAAACATGCTTTACTGCATACAGACTGATTTTATTGTTGTGGGTTTAGTAACAGTTTAAGGTGACTTTATAACCAATATCCCAAATGTACAGATCTACAAATCCATAAGACATGTCTGTTAATATTGTTGCCTTAAAGGATATCCCCAAAACAAAAAAAAATTATATATTAGTAATTCTATTAATGACATTTAATGTTCCTTTGTGGCTAAATTCATGCCACCAATGTATCTGAGGCAGCCATGGTTGTCACACCAGCTGGATTTCAAACATGTCTACCTTTGTTGGTTGATAATTGGATTAGTATGCTACAAAAGAAAAAAAATATAACATTGCTTACACAGTATTTTCAGCTTATGTTTTTCTGGTAAGATTGACAGGTATTTTATGTACTTGCTGAAAATATTCTTGGCCTGATAATGCAAACTAATGCAGCCAACACATCCCAGGAAAGGTATTAGCTTTTTTTTTTCTAAATTCTTAACCCCTTTCCGTTGCATGTAAACATATATGCAGCCTCACAGAAGCAGGTCTTCTTCTGAGGTCACATATACACATACATGTCTTCGTACTGCGAGGAAAGTGCAAAGCACACTCCCAGCACAGTGACCGGACTCTCACAGAGAACCCTGGGTTCCGTACTAACAATTGGGAACCGGGAAGCCCAGCAGGGATCATTTTTGCCACATCGTAATACAAAGCAGCATAGTCGGGGCATATGTACACCTCCAACCTCTGCAGATTAAATACAAAAGGCTTTTTTATTTATTTTAAGTTTAAATAACAAAACATGTTATAATAACCTGTCCTGTGTAGTGGTTTTGCACAGAGAAACCCCAATTGTCCTCTTCTTGATTCCCCTGCTGGTGCTCCTGGACCCATCCCTCTGTCGAGTGCCCAGTAGCAAGGCTCTTGCTATGGGGGCACTCGAGCAGGCTTGGTCCCGAGCCAAGCTCCTGTGAATGGACATTGTCCATTCACACACAGAGCATGGCTAAGCCCCCCCTCCTCCTTATTGGCTGTGATTGACAGCAGCAGGAGCCAATGGCTCCCACTCCTGTGTGAGCCAATGAGGAGACAGAGACCTGGGAGAGTTGCTCCTCTCATACACATTGCTGGATCGAGAAGGGGCTCAGGTAAGTATAGGGGGGATGGGGATAAAAAAACCTGCTTTCAAAACCACTTTAAGTGATTGAGGTGAGCTAAAAACTCGGCTTGACTGCAAGTTTTTACCCGCCTAATCCCAACTACAAGTTTAAACTAAGCCCAAGACAACCCATACGGGACTCAACCCAGCAAGCTGAAAAAAAAAAAAAAAAAAAAAGGACTAGATTTTTCCCCATCCATACACTCTACGTGGATGCAGGAGACTTCCCTGCTGAGGTATTGTATTCCGACAGCAAGGAGACTTCCCCACTGCCAGAATACAATGATCAGTGCGTCGCCAGCTATAACAGCTGGTGGTGATTGAGCGGGGGAAAATCCAACAGGGCAGTTGGACTGAAGTTGATTGGTAGATCAATTTATGTACAACCTCCCTGCCCATACATGGATCGAAATTCAGCTGGTCCTTTCGGTTCACGTATGGCCAGATTAAAGCACAATCTGGTTAGACTATTGGTTATTATTTGTTCTGATCAGCCCAAAAGCATAACAAAATAAATCTATGCTTGTCTGTAAGCAATCATATTCCCTAGAAAGCTACTAGAGGAAGCATATCCATACATGGGAAAAAAAATGATATTTCCCCCCATCTATGTGAATAACAATCACTATAAATGTACCAAAGATACCACAGTTTTTCAATTTAGCTGTAACAGCATATTCTGGATAAAACAATAAAGGAACTGCCAGCCGTTTGCCGTGTTTTTTCCTATAATACAAATATTGTATATACACAAGAGCTGAAGAAATCTCAAGAGCCAGCATGTCTAAAATGATAAATGGTCCTTCTGAGTCCATTCTATTGACTCCTTGAAATAAGTAAAAATAAAGGTTTAATAAGCAAAAAGAGTAGAAATAAGCATCTTTATAAAACTGCCTGCTGGCTCCTAGACTGGGTGGATCCTGAATTCAGGATTTGATTGCTACAAATCCGCATACTGTAGGCATTTCCATTTCATTCGTTGAGCCAATCAGGATACTCAAAAGCTTCAGGAAATAATGAAAGTGACAGAATTACATTTGTTAATGAGGGAGTGATCTTTATTGAATGGACGCACTATTGCATTGATTCAGACTACAGAAAATCTGCCAGGGAGAAAATTAACAACTTTTCAATGTTACAACTGTATTAGGCCAGGACATGGTGGTACGGCTGAAAGCAACATTTTCAAACATAAATTCCTATCTTGTATTCACAAAAAAATAAAAAACTACCAGCTGCCATTTTGAGGTCTCTTTTGTATCTAAGGCAGGCCATGCACTCTCCCAGCACTCTGAGAAAAATCAATGGATTTCCCCATCCGTGCTGAACAGCGTGCATGGAGGAATCTGCACTGTCGGCTATTGTATTCTGAAAGCAGCTGCCTAAATATCTAAGCAGTGATTGGATCTGATTGGGTGCAAGCTCCAATTTTTTTTTTTCCAGGTCAAAGTTTTTCTGGCCAACAGGGCAACCCATGCGTCAAATTTCATCCGAGCCCCCCTAACAACAGTTAGCTTTTAGTTGGTATTGACAGGAAATTTCTTTAGGAAGTGTTTATCAAGCAAGGCAGGAAAATAGACCTTTGAGGCAAAATAAAATTATGAGATGGAACACAGACACATAAGAGGAGGATTTTAATAGCTAAGTGCTCATTTTATGTGGAAAAAAACTTTTTTCTTACACGTGTTTTTAATTGCATGAACAATTTGAGGTGAAAATCATTATCTAATGAATTAGTAATGAATGCATGTGAAATTTCATGTGGCTTTCTGAAATGTTGTTAATGGATACCATTTAATTTTTCATTTTAGATACAGAGATCCTCTAAAAAGGACAAGTTTAGGAAAAAACATTATTCTGGTTTTGAGTGTACACCGGTGGGTTGAATCATTGCCAGCTCATCTTCTCTCCCTAGGGCCCTTTCACACGGGTGCCTTCTGTTCCGATCAGCAGGAGATCTGTCCGCTGATCCTCTGCTGATCGGAGCAGAGTGGGGTGGATGACAGGTCAGTTTATACAGAACGCTCTATGGGCTCCTAGAGTAAACAGACTTCGCTGTCCGTTTACAACCCAGCAGCCTCTGATCCAGTCCATCCAAACAAAGTTGATTAAGTCCTCCTCCATTTTTTTTTTTTTTAGCGGGCTGTAAGTGGTTGTAAAAGGCTTTTTGCATCTATTAGGAACAGAATTCCTAGGAGATACAAAAAGCCAGCTAGGATTACACCAACAGTACAAACAGCCAGCCAGGAATCTCCATCTTGGGTGGGAATACTTGAATGTAGAACAGCAAATCTAAAGAGACAGGAAGGCTCCCTTATAAAAAGCTCTAGATTCCAGCTGCCTTTCTTTTTTTTTTCTAATATCAATCACAAAGTGGCAAAGATCTGATTGATTACTACAGGCAACATTAAGATGTCTATTTTTAAATCCGTGAATCTGACATTCAGCAAACATTCTCTGCAGGCAATTCCTCCACCTCTGTGCAATTTACATGACAGTAAATGATTTTCCACCAAAGAATGATGAAAGTTACATTTACTGCTTTATAAACAAACCTCTAAGGACCCATTTATATTGTTGCATTTTAACATGTGTTCAATAAGCTAAAAACGCAAGCATCATAGATTGTCAAAAAAATATATTGTCTGTCTCACGCAACTGAGCGCTGCAGTGAGTTTGGAAATATATGGCATGTCTTTTTTTTTGTGGTTTACAGCCTTGGGAGGCCCACTGAAGTCAATGGCAGTGCATCAAAAAAAATATAACATGCGTTTTTATGTGCTGGCAACAAGTATTAACAAGCCTTGGTAAACCTCATCCACGCTACATTCTAAAAGGCTTTGAAAATGCTTGTCAAAAAGCATAAAGGAAGCACACATTGTCACATGACAACGCATCTACCTAACACTACAAAACATGCGCCTCTGTGCTGTGTTCTTATCATAGCTTGGCTGATTATAATGCCTCCCCTAACAAAAAATTATTTTAAAAAAAGGATCAAGATTGAGTCAATATCTATTGTTCCAATTTTGTTGTGAAACATGCATGCACTTGTATGTATGCATCTGAAGACTCCCAGCAGACTCTGCATCAAGCAAGATCACAATAGGATGTACATAATACATCCAAATGCAGGAAGGGGTCAAGAAATGTATTATAACTCAAAAAGAAAAGAAAAAAAAGGAAAAAAAAGAAGACAGAAAGAAAGTAAAAAGGAAAAAAAAAGAAAAAAGGAAAAAAAAAGAAGAGAAAAAAGGAGAAAAAAAGAAGAAAGAAAAAGGGAAAAAAAAGCAATAAAAAGGAAAAAAAAGAAAGAAAAAAGGAAGAAAGAGAAAAAGGAAAAAAAAAAAGAAGAAAAAGAAAAGGAAAAAAAAGAAGAAAGAAAAAAGGAAAAAAAGAAGAAAAAAAGGAAAAAAAGAAGAAAAAAGGAAAAAAAGAAGAAAGAAAAAGGGGAAAAAAAAGCAATAAAAAGGGGGGAAAAAAAGGAAAAAAAAAGGGGAAAAAAAATAAAAAGGGGGAAAAAAAAGAAAAAATGAAGTTTCCCATTCAAAAAATACATGGAAGCAATGTCATTTGCTAAAGGGTAAGAGGATGCAAAACAAGAAGCCATCTCTACAGATGCTTGAGACTTAAGTAAAGCGTTATACACAGGCTGATGCCATGTCAGATTGCAATACATATGCATAGGTTATGGAGATGAAAAGTATTGTTGTCTTGAATTTCAAGGGCAACTCCAACCAAATTTCAGCAAATTATTCTGTTTTTCTTCCAGAGAACCCAGCAGTGGTTGTGTGGTCTGTGGTGGGAGGCCTGAGCTGCCATCTACAGGTGAGATGTACCCATTGCAGTCTCTGAAACTGGACTTGCACCTAATCTATCTTAATTTTCCATAGCAACCAGTTTCCAAACATTTACAGTTCACGAATTCAAAATTACAAAATTTAAATATGTAAAAAAACTAGCAACTGTGAGCAACAACCCTATTTATTTGTTCCTTTTCATTTTATGATTTCCACTGTGTCAATGTATTTCATTATTCAGCTAACAGAAAAAAAAAAATGTACATTACAGCATGTGGCACTGGACACCACAGAATATTTTAAACTAGGACAAGGAGTGCTCTTTAGGCACTTACAACAAGTACAGAATAAGTTCTTACTTGCCACACACTCTTCTTTCTTGGGGGAGGGTTCCCTTAGAGGGGAAGGAGGTGGCCGATGCCACCGGCATAGATACATGTCTGTGGTGGAGAGGTAGGGCAGATCATCTGCCTCGCCAGGGTTTGGGTCATTGTCCTTTACTGAAGATGCTGCAGTGCCACCCCATGCAGATCTTATCGGGGTGTCTACAGGTGACTGCGACTTCTCAGGTGTCTCTTTGTGGCGCAGCTCTCGACGAACTCCTGCCTCTGGTACAGAGCCTCCAGGCTCAGTTTCTGGGATTTCTACTGGCAAACGGGACACTTTACCCTTCATCTTTGCTAGGTCAGAAGACAGTCTCTTAACGGGGGTTCTGTGCTCTGCACGACCAAAAGCAGACTTCCTGGAAGTGAGAAAAAGAAAAATATTAACTGACTTACAAAGATGATCAGCTTGACACTTAGACCATATTCACAATCTGCGGAATTCTCTTCCCATTTTTGAAATGGTATTAGAAGCATCAGGAAAGTGAATATTTATACTTCTGTCTGCCATTGTTGGCACCAATTTTAGGTAAGCTCTGTGCACAGGAGATATCTGCTGAACTACCGTTCTTTCTGCTTCTTCTGCTCGGTGGACGACTGATCCATCTAGAATCCTGATTTCTCCTAAATACATAACGAGGAGAAATCAGGGTTTTAAACAACTCTGTAAACATACCCTTAGAGTGTGCTTGCATGAGGGATTGCAACTCTTCCATCAGACTCTTGAAAACTTTTTTTTTCTTTTAAATCAAAATGTACACCTATTAGACATTACAGGATGGAGTTGCTCTTGCAGAACATGAGTGGCTCTTGCTTGATCAGCTTAGGTAAACACTTGCGATATACACTGCTTCTCCATTTATTGCAGTTGTCCTATCCTCTAGATCCAGCAGGTCCAATCAGCTTTCCCTTTTCAGGATGGCTCCTTTCCCTTACACAGTCCTTTTGAGCCATCTTTGTGTGTGCACTCCAAGCCAGAAGCTGTTGGCATCAATACAAACAGCCAGCAAGCTCTAAAGCTTTAGGACAGCATGCCACTCCCCTCCTCTAAGCCAACAGATAAAAGCTGCTGTCCTTTGTGACTTGGAACACAAGGCATGCCCTCCCTGACAGGAAGTTCAGGAAAGCTGCACTTATGGATCTGGAGCTGGCTCCAACAGATTCTCAAACAATCTTACAGAACTAAGTTCTTATGTCAGTGATTAAAGTGTTTCTAAAAGCAGAAGGTTTTTTTTTTGTACCTTCACTCTCTGCATTAAGGTATACACCTTCTCCATGCAGCTCCCCCCCCCCTTATACTTATCTGAGCCTGATCTCAATCTAGCATTGTGCGTGAGAACAGCAGCTCTCTCCCTCTTCATTGGCAAAGAAACAGCAGGAGGAGCCAGTGGCTCCTGCTGCTGTCAATCAAAGCCAGTGAGGCGGGAGCAGGGGGCGGGGCTTAGCTGCACACTGCTCGTCAATTGATGAAAAGAGCAGGGCTTGAGAACGAGCCAGTACGAGTGCCCCTATGACAAGTGGTTTGTTATGGGGGCACTCAGTGGCAAAAAGGAGACAGAAGCCACGGCGGGGGACCAGGGAAGAGGAGGATCAGGGCTGCTCTGTGCAAAACCATTACACAGAGAAGGGAAGTATAACATGTTTGTTATTTTAATAATGAAAACGTGAGCATTTACAGTCACTTGAGTAGCATTAAATAGACAGTTTTCTCCAACAAACCTTTTATGTCCCTTTGCATTGCGGCCATAGGAAAAGGGTTTTGGGGTAAGGCTTGATAGCCGAGGGGAGGCCTCTGGGGGGAACTCCCCACCCCCTGCACTCTCAGGAAGAGGACCCTCCGGCATGTCGACTGCCGACTCACGGCTTTGAGACGTGCGCTGTTTGTCCTTCTCGCTGTCCTTTCTGACCAACTGCATGCGTCTTTCCATCCGCTCAATGCGGGCCAGGAGCTAAAGGCAGAAGAAATAGAATTACAAAAAGCTACGGCAGACATGATAATAGAACCTAACAGTATGGATATTATGCAAAACAGCATGCTAATTCGCAGTGAAGAACACAGTCTACACTGCGGATGGCCTTTCCTTTAAGTCTTGCCTTTTACAGTGGTGCCAACTGTAGGTACCAGAAAGTGACAGTTCTGGGCCCTGTTATTTCAGGTAAGTCATATGAAAGGGGGAGGGGCAACAGAAAGACTTCCAGTATGGAGGTTTGATAGTGGAGAGGGTTATGCACATTATTTATCATGTATAACCCCCCAGTAGACATGAGTAATGATGAAATTGATATGTGCATGTGTGGGGGAAGGGAAGGGTGTGAAGCAGAGATGGACATTTTATGGAAAAGGGAAACAGAGTGTCAAGAAGGAAGGAGAGAGTCCACAAACAGCTATCTATACAGCAACCACATACAGTCTGCATTGCACCAAATTACAGGCATAGACAGACACCTATAATAACTAGGAGACATGCCAAGTATGGACAGTTCACGATGTCTGGAGGGTGCAGAAGGAAATGCAATGGCAGTGAAATAAAAAACAAAATGTGCAGAACCACATGCTACAAATGAATTCCATATTGAATGTTTCATATGCAGACAAGCAGGTATAATAAAACAAAAACCTCACTGCAATAGCTTAACCCTTTGTAAGCGTGCATCTCTGGTCCCTGTAGATGTCAGCTATAAAGGGTTAATGAGGATCTGAAGCCCTGCTGCCAAAAAAAAAAAAAAAGGGGGGGGGGGGCTACAGCAGACAGATATGCTAGGAGAGCCATGCAGCAGTGAAAGGGTTAAAGGGGCAGACCTTCCGCTTGCATATCCAAGCTGCTGCAGGCTTGCGGATTCTGTTAACCATTGCTGCTGCAGCTAACTTCTCCTCTACATGGGGGGCGTTAAAGAGGGGGAAAAAAAAAAAAACAAATCTATCCAGAGTCTCCCTCTGCTTTCACCAAACCTGAAATCCATGGTATACCATCCTCCTTTCTGTTGCCATGGCAGCCCATTTAAACCGCCACCCCCCTCCTCCAACGCCATGATGGTCCTGTGTGATTCTCATGAATGTGCTTAGGGTGGAGGGGGGGGGGTTGTAAAGAGAAGGGGGAGGGCAATATGAAAGGAAAAAAAAAAGGGGGGGGGGGGGGTTGCAGAGAGATGGCGAGGGAGGTGGCATTACCTCAGCCTGCATGGGTCCTTCCTATGGAGGGCTGGTGAGGCAGATTCCCCAGCATTACAGCATGCAGGCACCAGCTCAAACATCCGCACTCCATTTCCAGTCTCCCCCCTCACAAGCATCCTTCCCCTCTCTCCACTACAAGTTCCCCTCTCTTCCGAAAAAAAAAAAAAAAAAAAAACCCTGCTCTCCCTCCCCCCCCCACCCCCCAGTCTGGCCGCAAGACGCACAGAATATAGCGAGGCTGGCTGTCTTGTGGGAAAATATATATGAGCATCGGGAGAATTGATCACATATCCGCTGAGGCTGCAGCTGTGATAAACTTTGCACAATGCACCCATTTTCCCTTTGATGTTCCTAGCGCACAATCACAGGCTGCTCATACATATTAACAACTCCTTCACAGATACCAGTTGACCGATAAAAACCCTCCAAGAGTTAGGAAGACAATGTTCAGCGCTAGAATTCCAACTTTTCTAGAAAGCTGCGATGTGGGTGAATGCGGTTTTTAGAGATCAGTGCACAAGCATCCTCGCAGACAGTTGTAGATGTCAGGCTTTTCACCGACAATGTAAGGAGGGAGGTGTAGAGTAGTGACCCAGAGGAACCACGAAAATGGATCAGATGATGTCAGACTGCACCCCCCTCCCCTACACATCTGCTGTGTACATGCAGATCAATAACCATCCATACATAACATTTATTGTACCACAACCCAAAAAGGTACAACTAGCACATTTAATATATGCAGAATACTCAACTGCATACATATATCTACTGTATATCTCTATGGGAAGATTTACTAACCACCGGTTCACATATATGCAGTCGTGCAGGCATGAGAACCCATTCACTTGAATGGACTCCTGTGCCCTGTGACACGCAAAGAAGAAATCCCTGCACTTCTTCCGAAAACACAGTCCGCACGGGAACCTCGGCTGCGTTTTCCAGTGTGGGTGGCGTGCCATTAGAACTAATGGCACCCGCCCACGGGTCCGCATTTCTCTGTGCAGGTGGTGCAGCTGCATGGATTTTCATGTGGATCCACAGTGGCACCCAGGGGCGGACTGACAACTCATGGGGCCCCCGGGCAATAGCGGATCATGGGATCCCTGTGTCCTTGCCCAAACTCAAAAAAGCCTATGAAAAAGGTACCAGTGGCATCTCATGGGGCCCCCTACTGACCCCGGGCCTTCGGGCAGTGCCCAAGTTTCCAAATGGTCAGTCTGCCCCTGGCAGCACCACCCGCACAGATGTGAACCTAGGGTTATACTGGATCACTCAGAATCTGCTGCAGCTGTGCATAGTAGCCAATCGGCTTCTAACTTCAGCTTTGACAATAAAACCTGAAAGCTGATTGGTTTCCATGCAGAGCTGCACCTTGCAGTTTTATTAAATAATTCCCTATATCTCACATTTTTACATTTATTTCAGGTACTTATATAGCGCCGTCAATTTACACAGCACTTTACATATATATTGTACATTCACATCAGTCCCTAACCCTCAAGGGGTGTACCATCTAAGGTCCCTAACTCACATTCATACATACACATACTAGGGACAATTTAGACAGGAGCCAATTAACCTTCCAGCATGTCTTTGGAGTGTAGGAGGAAACCGGAGTACCTGCAGGAAACCCACACAGGCACAGGGAGAACATGCAAACTCCAGGCAGGTGGTGCTGAGGTTGGGATATGAACCAATGACCCTAGTACTGCCAGGCGGAAGTGCTAACCATTTAGCCACTGTGCTGCTCCCTATGTAGTGTTGTACAGCAAACTGCGTGTTTTACATTACAATGAGCAGCAGCAGTTTTTCTGTTCTGCATTTCCATTCATTCTGCTTAGCACTTTAATGTGCTTGTTAGGACATTTATTTTTATTTTTTTTTTGGGGGGGGTTCAAAACCAGGTGGCTGAGCTGTGTTTTTTTTTTTTTACTGCCACCCCTTTGAGATACATACACCTCTGTCCAGCTGCCTTTGTAGGATATGTAAAGCCTCTGGGCTGTGGCAAAAACGATCCTCCCTTTTATGTTGGGTGAGCAGTACTGCTACTGATCCCAGCCTATTCAAGCAAAGGAGACCGTGCCACAACCGCATGCAGTGCAAGTGGCTGCGGTGTGGTGGTGCCGCATTTGCAGTGTTATAACCGGCTTCACTTGTCAGATGGCCAATCCAAAATTAATGGGCTTCTTAACCCCTTGGCGCCGACGCCACCTGGCCCTTTAACGGTTCCAGAAGCCGGGAAGCAGGGCAGGGTTTTAGGGTCATGTGACCGCCGTGATTCACTGTCACATGATCGGGACCTTTCCGTGAGTACCGAACGTGTGTGCTGGGAGCGTGCGCTCTCAGGACAGTTTTTTTTTTTAAAAGAACGCAAATGTACGGTCGCTCAATGTCTAGGCCCAGACGCCGGGAGGACGCACATTTGCGTTTAGCTGGCGATAATATGTGTGGTAATGCACATTCAACGCTCGTGTGTTAAACTGACACACAGGTGTGAATAGGCCTTAAGGGCCGGTTCACACTATAGAAACGCAGTCCAGATGCATTTCCGCATGTGCGTTTCTGATGGTGTGTTTTTGATGCGTTCCAGTGTGTTTTTTTATGCATTCCAGTTCATTATTCCCCTTTTTTTCTTCAATTTAAATATGGACATGTGCGTTCCATATAACCTACTTTCTGTGCGTTTTGGATGCAGGAAAAAAAACTGAAACGCATGGAGTGTGAACTGGCCCTTAATGCATTACCATGTATACATTTTTATAGTAGATATTTTTTTAGAAACACTTCTGCTGAGCCAGAACCAGTAGACCTCATGCCTAAGATCATGTGTTAAGCTGGTTATACATGTTACATATTTTAGGCTGCCTAAATTGGAAAAAAAAAAAACAAAATTAAAAGATTTTATTGTTTTTTTTTGTTAAATCATACTTACCTAGGTGAATTCAGCATTGATCCACTGCTGCATCCATTCCCCCCTCCCCCCCCGGCTCTAAGGGTGAGAACTGAGTGATCAGACACCGCTGATCACTCAGTTCTCCCTTCAGCTCTGAGCACAGAGTGAGAACTGTCAGTCACCTCTCTCTGCTCTGCACCCCTCCACTGGAGCGCTGGGCTGTGGAGGGGGCAGGAGCGCATCGCTGGGAGGCTGAGCCAGATGCCGCTCCATACATCGAAGCGTGTGTTCTGTGAATGGGAAGACTACAAGTACCAGCAGTCTTTATGTATGTTGGCTTGTAGTTCTCAATGAACTACTAGAGAGCTCTTGAGCACTGTGGTAGTTCACTGATCCTGTCAGTATGATGTATGGGCAGACAGATTACACTGACAGTCTGCAGGAGATCTGCTGATTGCTGACGCAATGCTTTCCAGGCTCCTAAAACAAAAGAATAGTAAATGCACATTTCTTTTTCCAGCGCAAAAATGTTAATTTATTTTTTGTTAAAAAGTGTCAAACTGGTGGCCCTCCAGCTGTTGAGAAACTACAAGTCCCATCATGCCTCTGCCTTTGGGAGTCATGCTTGTAACTCTCAATCTTGCAATGCCTCATGGGACTAGTTTGGCAACAGCTGGAGGGCCGCCAGTTTGACACCCGTGCGAGTCAAACCTGTCTGATTAACCTAACAGGATCACAGAAACATTGGGGGAGATTCGCACAGACTCTGGTGCAGCTCTGCATACTAACCAGCCAGCTTATTCAATTAAGCTTTGACAATAAAACTTTGAAGCTGACTGAACACCTTGCACAACTGCACCAGATTCTGTGTGCACTGGTTTTAGTAAATCTCCCCCATTAGGCTCGTTTACATTCCTCTGAAAAGCGATTCAACGCTCAGATCCCTTTTCAGAGGCATCTGACAGGCAGGGAGGAGGCGATAGGTTGTTGTCTCACTGCCTGTTTTAACTCTCTAAATGCTGCAACTGTGCAGTTGCAGCACGGCCTCATTCACTCGTATGGATTGGGGGGGGTTGGTGTAAGCTGTAAAACGTGTACATCCCTGGTTGCTGCTTTTCAGTTAAAGGGGAAGCGGTTGAGGGGAGGTTAAAACATGGTCAACCTCCTCCCAATGTAAATAAGCCAGGGGGTCAAATGAATAAATTGTCCCATTTGAGTTGCTGGGGGGGGGGGGGGTCCTTCCCACTGCATCATTGTATGCTGACAGTGGGGAGACTCGGTCAGAATACAATGATCAGCGCTGCAGTCTACAGCCTGCAGAGCTGATCAGGAGGAAATTTTAGAGCAAGCTGGGGGTACAGAAGTTGATCAGTAGCCACAGTGCCCATACGTAGATCAAAATTCGGTCGGTCCCGGTTTAACTGGCTGAATTCTGATCCACCTATGGCCAACTTAACATTGGGCCCTGTAAAATGTAAATCCCGTGAGCTGAAGGGACCAACGGCCAATCATGGAATCGGCAATATCTTCCATGAATGAGATGTTTCCAGCATGGAACAGTCCCTGGAATACACGGATACATCTGTGCCTGGTCTACACCAGAGTGTCATACAATCCCAAATGATAACCCTGCACAGTGACTGAACATCAGGGGCCTTTCACAAGAACTGAAGCCCAGAACATTTCTGCTGTGAAGGGGTTAGACCTTCTGTCAGATCTGTGTCATGGGAGAGTTGTCAGCAGACAAAGACTAGAGGGGAGATCCACCAATGATGGCAGTGTTCAGTGACAGCTGTCTAGCTTTGACATCCTCTCACTTCCTGATGTGTCTCCAGGACAGGACGTGAAGGGAAATCTCTCCAAATGGGACACAGATTAAAAAACACCTGACAGGGTCTCGTAATTTGAAGTCAGATCTGTCCATCACTGGGGTTATAACCACTGCCTACTGTATCCAAGATGAGACACACACATATATAAACACATTGTACTGAATTGTCACATCCATCGTTCTGATGGGTTACATTTCTATGTAGCCGATGACAGATGTACAATACACACAGGAAAGGCAGCCCAGCCCCTTTGTCATGCCCACACCCGGTTCCCACACACAGGCCGCATCCCCAGCCTAGATTTTTCTCCCAACAGGTCCTCACCGTGTCCTTTTCGGCCCGGAGCTCCCCGATCTGGCGCTCCCGCTCCTGGATGCGGTGCTGCTGCTGCTCGATAAGGTCCAGCTGCAATAGGACGATCTGCTTGAGGCAGGCCCCGGCTCCCCCTCTGATCGGCGGTCTCCAGCGCGGGGGAGACGTGGAACTGGAGGCCGGGGCCTGGCCTTGCCCCGTGGCCGCCGTCGTAGCCGCCCCGGCCCCAGTCACCGCTGCCCCGGCCGCTCCCCCGCCTCCTTTCTCCGCCAGGGCCCCTGCTTGGCAGCCGAGCTTCCCGCACGGATCGGCGAGGAGGCTGGCCGGAGCCTTCCCTCCCCGCTCCGCGGCCCAAGCGCCGTCCACCGGCTGCTGCGGCCTACTCCGGCCCGCAAGCCCCGAGCTTTCCTGAGCCTCTTCCCCCGGCAAGGGGTCGTCGTGCCTCGGGCGGCACACACTGGCTTTCATACTCATGGCTCCTCCTCGGGCCCGGCATCCTCCTGCAGCCTCGAGTGAGGGGAGGAGGCCGAGGCCCCCGGGGCGCACTCTACACAGAACCGAGGAGGAGGAACCCGCACAAGATGGCGGATGGTGGGGGGGAGGAGGGCGGCCTGGAGCTGTGCGGTATACACGGGAGAGGAGGGTGACGAGGCCGGTGCCCGGGATACACACACAGCTCCGGACAGGAGAGCCGAGAGAAGGGTGTGAGCCGTACACAACACAAGGGTGTGTTCTACTGTGTTATGGGGCGGTACTGCGAGTGTGAGGGAGAGAGGACAGCCTGGGGCGGATATTTACCTCACACAACACTATGCTACACTACCTGTGTATGAGGAGGGGGAGGAGGAGAGCTCCCACCACTTATATCGCAGCGTGTTATATACATGGAGATATGTGCACACAACTGTCCCCTATGAGGAGACACCCTCTCCTTCATAACAGGAGAGCAATGTCCTTCATGTCCTTTTCTGCTACACATCTCTCCCTGACTGGAAAGCACATCTCTGTCACATTCTGCTCCATAACCGAGCGCTGCACATCACTCCCTGACTGGAAAGCACATCCCTGTGTCACATTCTGCTCCATAACCGACCGCTACATATCTGTCCCTGACTGGAAAGCACATTTCTGTGTCACATTCTGCTCCATAACCGACCGCTACATATCTGTCCCTGACTGGAAAGCACTTCCCTGTGTCACATTCTGCTCCATAACCGAGCACTACACATCTGTCCCTGACTGGAAAGCACATCTCTATCTCCTCTCCTGTACATCCCATATCCTTCTATCCCTCCATCCTCCACCATTATCCATCACTGAGGAGCCATATTCCTCTGTTCCTCTCAACACAAAACTGTCTCTCACAGCAGTGCAAAGTCCTTCATGTCCTTCAGTACTACATATCTGTCCCTGACTGGAAACCACATCTCTATGTCCTCTCTTGCACATCCTTTCCTGTCCCTCCGTCCTCCACAACTATCTATCAATGAGGAGGCATTCCTCTCAACTTGAAATTTTCCCTCATAGGAGAGCAATGTCCTTCATGTTCTTCTCTGCTACACAGCTGTCACTGGCTGGAAACCACACGTCTATGTCACATTCTGCTCCAAAACCGACCCTTACTGGAGAGCTAACCCTCACTACTACATGTCTGTCCCTGACTGGGGGGCCACATCTGCCTGATCTCTCCTACACATCACACATCCTTCTGACGTTCCATCCTCCACCATTATCTATCACTGAGGAGCCATGTTCCTTTGCTCCTCTCAACACTCTCAACTGTCCCTCACAGGAGAGCAAAGTCCTTCATGTCCTTCTCTACTACATATCTGTCCCTGACTGGAAACCACATCTCTATGTCCTCTCGTGCACATCCCATATCCTTCTGTTCCTCTGTCCTCCACCGTTATCTATCACCGAGAAGCCATGTTCCTCTCAACACGAAACTCCCTCACAGGAGAGCAAAGTCCTTCATATCCTTCTCTACTACCTATCTGTCCCTGACTGGAAACCACATCTCTATGCCCTCTCCTACACATCCCACATCCTTCCTTGTCCCTCCATAACTATCCATCACTGAAGAGTCATGTTCCTCTCAACCTGAAACTGTCCTTCACAGGAGACCATAGTCCTTCATGTCCTTCTCTGCTACACATCTGTCTCTGACTGAAACCACATCTCCCTGGCCCATCTTACTCCAAAAGCCACCCTTAGGCCTGGTTCACACGTATGTATTTCTTAGTGTTTTTTGCATTTTGCAGAAACTTTCTACAGTCCATTTAACATGGTTTTCTATGGGACAGGTTAACATCCATGTATTTTCAGCCACTGCGTTTATGGAAAGGGTCAGAATCTTTTTTCCCCACAGCAGATTGCAACACGCATAGGTGTGAACTAGGCCTTACTGGAGAGCCAAACCCCACTGCTATGTTCTTGACTGGGAAGCTCATTTGTCTGTCCTCTCCAGCACAAACCACATCCCTAAGACCTCAATAACTATACCTCATTTGGGAAGCTAAATCTCTCTGTCCCCCTCAGTCAAAAACAGTCCCTTCACTAGGGTGCTAAATCCTTCCTCTCTGTTCCCTGTAACTATCCATCTCAACGTCTTCTACAACTATCCATCACTGAGATGCTATATTCTTCTCATCCTCTCGCCCTCAAACTGTTCATCACTGAGGAGCTCAATCCTTCTGTCCCTATCTGCAATACATCTGTCCCTGACTGGAAACCACATCTGTCTGTTCTCTCCAGTAAAACCCACATCTTGCTGATCCTCCATCCTGCACAGCTATCCATCACTGAGGAGCCATGTTCCTCTGTTCCTTACAGGAGAGCCAAATACCAATGCTGCATTCCTGACTTGGTGCCACATTTGTCTGTCTTCTCCAGCACAACCCACATCATTGTGTCCCTCCAGTCTCCAAAATCTATCACTGAGGATCCAAGTCCCCCCAACCGTCCCTTCACTAGGAAGCTGAATCCTTCTGTCCTGCTCTGCTATACATCTGTCACTGACTGCAAGCCACATATGTCTGTCCTCTCCTGCACAATCCACATCCCTCCAACCTCCACAACTATCCTTCATTGGGGAGATAATTCCCGCTGTACTATTCTGATTTATATCTGTCCCTGACTGCAAGCCACATATGTCTGTCCTCTCCTGCACAACCAACATCCCTCCAACCTCCACAACTGTCCTTCATTGGGGAGATAAATCCCGCTGTACTATTCTGATATACATCTGTCCCTGACTTGAAACCACATGTTCCTCTCACCCTAAAACCGTCCCAAACTGAGGGGCAACATTTTCTGTCTTCCAAAACTGTCCTTCATTGAAAGGCTAAATCCCTCTGTCCCCCAAAAACTGCTGAAGGGTTACATCCTTCTATTCTCCAAACCTTTCCATTACTGGGGGGATAAAACCTTCATCCTCCAAAACTGTCTCTCACTGAGAGGCTAAATCTTTCCATCCCCCAAAACTATTCCATACTAAACCCTTCCATCCTTCAAAACTGTCCCTCATTGAGGGTCTAAATCCCTCTGTCCTCCAAAGTTATCCCTCACTATAGGGCTAAAACCCTCCATCCTCCAAAAATGGTTCATCACTGAGGGGCTAAATTCCTCTGTCCTCCCAAACTATCCATCACTGAAGGGCTAATCCCCCCACCCTACAAAACTGTCCCTCATTGAGGGTCTAAATCCCTCATTCCTCCAAAGTTATCCCTCACTATAGGGCTAAAACCCTCCATCCGCCAAAACTGTCCATCACTGAAGGGTTAAATCCCCCCACCCTACAAAACTGTCCCTCACTCATGGTCTAAATCCCTCTGTCCTCCAAAGTTATCCCTCACTATAGGGCTAAAACCCTCCATCCACCAAAATTGTTTATCACTGAGGGACTAAATTCCTCTGTCCTCCCAAACTGTCCATCACTGAAGGGCTAAATCCTCCCACCCTACAAAACTGACCCTCATTGAGGGTCTAAATCCCTCAGTCCTCCAAAGTTATCCCTCACTATAGGGCTAAAACCATCCATCCTCCAAAATTGTTCATCATTGAGGAGCTAAAATTCCTCTGTCCTCCCAAACTGTCCATCACTGAAGGGCTAATCCTCCCACCCTACAAAACTGTCGCTCATGGAGGGGTTAAATCCCTACCTTAGTGGCCTCACTTTTGCAGAAAGCCATTTTTGAGACTGGATTGTGCGTACTGACAAGCTGGTAACAACCGTTTAGACAGTTGAACTGTTATCTGGATGATAACTGGCAGCATGAACCCTTGACTGCCTGGTAACTATTGACGGTAATTGCCTGGACCTTTTCTGTTAGGCTCTAGGTTGACACCAGTGGCAGTCCTTACCACCCCTTTGAAGAGGAATCCATGGTGGACCACCTTTCAGAGGCCATTTTCAGGCTTTCGAGAGTTAATACTGCTAACTGATTGCTTCTTTCTTTAAATTCTTACAGCCAATTGGGAATTGTACAGTGAACTATCATGCTGAAACCTAAGCCAAGGGTTTGGTTTGTGGCAGGCTCCCATTTATGTTTGAGCTTGACAAGAGGCGTCACTTGTCAAATTCTCTCTGCAGAGTTAAAATTGCCTTGGTCACCCTAGTGACCACCATGTTCTTTCGGAGGTAAAATGTGACTGATTTGCCTGTTTTTACTGCCTGTGTGGATGAAGCCTTAAAGGGAACCAAGCTTTGTGATAGTTTAGCTAACTATGAAGGCTGATGTTCTCCTATGTGAACATTTGAACTCAACAAGTTACAGAATGTAACCATGTAAAAGGACACCCCTATATTACTTTTATGCAGAAAAATGGGACTCCAAATAAAATCTCTATGTCCTTATAAACTACCGTAGGAATGAATTATCCTGTTTAGTATGGAGGGATGAGTCATACCCACCACTGTGCCAGTCCTCTCTTATTTAAGTCACAAACAAATTTTGAAAGTGGGCGAGGATGTGCTGAGCTGCATCGCTGAGTTTATTAATTATAGCCAAATTTATATTACAAATCATTTACAAAAAGCACCATAGGAGATGGTTTATTATAGATGCCATGGCAGCTGGTCTCAAAAAGTGATTGACTAGAACGGCTGTGAATGGCTGGCCATACTCAGCCAACTGTTGGTACATACACTTGAGGGATCACTTGCAGAGTCATGCAATGTATGGGTTAACATTTGCTCTGTATCAAGCACTTGTAAAATGTCTAAAGCTGGCCATAAATGTAAAGTTTTTTTACTTGATCCCCCCCCACCCATGCTAACCTGTGGATAGATGAATCTGCAGTGCTATCGTATCCTGACAGCTGGCACCCGTGGTTGTCAGAATACCCGAACGGTGCCTGCATCTAATGCAGAGGCACTATTTGGACCAAGAATTGTCATGATGCCTTTTGAAAAAGTAATTTGAAAAACGTATTTTTTTTCAAGGAGGGTAGTGCCAGCAGAGCCACCCATGGAATGAATTGTGGCCAGTTCAGCTGGAATCATATGAAACTTGGTCCATGTATTGCCAGCCTAAGACTGGCAGTCCAATAGAAAAGCACACTTCCTTCACTAAATGTACATTGCATCCAAACGTTGGCCACATCAGGTAGGGAAATCACTGTGGGTTCAAGTTGCAACAGCAATCAGTTCAGGTGCCACTTGTTTTTAGTTGTGGGAGGTCGGTGCCATCCATGGACAGCAAACACTCCACGGACTGTCCTTGGGGGAAGGTGGGAAAGTAAGTGAATCACATGCTAGAGAAATTATGAGGGTTAAAGTGGTACTAAACTCTGATTTGAAAAAATTATTGACCTGTAGATTTTTTATGACAGTAGAGATGCTATCAGTCTCTTCTGTCATAAATGGTTCCGTCTGCCTGTCAGCTGTCATATACACTGAGCTGCACATGCTCGGTTCAGTTCACTAGTTATGTGCTGGATTGAAGTGACTCCGGTGCACATGCATGGGAGTGATGTCATCACGGCCCAGCCATTCAAGCAGCTGAACATACAGAACCCCGAAGGAAGGCCGAGCGAAGATGGAAACGCTCAGGACCCATGGGATTGGTGGCAAGTCTGTCATAATGTGCTAATATGCTGAGCATACTTGTTCATTATGGCATAAACCACATGGGGGGCACATGGAATTTAAAAAAAAAATGGAAGTTTATTACAGCTTTAATGGTTTCCTTCTAAGTTTATGAACTAGTGCACTCTACATACAGTATACTGTATAGATATATAGATATACAGGTTTACCTCGTTTTACAAATGACCGGTTAACTTAATTTTTGGTTACGAATGAAAATCCATTGAAAATAATGCCTCGGTTTACATATTGTTTTGCTGGGGGGAAAGTGACAGTTGATTCTCTGAGCTATAGTGAAGAAAATAAAAGCCGGTAATTATATTTAAAAACTGGCTCTCACCAATAGTGACAGTGACTTTTTTTTAAAACTTTTTTCTGACCTCCGGAACGGATTAATTGGTTTTCAATGCATTCCTATGGGAAACCGCTTTTTGTTTTTTTTTGCAGTACGAAATGTCCCGGAGAACGCATTCAATTCATAAAGAGAGGTACACGTGTGTGTGTGTGTGTGTATATATATATATATATATATATATATAGTATAAGGGTGAACAGCACCACCTGTAAAAAAAAGTTGCGTACGCAACTATGTAGTCCCCACAACCAACGCAAACAAACAAAAATCAAGAAGGGCTGCAGCACAAAAAAGAACTCTATTAGCTCATATACAAATGTCACAGCAGCAACATTTCAGGCATCCCTGCCCCTGAACTTGAGAAAGGGCAGGGATGGCTGAAACATCACTGCTGTGATATATTGCATGTTTCTCAACCTTTTGTCAGTCAAGGTACCCTTTGAAATTATGGACAGTTCCGAGGCACCCTTTAAAATTATGGCCAGTCTTGAGGTACCTCATTCTAAAATGGGGTGCCTCAAGACTCCATAATTTTGAAGGGCACACCATTGAAAAATGTGAAAAACTATTCAAATAGGTTTATATAACACAGCAACATCCACACATGTAGGACACTCAGCATAAGAGGTGATTTATTTTTCCAAAGCAAATACACTTCTGCACACTGGTACTGACTAGTATTCCAATGTTTCTCCTCTCCCTCAGTTTTTCTCCATCACTGAGCTAATGTGACCCCAGCACTGATGAAGAGGGGCAGGGGAGGGTCAAACTAGGATGCTGTGCAGGCAGCTGACATCCTCCTTATCAACTGATGATGTCATTGGTTGTCTGGCGTCTAGAAATTTGTAATGGTGCACAATGAAATCTTGTGACTTTGTGCAACTAAAAGGCAGGCTTGTTCCAGCCGCTGGTTTGTTTACACGTTTTGGGAAATTTGTAGACATTTTGCCACGGCACCCCCCCTGAAGAAACCTTTGCCTGGGCACCCTGGTTGAGAAAGGCTGATATATTGTATGTCTATGTGGGCAAAGATCTCTTTTTTTCTGCAGCCCTTCTTGAGATATACATACAGTGGGGCAAAAAAGTATTCAGTCAGCCACCAATTGTGCAAGTTCTCCCACTTAAAAAGATGAGAGAGGCCTGTAATTGGCATCATAGGTAGACCTCAACTATGAGAGACTAAATGAGAAAAAAAATCCAGACAATCACATTGGCTGATTTGGAAAGAATTTATTTGCAAATTATGGTGGAAAATACGTATTTGGTCAATATCCAAAGTTCATCTCAATACTTTGTTATATATCCTTTGTTGGCAATGACAGAGGCCAAACGTTTCCTGTAAGTCTTCACAAGGTTGGCACACACTGTTGCTGGTATGTTGGCCCATTCCTCCATGCAGATCTCCTCTAGAGCAGTGATGTTTTGGGGCTGTCGCTGGGCAACACGGACTTTCAACTCCCTCCAAAGGTTTTCTATGGGGTTGAAATCTGGAGACTGGCTAGGCCACTCCAGGACCTTAAAATGCTTCTTACGAAGCCACTCATTCGTTGCCCGGGCGGTATGTTTGGGATCATTGTCATGTTGGAAGATCCAGCCACGTTTCATCTTCAATGCCCTTGCTGATGGAAGGAGGTTTGCACTCAAAATCTCACGATACATGGCCCCATTCATTCTGTCCTGTACATGGATCAGTCGTCCTGGTCCCTTTGCGGAGAAACAGCCCCAAAGCATGATGTTGCCACCCCCATGCTTCACAGTAGGTATGGTGTTCTTTGGATGCAACTCAGCATTCTCTCTCCAAACACGACGAGTTGTGTTTCTACCAAACAGTTCTATTTTGGTTTCATCTGACCATATGACATTCTCCCAATCCTCTTCTGGATCATCCAAATGCTCTCTAGCAAACTTCAGACGGGCCCGGACATGTACTGGTTTAAGCAGGGGGACATGTCTGGCACTGCAGGATCTGAGTCCCTGGCGGTGTAGTGTGTTACTGATGGTAGCCTTTGTTACATTGGTCCCAGCTCTCTGCAGGTCATTCACTAGGTCCCCCCGTGTGGTCCTGGGATTTTTGCTCACCGTTCTTGTGATCATTTTGACCCCACGGGGTGAGATCTTGCGTGGAGCCCCAGATCGAGGGAGATTATCAGTGGTCTTGTATGTCTTCCATTTTCTAATTATTGCTCCCACAGTTGATTTGTTCACACCAAGCTGCTTGCCTATTGCAGATTCAGTCTTCCCAGCCTGGTGCAGGTCTACAATTTTGTTTCTGGTGTCCTCCGACAGCTCTTTGGTCTTAACCATAGTGGAGTTTGGAGTGTGACTGTTTGAGGTTGTGGACAGGTGTCTTTTATACTGATAACAAGTTCAAACAGGTGCCATTGATACGGGTAATGAGTGCAGGACAGAGGAGCCTCTTAATGAAGAAGGTACAGATCTGTGAGAGCCAGAAATCTTGCTTGTTTGTAGGTAACCAAATACTTATTTTCCACCATAATTTGCAAATAAATTCTTTCCAAATCAGCCAATGTGATTGTCTGGATTTTTTTTCTCGTTTTGTCTCTCATAGTTGAGGTCTACCTATGATGCCAATTACAGGCCTCTCTCAGCTTTTTAAGTGGGAGAACTTGCACAATTGGTGGCTGACTAAATACTTTTTTGCCCCACTGTATATACTAGATTGTAAGCTGCAAGGAGCAGAGCCCTCCTATCCCTCTTGTATTGAACTGTATTGTTGCTGTATTGTCTCCCGTTATATTTTAAAGCAATGAGCAAGCTGTTGGCTCTATATAAATCCTGTATAATAATTATATATATATATATATATATATACACACACACATATATATATATATATTTTTTATTTATGGCAGGAGAAGGGCCCAGTCCCTGCTTTGAGTCATTTGGCTTTAAGCTGGCCATAGATAGATGGATCCATCTATAGCTGTTCCTGTTCAAGAGATGAAATAATGGTTGACTCCTCTCGAACGGGACTGCTGGTAAATGTTCATGTGATCAGCACCTGCAGCCAATTCCAACCCAAAATAACAAGATAAAAATTAGTCCATAAAAAGACAAAATAAAATACACATCTTTTGTTATAATCACTTTTAATCTAGAGATCTATCTTGCAGTACTTCTTTTCTGCCACAAGATGCCCTCAGTCAATCCAGTTCACCTGAAGAAAGACTGTCTTGGACCCGCCCTGTCTGTGATTGGACGGTAAATCCAGAAGCAGCACAGTGATAAGTTCATCTCTCTGTCACTTTGCTTTCTCCTCCTATCAGCATGTTTTATATCAGCACATATATTGATTGGATTCTTCTGTTGATTCTTCCTCCACACTTCAGCCCAGCTGAACAGGGACTGCAAGAGACTGACACTATGTACTATTCAGGTAGTTAAACAGTTTGAAGTCATAAAATGTAACTTACTGATAATGAGCTCTATTAATTTGTGTCTGTGTTAGCTACATAAATTATATCTAAAGTTCAGCTTTAGAAAAAAAAAAAAAACTACAGACAGCAAAGATCCTGCCATCTTCTGGCTGCAAGTTTTAAGTCAATCAATAATATAAAATAACACCATATCTTCCCTCTACTCACCTGAGATCATATTTTCATAATAGGAACAAGCAAAAGCTAATTTGCAAAAGTATAAAGAGTTGCCCGAACACACTGGAAAGCAGTGCAAGAAAGGTGCGTTCCGTGTGTGTTTCCTGCACTGCATGTGAAAGTGCTGCCCTTACGAGATGCGCACAGGTGCCGTTAATTGTTAATGGCACCCCAAACACCAAACTGCGTCCACCAAACCGCATAGTGCGGCAGTACCATGCGGTTTAGTGCAGCGCAACCTGAAAAAGGTGTGCTTGCACTACTTATTCCACGTTCACGTAGATTTGGCAGCCCATTGAAATGAATGGGCTGTCAAAACCAGAATGTGCAGGAACGTGCACGTTCTAGTGTGAGCCTGCCCTTAAACTGGTAGCAAACCCAAGTATCAAAAAATTCACCGACATGCAGCCTGGTCATTCAAGCGGCTGAAGATTCAAAACCAGGAAGGAAGCATCCATTTACATTTTTGTGGTGGTTTAGCATGCTGTACGTTGTGTATTAACATGCATTGAGTTAAAGTAATCCACTGAAATTAATAGGCTGCCAACACACCCCGATGTCCCGAAAATCAGGTGTAGAGCTTTTTTGTAATGCGCTGCACAGTGAATTGTATTGCAGCACTGCAACGCATGTAATGTCCATTCTGGACCATTGCACACCACTGTGCTGTCAAAGAGGTTAAAGGGGTATGCTATGCAAAGTATGATTTGCCAGGACACTGCACTAATGCAGGCCATAGACGGGGAGAAAACCAGACGATTTTTCGGCCGATTTTCGGATCGTTAGGGGGGTAATCGTTCGGCTGTTTTTCGTGATTTTGACACTTTTTCTTTGTCGGTCATGTTGGAAAAAATCGGCCAATTTTGTCGTTCGGACAATTTTCGCAGCAATGATGGACAAATCAGCCGATCTTTTTACTGACTTTAAAAAATGCGCATGAGCAGTGACCAGCAAGAAGAAGGAAAAGAAGAAATAGAATATGAATAAGAAGAAGAAAAAAAGAAGAAATAGAATATGAATAAGAAGAAGAAAAAAAGAAGAAATAGAATATGAGTAAGAAGAAAAAAGAATAAATAGAATATGAATAAGAAGAAGAAAAAGAAGAAATAGAATATGAGTAAGAAGAAGAAAAAAGAATAAATAGAATATGAAGAAGAAAAAGAAGAAATGGAATATGAATAAGAAGAAGAAAAGAAGAAATAGAATATGAATAAGAAGAAAAAAAAGAATTTCAGTCCGATATTATATTTGACATTTAAAAGTATAGCAACATTGTATCTTTATATCCGAATAGAAACATCTGAAATGGATACAAATAGATACAAAGTTGCAACTTTTTCTTCTTATTATTCATATTCTATTTCTTCTTTTCTTCCTCTTATTCATATTCTATTTCTTCCTCTTATTCATATTCTATTTCTCCTTCTTATTCATATTCTATTTCTTCTTTTCTTCCTCTTATTCATATTCTATTTCTTCCTCTTATTCATATTCTATTTCTTCTTTTCTTCCTCTTATTCATATTCTATTTCTTCTTTTCTTCCTCTTATTCATATTCTATTTCTTCCTCTTATTCATATTCTATTTCTTCTTATTCATATTCTATTTCTTCTTTTTCTGCTTCTTGTTCATATTCTATTTCTACTTCTTATTCATATTCTATTTCTTCTTTTCTTCTTCATATTCTATTTCTTCTTTTTCTTCTTCTTATTCATATTCTATTTCTTCTTTTCTTCTTCTTATTCATATTCTATTTCTTCTGTCAAATATAATAGCGAAGCTCTCTGCAGGAACACTGCTAGACAGGACGAAAATCAGCCGACTTTTTTTTCACCAGTGGTGGTAACGTTGGCCGATTGAACGACCGATTTTTCGTTTTTCTAAAAAAAAACGTCCGGTTTTCTCCCTGTCTATGGCCTGCATAAGGCTGGACATACATTATACAATTTTTTTAGATTTACAAAAAACCATATAATAGGAGGTCAAACCTAACAACACTTTCAATTGCATCCAATTAGGCAGGCTTTTGCACTACATAGTTGAAGGTAAATCTAAAGGAAATTGGGCAGAAACTGGACAGAAAATTGTATAGTGTATGGCCAGCCTAAGGATTCAGCAAGCAAAATTTTTTTTTATAAAGAACAAGCCATAGAAGCGTAAAATGGCCTATTAATGTGACTATTGCGTTAAGATGCGTTATTGATGCATTTTACATTTCTAAATGCTTTCTTAACACATCTTAAACACATTATAAGTGCCACGGGGGAGTTTCTGGCACGTTTGCATTGCATTTACATTGACATGAATAGAGGCATTTGGGGAGCGTTAAAGCCGACGCTACATGTCAGATAAATCTGGATGTGATGCAAAGTGAAGCAGTGCAAACACAACCATGTGAACAACACAATGTCTGCTGCAATACACTTAGTTGAGAAAGAACGTTGACAGGCATTAGTAAGGAGTAAAAAACAGATGAAACGCCTGATGCTAGTGTAAACTTAGCCTGAGCCCTGGTTTACACTGAATGTGACTTTGAATCGCGCTACTTCACTTCAAAGCCGCAGATCAGGGTGTGTTTGTACCTCCGATTTTACTGAGGCTTGCCACTTCATTTAACAGAAGTCAATGCAAGTCACAATGAACTATTGAAATCGGGCTACTTCAAATCGCAGTGATTAAAGGAGGGTGGTGATGGAGCCGGTCCAGACTGAGGAAAGATGCTGACTTCACAGTCGGGATCCACCCCAGAATCTGGAGTGGCACCTGGCTCAGCCTCTATGTGAAGTGAAGCGCTGAGGGCCTGGAGCAAGCTGCTCCCTCCACCTTCAGTGCCCAACGCTGGGGGGGGGGGGGGTGGCTGAGCAGACAGCGGTGACTGACAGTCCTGCACTCTGCTCAGAGCGGGGAGAAGAACTCCGCGATCAGCGGTCATGTGATCACCCTTAGAGCCAGCGGTGGACAGATGAAGCATCAGACTGATGCTTTATCCACCTAGGTAAGTATAATGGGAAAAAAAATTAACCCCATATTTCGCTTTTAAGGCAGTCCCATAGAAATACATTAGATGTGACTTCAGGTGCGATTTGTAAATTACATGTTGCACCTAAGGTTGCACTGGTGTGAACTAGAGCTAAGGGCTCATTTACACTAGTGTTGGGGCAGTAAAAACACATGGTTGAGCTGCATTTTATTGCCCCTCAACCGCTCCCCTTTTAGCTGGGAATGCAGCATCTGGGTATGTACACATGCCACAGCCATGATGCTTTGCTTTATAGCTGTGGCAGGAATTATACCCCCTGTTGTGTTTAGCGGGCACTACTGCGCAATACAATTCCTTCTCACCGCCAAGTGCTTTCTGAGGGGGGGATCACTCTTCAGAGGGCACAGCAAGTGTTAAAAGGCATAAGTTTGTGTCCAACATAATGTACTTTCCATAGGGATGAATGCAAACACATGTACAATGCATGTAAACCCTGGGCACTTAGCGGCACCACATTGCAGCTGCACCATGTGAAAACCACAGATGTGTGATAGTAGCCGCAGATGGGCAATTCTGATGCTAGAGACAATTCGCCAGCCACGGGATCACTAATGAGGCTACCTCTCTCTGTTCCTTTGGGATCCTGCCTTCTGTAGCAAGATGCAGTGTATTGTCTTTCTGTTGCTGGCACAAATGCTGCGGAATCTTGATCGCTAGCAATGGGAACGACATTTTGCTGCCTTAGCTACAGAAGGACTGATTCCATATGGACAAAAGGGCACCCTTTTAAGCTGGTATACACTAGTAGAATTTTTATTTGACATTTTTCGTTGTAAGAACGTTCATACTTGTAATCATTATTGGGGTCAAATTGACGTTTGTTTTCGACCGCAGTGACAAAAAAATTCATAGGAGCAGAATGGAAAATCAGAATGTACAAAATTCTAACAGTGTACATGGTGTTCATTTGGTCAAGTCCATTAATTCCAAAATCAAATGTTAAAGTTATTCTAAATAACAAATATGTTATACTTACCTGCTGTGTGCAGTGGTTTTGCACAGAGCAGCCCGGATCCTCCTCTTCTCGGGTCCCCTGCAGGCTCTCATGGCTCCTCCCTCTTGTCAGGTACCCCCTCAGCAAGCAGCTTGCTATGGGGGCTCCCACTGCTCTGTGTGTCCATTCACACACGGAGCCGTGGCTCGGCCCTGACCTCTATCTCTTCTCATGGGCTCACTGGCTGTGATTGACAGCAGTTGGAGCCAATGGGTCTCACTGCTGTTTCAGCCAATGAGAAGAAGGAGTCCCGGGATAGCCGAGACTCCAGTGCACATCGCTGGATCAGGAGGGGCCTTGGGTGAGTGTTAGGGGGGCTGGGGATACTGCACACAGCCTTTTACAACCACTTTAAAGGCAAACAAAATCTTGAACTACTTTCAAACGACGTGCGAATGTTCTGAGAATTTTCATACAAATTTTTGTTAGAGATTCTACTTTTGCGATCCTGCCACTGACGATATCGACAGATTGCCAGTGGCAGGATCGCCTGTCTGACATCAAGCTTATAGAGCTAGACACTTTCCCTTTGTCCTGGTTTAGAGGTCAGGCTTGTTAATGGGGATATACAGTAGGTTACAGTATGTATTGTGACATCCTGGATAGACTTGTTCTTCAACTTTTGGTTTACAGATTTTTCTGTTACGAGTAACACCTTGACCTGATGTCACACTTCTGGACACGTGAATCTGAGGATGTGTCTTTCAAGGTATGGAAGTAGGTGTGTTCATATCCTGATAAGATAATAATAGCCGTGAGAAACTCCATAGCCTGTATAATGGCAAACAAAGGATTCCTTGGTATAATGATGTGTGACACGGACACGTGGTATTTCATAACGACATGCTCCACTTTTTATAACCATTTTTCTTCCTTTCATAACATTCACTAGGACTTACGCAACTAATGCACACGGATAAATCATAATAGATTTCATGTGTACTTACACCTGACTTTGCGTGACCTCAGCACGCTTACAAACACGGTTCCTTTACTACCTCCTGAATAACTAGCATTGTACAATGGAAGACAATATGCATGTTATTATTATTATTATACAGGATTTATATAGCGCCAACAGTTTGCGCAGCGCTTTACAATATAAGGGAGACAGTACAATTACAATACATTTCAGTACAGAAGGAATAGGAGGCCCGCCTCGTGGAGCTTACAATCTAAAGGAAGGGGGAGGTAATACAAATGGTGATGACTGCGGGGGATGATCTGGCGGAGGGGATTCAAGTACAGTTCTTAGGTGGAGGTGGGGTAGGCTTCCCTGAAGAAGTGAGTTTTCAAAGATCTCCTAAAGGCAGACAGGGTGGGGGCTGACCGGACATGCTGTGGTAGGGAGTTCCAGAGGATGGGAGAGGCTCGGGAGAAGTCCTGGGGGCAAGCGTGGGAATAGGTGATGAGGGAGCTAGAGAGGAGGATATAATGGGAGGAGCGAAGTGGGCGATTTGGGCGGTATCTGTGGACGAGGTTGGGGATGTAGCTAGGGGCAGTGTTGTGGATGGCTTTGTAAGCTGTGGTTAGTATTTTGAATTTTATACGTTGGGTTAGTGGAAGCCAGTGGAGGGATTGGCAGAGAGGGGCAGCAGTCGCTGATCGGTTGGTAAAGTGTATGAGTCTAGCAGCAGCAGCATTCATAATAGACTGAAGTGGGGATAGCCTGTGTAATGGTAGACCAGTGTTACAATAAAGTTTTGACAACAAGGCGGGCCATACACATTTAGATCTATTTGCACGTTGAAGAAAAAGAATCCAACAGACAAATCTCCCCAATGCTAAGCTGTTGTGTTTTGACAGCCAACATCACTGGCTGTCAGAATACCCAAACAGTTTGCATCTGATTTTATGCAGGCGCTGTTCAGCTGAAAAATTTCAGACTGGCTCCTTTGACAAAAGTCAATTGATCAATGTACTTTTGTTGAATGGAGCAGTGCCGACAGAGCCATACACTGCTATACAGAAAAAAAGAGAGGACGCAAAGGTCTGGTGCATTACCCAACAAAAAAATTTATTGAATTAAAACAAGCCAAAAACATACAAGATGCCCGCAGGACAAAAACATTGTATACATAAAGCCAAAGTGAGAAGAGGTTGTGGTGTTGAGATGTGTCATCAAGACCTGTGCATCACTCAGACAACCAGGTTGACGCGTTTCCAAGGACAAGCCCCACATTCTTCAGAGCATCCCTGGTACTAAACCAGACCATACACTCATTGAACCTTTAAAATGGTCGAATTGTCCTACTGAATATGCCAATAAGTGCAATAATGATTGCACACTAAACTTTTCCAAAGCAAAATATGAGAGTCAACATTGTTGAAATCTTAATACAAATGTCAGTTGCCTGGCTGTTATGCTGATCCTCTGGCTTCAATACCCAGTGAGTCATTGGCATGAAATAAGTATTTATTGGCCAAATCAGAACAGATTTAAAAGTCCTTATGTGCATACTGTATTTGTTCCAGGTTATTGACCCAAAGTTTTCAAGCAAGAGTCATCATGACAGCTAGGGATCTAGCCTTTTCAGAATTAGTCAGCGTTGGAGGCTTCTATATTTTTCTTGTGAAAGGTTTTCTTAAACTATTATGTTGGCCATTTGCTATCAAGCTTATTGAATACAACAAAGGCCAAGTGATACATAGTAAACAATCAGAATGAATATGCAATATACTAAATAAAAATGTCAAATTTGGAAACAGTGGCAGTAATGTTGTAGCAAGTTTTTCTGTTGCCCATGCATGCGATCAATACAAAGAGAAAGTATGTGTATTTTTGGGTAAAATGCACATTTTACTGTTTTTTTTTTCGTTTCTTTTGAGTCTGTTTTTTTATATTTACAGAACAGCAGTAACAATATAACAATTAAGTGAAATATACTGATTCTGAGACAGGAAGATTTATAGAAGGAACATGAGAATTATGAGAGGTAGATCTACCCCCCCACGCAAAGTTGAACTTGATGACAGCGGGAGGGCAAATCATGCGATCAGCTAATCGCACCTCACCTGTATTCCAAGGTAGTAACAAAATCATGTGGTTCCAAGTATAGATAGGGATGGCATCCTCCCCTGTCCATAGTGCTGTACTGTATGGTAAATAGGTCCTGGCAATCTACTTTTTTTTAAGGCCCCATTCACATAGGCATTCTTAGGCCCCTGTTGCACAAGCATTCAGACTAGATCCATGTGTCGGTATTTCTGATGGATCCAGACTAGTGTTGTCACGTCATCCCTTTAAACCAAAAACATATTAATTACACAGGTTCTGTGGCTGATTAAGGTGGTAATTCAACTCCCTTGATGCCTTATCTGCAATAAATTGGCCTCAAAACCTGCGTAATTAATATGTGTTCAGTTTTAAAAGGGATGAGATGGCAACCCTAATCCAGAATGAACCACAATGTGCAGTATGTCTATGGTGGATGTAAACAAATTATCATCCGTTTACATCTGCCAACATCCATGTCAGTTCAGGTCCATTTTTTTTAAGGCAACATGCAAACAAAAATTTCAGTTCCCTTGGCAGAAAAAAAACATGTTTTTGTGCAATGTTTAGGTGCATTTAGGAGTTTTTAGTGTTTTCTTCTGCCAGAAAACTCCAATCAAAAATGCAAACCGGAAGGGTTTTTTTCCTGCCTCAAAACGCTAAGCTTAAAATTTTCCTCTAAACCTCCTAATGTGCATGTACACATAGAGTAACATTGAGCTGCTTCTACAGGTGAAACTCGAAAAATTAGAATATCGTGCAAAAGTTAATTTATTTCATTAATGCAACTTAAAAGGGGAAACTAATATATGAGATAGACTCATGCAAAGCAAGATAGTTCAAGCCGTGATTTGTCATAATTGTGATGATTATGGCTTACAGCTCATGAAAACCCCAAATCCACAATCTCAGAAAATTAGAATATTACATGCAATCAATAAAACAAGGATTGTACATAGAACAATATCAGACCTATGAAAAGTATAAGCATGCATATGTACTCAGTACTTGGTTTGGGCTCCTTTTGCGGCAATTACTGCCTCAATGCGGTGTGGCATGGAAGTTATCAGCCTGTGGCACTGCTGAGGTGTTATGGAAGACCAGGATGCTTCAATAGCGGCCTTCAGCTCTTCTGCATTGTTCGGTCTCATGTCTCTCATCTTTCTCTTGGCAATGCCCCATAGATTCTCTATGGGGTTCAGGTCAGGCGAGTTTGCTGGCCAATCAAGCACAGTAATCCCACGGTCATTGAACCAGGTTTTGGTGCTTTTGGCAGTGTGGGCAGGTGCCAAGTCCTGCTGGAAAATGAAGTCAGCATCCCCATAAAACTCATCTTCGGAAGGAATCATGACGTGTTCCAAAATCTTCTGGTAGACGACCCTGTGTTGACCCTGAACTTAATGAAGCACAGTGGACCAACACCAGCAGATGACATGGCTCCCCAAATCAACACAGACTGTGGAAACTTCACACTGGACTTCAAGCATCTTGCAGTGTGTGCCTCTCCATTCTTCCTCCATACTCTGGGTCCTTGGTTTCCAAATGAGATGCAAAAGTTGCTCTCATCAGAAAAGAGGACTTTGGACCACTGAGCAACAGACCAGGTCTATTTTTCTTTAGCCCAGGTAAGACGCCTCTGACGTTTGTTGTTCAGGAGTGGCTTGATAAGAGGAATACGACATTTGAAGCCCATGTCCAGGATCCGTCTGTGTGTGGTGGCTCTTGATGCACTGACTCCAGCCTCAGTCCACTCCTTGTGAAAGTCTCCAACACTTTTGAATGGCCTTTTCCTGACAATCCTCTCCAGGCTGCGGTCATCCCTGCTGCTTGTGCGCCTTTTTCTTCCACACTTTTCCCTTCCACATAACGTTCTATTAATGTGCTTTGATACAGCACTTTGAGAACATCCAACTTCTTTTGCAATTACTTTTTGAGGCTTTCCCTCCTTATGGAGGGTTTCAATGATGGTTTTCTGCACAACTGTCAAGTCAGCAGTCTTTCCCATGATTGTGATTCCAACTAAACCAGACTGAGAGACCATTTAAAGGTCCAGGAACCCTTTGCAGGTGTTATGGCTTAATTAGCTGATTAGAGTGGGACACTTTGAGCCTAGAATATTGCACCTTTTCACAATATTCTAATTTTCTGAGATTGTGGATTTGGGGTTTTCATGAGCTGTAAACCATAATCATCAAAATTATGACAAATCACGGCTTGAGCTATCTTGCTTTGCATGTAATGAGTCTATCTCATATATTGGTTTCACATTTTAAGTTGCATTACTGAAATAAATGAACTTTTGCACGATATTCTAATTTTTTGAGTTTCACCTGTACAGGCAAAACACAAAACTCCAGTAGAAGCAGTAATTTTTAAGCCAGTGTACATAGAGCCTAAGTTCCTGTTCACACTATTGCGGTGCGGAAAACTGCATGTGATTCGGACAGGAATTGCACCGCATTCCTGTCCAAATCACATGAGATTTTTTGCAGTACAATTTCGAGCCATTCATTTTGTATGGCTCAAATTGCACCGCACCTGCAGGAAAGGTGCATGCACCTTTTTTTTCACAGCCATGTGATCCGATTCACCCAATCACATTGCAGTCTTTTTTGGGGTGTCATTAACTTAACAGACACCCGGAGCAGTTCTCATGAACGGAGTAAGATTCTGATGCGGTGCAGAAAATGCACAGAATTATCTGCGAATCCCGCACCACATCAGTGTAAACCATCCCTGAATGAAGCAGCCAATGTCCAGATCTGTTGAAATGGAACAAATGTAAACGGATGCATCCGTTTAGATCCGTTCCTTTTATGTCCGTTTTTAGGCAAAACATATTTTTCATTTATGCTTTTGTCACTTGATTGGTCTCTGCAACAACTAAGAAAAAACGGATGCAAAACTGGATGTAGACTGATGTACACTGAACGAATATAGGCCTCATGTACACTGCTGTTCCTACATGTGAGTTTAGGAGCTTCTGGTGTTTTTTTGCCAAAGCCGCTGAACTCAACTCAATAAAAGTCTATGTGTCCATGTACATGCACATAGTCTTTTACCAGAGCAGCAGAGTTTAGGGGCAGTTAAATGTTCCTCTTCTGAACGCAGAATAATCGCGTTCAGGAGAGGAACATTTTGGCCAAAAAAAACTAAAGCAAAAACGCATGTAAACACAGCAAACTGTTAGAAGCATTTAGCGCTTGGGCGTTTATCCATGTCAATGGAAAATGCTCTGGCCAACCAAATGAATAAATGCCCAAGCGCTAAACGCGCGTTAACATGGTTAAATGTGCTACCGCATGTACACACGCTTTTGTCACATTGAGGGGTTTTCTGCTGCCAAGAGAGTTTAAAGACTATGTGAGTTCATGTGTACATGAGGCCTAAGTCTGTTGTTTTTTAATAGAACAAGTTGTCCTGCAAATGTAGGAGTTAAGAGTGTTGGGACAAACCATTTACCACTGGAAGGGGGGCTTACAATGATCAGCTTTTATTTATTCAAGTACAACCTTTATCCAAAAAGAAAAAAAAAACTGTTTGCTGTAACTGTTTGTGTAACTGCTGTGTGAGCTGCAGTTTAGCTTCAATTTGTTAGTGTATCTAAATCTGCTAGTATATCTAACACTCTCCTCCCCCCAGACTGTCAATGCTGCTGTCCAAAAGTGCCCCCTGTGCTCGCTCATCCTTCAACTGTTGTGATGTTCAGTGCATAGATGGATGTACTGCCAAGCATGACAACCTCCAGTCGCCTATGTGGCTGGATACTGAGTACATGGGAAGTGTATATCAGCAGATTCAACCTGTACATCAGTATCTGCTGAAATGCTCTGTATCGTTGACTGTCATTATGTAAGCATTCATCATAGATGTGAAATGTGCTATTATGCATGTGTTAACTTGCCTCTGAACAAGGGCTGTTAAGGTGAAGATACATATTTTCATCTGTGTACACAAACCAGAGAGCAGTGAATAGAACCACAATGTATTGTATGCCCTGAGTACTATTTGCTGTGAGTAAAAGCCCAGTGCAGTCAACTATTCTATTTTGTTATGGATAGACTATCAAAAGTCTGGAACTTCTGTCAACTTTTTATTGCTGGGATATGTGTAACTGAGGAACTAGATTCCACTAACTAATGGATCCTGGTTTGAGGAGATCAAACAAATCCATTTGACCCTGACTGAGGGAAATGGGATCCTGCAAAGTTCCCTACATTCAGAAATGGGGGGCTGATATGGGTAGAACCCTGGACCAATCTGATTGGAATCAAATATGGCTCGATTCATCTAAATGTTCCCAGAATATATTTGCCCAAGAGAATGCCTATAAATTGCTCTGTTGCTGGTATATGACCCTGGTGCGGATAGCCACTCCCTTGGTGTCTCCCACATGTTTTTGTGGATGTTGGGAACCATGCACCCTTTTCCATATTTGGTGGTAATGCCTGAAGTCTCTGCATTTGTGGACCCAGTTCTACTCTATGATTAGATCAATTTTACAAGTTTCTTTAGTGCACGACCCCTGGGAAGCTCTGCTCCATAAGCCAATCCCATCTCTGACTAAAACCCAAAGGAAGGTGGTGGGGGTGGTGTTTCTGGTGTCCCAGGAGACTCTTACAAAGGCTTGGCGCCAACTGTTTGTCAACTTCGTTAAGGGCAGGCAGTGGCTTATGGGAACCATGATCCATGAAAAGCTCACTCCTATACTGACTCCCGTACTAAATTTTAGAACATTTGGGACCCATGTGTATCCTACAATGACCATCTTGACCTGGACCACTCCTTACTTTCCATTTGATGGATTGGACTGGCCACTTCTATGCTGTGCCATTGTCTGAACCGCATAGGAACCCGCCACCTGTCCCACTTTCTTTTCCTGGCAAACCCTTTCTTTTAACCCCCTTTACTACTCTCAGAAGCCTTCAGGTGAGAGCTTCCAATTCTTCCTTTCCTCTCACTCTCTCTTGGGCTCTCTCTGCCTTCCCTCTTTTCTCTTAGCCGAGGCTATTATTTCCATCCATTGCCCATGTTTACTTGAACGCCCTTTGTAATGCCGACTTTACGGCTTGTTTGTGATTTTGTACAGCTGGCAAAACTATCGTATGTACCATTTTCTTTACTGGATGGGAACGATCCCATATATTCTCCTCGGATATTTTTTTCCTTTTGTTCATGTTGTGGTTTCACGTACATGATAACCTGTACATTTCTGTTATAAAATGTAGAAATCTGTAAAAACCTTTTGTAAAGCAAAAAAATCTATATGAGGCACAATGGCACCAGTGAGGCTACTGTCAAACACAAAGCAGGGTGTCCCTAAAACCAGGAGGACCTGAAGTTTGGAAACCACATGTACAAAGAGGGAGCCAGACCAATGGACCGATAATCCACATTTTTTTAATACTGCTGTTTTTGTTTAGCAGGATGGTACAAACCATCCAGCATGTTTCAGGGGGTTCAGGTGTATCACCCTATGTCAAGGCTACAAAACAGTTATAGAATTGATATTCAAATGGCGGAATGGGCCGCCCCCTTCTTCAGGGAATAAATGTATGTTATTGTGTTTAAATCCAGAAGAGATGTGTTGATGAGAGTTGACTGCTCCACATTAATACACTATTACACATTACTAATTATAATGATACAGTATTGTTATCATGAGATTAGATTTTACAAGTATTGTTTTCCTCTGTAATGTGGCTTATTGATGTTTTGGCAGTAAATGTTTTTTTACACCCATTTATGTAACCATTCTGTATCTGTTTTGTAGCCCCGAGGAAGAGAGATTCTTCTGGGCCCCCAAAACGCATGGGCTGTTTTGCATTGTCCTATTGAACAAACACTGATGGTAAAAGTTTGGACTCTCACCTCATTGGTTTTGTACTCTCTTTGGACTTTGATTGTACAACTTTTATTGCTGTCTCTGTCCCTCTTTGGAAGCTGTCTCTGTAAATTCTCTCAATTTGGAGGGCGTCAGAACAGCATGTGAGGGGGTGTTAGACAAAATAGGAAGGACCCCCCCCCCCATCCTTACCATGGGGAGTAATAAGAACTAAAAACAAATTTTCTAGTGAGTGAGGTATCAGAATTGTATGGTTGCCAATCTTTCTACGTTTCTGTTCAAACAAAGGGTGTCGGACAGACCAGTAAGAGAACAGAAAACTACTCGAAGGGGGCACTTAGCGTTGAAAATTTCCCCAAAAAGGGGTCAGCATTTACAACTAGACAGAAGTATCCTTTCTTCACTGTATATCCCCCCCCCCCCCAAAATAAAAAACAAAAGAAACTTTTGCCTGGAGTTTGGCTTTAATGTACACTTTCCATATCCATTTATAGATTAAAAGGTTATTTTTAGTACCATTGTGCCCTGTACTGCTGATGCCATTTGATGATACCTCATTTTACCTCAAGAGGGCAGCAAGCAATCTGGCAGCTTCAACTCATTTTAACAAGCACAAAAAAAGCGTTTCATTATTTGAATGCATTATGCTATATATAGTATAGAGTCATATATGGAAACTATTCTTAGTAATGGAAATGAGCTAATTGCAGCTGTTACATGCATGTGGTAGATGCAGTTATTTGTGAGCTAAATCAATATTTAGAATGCTGTATATCAATTCACGAGGAGCCATCGCCCTGTGCTGTGGCTTTTTGATTTAGTGATGCTAGCAAAATCTAGTGGAATGCTTTGCCCTCTGCAATGATCATGGATTCACATTGTAAGTCACCTGACCTCAATGTATTTAGGCAGGCAAATGCGGTTAGATGTTATGATTTTTTTACAGCTGAACTGTAAGCAAATAAATAAATGAGAGGATAAAAAAAGGATATAAATTCACTTTGTGTAAATACCTTTGCAAACCCAGATATTACCATATAAAAGTAGCAGTGACATCACTGTACTGCATATGACTTGTGCAGAGAACAGAGCTGTGGGACCAGTCACCCTATATTCGCGACTGATCATCACGTTTTTGTGCATTTCTTCAGGCATTTTGTCATGCGTTTGTAAGCATGTTTTCCAAGTGCTTTGGAGCTTTGGCGTTTTTGTATTAGCCAATAGAGAAAACTATTATCTGTTACATCACTTGTCACTATGGGTTTCTGCTTTCAGCTGCTTCAACAATGCATCGATCTGTCCAAATTGAGCTACAAAAGTAGCTCCAAAACTTTTTCAAGCTTAAGGTGTTTGGCTTCAGGCTTTTTGGAGTGGAGATGTGAACCACCACCATAGAGAATAATTGATTTTTTTTTTTCCCTAACCATTTTGGTGTTTTGAGCTACAAAATGCTCAGCTGTGAATGGGGCCTAAGACAGAGCATATCTATTGAGTGTGTGGTAGTGCAGGAATGATGCAAAGCAGATTTCGATTTAGGTAAATGCAGATGGTAACTTAATATTTGAGGAGTTTAATTTGTAACAGTGGTATGGTGAGAAGTGAAGTTGTCTTGGGCTACTGATTCTCTGAACATGATGAACCAACCATTCAACAGATAAGTTGTTTTGAAGTATGAAGTTGGCGTGTCTGGTTCAAATGGTCCGATACACTATATTGCCAAAAGTATTGGGCCGTCTGACTTCACACGCACATGAACTTTACTGGCATCCCAGTCTTAGTCCGTAGGATTCAATATTGAGTTGGTTCACCCTTTGCAGCTATAACAGCTTCAACTCTTCTGGGAAGGCCGTCTACAAGGTTTAGGAGGGTGTCTATGGGAATGTTTGACCATTCTTCCAGAAGCGCATTTGTGAGGTCAGTCACTGATGTCAGACAAGAAGGCCTGGCTCGCAGTCTTCGCACCAGTTCATCCCAAAGGTGTTCTATCAGGTTGAGGTCAGGACTCTGTTCAGGCCAGTCAAGTTCTTCCACCCCAAAATTTCTCATCCATGTCTTTTTGGACCTTGCTTTGTGCACTGGTGTGCAGTTGTGTTGGAACAGGAAGGGGCCATCCCCAAACTGTTCCCACAAAGTTGGGAGTGTGAAATTGTCCAAAATGTCTTGGCATGCTGAAGTTTTAAGAGTTCCCTTCACTGGAACCAAGGGGCCAAGCACAACCCCTGAAGAACAGTCCCACACCATAATCCCCCCTCCACTGAGCTTTACACTTGGCACAATGCAGTCAGGAAAGTACTGTTCTCCTGGCAACCGCCAAACCCAGACACGTCCATCCGATTGCCAGGCAGGGAAGCATGATTGGTCACTCCAGAGAACACGTCTTTACTGCTCTAGAGTCCAGTGGCGGCGTGCTTTACACCACTGCATCCGACAGTTTGCATTGCACTTAGTGATGTAAGGCTTGGATGCAGCTGCTCAGCCATGGAAACCAATTCCATGAAGCTCTCTACGTACTGCTGTTGTGCTAATCTGAAGGCCACATGAAGTTTGGAGGTCTTTAACTCTTGACTCTGCAGACAGTTGGCGACTTCTGCGCACTATGTGCTTCAGCATGCGCTGACCCCGCTCTGTCATGTGACGTGGCCTACCACTTCGTTAACTTAAGAGTTCCCTTCACTGGAACTAGGGGACCAAGCCCAACCCCTGAAAAATAACCCCACACCATAATCCCCCCTCCACCAAACTTTACACTTGGCTTTGTGCAGTCAGGCCAAACCCCAACACATCCATTGGATTGCCACAGAAGCGTGATTTGTCACTCCAGAGAACACATCTCCACCTCTAGAGACCAGTGGTGGCGTGCTTTACACCACGGCATCCAATGCTTTGCATTGCACTTGGTGATGTAAGGCTTGGATGCAGCTGCTCGGCCATGGAAACCCATTCCATGAAGCTCTCTACACACTGTTGTTGTGCTAATCTGAAGGCCACACCAAGTTTGGAGGTCTTTAGCTATTGACTCTGCAGACAGTTGGTGACTTCTGCGCACTGTGTGCTTCAGTATGCGCTGACCCCGCTCTGTCATTTTACGTGGCCTACCACTTGGTGGCTGAGTTGCTGTTGTTCCCAGTTGCTTCCACTTTGTTATAATACCACTAACAGTTGACCGAAGAATATTTAGTAGCCAGGAAATGTCACAGGTGGACTTATTGCACAGGTGACAACCTATCATGGTACCATGCTTGAATTCACTGAGCTCCTGAGAGCGACCCATTCTTTCACAGATGTTTGTAGAAGCAGTCTGCATGCCTAGGTGCTTGATTTTATACGCCTGTGGCCATGGAGGTGATTGGAACACCTGAATCCAATGATTTGGAGGGGGGCCCAATACTTTAGCAATATAGTGTTTATCAATATCAAACAATCTGACCATTTGTACCAGGCACTCTTAACTTCATATTCAAAAGTGATAACTTTACAGTCATCTGGTGTATTACCTTTGGTAACAATTATTGCAGGCCCATTTTGGCGAGCTTTGGGCTTGTTGATGCTATCAGTTCAAGATCTCTTCTGAGATCATTCAGAATTAATTTGACCTTAGATAAGATTGCAAAACCTGTTTGAATCAAGCAAAAGCCCACTGACACAGGCCCTTCCGTACCTGCTGATAAGCTGCTGCCAGTTTCCACTCCAACACTTCCTCTTCCCTTTTCTATAGAAAATACTTGTTAGCCTAGCTGAGTTTCCAAGTGTAGAGAGCATTCTGCAGTGCTCTATCAAATAACTGACCTTTCACATCCAACCATCCGCCAGTGTCTGTAGTAATATTACTCATATCAACCAGCTTCTACCCTTCACATTTTTCAACGGGGTTGCGCAACCATATGAAGAGCGAGGGCCACGTAAATGATTTGGTAACCGGTCATGGGCCACAGTGAAATTAAATGGTCTCAAATTGTAATGCTACACCAGTGATTGGGGGGGGGGGGGGTTGGGTGTTGATAAAAAAAAGTCTCAACTATGAGATTTTAACACACACCCCAAACCGCAAATTTAAATGAGCCCTTACTGTCCTGAGCCCCTATAAGGCTGCTTTCACACTGATATGCTGCAGCTTGCCCAAACCGCAGTTTCAGCGCATTGCACCTGCTGCTTTCCTGTGGGCTAGCCGCGCTTTGCCATAGGCTTCTATTATATGTTATAGGTGTGGTTCACTTTCTGAAAGCTCACCAAAACTCCTGCATTCATGGGTTATGGTGCGCTTCCAGAAAGTGCACCACACCCACAGGATATAATAGACGTATACTGTATGGTTAAGCGCAGAAAACCCACAGGATATAATAGATTTCATGGCTCAGTGCAGCAAAACCGGAGGAAACCCGCAGGTGCATTTCAGTGCATCCACAGATCAATGTGAAAGCAGCGTAATACACCCTGTTCCAAATTATTATGCAAATTCTATTTAAGTGTCACAAAGATTAAATATTTTGTTTTTCAGTTTAACTCATGGATGGCATTGTGTGTCAGGGCTCTTTTGATCACTGAAAACAATCTCGGACACCTGTGATAATTAGATTGGCAGGTGAGCCCAATTTAAGGGAAAACTACTAAAGGAGGGTGTTCCACATTATTAAGCAGAGCACCATTTTCAAACAATATGGGGAAGGAAAAGGATCTCTCTGCTGCCGAAAAGAGAGAAATAGTTCAGTGCCTTGGACGAGGTATGAAATCATTAGATATTTCACGAAAACGTAAGCGTGATCATCGCACTATTAAGAGATTTGTGGCTGATTCAGAACACAGATGGGTTCGTGCAGATAAAGGCACATTGAGGAAGATTTCTGCCAGATCCATGCATCAGATCAAGAGAGCAGCTGCTAATATACCATTACATAGCAGCAAACAGATATTTGATGCTGCTGGTGCCTCTGGAGTCCCACAGATATCAAGGTGTAGAGTCCTCCAGAGTCTTGCAACTGTCAATAAACCTTCTATTTGGCCACCACTAACCAATGCTCACAAGCAGAAATGGCTGCATTGGGCAAAAAAATACATGAAGACTAATTTTCAAACAGTCCTGTTCACTGATGAGTGCCGTGCAACCCTGGATGGTCCAGATGGATGGAGTAGTGGATGGTTGGTGGACGGCCACCCTGTTCCAACAAGGCTGCGACATCAGCAAGGCGGTGGTGGAGTCATGTTTTGGGCCGGAATCATGAGAACAGAGCTGGTCGGCCCCTTTAGGGTCCCCGAAGGTGTAAAGATGACCTCTGCAAAGTATGTGGAGTTTATGACTGACTACATTCTTCCCTGGTACAGAAGGAAGAACTATACTTTCCGTAATGAAATCATCTTCATGCATGACAATGCACCATCTCATGCTGCAAAGAATACCTCTGCATCAATGGTTGCTATGGGGATAAAAGGAGAGAAAGTCATGGTGTGGCCTCCATCCTCCCCTTACCTCAATCCTATTGAGAACCTTTGGAGCATCCTCAAGCAAAAGATCTATTAGGGTGGGAGGCAGTTTACATCCAAACAGCAGCTCTAGGAGGCTATTCTGACATCTTGAAAACAAATTCAAGCAGAAACTGTCCAAAAACTCAGAAGTTCAATGGATGCAAGACTTGTGAAGCTGCTATCAAATAAGGGGTCCTATGTTAAAATGTAACGTGACCAGTTAAAATGTTTAAAAAGTTAAAATGTTGTTAAAAGTTTGATTGAAATAGCTTTTGATTTCAGTAAATATGCTGCAAACACAACAATTTTCAGTTCTTTACAACCTATAAAGTGTTTTGAAACATACTGTGCAGAATAATTTGGAACAGTGCATTGTAAGTTTTTTATGTTTAAAAAAAATACTGTTATTAGGAGGTTTGTTCAATAAAATTTGAATTGTACTCTTAATAGTTGATAACATGAGAATTATGCTGACTGTTATTTACATAAATTATTTAGGTAAATGAGAAAAATAACATTTGCATAATAATTTGGAACAGGGTGTAGTTGGTAACCCTTTTATAGGTGCTAATATGCCCATTGTAACGGTGCAGTATATCGGTTGTTTAATACACTGATCTTCTTTTCCTCTTCTACTGGCATCCCTCTTCATTCTGCTAGAAAGGACCCATGTGAAGTGCACTCGGCATGACCTGGTGCGGAAGCAAGAGTCACTGCATGTTCATTTGTTTTTCGTGTTCACTGGGTCTATGGACCCTTGCCATACTTTTTTCTATTTGTTTAGTCACGCGGTGCCTCGTTTATTGTATTCTTTGTAGTGAAAGCATGTTCTTGACTTTTGTAATGCCAAGCTAATTCTTTCTAAATAAAGAATGAAAAAAAAAAGTGCACCCAGTATCACTCAAACTGGGACAGGAGTGGGCGCTACAGAGGAAGCACTGTTATGCGGCTCCTGCTCTCTCCACGGCCGCCTGTTTCCTCTGCTGCCGGGACTCTGATGCTCTGGGATGGTGCTTCAACAAGCCCAGATCATGACCAGGAGCGGACTGACCATTTGGAAACTCGGGCACTGCCCAAGGGCCCGGGGTCAGTAGGGGGACCCATGAGATGCCCCCGGTACCTTTTTCATAGGCTTTTTTGAGTTTGGACAAGGACACAGGGGCCCTATGATCCCCTATTGCCCGGGGCCCCCATGAGTTGTCAGTCCGCCCCTGATCATGACCAAAGGTTTGCCATCCCCAGGCATGCACTTTCCTGGCTTGAGCTAGAAGCTACAGCAAAGGGTTCCAAGGGCCACATGTGGCCCACAGGTTGAGCTCCCCTGTTTAACACGGTCTTCCCCAAAAGCTTCATCCCCTTTATAAAAGCTAGCATGTGTTGCTTTTTATAGTTGAATTTATCTCAAGGAACATTTTGCACATGTACAATTATTTCAAGAATCCCATAAATATGTATTCGTGGTTTCCATAAGCTCCCTTATGCTTTTAAAATACTAAGTACTGTGTAAGATGTTTGATGTATCTGTTATTAATAGCAGCACCTTGATACAACTATAACTCGAAGAAGAACCTCCTGAGATGTACTGTACTGTAACCTGCAATATAAAAATAACAACTGGAAAATGGTTACTATAGTGATAAATTATTCTAGTCTTGTGCTAGGTTTTATCGCTTCAATGTATACGCAATGGGAAAACCGATATAGGTCAGTAGGTTTGTGTTTCGTATGCCCATCATTAAAGTGTACCTTTCCTATATGTGCTAGAGGCCTTTAGGATAAACATATATTATTGCAGACACTGACAAAAAAAACCCAACCAGATAAGGAACTATATAGGATTTTTAACCTCCCTGGCGGTATTCCCGAGTGTAGCTCGGGGTAAAGTTTCAGTACCAAAAGTGGTAACCCCGAGCTACACTCGGGCTTACCATGCGGCGTTGCTCAGGGATTCCCTGCAGCGCTTACTTTGTCCTTCGCTCCCACGATGTGTCCCCTGCAGCGTCACCCCGGCCATCTCCTCCGGCCGATGCCGGCATCCGACTTCCGTGTGCCGGTCCCTGTGACGTCGGGACGTACGGGCGCCGGAACCGGCGGCAAATTTGAAATTTTTAAAAAATTTCATTTTTGCTGTCGTTGCTATTTCAATGCATTTCACATACATTTTGTCCCGAGTGCTTTGTCCTGTGCCCTGCCTGCATTTTGACTGTTCTTTGTGCCTGGAAATGTAGCAACGTCCATGGCGTCCAAAAAGCGTCCCTTTACGTCAAAAGCAGTTTTAGACCAGCTAGAGAACAGCGATAGTAAATTAGAACCACTTGCAGAATTGAGTGATAATGATTTGTGGGGAAATTCGTCATCAGACACTGAAAACGATTTTGGGACTTTGCTCAGCGATGTGCGAACTTGGCGATATATTTCAAATTTCAGTGTTTTTGGTTTGATTATATTATTGAATTAAATTTATTATTATTATTTTTATGATTATTTATTAAATTATAATTTATAATTTTGTGTTTCAAGTTTTATCCTACCCGGGATGTTAACTAGACTCTTGTTCGGACAGATTTCAGTGAGTGATTCCTAAAAATTACAGGCCTACAATAAAAAAAATACATATTTCCATGCAAAAAAATGTACCGCTTTCAGCACAGAAATATGGACATAATCATACCTCTAGGGAGGTTAAGGTACCACACCATACATTAAAAAAAAAAAAATCATATTTTATTTGTACAAAAAATAAAATCGGGTTAAAATCCCACAACAATGCACATTAGGCATATAATAGATGATCTATACATAATGCAGTTCCATATATCACCAGCAGTTGGTTAGGCATAACCCCAGACATCAGATGGGGAATAATTCATGGAAGCAGCAGCCTTATTTTCCATGCCTTATGTTTGGGCACAGCCTTTACGCCGCCATGGTTCACCTTTGAAGGACAAGACTTTAGCAAATTAGATCTTTTACTTAAATTAGGACCCTTTCTTTAAAAAAAAAAAAAAAAAAATTTCCCTTCTTCCTTTGAAATTGTTACAGATTCTTCTTGTATTTATTATGTTGGACACTGGGAGGTCCTTCTTATTCACTGTCGTCACTGTTCAACATTCTTCTGCATAAAGCTGTGTAGACTATAGCAGACATATAAACCAGTTCTTCCTGAAGAAGCGGGATTTGTCCCGCAAAACGCAGAAGATACTTGAGTATGAATTATTCCCCATCTGACATCTGGGGTTATGCCTTACCAACTACCAGCAATATATGGAATTGTAATATGTATATATCATCTATTGTTCATTGCTGTGGGATTTTAACCTAATTTTGAGCTTTTGTAGAAATAAAATATGATTTTTTTAATATATGGTGTGGTACGGTATGGTGGTGCGCAGCACAGTGGCTAAGTGGTTAGCACTTCTGCCTGGCAGTACTAGGGTCGCCGTTTCAAATCCCAACCACGGCACCACCTGCCTGGACTTTGCATGTTCTCCCTGGACAGTGCCTCAGTGCACCAAGTGGATTTCAGACATTTATTGGGCAGCACAGTGGCTAAATGGTTAGCACTTTCGCCTGGCAGTACTAGGGTCATTGGTTCGAATCCCAGCCACGGCACCTCCTGCCTGAACTTTGCATGTTCTCCCTGTGCCTGCGTGGGTTTCCTCCGGGTACTCCGGTTTCCTCCCACACTCCAAAGACATGCTGGCAGGTTAATTGGCTCCTGACTAAATTGGCCCTAGTATGTGTATGTATGAATGCAAATTAGGGACCTTAGATTGTACGCATTGGTGTATTTAGGTTTTGTGCTGCCCTAGGCAACACAAAAATAGGCGCCCTCCGCAGAGAGAGCCTGACATTGACCAACAACACCCCTGCCTCCCACCCAAGAGAGCCTTCCACTACCACTGCCCCCCATACACCAGCCACCATTCTCCATGGCGAGAAAAAGACACTCACCTTCACAGCTCTGGACATCCCTGGGAATGAGAGTCGGGCTGTGCATACACCGTCCTGAATCCCGCAGCCTCTCTCGGAACCTACCAGGTCCCCATGCCGCACGTGTCCCTTCTTCCGAGGTGCTGCCCCCCCCTGAAAAATGCCGCCCTAGGCAAATGCCTTGTGGTAAATACACCCGATTGTACGCCCCATTGAGGGTTTTATATATATATATATATATATATATATATCTTAACTGGGTTTAAATTGACCCTAGTATGTGTATGTATGAATGTGAGTTAGGGATCTTAGATTGTACACCCCTTGATGGTTGGGGACTGATGTGAATGTACAATATACAGTATATGTAAAGTGCTGCGTAAACTGACGGCACTATATACTTCTAAGTACCTGTAATAAATAAATAAAGCAATTTTTATTTTATGGCTTTGTACTCGCTGTATTGCTGATTTATACGCAGCTGTGTGCTTTGTTCCACAGAAAACAATGCACCTAGGTTCAGATCAGCAAAAGACATGGCCTTTTTATACCTACATGTGCAAGAGGCCAAAGGCAGCAACATATACAGGGACAAAATAAAAAAAAAATCATGGGCCTGTGGTCCGTAGAAATCTGGGACAGCCGGCTAAAGTTACTCTGCAGTTACTGAAATTACAACTGCATACCTAGGTCTATCTATAGGCTCGGTTCCCAAAGCTTTACACAAAGATAAGGATCTTTATTTTCAGCCACGTGACTGTAATTTTTAAATATCACCACACTTTGCTGAAAATCGGTCACATTTTTGAAAATAAGGTTATCGTTCAACACAAATAAACGCGCACGCTTGATCGCAAACACACGTCGTGTTTATAGGAGCTCGAAGAGCAGATGTCCCTCCCAACGTGACGAGCGGCTTCCTGCAAAGTGACTTTGAGCAGTCACCGTCCCCTCCTCGTGACGCCTCCCTCTGCACATGTCTCTGCAGCAGGCTGTGCTGTGTGATGGGGTAGTGTCTCACTGTGTCACATGCAGCAGCCATGTGACTCCTCCTCGTCTCGCTCCCTTTTCTGCTGTGCGGGGGAATTTTTTTTTTTTTTTTCCTCTTTGACTCACATGTGTCTGTGAATCAAAACACCGCTGTTAAATAATACACGGGATTTCTCTCAGGCTAGACTTTTAACCTGTTGTTCTCCGTTGCGTTCAAACACGTGTGACAATTTTATAGAAACGGCAGCAAAGTTGCAGTTGTATCGGATTCCTTGATTTATTTTTTTTTTTTAAGAGAAATTAAATTAAATAGGGTTTGGTGGGTAAAAGCTCTGTGGATCTTTTTATTATTCAGATCTTTTTAAGTATTCATAGATAGAGTTGCTGTTTGTGTTCTGTAAAAGGCTTAATTTGCCCAAACATTCTAGGTTCAGTTCTGAAAATCTAGAGTTGATTATTATTATTATTTATTTCAGGTACTTATATAGCGCCGTCAGTTTACACAGCACTTTACATATATATTGTACGTTCACAGCAGTCCCTAACCCTCAAGGGGCGTACAATCTAAGGTCCCTAACTTACATTCATACATACACATACTAGGGACAATGTAGGCAGGAGCCAATTAGCCTCCCAGCATGTCTTTGGAGTGCTGAAGGAAACCGGAGTACCCGGAGGAAACCCACGCAGGCACAGGGAGAACATGCAAACTCCAGGCAGGTGGTGCCATGGTTGGGATTCTAACCAACAACCCTAGTACTGTCAGGCGGAAGTGCTAACCATTAAAAAAAAAGCTTTAAAACCTGACCAGTGTTACATAGTTAGTCTGGTTGAAAAAAGACAAAAGTCCATCCAGTTCAACCATAAAAAAAAAAAGTTATAATCCATTTGTAGTTCAGTTTTTACTTCCTCCAGCCCCATAACCAAACATCTGTACCTCAGTACAGACCTAGGGCTGGAGGAATAGTCTGCAGGAACCTGTGCATTGCACCCATATTAGTTACATAGTTAGTCTGGCTGAAAAAAGACAAAGTCCATCCAGTTTAACCATTAAAAAAAAAAAAAAGGTTATAATCCTACACCCACAGTTGATCCAGAGGAAGGCAAAAAAAACCCCAGCAAAGCATGATCCAATTTTTTCCTGCAGGGAAAGAAATTCCTTCCTGATCCCCCGAGAGGCAATCGGATATTCCCTGGATCAACTTTTTTTTTTTTTGTTTTTACCTATGAATATTAGTATCCAGTTATATTCTGTGCATTGCACCCATAATAGTTACATACAGGATATCAGCATGGGGGGGGGGGGCAATTACTGGAACTGATCCCCTGTATGGCTCTCTCTGCAGCAGTTGAAAGTTGGCTTCTTCTCCTCTCCCTCTCGCTGGCTTTTAGCTGCTGCAGAGAGAGCCGTACAAGGGATCGGTTCCAGTGATTGCCCCTCCTGGTGCACCGATCACCCTCCCTGTGCACCATACATTTCCCCCTGCTGTCCAGGTCCCCCTGTGTGCCCCCTCCTTTCCTTCTCTCCGGCAGCTGCAAGCACACAATAGGATCCTTCAGGATGGAGAGTGGGGGAAGGGTCCAGTAAATATGTCACATTTACCAGCCCTTTCCTTTCCTGAATGGGCACAATGAGTGATCTATACCAATCACCCACTGTGTTCATTAAAACGGAAGCATAGTAAACTTTTTTTGGAGGGGCCTATCTGTTTGGCTGTATGGGGCCCCGTGGTTTCTAACAGCAGCCCTGGTTACATAGTTACATAGTTAGTCTGGCTGAAAAAAGACAAAAGTCCATCCAGTTCAACAATTACAAAAAAAAAAGTTATAATCCTACACCCACAGTTGATCCAGAGGAAGGCAAAAAAAACCAGCAAAGCATGATCCAATTTGCTCCAGCAGGGGAAAAAACTCCTTCCTGATCCCCCGAGAGGCATTTGGATATTCCCTGGATCAACTTTACCTATACTCCTTCAGCATTACCTATAATGCTACCACCTCCCCCTCACTCCCCTTCTCTGTTGGGGTCCCTCAAGGCTCTGTCCTCGGGCCCCTTCTCTTCTCCATCTACACCTCCTCCCTTGGCCAACTCATACACTCTCACGGCTTCAACTACCACCTCTATGCCGACGACACACAAATCTATCTCTCAACCCCCCACCTCACCCCCTCGGTCTCCGCCCGAATCACACACCTGCTGAGCAACATATCAGACTGGATGTCGCTCTACTTCCTTAAACTGAACCTCTCCAAAACCGAGTTTCTTGTCTTCCCCCCAGCCCGGACACCACCCCCCATTGACTTCTCCATTACATCCAACAACGCCACCATCAAACCCGCCCCGCAGGCCAGAGTACTTGGTGTCATTCTGGACTCCAACGTATCCTTCCAGCCCCAAGTCCAATCTTTTACTAACCACTTGCCTACCAGGCACTTATACGCCCTTCCTTACCAGGCCAATTTTCAGCTTTCAGCGCTGCCGCACTTTGATTGACAATTGCGCGGTCATGCAACATTGTACCCATATGAAATTTTGATCATTTTTTTCTCACAAATAGAGCTTTCTTTTGGTGGTATTTAATCGCCACTGGGCGCTTTACTTTTTGCGCTATAAATTAAAAAAAGTGCAAAAAATTTGAAAAAAAAAAAAGTTTATTTGTTTCTTTTATAAAATTTTTCAAACAGGTATTTTTTCTCCTTCACTGATTTGCGTTGATGAGGCGGCACTGATGGGCACTGATAGGCGGCACTGATGGGCACTGATAGGCAGCACTAAAGGGCACTGATAGGCAGTACTAATGAGGTGGCACGGATAGGCGGCACTGATAGACAGCACTAATTAGGGGTCACGGATAGGCGGCACTGATTTGCAGCACTGATAGGCGGCACTGATAGGTGACACTGATGATGGGTACTGATAGACGGCACTGACTGGCATCACTTCTGGGCACTGACTGGCGGCACTGACTGGCACAACCCCTGGGCACTGACTGGTGGCACTGACTGGCAGCACTGCTGGGCTGCACTGGTGGGTGGCACTGGTGGGCAGCACTGGTGGGCACAGGTGGGTGGCACTGGTGGGCACAGGTGGGTGGCACTGGTGGGCACAGGTAGGTGGGCACAGGTGGGTGGCACTGCTGGGCACATGTAGGTGGCACTTCTGGGCACAGGTAGGTGGCACTGCAGAGTGGCACAGGTGGGTGCACTGCTGGGCACAGGTGGGGGCACTGCTGGGCACAGGTGGGGGCACTGCTGGGAACGGGTGGGCGGGGCTAGTGGGCGCACTGCTGGGCGGAACTTGCGGGTGTCACTGCTGGGCACCGATCATCAGGGCACTGATCATCAGTGCCCTGATGATCAGTGCCGATCCCCGCTCTGACAACTGCCGGTTCTCGGCAGTACTTTCCTCACGATCTGACAGCGTGAGGAAAGTGCAGCCGAGAACCGGCACTTGCATTTCCCTGTGATCAGCATGTCATTGGACACCGCTGATCACGTGGTAAAAGGCCGGTGGGATCGGCCTTTCACCACATCACGTGATCAGCTGTGTCCGTAGGACACAGCGATCATGGAGATCGCCGGGTGCGCGCCCCCTGGGGCGCGCAGGAGAGCGCGTTCTGGGAGGACGTCATATGACGTCCACTCAGAACTGGCCGGCCGCGGTGAAGCCGTCATTCGGCTATGCGCGGTCGGCAAGAGGCTAACTCATGCAGACTCCACCTCTGCAACATCGCCAAAATACGCACGTTCCTAACCCCAGAAACCACTAAACAGCTCATCCACTCCCTCATCATATCACGACTTGACTACTGCAACTCCCTCCTCACTGGCCTGTCTCGCCGCTGGATATCCCCGCTTCAGTCGATCCTGAATACGGCTGCCAGACTCATTCACCTTTCCAACCGCTCTGTCTCCGCCACCCCCCTCTGCCAATCCCTCCACTGGCTTCCAATTGCGCAACGGATCAAATTAAAAATCCTAACACTGACGTACAAAGCTGTCCACCACACTGCCCCGAACTAACTGACCTAATATCCAAGTACCACCCAGCACGCACACTCCGCTCCTCACAAGACCTCCTTCTCTCTAGTTCCCTGATCTCCTCCTCCCATGCCCGCCTCCAGGACTTCTCCAGGGTGTCACCAATCCTCTGGAACTCCCTGCCCCAACCCATCAGATTATCACCTACTCTCCTCTCCTTTAGGCGCACCCTGAAAACCCATCTCTTCAGGGAAGCCTACCCCACCCCTTGCTAACTTGCCGACCTCCTCCACTCCTCCCACCACTCCATCCCCCACAGCTATCTCCTCCTGTGCCACCATTCCCTCCCTCCTAGATTGTAAGCTCGAAAGAGCAGGGCCCTCAATCCCCTCATGTTTTGCATTGTATTGGTATTGTTCTGTCACATGTTCTGTCCCCCTTTGTAATGTACAGTGCTGAGTGAACTATTGGCGCTTTATAAATACTGTATAATAATAATAATAATAATAAATGTTAGTAACCAGTTCAGGGGCGGACTGACAACTCATGGGGCCCCCGGGCAATAGGGGATCATGGGGCCCCTGTGTCCTCGCCTACACTCAAAGCACACCCAGAAAAGCCTATGAAAGGTACCAGGGGCATCTCATAGGGCCCTTTACTGACCCCGGGCCCTCGGGCAGTGCCCGAGTGGGCCCGAATAGTCAGTCCGCCCCTGATCCAGTTATATTCTATGTATCTAAGAAAGAATCCAGGCCTTTTTTAAACCAATCCACTGAGCTGGCCAGAACCAACTCTTGAGGGAATCTATTCCACCTTTTCACAATGATCATGGTTACAAAGCTTTGCAAACTCCAATGCCAAACATTAATAATTGCACATTTTTTTTCTTTTTTCGACATGGGTGTATTTATATATTTTTTTTTTTCCAAAGGTGGAATATGCCTTTAAAATCAGCATTGCTGTGAATAAGCCCCAGCTACAGTCATACAAGAAAAATTCAATGAATTCTTTTTCAATGAGGATTTCTCTGCAGTACTAAAAAGGGAAGATTTGATGCCATCAGGTGTCGCCTAAGCAGATTTCATGTGCTCTGGGTAAAATGTGGCAGCCTAAAATGCTCAACATCACGTGGATTGGTGCAGAGAGCCATTGAGTAGCTGCTTGTAATCGCTACCTCCCACACTGGCATCCTTCCTGCTCCGGTTACCCAGAGATTAGCAGCCAAGCCCTGGTCTCATTCTGTGGCATAGATAATATGCCAGCTTGCATGCACATGGCAGAGGTAGAATGGATGCGTGACAGGCGTGTTTGTTCTCTGCTTTTGGCTTCCGTACTCTGTTTATGGAGCCTTGGCCGTGGATTGCCCTCATGCTGTATGCCCCAACGACATGCCCCCCTTTGAAAAAAACTGTTGCAAGTCTGTTTGTCTGTGTGCAAGCCTTGGTTTGCAGCACGACTTTCCTGTCTGCACATGTGTGTGCCAATGTGTACATGTGAGAGTTGTGCCTGAAGCATTAAGCACTGCAGAGGACACGTGCGGCACTGTCAGTGAATCTGTTACATGGCCAAAGATACCCGCTGCCTGCAGGTCACAATCCACGCGTGACTGACTGCTAATCCTGGCTGAGCCACACTGCAGTCAAATAGCAGAGCGCAAAGCAAAGCTCTTCTACTAAGTGTTTAACCCATCCTGCTCCAGCGGCAGGCTGCAAAGGATTACCCGACCCGTGGGCTTCTTGTGTACAGCGCACGTGTACGGCTAACCTATCGATGACACGACCTCATTCTGGATGGGCATACACCCTAGGACACGAGGGATGCTTTAAAGTGAACCTGTGCTATGCCCACAAAGAACCAACCGACAGGTTTACGTCAATGCAGACCTCCATAGACGCATATACTTTCCTTCCTTTTGCTCCCCTGCTGTTCTGTTCAGCTTCTGGAAGTGAAAGGTGTGAGCTATAAATTGTAGTCCACATGGGGCTATCGATTCCCTGGTGGCAGTACTGACAGGCAAGCAATGTCTCATGTCCCTTCATACCTGAAAGTACCAGGTTGTTAAATGTAGCTCTTTGGGGGGGGGGGGCGAACCTGTTATTGTGCTCTAATTGGGCAAAGCATAGATTCAGTTTATGTCCTCATGCACACTTTACGTTTTGCTGACGCTGGTAATGTTAGCTGTGTAAAGTCACGTTAAAAACGTGAGTTTTTCAGCTTTTTTTAGCGTTTTCCCACGTTTGTGTTTTTAGCGTTTATTTAGCTTTTTTTAAGGAAAAAAAATAATTGTTGGTAAATAAAAAGTCCAAAACGTTTTACCACATTTTTCAGTGTTAGAGTGTTTTCACAGCTAAAAAAACTCCTCTAGAAACCTACTAGTTTTTTTTTTTTGCAGCCAAAAAACGTTGATTACAGCCTATGTATGCATGGACACATAGGATAACATGCTGGGGAGTTTATTGACTGTAGAAAAAACCGTCAAATGCCAAAAACATCAGCATGAGTGTGCATGAGGGCTTAAGCAGAACTGAAGGTGTTTTTCGAAAACCTGTGAGTAAGCAGACTATGTATTGCAGAAGAGGTATGCATTGCGTCTTCTGCAATAAAATACACCTACCTGCCTGCACCTACCTGCAGCAGCGTGCTGCTGCATGTAAACTGAGGTGCGCATGCACAGCTCGGCTTACATCGGCGTGCCGGCGGAATAATGTAACTCTTGTGCATTCAGGTAGGTGTATTTTATTGCCGAAGAGACAATGCATATTTGCCAGGGCTGGAATCTTCTGTGCCAGTCCATGCATACCAGATGATTGACTCCTGCACATGCGCAAGAGTTACATCATTCCATGCTTGCTAATGAGGATGCCTGAAGACCAGCACTTGGAGAAGATTCCAGCCCTAGCAAGTATGCATTGTCTCTTCGGCAATAAAATACACTTACCTGCCTGCACCTACCTGCAGCAGCGTGCTGCTGCGTGTAAACTGAGGTGCGCATGCGCGGCTCGGCTTACATCACCGTGCCGGCGGAATGATGTACAGTTGTGTTCAAAATAATAGCAGTCAGACATCACTAACTGGATCAATCACTGTTTGTGGTAGAAATGATATTTCTACATGGCAACTAATTTACTAGCAGGTGTAGTAGAGTAATAGAAATCCAACAGACCCCAACAGTCATGACATGCATGCTGCTGATTCTGTGTAATTGAATCACTAATTGAAAGGGGCATGTTCAAAATAATAGCAGTGTGGAGTTCTATTAGTGAGGTCATTCATTCTTTGAAAAACAGGTGGCAATTATTGCCCTTATTTAAGGAAGGAAGGCAGCAAATGTTGTACATGCTGGTTACAGTACATTCTCTCTGAAATTCTGAGGAAAATGGTTTGTTCCAGACATTGTTCAGAAGAACAGCGTACCTTGATTAAAAAGTTGATTGGAGAGGGGAAACATATAAAGAAGTGCAGAAAATGATAGGCTGCTCAGCTAAAATGATCGCAAATGCTTTAAAATGGCAACCAAAACCTGAAAGACGTGGAAGAAAGCAAAAAACTACCATTTCGAATGGATAGAAGAATAGCCAAAATGGCAAGGACTCAGCCAACAATCAGCTCCAGGAAGATCAAAGAAGGTCTAAAGTTCCCTGTGAGTACTGTTACAATTAGAAGACGCCTATGTGAAGCCAAGCTGTCTGCAAGAAGCCCCGCAAAGTCCCACTGTTGAAAAAAAGACATGTGCTGAAGAGGTTACAATTTGCCAAAGAGCACATTGACTGGCCTAAAGAGAAATGGGGCAACATTTTGTGGACTGATGAAAGTAAGATTGTTCTTTTTGGGTCTAGAGGCCGGAGACAGTTTGTCAGACGACCCCCAAACACTGAATTCAAGCCACAGTACACTGTGAAGACAGTGAAGCATGGTGGTGCAAGCATCATGATATGGGGATGTTTCTCATACTACGGTGTTGGGCCTATTTATCGCATACCAGGGATCATGGATTAGTTTGAATACATCAGAATACTTGAAGAGGTCATGCTGCCTTATGCTGAAGAGGAAATGCCCATGAAATGGGTGTTCCAACAAGACAACGACCCCAAACACACCAGTAAACGTGCAACATCTTGGTTCCAGACCAACAAGATTGACGTTATGGAGTGGCCAGCCCAATCCCCGGATATTAATCCAATAGAAAACTTGTTGGGTGACATCAAAAATGCAGTTTCTGAGGCAAAACCAAGAAATAGAGAAGAACTGTGGAATGTAGTCCAATCATCCTGGGCTGGAATACCTGTTCACAGGTGCCAGAAGTTGGTTGACTCCATGCAACACAGATGTACAGCAGTTCTCAGAAACAGTGCGACTACAACCAAATATTCATTAAGTGATTCAAAGGAAAGCAAAATCTTCAAACATTTTTCAGTTTATATAGTGAATGTTTGAGTTTGTAAAGAAGAATACAAACACTGCTATTTTTTTGAACAGTCTAATATTCACTTTTCTTAAATTTTTTTAGAGGAACAACACAAATTTGATATATTTTTCTTCATGTTTTGATTTGGAATAGAATGTGTAGTGTTCCCAATGCGTTTGTGTGTATGGAAATAAAAGCTATTCGAAGGATTTTGAGCTTTATTCACTTTTTTTTAACACACTGCTATTATTTTGAACACAACTGTAACTCTTGTGCATGTGCAGGAGTCAGTCATCCGGTACCAGATGACTGACTCCTGCACGCATGGACTGTGCCAGTTCATGCATACCAGATGACTGACTCCTGCACATGCGCAAGAGTTACATCATTCCGTGCTGGCTAATGAGGATGCCTGAAGACCGGCACTCGGAGAAGATTCCAGCCCTGGCAAGTATGCATTGTCTCTTCTGCAAGAAAATACACTTACCTGCCTGCACCTACCTGCAGCAGCGTTCTGCATGTAAACTGAGGTGCGCATGTGCAGCTCGGCTTACATTGCCGTGCCGGCGGAATGATGTAATTCTTGCGCATGTGCAGGAGTCAGTCATCTGGTATGCATGAGCAAACACAAATGCTCCTGCGCTTGGGGATGGACTCAATGCTACAACCACATTAAGAATATCCTGGAACATGCACACCTTGCTGCCCTCAAATGGACCGGGGGAATCCAAATATACTGAATGGGGAAAGAACATTGACTACCATGACTACCGGATGACTGACTCCTGCACATGCGCAAGAGTTACATCATTCCGCGCTGGCTGAGGATGCCTGAAGACCGGCACTCGGAGAAGATTCCAGCCCTGGCAAATATGCATTGTCTTTTCTGCAATAAAATACACCTACCTGCCTGCACCTACCTGCAGTAGCATCCTGCTGCACGTAAACTGAGGTGTGCATGCGCAGCTCGGCTTACATTGCCATGCCAGGGGAATCATGCAACTCTTCCGCATGTGCAGGAGTCAGTCATCCAGTACACATGGACTGTGCCAGTCCATGCGTACCAGATGACTGACTCCTGCACATGCGCAAGAGTTACATCATTCCACGCTGGCTAATGAGGATGCCTGAAGACAGACACTCGGAGAAGATTCCAGCCCTGGCAAGTGACATCTCCCAGAGGAGGTAAGTATAGTGACTTTAGTTCTGCTTGAAAGTGTTCCTAAACCCACAACAGTAAAATCAGCCTTCAGATTGAAAAGGAAATATCATTTTCAATGACAATAAATTACAATATAGCTTGTGTCGCAGTCGTATATGCTTTATTATTATTATTTTTTTTGCAATATTTTTTTCCATGAAAGGGGAGTTACCCTTTAAAGACAATGTTGAGCAAGCTCCTTTGTAGCAGGAAGTTGTAGTGTCCTGGATCCCTTAAAGTGTTACTAAACCCACAACAATAAAATCAGTCTGTATATGCAGTAAAGCATGCCTGTTATACTCACTGTGGAACCTAAGGGGTTAATCCTCTGCATTGTGTAAAAAAGGTCCTTTGATCCTGATTGCTCTGTTCCTCCCTGTGTTTAAGTGATCACCTCTTATCTCCTGATAAGACAGACTGAGAAACTACCAGAAAAAGAAATAGTTGTGGACTCAACCTGAATAGGGAATTTGTATATACTCAAGAATAATAAATCAAACAAAGAAGGTGATCAGTGGCGCAAGAAAACTTCTTTATTACAGACAAAATTAAAAGTATTAAAATGGTTGTGTTTGTTTTATGCTTTTAGTTTTGTCTGTAATAAAGGCGTTTTCATTTGCCACTGATTACCTTCTCCTTTGTTTGATTTATTATTCTTGAATATTTACAAATTCCCTATTCCGGTTGAGTCCACAACTACTTCTTTTTCTGTTAGTTTCTCATTGGCTTGGTGTCTAGGGACTCCCAGAATACGTATTTTCGTTTGATTTTATATATTTTTAGGTACTTTGAGGCCTCAATTTGGAAGATAGACTGAACCGTAGGCATTTTGCTTAGTTTGGTGTGCATTGCTAGAGAGGTTTTTATTTCTTGGGAGAGTGCATGTGATCAGCATAGGGCCAATCAGCACTGGTCAGCCAGGTTAGGGGTTTTGCATCCTCCTAGAGCAGAAAGAAAACTCCTCCTACAAGCTTTAGCTAGTGCTTGGCTGAACACTGATAGAAGCCACAAGACTGCTATATACTGCTGATGAGAAAAGGTATTTAGCAGTTTATATTTACTGAAATAATTGCATTTCCATTTTCTGTGTACTGTGCGAAACCAGATATAGTGAATGCAGGGTCCTGGGTTTAGTAACACTTTAAGAGCCAGTTCACACCAGAATGCAGGGCAAGAAACCTGCACAGCACCACGTTCAAAACGCACTGCAGTTGCAATCTGCAGTAAGTGTCAATGTTAACTTAACAACACCCCAAATGCAGGTTGCATACACAGTATTTTTGTCTGTATTCAATCTCATGGTACAGTAATACCATGCATTGTGTTTTATAAAGCAGTGAATGGAATACTTTTGCTGCAGTCCGGTACAATTTCAGCCCATTCATATGAATGGGCTGAAATTGCACTTCACCCAGATGGCATGGTGCAAACCAGACCTAAAGGAGACCTTCCATGCCCCTGTCAGCACATTTGGCTTTAAAAACGCTATTTGTAAACAGATCACCCCAAAAAAATGACTTACCGCGGCCAGGATTCCAACTCTTTCTGGAAGCATTGGCGAAGTCACCATGCCTTCCTGCAGAGCTGGCAGCTCAAAATCCCACAAGACTGAACTCAAGCCCATTGCATGTGTGCATTCTTTCTAGGCATTGAGCACCCAGCTTTTTTAGAAGGCAGTGGTGAGGCAGGGTGATGTCTCCTGTGCCTTCTGGAAGCATCAGAGGCTGGGGCCAAGGTAATTTTTTTCTGGGGAATCTGTTCACAAATGGATTTTTTAACCGTTTGCCCTCCAGAGGATTTATTCCCCCTTCCTGACCAGCCCATTTTTTGCGTTACACAACTGCGTTACTTTAACTGACAACTGCGCAGTCATGCAATGCTGCACCCAAATTAAATTTACATCCTTTTTTTCCCACAAATAGAGCTTTCTTTCGGTGGTATTTGATCGCCTGTGGGGTTTTCATTTTTTGTGCTATAAACAGAAAAATATCGACAATTTTGAGAAAAAAAATATATTTTGGACTTTTTGCTATTAAACATGTCCAGTAAAGAAAAATTCAAATTTTGTCATAAATTTAGGGCAAAATGTATTCTGCTACATGTCTTTGCTAAAAAAAAAATCCCAATACATGTAAATTAATTGGTGTAAGTGAAAGTTATCGCGTTTACAAATGGCGGTATATATACTGGAATTTTAATTTTATTTATTTTTTACTAGTAATGGCGGCAATCAGCGACTTATAGTGGGACTGTGGCGGAGATTCTGACACTGGGGGGAACTTACTTGGTGTCACTGACAACCCCAGTGACACCAATACAGTCATCAGTGCTAATATCAAGCACTGACACTGAACTAATGGCACTGGGAAGGAAGGGGTTAACAGCTTGGGAGATCAAAGGGTTAACTGTGTGCTGTGTGTGTTTTACTATGAGGCTGTGTGTGTGATTTCCACTGCTTTGTATGGCTTTGCTATGCAGAGCCATACAAAGCAGTGTGCAGGAACTGACAGGGGAGAGAACTGTATTGTTTACAATTCTCTCCCCCATTGGTAATACTTGGCGATTACCAGGTCCCTGCTGGCGAATAATCACCAGCAAGGACCCGGTGATTGACAGCCAAGGGCACAAATGGCAGTGCGGGTAGGTTCTCTACCTGGAACTGCAAAATCACGTATATATACATGATTTTGCACACCCCTGCCGCCCTCTGGCAGAGGGGAAGCGGTTAAAGACCTTCTGTTACCATGCAATGTCACCTTCAAAGCTGGCTATACCCACTGGGCTGATTGAAAGCAATCCATAGACTCCCCCAAGATGGTAAACAGTGTGGATGGACAAATCTTCTGCTTCTAGCTATTGTATTCCGATAGCTGCACCCGCGGCTGCCAGAATACCCAAACAGTGGCTGCAGCTCACAGTTGATGTTTGTTGAGCTAGGTGGTTTAGGCAGGACCAACCACAGCTCAAATTTAACCCTCTCAACATTTAATAGATAATGTATATATGTATTTATACCCAAAATGTTTTGTACAGTTTAAAAACTTCAACTCTATCATGATATAAACGATCAACATGTTTCAGTTGGTATTTACTGTAAGTCTGGAACATTTCCACATCAGTAAAATGAACCCATGCTTTGCCCATGGAGCTTATACAAGTCTAAAGGTGAATTCACACTGCATGTACATTTCCATGCATTTTAGTTGTGTTTTTACGCGCTTTGACTTGTGTTGATAGACATTTTGATGTGCGTTTACACACATTTTAGCGCATGTTAAAATGCACTGCAGTTTGCAGGATTGCCTGTAAAATCACATCCTGTGGGTCACAAAATAAATCTCAAAGCAAACTTTTTTCTTTACTTGCATTGACCTGCATTGCCCTGCATTGTACATTCCCATCAGTCCCTAACCCTCAAGGGGCGTACAATCTAAGGTCCCTAACTCACAATCATACATACACATACTAGGGCCAATTTAGACAGGATTCAATGAACCTATCAGCATGTCTTTGGAGTGTGGGAAGAAACCGGAAGAAACCCACACAGGCACAGGGAGAACATGCATACTCCAGGCAGGTGGTGCCATGGATATTGCATCTCTCTTCTGAAATAAAGAGCCTGTCTGTTCACAGTTTTTAAAAGTGTGACTCTAGCTTTAGGCACAGTCAAAATTCCTGAGCCCTGATGAAGGGGGTGTGTGACTCCTGAAACACGTTGGGTTATTTTTACTATGAAGCATTTTTATTGTTAAAAACTTTGGACTCTTGGATGCTTATTATGTGCTGTCATTGGGTTGTATATACATGGGAAAGGGCCACAAGTTCCCCCATACCTAGAAGTATCTCCAGCAGCATCATTGATGTATAAAATATTTCAATATTAGCATACTGCTAATTGCCACTACAATAAAATTGTCTATAAGCACATGGATGGTAAGAAACTGAAAATATGCTGATTGAAAAATTCAGTGCTACATGTGCCATGTACAGCTTGTCGTATAAGTGAGATATGACGTAATACCCTACCGCAAAAGTTTCACATTCAGGAAATAGGTTGTATATACATGCACGATTAATGCCAATACACAAAGGCATTACAAGAGCCTGTACACTAACACCCATTGTGCTTCCAAGCACCTCCACACACATACTGTAGATCTTCTTGTTTTTTCTTTATTTAGTCTTCATATCACAAGGAACATAGAACAAGCAATTCAGGCATCCCAGTCCTTTAAATATAAAATTGCAGAAAAGGAAAAAACAAACACACACTCACCTGGATGGCTGTAGCAGTGATCCGATGCTGTCCCCTATCAGCTCTACACTACATGAGAACGGAGCAATCAAAGATCTCTGATTGCTCAGTTCTCAGGTCCGTTTTGAGTGGTGACTGTCAGTCACTGACTATCTGCTCTACCCTTCCAGCACATACTTGAGCGCCTGACTGTGAAGAGGCCGGGAGTGGCTGGCTCAAGCTCTCAGCTGTGACCTGAGAGGTTGAGCCAGTTGCTGTTTAGGCATCTGGGTGGATCCTGACATTGTTGTCGGGATCTCTGCAGAGCCTGGAGCAGCTCTCTGGCTGGCTAATTCTAAGTCACAGGAGTACAGAACTAAGTGCACTTCTGTGACCTACAGGAGAAGTAGGGCCAAAAGAGCTTTGGCCATACTTCTGTTTTAAGGGTTTAGATCCCCTTTGTTGTCACAATGTTGAACTAAAAGGAACAGAGTGCAGAGGGTCATGTTGGATGATTTGTGAATGAGCAAAGAGATGACTACATAAAATATAATCTCAAAGGCCTGATTTCACAATGGCTTCTTTCTAAGAACTGGATTTATTCCCTTAGCTATCGATCAGAAATTTAAATCTCATTGGCATCTGTGGAAAAATAACTCCTGAAGAACACTTTGGTACACCAGGCAAGGATGATTTTTTAAAAGTGGATAAAAAAAGAAAATTTTCCTATATCATTTTCGTAAGAGAAGGCTAGGAGGAACATACACAAGCAATAGCAACAAAAGATTTGATCATAGCTTGTTTTTGCTACAGCACAGTGGGTTAGTGGTTAGCACATCTGCCCTACAGCGCTGGGGTCGGGGCTTTGGTTTAAATCCAAAATGGGAAACTACCTGCATGGAGTTTGCATGTTCTCCCTGTGCTTGTGTGCTTTTTCTCCCATACACCAAGGACATGCTGGTAGATAAATACTGCTGTCTAATTGGCCCACGTATCTGTATGTATGTGGGGACCTTAAATTGTAAGCTCCTTGGGGGTAAGGACTGATGTGAATTTACAATATGCGTAAAGCGCTGTGCAAATTGTTGGAGCTATAAAAATACCTGTAATAAATAAATGACCGGATTATTTTTCACCTACGTACATGATGGAAGGATTATTTTATCGGCTGACCTTTATTTCCCCAATGATTTCAAACCCAAAGTGGAACTAAACCCATCAATTTAACATCAGAAACCAGTTGCATTCAAGGTACGCTGGGAATGATAACCGTCACAGTTGCTTGTGGCACCTGCAGATCAAACAGAGCATAAGATGGAAGCTTCCTTGGCTGTAAAAGATAGGAAGGTTTCGTTTTGCTTTAAATTACAACCATTTTTCCAACATGTACTGAAAAGCTCTGAGACCGCCACCCGAAGCACCATTATGGAGTTCCCCAGTGTCTCGCACTACTGATGGGGGCCGGCACCCAAAGATCTCATCCCGGCTTCAGAGAAGCTGCACTGAAATAATTGATGAGATGCTGCACAACCTCTTTGATTAAGCCCTGTAAGTGGTGTGAAACGCACCAGATGAGCCTGGTTTGGAAGGATCCAGACTGAAGCCACATCTCATCTCTCTCATCTCAAAAAATAAAATGTCTTCATAAATTTAGACCAAAATGTATTCTGCTACATGTCTTTGCTGAACAAAAATCTCAATGACAGACACTATTCTCTTATGCCCCCCCCCCCCCCCCACCTGCCTCTCCTCCCTTATCTCTCCCCCTCCCTGCCGCCCCCCCCCCCCCCTCCTTCTCTCTCATCATTTGTATCCCACTCCCTTCCTCCCCTCCCCCTCTCTATCAAATTTAAATAAGCTTTATTAAGACCAAATACATTTTAGCATTCTCAAAACAATTAAAGTTGAATTTAACCCAAAAGCAAACATTTATTATATTGCACCTTACCATTTCTTAGATGTGCTGGTTGCATTCGTTTTCTTTTTTCTTTCTTTCTTCTATCTTCATCTGGTGATCTAGCCAGTAAGTCTTTTGTTTTTTAACCTCCTTAGCGGTTTTCCCGAGTGTAGCTCGGGGTAAAATTTGAGTACCAAAAGCGGTAACCCCGAGCTACACTCGGGCTTACCATGCGGCGTTGCTCAGGGAGTCCCTGCAGCACTTACTTTGTCCTTCGCTCCCACGATGTGTCCCCTGCAGCGTCACCCCGGCCATCTCCTCCGGCCGATGCCGGCATCCGACTTCCGTGTGCCGGTCCCTGTGACGTCGGGACGTACGGGCGCCGGAACCGGCGGCAAATTTGAAATTTTTAAAAAATTTCATTTTTGCTGTCATTGCTGTTTCAATGCATTTCACATACATTTTGTCCCGAGTGCTTTGTCCTGTGCCCTGCCTGCATTTTGACTGTTCTTTGTGCCTGGAAATGTAGCAACGTCCATGGCGTCCAAAAAGCGTCCCTTTACGTCAAAAGCAGTTTTAGACCAGCTAGAGAACAGCGATAGTAAATCAGAACCACTTGCAGAATTGAGTGAAAATGATTCGTGGGGAAATTCGTCATCAGACACTGAAAACGATTTTGCGACTTTGCTCAGCGATGTGCGAATTTGCCTCTGTATTTCAAATTTCAGTGTTTTTGGTTTGATTATATTATTGAATTAAATTTATTATTATTATATTATTATTTTTTATGATTATTTAATAAATTATAATTTATGATTTCGTGTTTCAATTTTTATCATATCCGGAATGTTTTCTAGACTCTTGTTCGTACAGATTTCAGTGAGTTATTCCTAAAAATTACAGCCTACAATAAAATACAATATTTCCATGCAAAAAAATGGTACCGCTTTCAGCACAAAAAATAGGAAAGAATCATATCACCGAGGAGGTTAAAAGAACAAGCTCTCCAGCAAAATGTATCAGTTACAGAGATTAGACAAACCATTTAACACTAGCAAGGGTGCCCCTCCTTCTCTCCCATCATCTGTATCCCACTCCCTTCCTCCCCTCCCCCTCTCTATCAAATTTAAATAAGCTTTTTTAAGACCAAATACATTTTAGCATTCTCAAAGCAATTAAAGTGGAATTTAACCCAAAAGCAAACATTTATTATATTGAACCTTACCATTTCTTAGATGTGCTGGTTGCATTCGTTTTCTTTTTTCTTTCTTCTATCTTCATCTGGTGATCCAGCCAGTAAGTCTGTTGTTTTACAAAAGAACAAGCTTTCCAGCAAAATGTATCAGTCATTAGACAAACCATTACACACTAGCAGGGGTGCTTACGATAATCAGTTTTTAAATATTTATGTTAAACCTTTATTAAATGGAAAGAAATGTTGATGTAACTGCAGTGGGATCTGGAGTATGGCTTGTTTGTTAGTGTATCTAAATCTGCTAGTACATCTGAGATTACCCTCCCCCAGGCTCATAATGCTGCTGTCCAAAACTGCCCCCTGTGCTCCTCCATCCAGAGTGGGGGTCTAATATAGGAGGTGCGTTACTGGCCAGATCACCAGGTAAAAACAGAGGGGAAAAAAAGCCAAAAAAGAAAACTAATGTAGCCACCATTTAGGACTGCTAAGCTGCAATATATAAAATGTTTTTTGGGGGGTTTAATACCGCTTTAAGGAGTTATTATGGGTTGGGGGGCAGGCATTCTTAGCTGTGAAATATATTGTAAAGGCAACAGGAGGTGAGCCCTGGAATGTTATTTCTCCCTATCTCTCTCGACACAGAACCGCAGAGTGATAAATGGGCAAGCGAGAGCGCATACAGGTAGAAATGCATGCAATGGATGTTCCCAGACACAACCTGCCTGACATATAAATGAGGCCAGCTGCACAGAGCCCCTTTGGAAATGCTGCCAATTTGTAATATGCAGGAAGGGTGGTAAAGAGCACTAGGGCTCTTCTTCACAGGGTTTGTAGAACATTATAAGGAATCAGGAGAACAGAGATGGTGAACAATGTCAAATATTGTAGCGGTAATGCAGAAAATAATTCATGCACGATGTTAATTCCCATTTTAACAATGTACTGTATTCCTCAATTCACAAAAACAATTGAGTGCTGTCCATAATACTTCTTTTTTTTTTATTTGCACCCACATCCAAATTTTCAGGACATGCTTTTGGGGTGTACCCCTTTCTTCAAGGTCCATGCAGTAATTCTAAAATAATAAAAAAAGTATACTGTATATAAAAATAGTAATAAAAAAAGTATCATAGACAGTACTCAGTAGTGCACTAATATGACTACAATCAGCTCAGTCAATTCACAAACTCATTATTGCTGAATTTACCACAGCCATATAGTATTATCTGTTTTTTAGCAGTATTCTGTATATAAAAGTTGAAGTGGTTGTATACCCTTACATATACCCAGTGAAGTGACTAACCCAGTGAAGTGACTAACCGCAGTGCTCTTAATGGAGACAAGTACACACTATAGATGGATATGCTTTGTTCATATATCATTTCTGAGGTTTACAACCACTTTAATTCACATAGCTTATTGTACAGTATGGGTTTCCATTGCAAAAATATCACTAGTTTCTGGCACTGGTTAACCGTAAGTTCCTCTTATGCGTCTATAGGGGAGAGCAGTAAACATGGAGATAATATAACAATTTATTACATAAATAATGGTTTATATTGAGTACATGAAAAAATATGTTTTAACATGAATAATAGAAGTAATCAAACAGCCTGCAGTGCATTGTGGACCTTCATCGTTGATGCCATTGGCACCATTCAGTGTCTCTTGTATCAGTTAAAGGGCAGCTCAGTTGAATACAATGTTTGGTATTTGAGAATGTGTTTGAGAACTCAGCAATTGTTATGCATTTTGTGCGTTGACCCCATTGTGACCGCCATCCCAAGCCAAAGGAGGGGGCGTCCTCTGACATTTGTGAGAATGGGCTACAGCGCTGACAGACATTACAGCCAGTATCCATAATAAATTATGATCAGGTCAGAGGTCCTATAATCTTGGTTTGGGGCCACATAGATCTTTATTTTGCAAGAGAAGAGCAATATGAAATAGGAAGCAAACATGGCGATAAATCGAAAACCGACTTTTATTATCCTGGCTACTATAAACTGATTAATTCCACTACAATGGAAATAGCAGGCAAGATCTACATTGAAAAGTACATTTCAGTCAATACGCATGTTTCACAGAATGAATGGGCCATATCCAACTATGACCAGTAATTTCAGTAGATAAAAACTGAAACCAGATTGGCTGCTATGGGACACAGGATATTGATATTTTCATTAACTCGTTACCAGGGGTGGACTGACCATTTGGAAACTCGGGCACTGCCCGAGGGCCCGGGGTCAGTAGGGGGCCCCATGAGATGCCCCTGGTACCTTTTTCATAGCCTTTTTTGAGTTTAGGCAAGGACACAAGGGCCCCATGATCCCCTATTGCCCAGGGGCCCCATGAGTTGTCAGTCTGCCCCTGCTCGTTACCAACCATCTTTGCCAGCAGTATGCTTACATCCCTTTCCCCAGACCTCACATTTTGCCAACTTTGGAAGCAAAAGCATCGGTGGAACCAATAGAAAAGGAAGTTGCTAGTTACAAGCAGTAGAGAATTTAAAAAAGGTTTCTGCTACTGCATAACTTATTTGTATTCACTACATTGTTGGGATCAGGGATATATCTGTATATCTGATGAGGCCCTATAGCAGCCTTTCTCAAACTTTTCAACATAGAGGAACCCTTGACATCACTTTCTGGTGTCTACAATTCATGATACATTAGTGTGACGGTCAGTGAGAAGAATGCTCCTCACACTTGTGGTCATTGGGAAGAATTACCCCCTTACTGATTGCTAAAAAGATCATGGGAACTTACATGAGAGGTAAAAATTGCTCATTGCTCGAGGAACCCCTGACAACCTCTGGAGGAACCCTAGGATTCCATGGAACCCTGACTGAGAAACCCTGCCCTACAGCATATGTTGAGTCATTCAGTGGGAAAGTGAAGGAAAGGTGAGTATATTCTGCCTGGTGACCTGCATGGGTAAAGTACAAATTTGCTATAAATTGTATCTAAAACCAAAACTACAGTATATACTCGAGTATAAGCCGAGTTTTTCAGCACATTTTTTGTGCTGAAAAACGCCCCCCTCGGCTTATACTCGAGTCAACGTCTGCAGGGGGCTGCTGTCTCTTACCTGGCTCCGGTCCCACGACGATCCGGTCCAGGAAGCGCGGCTGCTCCTTCATTCGGTTCGTCCACTGGATGTTTGCGCGGCTGCTCGGCTCCGCATTCTCACCGGTGATTGGCCGTCAGAACTGTAGCTCAGGAAAGGCACACAGGCGGCCAATCACCGGCGAGGAGGCGGAGCTGAGCGGCCCCGCGAAAATCGAGTGAAGGAGATGCAGATAAGTGTGCCGTGCTTAGGTGCTGCTGCAACCACATATGCTGGCTGCAGCAGCACCATACTGGAACAGGGGTCAGCAAGTGTCAGTGGGAGGAATAGTGCCCCATCATTGGTGTCACTGATACCAATGATGGGGCATTATTCCTCCCACTGACACCAACGATGGGGCACTTTTCCTCCCCCCCACTGACACCAACGATTGGGCACTATTCCTCCCCCCCCCACTGACACCAATGATGGGGCACTATTCCACCCCCCACTGACACCAATCATGGAGCACTATTCCACCCCCCACTGACACCAATCATGGGATACTATTCCTCCCCCCCACTGACACCAGCGATGGGGCACTTTTCCCCCCCCCCACTGACAACAACGATGGGGCACTATTCCTCCCCCCCCCCACTGACATCAATGATGGGATACTATTCCTCCCACTGACACCAATGTTGGGACACTATTCCTCCCACTGACACCAATGATGGGACACTATTCCTCCCACTGACACCAAAGATGGGGCACTATTCCACTGACACCAATGATGGGGCACTATTCCCCCCACTGATACTAATGATGGGGCACTATTCCTGCCACTGATACCAATGATGGGGCACTATTCCTCCCACTGACACCAACTATGGGGCGCTATTCCTCCCACTGACACCAATGATGGGGCGCTATTCCTCCCACTGACACCAATGATGGGGCACTATTCCTCCCACTGACACCAATGATGGGGCACTATTCCTCCCACTGATACCAATGATGGGGCACTATTCCTCCCACTGATACCAATGATGGGGCACTATTCCTCCCACTGATACCAATGATGGGGCACTATTCCTCCCACTGATACCAATGATGGGGCACTATTCCTCCCACTGACACCAATGATGGGGCACTATTCCTCCCACTGACACCAATGATGAGGCACGATCCTTCCCACTGGTGTTCCCACCCTCGGCTTATACTCGAGTCAATCGTTTTTCCCAGTTTTTTTGGTAAAATTAGGTACCTCGGCTTATATTCGGGTCGGCTTATACTCGAGTATATACGGTATATAACTTTGTATAGAACGTTGAATGGTTAGAATTCATCAGGATGGTTGTGTAGAGCAGTGGTTGTCAATGAGCTAAATGGGTACTCAAATGTGGTGCCCAACATCACCATCTTCATCTAGCTCTGATGAAGAAGGGACACCCTTCGAAACGCGTCAACTGTACTGAATATCCATCCCCTTGATGGGATTCGCGCTGTCTTCAAGTCCCTTTGAGGACTTACATGCCTGATTTTATTCGCTGTTTGTGAGTATATTTTTATAATTAATACATTTTGGTTATTGAGGTAATGCGCAAGGTTGGTGCGCTTCTCGTTTTCATTTCGTTCTGCAGTTTTGGTCGGGCTTCCCCAGCCTTGTTTGGAGCCGCACAACCCTACATGCATTGGTGGTCGATTTTTCCAGGTCTGGTTCCATCCATTCGCCACCTGTCTGGGTCCTAGAGCGCAGGAGAATTCGTTTTTGATTTTTTTTTTTTTTTTCAACATCACCAAAGGGCCACACGTAATGTTCAATATATGTAATGCTTGAAAGAACTGTCAGAAACTGTAGACAAAATAGAGGAAATGAGGGTCAGAGAGTGTGGACATGCTATATTTTTGGGTGGGAATATGCTGAAGAAGACAATACGAAATTGGGAACATAATACATGTAGCTAGCAGAAATCAATGCTGTTATCCTAATCAAGATACCCATTGTAGTCTGAGGGCCACATATCATATACCAAAGGGCTGCATTCAGCCCTCAGGCCGCAGGCTGGGCACCAGGAGTGTAGAGACTCAATGGAAGTAGAAAAGCTCTCCAAAGTTGAGGAATTCCCCTCTGACAATTACTTCTAGAACAGGTGCTCTAATTGTGAGAAACTGCCTTAGGCTTCATGTACAGGAGCAGCTCCTAAACTTGAGTTTAGGAGCTTTTGTCATTTTGTTTGCCAAAGCTTCTAAACTCAACTCCATAAAAGCCTGTGTGTCTATGTACACATAGGCTTTTAGCAGAGTTTAGGAGCTGCCGCGGTTAGGTGAGGTTAAACCTCCCTCTCCTGAACGCAGAACAATCGCGTTCAGGATAGGAACGTTTTGACCACCAACCACGCAAAATTGCGGTACCGCGGTTTCCCGTGAATGGCGGTCAGAGTAGGCTCGTGTACATGAAGCCTTTCACCTCCTGTTCAGTAGCGATGGCCATGGGAGTATTTGGATCCTAGTGGGCCTGTCAGGAAGCTATCAGCTGTACAGAGCCAATCATCATTCCCAGCCCCGAAGCTGCAGGTAAACATTTGCTGTGTATACATGTGACTGTGGGGGGCGAATGTTCCGACTGCAGATGGTTGGCTGATTGCTGATGACAGCTGCTTGTTCGGCCTGCTCAGGTAGATTCAGACTAGGATCTGAACACATCAGAGCACATTCCTACTGTTCAGGTAACAAATGTAAAATGTTGTATTCCCCCATGCTTTCTGTCTCAGTGTTATTGGTCACCAGTGGGAAAAATCAGGAAGGGGTCTCCTAATCTTTAAATTAGGCTATAGACACACTTTAGATTGTAAGCTCTCACAAGAAGAGCCCCACTAACCCTCTTGTCTGGAATTGTATTATAACTGTACTGTCTCACTTTATTTTGTAATAATTATTGGTGCTATATAAATCCTGTATAATAATAATGATGAATACAATATTGGCATGCGCTATCCCTTCCTGGATACATTATTATGCAGACAGCCCACATGAAAGAAAAATATATTTTAAATATATTTTTAAAATATGCTTCCCAAATATATTGACATATATTTGAAATACTACAATTTTGGCCGTATTCAATATATTTAAAAAATATATTTCAATAAATATATATATATACTGTATGTTGAAATCAGTTTTTATTACAAAATATATGAAAAATATTTTTAAAACTACATTTGCAAATATACTGTATGTCTTTAAAAATAAATTTAATCTACATTTATGGAATGCATTTACAAATATATGTAAAAATATATGTTAAAATGACTTTTTTATATGTTAACAAAAATCTGAAGAATATATTTATAAAAATATATATTTTTAAAAATATTTTTCATATATTTTGTAATATATAAAAAACGCATTTCAACATGCAGTATGTGTGTATATATAAATAAATATATTTTGAATACGGCCAAAATTGTAGTATTTCAAATATATGTCAATATTTGGGAAGAATATTTTTAAAATATATTTCAAATATATTTTCAAATATATTTTTCTTCCATGTGGGAAGACTGAATCCCTCTGCGCCGCTTGGTCCTATAGCACTCACACAGCTTCCTATAGCTATAATACCTATGATTATATATGAATATGATACCGTTGACTGCCGTATTTACTCCTGTTAGAATATTACAATGTAATAGCAGGAGTATACTGTATAGAGCAGTGTTTCTCAATCTTCGAGGCACCCTTTAAAATTATGGACAGTCTTGAGGCACTCCATTCTAAAATGGGGTGCTTCTAGACTGTCCATAATTTTAAAAGGGCACCCCATTCTAAAATGTGAAAAACTATTCTAATAGTTTAATATAACGCAACAACATCCACACATGTAGGACACCCAATGATAGAGGTGATTTATTCTTCCAAAGCAAATACACTTTTGCACACTGGTACTGCCTAGTATCCCAATGTTTCTCTCTCAGTTTTTCTCCATCACTGAGCTAATGTGACCCCAGCACTGATGGAGAGGGGCAGGGGAGGGTCAAACAAGGATGCTGTGCAGGCCACCAACATCCTACTTATCAACTGATGATGTCATTGGTTGTTAGGACGGCAGCGGCTAGAAGGTCACAATAGGTGCACAATGAAAACCTGTGCCTTTGTGTAACTAAAAGGTAGGCTTGTTCCACCCACTGGCTTGTTTACAAGTTTTGGGCAATTTTTTAGACATTTTCTCAAGGCACCCCGAAGAAACCTCAAGGCACCCTGGTTGAGAAAGGTACAGTCCAGGAACACAGTTTCTGACTTTTCCATTGTTGGGTTAGCACTACTAAATTCAACCTACAACGAAACACACTTGCTGCAATATATTAAAACTGTGTTGTAAAATGTCCAAAAATGCATTCATTTCAATGTAGAGACCGCACACAGTGATGTAACTTCTGTTATCTGATCTTCATCACTCAAGGCATAGGCAGAATAGATTCTGATCACAGGATTGTGTAGGACCAGTACAAAAGGTCAGAGTTCCTTTCTACATTCCTACCTAAAATAAGTGACAAGATTTGCTCTGTTGGGTCATTAGCTCATAGAAGAAACTGAAACTAAGGGTAAATAATCAACTCGTCTGCGTAGAATTCTTGCTCAGGTTCCATGGCTGATATTTTTCACTATTTAGGGACCTAAAGTCAGAGCAGAGAGCATACAAGAAAGAAGAAAACCTTTATAACTGCTCTCTCAATGGGGACTGATATGAGTGTCAAACTTGGTTTCCTATACTTGCTTGCCCCTGTAATCTTTTTGATTTTCAAAGGATTTTTCAAAGCCTGACTTTGAAAAACAACTTGCATTGGTAAGCAATGGTCTTCCTAAGGTGGGCTGTCCTACCCCCAAAAAATGTAACTTTGCCATGAAATGTAAAGCTGGTTTGATCCATAGATGGATCAAAATTCAGCTGGTTCAGCAGGGACCGTTGGAATTTTGATTCAAGTCAGGGATTGGACTGAACAAAGCTAAAAGGGAGGGCCTGCATGACTGGGGCTTGCAGATGAGGTGGAGAATGGATTGGGGTGGGAGTATATTCAGGAGGTGGGGGTGGTTACCCACCTGATTGGAGCAAGCGAGCTTGAGGGTGGTCTTGCCAGGATGAGGAGAGGGGTTGGGACTTGTCAGAGCTTGTGCCAGCACGGGTGTGGTTTCTCCCGCCCTTCCTCCCTGGAGCTGTTTTGTTGTTTTGTTTTGCTGTTTTGTTTTGTGTTTGCTTTGGTTATTGTCCTTTTGTGTTTGTGTGTTGTTTTGTGTGGGTTCCTTGATTTTGTTTTTTTTTATGATCAGCAATTGGTGTCCTGTGGCGTTTGTCTGTTTTTTTGTTTTGTCATGGCAGTCAGCAGGGGTCACTGGGTCTTTGAAGGCGGTGCTGGAGTGATAATTTGGTGGATTATGGGTTGGGCCCATCATAGGCATGGGTGTTCCTTCCCAATTATAAGGGCATGTTGGTAACAAGGGAGTTCATTGGCTGTATCTAGGACTACGTAACTGTAGTATTGTCCCCGAGGCAGTGTAGTAGCGGCCTTTTTCATTGGGTGTCAGATACAGCCGAGTTATTGATGTGAGTAACAGTGCCTTTGAAGACCTTGGACCCAATTGGGATCATTACTGGTAGTTATTATTTGATTGTACTGTAAGAAGTGATATGTAAGAGTTATGTTAAATAAATGAGCTGCTATGGTTGGTTACACCAAAAGGAGAGTCGCGTGGTTATTTAGGTGGGGAAGGTTGAAGGCGTGGTTGTTTTATGGATTAGGTGGTAAGTATTAGCCTCGATATTCTGCATGTCCCTCAGTCATGTGTGGGTGTCTCTCTTTGACAGAAGTTGATCATTGGATCGACGTTTGTCGAATGGGAAAGTCCCGCTGTCTATACACAATGTCCTAGCGGGAAGATTCCGTCATGCGCCTCACTTCTCCGGATGGAGGAATCCATTCATTTTTTCGGTCAGCCCACTGGATGAACCGGAAAAAAAAAGACACATCAATGGCCAGTTTAAGTCTTGGAACTTCTAGGGTGCACTGTTAACACCTTTGCTCGTAGAGTTTTACACAGGATGCTGTTGTAGATTGGGGGTAAACAAAGAAGTGTTCCCTTTTTTTCTTGGAACTTCTAGGGTGCACTGTTAACACCTTTGCTCCTAGAGTTTTACACAGGATGCTGTTGTAGATTGGGGGTAAACAAAGAAGTGTTCCCTTTTTTTCATGAACATGGTAATCCTACCTAATAAAAACTAGATATCACCTGATATTAGCAGAAGAGGAGGCTCAGCCAACCTGAATTTTAAGTCCTCTGCAGAAATCTCATGATCAGGTGTCTCGGCTTTTAGACATGTGGCCTGGTAGGAATCTGGAGCAGCATGTTCTCCGGTATAGGTATTTCAGAACATCTTAGATTTCAGTACTGGAAATAATCACTAAGCTTTAAAGATGTGGCTATAAAAGACAGGTTCACTAAAAGTACCCAATCCCCCCAAAAATGCCTAAATTCTCAATACCCCACAACACATAACCCTTAACCTGCTTTTTTTTTTGTTGCTTAAACAGGGGTGGGAAAGGGGAGTGACTGAGCTAAAGTGAAATGTTTAAACAACATAAAACCTGTCCTGTACATAATTTCAAGGACAACGGAAGTCCCCACCTCTTCGCATATCTCTGTAAACTATTTCATGACCTTTGTGTACGGAAGCCTACTGATGTATGTCAAAAATACATTCTACACATTGCACTTGGCTTGCATGCAGATATACACCTATCCTTTAACCCTTTCACTATTTTTGCTTTTTTTTTTTCTTTTGTACACGTTAAAAAAAATCATTTTAGGCCTAAAGATTATGCAAAACCCCCAAAACATTATATATTTTCTGGAAGCAGACAATAAATAGGGAGAATAAAATAGCGGTAGTTCGAATTTTTTATGTCACAGGATATTACCATAAAGGTCTAGAAATTTTCAGTTAAAAAAACACACTAAAGTGAATTTTAGGGCAAACAAATGCAATAAATGGCCCACATTTAAAAAATATAAAAAACGAGGTTGTGCCAAATAAATAGATACCCAACATGCCAAACCTTAAATTTGTGTGCACCTGAAATTGTGTGCGTGAAATGGTGACAAATTCAGTACCCTATAATTTCTATAGGCAACGCTTCAAAAGCCCCTATAGGTCATCAGTGTAGTGTTACAGAGGAGGTCTTGTGCTAGAATTATTGCTCTTACTCCGGCATCCGTGTCGATATGTAACATGTGTATCAGAATCGACGTTTTCACACATAGGCTTCCCAATGTATGCGTTTCCGTCTGTACGTGCACTCCCCAAAGGTCTGCAGTCTCTGGTCATCTTCTGTACTATTTCCGCAGTCTCTGGTCATCTCCTGTACTGTGTTCGCAGTCTCTGGTCATTTCCTGTACTATGTCCGCAGTCTCTGGTCATCTCCTGTAGTATATCCGCAGTATCTGGTCATCTGTAGTATGTCCGCAGTCTCTGGTCATCTCCTGCACTATGTCTGCAGTCTCTGGTCATCTCCTGCACTATGTCTGCAGTCTCTGGTCATTTCCTGTACTATGTCTGCAGTCTCTGGTCATTTCCTGTACTATGTTCTTAGTCTCCGGTCATCTCCTGTAGTATGTCCGCAGTATCTGGTCATCTCCTGTAGTATGTCCGCAGTCTCTGGTCATCTCCTGTACTATGTCCGCAGTCTCTGCTCACCTTCTGTACTATGTTTGCAGTCTCTGGTCATCTCCTGTACTATGTCCGCAGTCTCTGGTCATCTCCTGTAGTATGTCCACAGTCTCTGGTCATCTGTAGTATGTCCACAGTCTCTGGTCATCTCCTGTACTATGTCCGCAGTCTCTGGTCACCTTCTGTACTATGTCTGCAGTCTCTGCTCACCTTCTGTACTATGTCCGCAGTCCCTGGTCATCTCCTGTACTATGTCCGCAGTCTCTGGTCATCTCTTGTACTATTGTCCGCAGTCTCTGGTCATCTTCTGTACCATGTCCGCAGTCTTTGGTCATCTCCTGTACTATTGTCCACAGTCTCTGGTCATCTTCTGTACTATGTCTGCAGTCTCTGGTCATCTCCTGTACCATGTCCGCAGTCTCTGGTCATCTCCTGTACTGTCTGCAGTCTCTGGTCATCTCCTGTACTACGTCCGCAGTCTCCGGTCATTTCCTGTACTATGTCTGCAGTCCATTGGTTCAGAATATTTTTTTTCTTCTTTTCCTTCTCTAAAATCTAGGTGTGCCTTATGGTCAGGTGCATCTTATGGAGCGAAAAATACGGTAAGTATGTTATTTTTCAAAAGAACAAGCTCTCTTGCAGATGTATCAGTTACCGGGATGAGGTAAACCATTTAAAACTGACAAGGGTGCTTACAACAATCAGCTTTTCTTTTATTTATTTATGTAAAACCTTTATCCCAAAAGGAACTATTATAATTTAATATAAAGTCTTAGCTGGGGTTTGGCTTCAATTTGTTAGTGTATCTAAATCTGCTAGTACAACTAAGACTCCCCTCCCCTCAGATTGACAATTTGCTGTCCAAATGTGCTCTCTGTGCTCATTCAGCTATAGTGGGGCACCCTAATACTGGAGGTGTGTTACTGGTCAGATCACCAGGTGAAAACAAAGGAAGAAAGCCTATAAAAAAACAAAAAAAACAAATGCAGCCACCACATCTAATGATTGGTAGGCTGCAATATATTCCACTTTTGGTTTTGGGTTTAACACCACTTCTAGGTGCACCTCCGATTTAAAAGTCTATGACATGCAGCAGGTGGCACAATGTTCAAATGTGAACAGACTCTGAGAATAATAGGATTCTTCACCTTGAACACTGTCGTGCTTCGGGAGTGACACGACAGAACACTCGGGTGTGAATGGGGGTTCTGTGGAAGTGCAGGGGGCTGCTGCTGAAGAACAACGAAAGGGGAGCACCAAATGTAAAATAAAGGGGATACATTTTAAGGCCTCATTTACACAGCTGTATTGATTTGCGCGCTGCTCTGCATAAAAAGTTGTCCATACACTGTATGCAAAGAACATTTGCATTAACGTTTACATACGTACATTGTAAGGCCCCTTTCACGCGGACGTTCCGACTGAATCCGCCTGCCCGTTTTTCAGGCAGACCCGATCGGAACATCTATTCTCCTCTATGGAGCTGTGGGTGTAAATGGACCTGTTGTCTATTTATACCTGCCGACATCCGATCCGTCAAAAAGAGATGGATGTGGATTTGTTCCCCTTCCGTCTGTCGGATTGGATGGCAGTCGGATAGAAACGGACAGGCGGTCCGTTTCCATCCGATCACCCATAGAGGACAGCGGGCTGTGTCTGTGTCCGCTCTGCAGTAACGGAGCAGACACGGACCTGTTATCTGCTTGCTCAGAGGGGATCAGCGGAGAGATCCCCCAATGAGCAAAGCGGATCCACTGATGGGTCCGCCCCATGTGAAAGGGGACTAAATAGACCCTATTGGCCACCACCACTGGATGGACACTACCAGGGGCGGACTGACCATTTGGAAACTCAGGCACTGCCCGAGGGCCTGGGGTCAGTAGGGGGCCCCATGAGATGCCCCTGGTATCTTTTTCATAGGCTTTTTTTTAGTTTGGGCAAGGACACAGGGGCCCCATGATCCCCTATTGCCCAGGGGCCCCATGAGTTGTCAGTCCGCCCCTGGACACTACTGATGTTTACATGTTGGCTATAAATGAGCTGTAGATGTGGTGGTGGCACAAATGCAGAATGACTTCTGTTGATTCTGAATGACTGAAGGCTGAGGTCATCCTCCACATGCACTGCTGCTGAATGATTGACTTATTCAAACATCAATAGTGTGTAGTCAGTGGCGGTGGATATTTGTTATTTATATGTTGGCCCCGAGCAGCGGTGGTGGACAATAGGATCCATGTGACCTGTACATATGTAAGCGTCAGCTCGAATGGTTACATGCGTACAGTGTAAAATACAGACCACATATGTATGGTCTGGTCTTGAGGCTGCCAGTGTCCCAGCAACCAATTTTAATCGTTCCAAAAATTCTAAATTTGTTAGGAAATGAATGAACAAAATCAAACTAAATGAATTCTAAAAAAACAAATAAAAAAAGGAAATTCGTAGCATAATGAATATACCCGAAAGGAAACAATTTTTTCCATTCTGCAGCCAGTGGTGTTGTGAGACCAAGCCTTATTACATGCCATGAGGCTGTCAGAGTTCTAGCAACCAATGATTCTATGCGACTGAGCCTGACTGGTTGCTAGGATGCCGGTGGCCTCTGGGCCACCATCATCCTAGCAGCCAGTGATGTGATGTTGTGTGGCTGAGCCTTATTAGTTGCTAGGATGCAGATAGTCTTGAGGCTAGCAGCATCCTAGCAATAAAGGATGTTATGCAGCTGAGCTTCATTGGTTGCAGGAGACTGATGAACCATTGATATTGCCCGGTCAAGTCTAATTAGTTGCTAGGGCACAGCAGTACCAAGACTGTCAGCATCCTAGCAACCAATGATGTTGAGCGGCTGAGCCTGATTGGTTGCTAGGATGCAGGTGACCTTAAGATCAATGGCTTCCTAGCAGCCAATGACGTGACATTGTGTCAGCTTGATTGATACAACCCAGACAACCTTGAAACTGTCAGAATTCTAGCAGCCAACGATGTATGGCTGAGCCTGGTTGGATGCTAGGACACAGGTGGTCTGAGGCCACCAGCATCCTAGCAACCAATGATGTTGTGCGGCGGAGCCTGGTTGATTGCTGGGATGCAGGAGTCCTCTGGGCTGTTGGTGTCCTAGCAGCCAATGATGTGATGTTGTGTGACTGAGCCTGATTGGTCACTAGGACGCAGATAGCCTTGAGGCCACCGGTCTCCTAGAAACCAATGATGTTATGCAGCTGAGCTTTATTGGTTTCTAGGACACTGAAATCCTTGGGCCTGCTGGCATCCTGGCAACTAGTGACATTGCATGGCCAAGCCTGATTAGTTGCAAGGACACTGTGGCCATGAAATAATCCACTTCCTAGCTACCAGTGATGTTGTGTGGCTAAGCCTGATTGGTTGTTAGGTTTCAGGTGGCCTCAATTCTATTGGCATCCTAGCAGCCAAATGACGTGATGTTGCATGATTGGGTGCTAGGATGCTGATAGCCTCTTGGCAGCAACCAATGATTTTGTGTGGCCGAGCCTGATTGGTTGCTAGGGTGCAGGTGGCTTTGAAGCCATTGGCATCTTTGCAGCCAATGACGTAGCACTGTGGGGTTGCGCCTGATTGGTTGCTAGCAGATAGCTGTGAGTTCACTAGCATTGTAGCAACCAATGACGTTGTGTGGCTGAGTCTGATTGTTTACTAGGACATGGATGGCCACAAAGCCACTAGCAGCCAAGCCTGATGGCCATGAGGCCACCAGTGTCCTAGCAGCCAGTGATAGTGTGTGACTGAGCCTGAGTGGTTGCTAGGATTCAGGTGGCCTCAGGGCCATCTGCGTCCTAGCAGCCAATGACATGAATTTGTGTGGGAGAGCAGAGGCAGCCAGCATCCTAGCAACCAATGACAATATGACGCTGAGCTTCATTGGTTGTTGGGACACTGATGTCCTTGGGCCCGCTGGCATCCTAGCAACCAATTACTTTGTATGGCTGAACCTGACGGGTTGTTAGCAACCAACGATGTGTAGGGTGGATAAACAACTATCTGGCAATACAAATGACTCCAAACTGATGTTACTATTTACTGCTGGTGTCCGTTTCTCTTGCACGGCGGTATTTTTGATTCATTTTGTGCAGCCATTGCGCCTGAATGTTGCTGTTAGGAGCCACCTGAATTTGTTGCACACGTCAGAACTCGCATTAGAACAATCACGCTGCTTTTCTGAATTAATCGTAGGCCATTCTTTAAAAAGATTAACCCCAGAAAAGCATTGCAGACGCCCCTATATGCTGCATGCGGCATTTTTTACTTCCATGTGAATGAGCCCCACTTCTAAGGTTTGGCTGTGCCCTAGGCATGCCATTCCTGCCAATAAAGCCCGTGCTGTAACTCCATGAAGAGCCGAATGTCTGACTGTGACAATGGATCACGTGCACATCCCTCAACAGATCCGAGCGTGTAAAGAGAAAAAAAAAGTCTAGCCGACTCCCCTGGCCGCAGAGTCCTGAGCGCATGCGCAGTGCGAGGCTGCTGAAGAAAGTGTGTCACTGGGGCACGAGGCTCTCCCTGGGGTCACGTGGTCCTTGCTTCAGTGCCGCGTGCCGGGCCCTGGGAGGACGGGAGCTTGTGCGCAGGCGCAGTGCTGCAGTGAGCGCCTGTCAAGCTGGCTAAAGCAAGCAGGAGGTGTGAGAGAGAGCATTGCAGAGCAAGGAGGGAGGAGAGGCAGGACGTGTTCGTACCGAGCTCCTCATTCCCAGGGCAAAGGCTAGGCTGCAGCACGACACTTGTTTTTGACAGCAGATTGAGCAGCACTGCAATCAGGTGCATCAGCAGACATTTGGTTTTTTATTTTTTTTGCAATCAGGTGCACTTGCCTATTATTATTATTTTTAGCTATAAAGGATTTTTCCCATCTGTGGATCTTTCATCTTCTTCAAGGATCGCTAGAACTGAATTGATATTTGCAGATCAGGGTGTGATCATTGCAGCTGGCACCTTGTTTGTGTAGATTGGGCAGAGATCTCCCCTCTGCTGAGGACACGATTTGTCAGTACAGAGGGAGCTGACAGGGGAAAGCGATTTGTTTGTTTCTTTATCAATGCAGCAGCTGCTGGCAAAATTTGCTACAAATTGTCCATGTAAAAGGAATTACTACATTGGATCTGTACACCCAGGGGGTATATAAAGGACAAGCAGGACTGCAGTGTCACATTCCAAGTCTGGTGGTGAATGATCTGCCCATGTCAGCCATGACAACTCTGGACTGCAGTAATAACACAGGTGAGAGGGGGCTCTACAGGGAAAAATGGGAAGGGGGGGGGGGGGGCAGCTGGAGAACCAGGCTGGAAACTGAATTCAGGAGTTTAATTTTTTTTCAGCCATTTTATAATATATGCAATATGTTATTAAGAATAAGTAATTCTAGAAACATTTTCCTAAAATTTGTAATGAGTTTAACGATTGACCTGACTTTTAAAAATAAATAATCTGTACTGCTGGAAACCTAGATCGGTGTTTTTTTTTTTTTTTTTTTTTTTGGTCATTTTAATTAATTTTAAAATTGTGTTTCTTTTTTATTTGTTTCCCATACTATCATATATTCAAATTTTTTTTTTTTTATAAAAAAAATACAATAAATTGTTTTTAAAATTGAACATATATGTGTTTATGGGGGGGTGGATAATTTGTGCAATTTTTTTTTTTTTTTAAATGTTATTGGAAAAGTGTGTGTGTGTGTGTGTGTGTGTGTGTGTGTGTGTGATTAAAAAAATTGTGTATAATTTTTTTTTTTGTTTAAAAATTGGAACATACACGTGTGTTTTATGTCTAAGATAAAAAAAACACGTGTGTGGGTGTTTTTTTTTTTATGTTGATAAAGTGAAACGTGTATTTAAAAAAAAAAAAAAAAAAAAAAAAAAAAAAAAATTATATATATCTATATATCTCAGCAACTGCACAGGTTTCCAAGAATTTTCTTGGGCACTTTGCGCTTAAAAAGACATTTGTGTGTTTGATGTCTCATGGGGCTCGGACCACCTTTTTTATCAAGGCTTCTCTTTCACCGATCTGTAGTTGTATGAAGTTAGGTTATTTTAATTTTTTTAATTGTGTGTGTGTGTATAATATTTTTTTTTTTCAATGATTTTATTAAACGTTTTGAACACAATATAGTAAAACATTTATATTGACATTTTTATCTGTGGCCAGCTTTGATTAGGTTGGACATGCGTGTGTTTTAAGAAATAAAAGGAAAATGTATATCTTATTTATGTGTGAATCCTGTGCTCTCAGTACAGGTTGGTTGGAAAAGCAGTCTCCTATGTGAGATGGGGTGTTTGTCCCGTTGTAAACACGTTTCAGGTTACTATGTAAAAGTTAATGTTTCAGTGGGAGGGGATCCTGGCCTGCAGAGCTTGCAGTCACATGGAATGGGGAAAGTAGGTCACCCAGGCTGTGTGTGAGCGAGATCCTCCCAGTGGCTTCACGTGTTCTCCCGCCCTAGCCATGTGCACAGTGTTTTCATTCCTGCTTCCCCAGGCTGAGCCGTCATTGGACAGTTCTGGCCATGCTCATCCACTCCTCTGATGACGTAACTGGTTCCCAGGACACGCCTTCATCTGGGTCTGTTTGCAGGAGTGTTAATAAGTTTAATTTACCTTAAACTAAAAGATTTCATTGTGTATGGATGTATGCCACACAACCTGATTGATAAAGATGTAGAAATCCATTCAACTTGGTCGCTTCTAAGGAGCTGTACTGTTTTATGTTTATCTCCCATGTACTGAGGATCATGACTCCACTCCTCACCTATCAATTTATGAATTTACAGAGGCTTTGGATGTAGAAATGCCCTGTTATCTGTGAGCAAGTTTGCAGCTGTATAGACTGCCCATCAGAATCTAGCATAAAGCAAAACACCTGTAGGAGAAGGCTCTGATGGAAGCAGTCATTCCCTAACTCCTGTGCATCATAATAGTCTGGGAAGCTAAACCTATTTGGCTTCACTGTGATTTAATTAATTGGCCTGGAAGAGCATTTTTAAGTTATGTCTTCAGGATTTCCCAGTGTCTCTAGCTTAAGCATCGCCATAAAAACAATTTTTCTAAAGCTGACCATACATTATACAATTTTCTCCAATTTCCTTTAGATTTACCTTCAACCTATATTGCAAGGGCCTGCCTGATTGCATACAAATTGAATATGCTTAGGGTTGACCTCAAATTGTATGACCTGCCTAGATTGTCCTCCATGACCATCAAATGAAACTTACCGTCCTGGAGGATTTCTGGAAAGGGAGTCAAGTAATAACTTATGTTTTTCCAAGTGATCCTACAGGACTTGAAGGTTCAAGTTACTATCCTATAGGATTCATTGAAAAGGAGTCACAAGTAGTAACTCATGTATTTTCAAGTGATCCTTCAAAATGAGAGGTTCATGTTACTGTCCTGGAGGATTCTTTGAAAAGGCATTATCCGGTAATAACTCGTGCTTAAGTGATCCTTCAGGACGATACGTTTCATGTTATTGTCCTGGAAGATTCCTTGAAAATGAGTTATTGGGTAATAACTCATGTATTTCAAAATGATCCTCCAGGACGAGACGTTTTATGTTACTGTCCTGGAGGATTCCTTGAAAAGGAGTTATCCAGTATCAAAGTGCAAAAATATTGCATGTGTTTTTTTTTTTTCTTTTTTTTTCTTGTATTCATATGAAAGGGCTGTGCTTGTTACAGCGCAAACATTTGCAATGTAGCAGGCAAGAGTGAACCCAGAGTCAGTGACCTATGTTTACCAACTACTTCTATTTTTCAAGTCCCAGTGTGTGCCTCCTTGAATTTGTAGTTCCCTCAATGGAATCAGGGCCACAGCCTGGCCACCCTGTTTGCTAAAGGTAAAAATGTAAACGTTTCAAGCAAAGTTTTGCCTATCTTTTGGAGTAGTTATATAATTTGTATGCTAAAGCCTAGTACACACAATCAGAAAATCGTACGAATATGACCACGTTTGAAACGATCGTACGATAATCCTATCATTGGTACACAGTTTTTTTTGTCCGAAATTATTCGAAGGGATAAGCACGGAACTTTCTCGTACGATACCAGATCGTATGATTTTCCTTTTAATCAGCACAGTTTTCATCCAATAATACAATAAATTACATCACTGTTGAATTTTTATTCTGCCGTACAAGAATTTTTGTAACTTTAGTAACCTCTTCATTTTTGATATGGAGACCAGCATGCAAAAAAAAAACCCAGACGATCATTCGTCCAATATTCTATCGTGTACGGGGCAACATAGTACGACAGCCAAATATTCACACCCCCACCTTGTACACATGATGAGAATATTGGACGAAAAATACCGCTTTAAGAGCGATCATCCAATAATCTGATTGTTCGTACCATGCAAGAAAAAAACGACTATCATTCATCCGATATTCTCATTGTGTGCACGAGGCTTTATGCAGTAATAAAAACTGATGACGTTTTCTGTTACAGATTGTTGCCTGTAGTTTAAGACCAATCTAAGTGATTGCCCTGGGCAACACAGACAGTTCTCCTGTCAGGTTAATAAATCAGGTCAGCAGTTTGTTAAGGGACAATGTTGCACATGTTCAGTGTGGATTATGTGCCAGCAGAGAACGCGTTAAGTAAACTCAGGGTGGAGTAGTGTCATAAGCATTCCAGGATTGGCCGCAGGCGGAGATGGGAGGTGTGGTTCAGCAGTCCATGTGCAGTGGGAACACGTGGAGTGTATGCGTGAGGCAGGAGGCGATGAGTAACCTGAGGTCAGACAGTTAGTGTTCATTACATATGGCTGGACAGGCTTTATATAAGACAGGGATAGAGGAGCTGGGGAAAAGGGATATGGACAAGTGACGGGAGAGCAGGGCCAGGATGGGGGGGGGGGGTTGGTAAGGGACAGGTGGCAGAAGAAGGGGGTGCAGCAATTTGAGAGGAAGATCTAAACTGGGGAATTGACAGTCGCTGAACTAGAAGAGCGGTTATGAAGAATGACAATCAACTTGACATAGATACCCCACTGAGAGCATGAAAGTAACCCATATCAATCAATCACAACTTGTTCAGACCAATACAAGATGAATTCTGATTGGTTGCTTTTTGTTACTGCACTTAGGAATAAGAATGCTTTTAATAAATAGTGTCATGAGTTGCAACGTGCAAAATAGAGTAACCCATAGCAAAAATTAAATTTATTTTATCAATTAAGTCTACTTTTAAGTAGAGTGAAAACATCTATTTCTCTTTTTTTTTTTTTTTTTTTTTTTTTTTTTTAGATTTGGATAGTGCTGAGGGGTTAGTAGCCAACCAAGGTTTTTTTTTTTTTTTGTTTTTTTTTTTTATGGCTGTCTTGTGTCCCCACTAGGGAGATTTGCTATCTCTGGTTGCCCTGTTTCACCAATGTCACCAAGAGTGAAAGTAAATCCAAAATTTGGAGTTGTCACTAGAACAGGAATAGAAGGAAAATCATCCATTAGGAACGGTACTTCCTCTCCATTCCTGTTCAGTCTACTGGACAGTAAGTGAAAGAAAATCAGCCTAATGCAGGGGTGTTCAAACTATGGCCCTCCAGCTGTTGAAGTACTACAAGTCCCATCATGCCTCTGGGTGTCTTGCCTGTGGATGTCAGTCTTGCAAGGGCTCATGAACCTTGCAGTTCCTCAACACCTGGAGGGCTATAGTTTGGATACCCATGGCCTATTGAGTCGCATGACTAACACACCCTTTTCCTATGCTCACCAAAACTAGGAAAATAATGTAGGCTTTAGATATACTTTCCATTTTTTTTGCAGATGGGCTTGTTTTTGTTAGGGGCAGTTTATCCCAGTAGATATACAGTGTGGTTGACTAGAGGTAGGTACCTCTAGTGGAGAAACTACAAGTACTAGGTTACCATGCCACGTAGAGATTAGTGGGTAGTGCCTCCAACATTTTAATTCAAAAGGAAGCCTGAGAACTACATGCTGCCAAAGTGTTAGCATAAAGAGCAGTGGGTTTTCCATGCAATTTTTGACTGAGGGATGGTTTGATTCTTTCATCAGCTCTTCCTGGCTGTACATGGGTAAATATGCTCAACTTCCAGCCAGTTGAGTTGGCTTAAAACTTGTCAGATTGGTGGTCTTTACATGTTCCTATAAAATAGCCATTCTTAACCAGGGTTCCTCCAGAGAAGTCTTTCTCAACTTTTTTTTGCCCCAGAGGAACCCTTGAAATAGACTCTTACCTGGGTTTCCATTAGACCTGAGACCTATTGAGGGCTATTGATTAAATCTGCCTTTATATTGGTGGTGGAAAGCAGGAATAACGTCCCCTTACAGAGGTAGCCAGAATGACAGCCATGCCACTGGCTCTGCCAAGTGATGCTGGATCTAGAACTATGCAGTCACCATCAGATGGAAGGTCAGTTAGCCACAGCTCAATGATCCCTTAGCCACCCCTGGAGGAATCCTAGCGGTCCTTGGAACCCTGGTTGAGAGTGGCTGCTCCAGAGTTTGCAAGGGGTTCCTTGAGCTGTGGTCGATTTGACATCCCATTTAATGCCTGTAGAGTTCTGGAGCCAATGTCACTTGGCATAGCCAGCTGTATACCACTACTGATATCTTAGCTGTCAGTAAGGGGGGCATTCTGACCAACACTGTTAGGGGGGGAAACTCCTCATACTGACCACCAATGTTAGAGGCATTTTTCCCACTGACCTTCAATTAATTTTCAGGTCTCTGATAAAACCTATTATGTCAATGATTCCTGGAGTAAAAGGGTTGAGCAAGGTTTCTATAAAGAATCTGCTAGATGGGGTGCTGCATATGGCTAGGTCACCCAATTTATGATTCCAAATAAACCCTTTTGTATGATGTGAGGAGTTCTTCTAGTAGTGTCAGGTTGTGTTTTACAATAATTATCATGGCTAATGATCAATATAAAAGAAAATAATCAAACATTTTGCCCTGATGTCTTTTACAGATCCCCATTATTGGCAATATCTAGTAACAAAGTAGGTTGGGTATATTTGCACCTCCAGTTTGAGTATCTTTGACAAGTGGCCAGAAACATGCTCTATAAAATGTTTCAATCCCCACCCTTTTTTTTTTCCTTTTTTTTTTTTTTTTTTTTTTTTTTTTAAATGGGTGGATCAGGCATGAGCAGAGAACTAAAGATCAGTTATTGTCAATGAATATCTGCTCGGTCATTGACTCCAATGACCCGAAAATGGCAGCTGAGGTGCATTTTCAGCAAATAAGTTGTAGCCAAGCACAATGTCAACCATAAGTGATGGATAAATAAAGCTTTACTTTTTTTCATTTTTAATATATGCATGAATGATACTTCCCATTTGGATGTAGAGAAACAAATACTCCAGATCTGTATTTTCCACCTGCTAACAAGATAGACAAGCAGAATAAATAGACTTTAGGTCCACCAAGCCTTGCTAAATAACCTCTTGCAATAGAAAATCAATTTTGGAACTGTGTATTATGATCCTAAAATAGATGTGCAGTGTGCTTTTGTGGTTATTCTGAATTACAGCAGTCTAAAGGAAATTGTGAAACATCGCCTGGTAATTCTGAATAGGCGGCTATTGCTTCTCCTCACTTTTGCAGAAATGTTCAGGGTCACTATGATTTAGTCGGCCATTAGTAGCTCCAAGGACCCTGCAATTGTTTTGGGCTGTGATAGTGTTGTTTAGGAGCGTTTTACTAATACATCATTAATACAAGGAGCCAAGGGATTGGGACATGGCCAAGGGGTTGCAGGAATATGGTTTCCATTCACACCAAAGTGCGTAATTGTGCGCTTTGTAAAAATGGCACATGCTGCATTTGGGTGCGGTGCAATGCACAGTATGGAAAGAAATAATGTATTTTGGCTCATGCGGCATAAAATAATGTACAAGGCAAAACATGGATGTCAGTGCACATTAACTCAAGTGCAATTATTGCAACAGACATGGTGTGAATTTGGGTGCAAGATAGGTCAGTCGGGTAGCAGGGGCTGTGCCTAACTGCAGGACTTAGGCTGGATTTGCATCACATCTGTTGCATTTCGTGAGTATTGCACATTAAATGCATTTGATTTGTTCACGTGCGTTGACCGCCGGTTTTAATTTATTGGATTGTTCTGCATATCTTTTTAATATGTTCTATTGATGTGCAGTTTTTATTTTGTTCACAGCAGGAACCAGCATGCAATATTTTTCTTTCCTTAATGTGCATTGCAGCATGCTGACGTAAATGCAGCGCGTTTTATCTCAAACCAAAGCAACGCATTGGTGTGAACTGGCCTTATTGGAAATATTGCATTGGGCTTGTAATGTGGCCCAATGGATGTGGTGTGGATGGGCCCTTAAAGGCTGGCTTTACACTTCTGCAATGGGATAATGCATGTTACTGCAATCCATGTTCATTTAATGGTGATGTGTGTTGCATTGTCACTCATTTTAGAATTTCATTCTTATGCACACAGTCCAATTACACTTTCGTGGTTTTTAGTTGACTTCAATGGAAAATGCATAAATGTGAACGGACGCTTATAGTAGTTGCCATCTGCTGTACAGCGCATCAAAATGTACATATTATGTTTTGTGGTGTTGGACAAAAATGCAGCAGGCCTGGTTTTGCCTGCTACCAGCCCATCCCTTTTTTTTTTTTTTTTCCAGAAAGGCAAGCAATATTTAGCTCTGTCAATCTTTTGCAGCATTTGAAATTTGAAGCTACAACAATCACCAGCTGTGGTGACCCTACTTATGTTATCCAGTTCAACTGCTAATGATCATGGCACACGAACTACATTGTATCAACTGTGTGGTCACTACAAAGTGTAATGAAAAGTTTGCAAAGGTGTGGTTTTGTTTTTTTTCCCCATCTGTTAGATTTCTGCACACAGGGCATGGTCATCTGTTTAAGTTTTCCTTTAAAAAACTTTAAAAAGCCATTTTAAAAAAACAATGTAAAAACTGCATATTGCTCACACGTTTTAGGCGCATCTAGTTTGAGCATTATTGCATTCTTTCTTGGAATGCATTAATGCCCAAATGCTAGGCACAACTGAATGTGACTAGCATGTATGTGCACTTGCATGTTTTAAGCGTGTTTGCATTTTTTTTTTTTTTTTTTTTTTTTTTTTATCTCCTCTCCTGAAACCAGTTTTCTTCTAATTTGCCTGTAAATGTCTGTACTGTACATAGAGGTGCTTTTCACGGGCTGAAAAAACGCTGAATGCCTTTGGCATTTTTTTTTTTTTCTTTTTAAAGCTCTGTGTGTATGAGACCAAATAGTTGCATGTGTTACATTGCCTTAAGGCTTTCAGATGGGCAACGCTTCCACCAGCAGCTGCAGGATCGCAATGAGGCTGCCTGTTTGTCCCTCTGGACTTGCTCCATCTGCAGCTTGAGGCAGTGAGATGTCGCTCCCATTGCTGCTGATTGAGATTTAGCAGCGCACATGCCAGCGGCAGATCGACAGCTCACTGCATCTGACTACAGAGAGATTGATTCCATAGAAATGCAGCCTGTTTAGCGATCCTGACACTGGCGGTTTGTCTCTAGCAGAAGAATTGCCCATCTGACATCAGCCTAACATGCACAGGTAGGTATGGGGAACTTTCTTGGTGAGGTCAGGGCTATCTGTGGCCCTTTTGGGGGGGGAGTAAAAACGGGAGGTAAATTGAAAGCTCTCCGATGCATATAGTCTAGATGTACTCAGTGGGGGGGATTAACTAAAACTGGAGCACTCAGAATCTGAGTATAATAGCCAATTGGCTTCTAACTTTAGCTTGTTCAAACAAGCTTTGACGATAAAACCTGGAAGCTGATTGGTTTCTATGCAGAGCTGCAGCCAGATTTTCCATGCTCCAGTTTTAGTAAATCTCTCCCAATGGTTTTCATTTATAAAAACTGCATGCATAAAAAACATCTGTATTGCCTGTAGCAACCATTCCAGTTGTCTTATTTCAACAAAACTGGAAAAATGACAGCTGGAATCCGGTTTCTACGGTTAAAGCAGCCACCTTTTTTCCTTGCTGCAGATTTTATGTCATCCTCCATTGTAATAACCCCAAGGAAAAGCTAGGGAGAATGCTGTAATGTCTGCAGTGACATCATCAATATCTTCACTGATCGTCGTGCCAGTGCCACCCTGTGGGGACATAGCTGGGAAAAGGAAGATTACTTTTTTTTTTTTTAATGGAGGATTTAGTGTTGCCCAATTTAGCTATTGGGATTATTAGTCTGTCTCAGCTGTTCCCTAATGCTTATGTACGTGATAGGTTGCCCTATTTTCCCTTGGCTGCTCTTGTGATCAATTAGCTCCAGGTAATGATGGTTGCCAATCGAATGCATCAGTCAGCTGTTTATATTGGTGACTATGAACCAGGTTCCTATTGCTGATACTTGTCCAGCTTTACTGGCATCATGTAGGCAATTAAGCTGCTTACAAATATAACCTGTCGCCAGAGCAGCTAACCATTAACAGGGTGAATTCCAGGCATGTGGGTGGAAGGGAGTTCCTTTGCTCGCCTTTCCTTTCTGCATGTATTACCCAGCATGCTGAGCGGCGCCTGCACTGCAGAGTCCAAGACGCTCCACCTTTTGCGAGACATTAACCTTTTATTAACCAGTGTGCTGAAGGACTCCAGTGAAATATAACTGGATTTTTTTTTTTTCCTGATCCTATTTTTAACTTTACATTCAACATCATTTGCAGATGCTACTCTGAGAAATTCTTTAAGGTTCAGCCATACAATAGAACGTGTTTTAACGTGCCTTGCGTTGACGTGCGCTTTATAAACAAGTTGTGTTTTAAAATATTTAAATGGAAATAAGTAGGTCAGTGCATCCAGATTGCTTCTTTGCAAAGCATTGTACTAGTGGGAGTATGTCATGGTAAATACAATTTTTCTTCGTCTTTGCATTTTCCCTGCATTAAAGAATTGTAGCAAAATTCATAACCGTGCATCTAATGTAAACGAGGCCTTGTTCTAGGTGTGGTTCTAAAATCCTTACCTACCAAGCAGAAGTCAGACCTTTTGCAGGATCAGCCTTATAAAAGCTTGCTGTTGGTTGGATTGATTGGTTTACTGCATTCTACAGATTAAATGTGCTCTTAGCTGAGATTTGGCCATTTACTATACTGTCCAGAGAAGCCTTTCTCAAGCTTTTTACCCCAGGGGAATACATAAAATAAATTTCAGGTCTTGAGGAATCCCTATTAAATGGGGGGGGAATGCCCCTTACCTTCGTGGTCAGTAGGAAGAATGGAACCCTTATGGTGATGATCAGATTGCCACTTTTGCAGACTGCTAGACAAATTTGTGTCATGCTGCTGGCTTTGCCAAGTGGCATTTTGTCCTGGAACTATTCAGGCTCCACCAATTTGGAGGATTATTGGTCACAACTCATGGAAAGCCCTAGCAACCACAGGAGGCACTCTGGGGTTCTACAGAACCCTGGCTGAGAATGGCTGGTCTGGAGGATGCATACATGGGATTACGTCATTTGTAGCATTGTCAAGACAGACTTGCATGTTGCATATTTTAAGCTACACCTCCAGAAGTAGTTATGAGAATCCAATATTGAAAATTCTGGAAGAGGACCGCAACACATCTTGATCTAATAAATCCAAAACATAATGTTTGATTACAAAGTGAAACTAGTTTATGGTGCAGGTTCCTTTTGAATAATAGGTTGCATGTACATTGTGAAAGCAGATTCTTCATTTATGTGTCCAGAAAAGCTAGTTATGGCTGTTTCCTTACCTTGTTCCGTCTGTATCTTTCTAGGGGGTGTCATAAGCTATGTTGGTTCCAGTGGTTCCTCCCCCAGCCGGACCAGCCCGGTGTCTCTGTACAGTGACTGCTCAACAGGGAGCCCTCAGAGTGGTGCCACACACTACCCATCATACCTGCCACCCTCTCCAACCAACTCTTACAGTGCCAGTTCCTCCAGCTCAGGAGGAGAGAACTCTCCACGATCAAGCTATGGCCTGGCTTCCTCTCCTGGAGGGCTTCATGTTGCTCTGGATGATGGCAGCAGGGTTTCACCAAGCAAAACTTCCAGCAACATTACAAGTAAGTAAACCATCAAGACTTTAACCTGTCAAATTTGTTTTCTAATTGGGACCCATTGAAGCCTGCTGCAAAGTCTGCTTTCAGTGAAAACCATAGGTCAAAATAGTCAGTTGATCCAGAAATCTAGGCACTTTGAAGTTCTAAAACAATCAACTTTTCATGTAAAAGTCAAACTGACTCTGCATCTTTCTACCTACCAAGTCATATAATTGGTCTGTGAAGCTGTCTATCACATAAAGGACTAATAGGGAGCATAAGACAGTGGAAGAGGCCGCTTTGGGTTTAAAAGGGAAATTTGCCTAAATGTTTAGTTAACTGTATCCCTAGATCTATGAACATACTTGTCTTGTAAGTGGCAAAAGCTGCTCTTCACATAACCAGAACCCTTTTAACCAGATGGTCTGTGTTGTAGCGGAGGGTCAGCCATTCTGCATTGGCAGAAATTACATGAACAAATGCTATCTGGTTTTATGATCAGCACTGGAGAAAGACTGGAGCACTTTTGAGGAGAAAATGCTATTTCTGCCCTCCTTTGCTATTAGTCTTTCTTTATTAGAGCCTTATTGCCATATGACAATGCACTCGAGCAGAATTCTCAAAATAACTTGACCTGTGCCACATAATGTATGATACCTAACATATCATCATATTTTATACTTATGGCTGTTTTCTGTTTTCTCCAGAGCTGAATGGGATGGTCTTGTTATGTAAAGTCTGCGGTGATGTGGCCTCTGGATTTCACTATGGTGTACATGCCTGCGAAGGCTGCAAGGTGAGTCCGACTCAGAAGATAATCAGTGATGACCCCAGTGTGATTGATTGATTTGAATTGTGAATTGATATTTATGTCAGTCTTCTGACTGGTACCTTCAAGCCTTTGGTGAATGGTTGTAGGTACATTTTGATTCTTACTACAGAACTCCTAAAGAAGCCCATAGATTATTTGATTTTCTTTCCTTCCACCACTGGTGGAATGTAAAAAAAATTGCTTGATTCTCCCATCAGCATAGTCCATGTTAATGGAGGAATGCTTCCCACAGTGTTATTGTATTCTGGTGGGGGTCACAGGGAGCCTTTCCAGCCTGCAGAATGCAGTAATCACATACAGAAAAATCCAACAGGCTGGTTGTACCCAAATCGATTGATGGATCAACTTGGATGCAATCAGCCTTCCCATACATGGATCGAATTTTGGCAGGTCCCTGCTGAACCAGACAAATTTGATCCATGTATGGGCGGCTTAAGCTGTTATGTACACTTATGAGCAGGGAGGCAACATGTATTCTCTGCATGAAGTTAGGAATCTGACAGGGTAGCAAGTGTTCATTGAATTTTTCATTGCTAACTCTGTGCTCCAGAGTCCTCTCATTAAATTTAGGAATGAATATACAGGCCTCTTTAAGTAAAATGCTTTTAATCTGTGTTTGTCTGCTGGGAAATTGATATCTTATTAGTGATATCTAGGGAAGTTCTAGTTTTAGCCGGTAGTGAAAATTGATTACTTTTGAATATCCTTTCCAGACTGCAGGTACAAAGGATTACAAACATGTCATTGTTCTTTGTACCATACAGTTTAATAGACCTATTTTCTAATGTTGGATGTAAGGGGATAAGCCGTATATCTGAGTTTCTCAATCCTTTCCTTCACACAAGAGTTCATTTCCTTTGGATATCAACGTATGTAGCCAAACTATATTGCCATCACTTTAATCTACTTATAATTGTATGATCTCACAAACAACCACTCTTCTGCCTTCAGAAATCTAGAATTGGTAGAAATGTATTGTGGAGTTAAGTTTTTATCTTGAAAGTGTTCATCTTTTAATTGGTGTAGGAAACAAAATTGATTATCCACATGACGCCTCCTTTTCTTCTATCTTGTAGGGATTTTTCCGGCGCAGCATTCAGCAAAATATTCAGTACAAGAAATGTCTGAAGAATGAGACTTGCTCCATTGTGCGCATTAATAGGAATCGCTGTCAGCAGTGCCGCTTCCGCAAGTGTCTCTCAGTGGGCATGTCTAGGGATGGTGAGTTCTTTTAGTGTGGCATATGTTTCTGTTCATGGCTCATTTTACAAAGTGTCTAAATAAAAATGGCTGTCACTGTCATACATAGAACATTATTATTGAAACTTTCATTTTTTCCAGTAAAATTAAAAGAAAGGTCAGGCTGTTAACAAAAACAGCTTGTTTAAGACACTTTGATAAATGAGGATCAATATGACTTGAGCATCCCAATTTGGCATGATACTGAGAAGGCTAATGCATGTTTTTTTCTTGTCTCTACAGCCGTGCGGTTTGGTCGAATCCCAAAGAGGGAGAAGCAGCGAATGTTGGCTGAAATGCACAGTGCAATGAGCCACATCACTGGAGGACATTTTGGTCGAAGGAGTCCTGTCCCGCTGCAGCCCCAGCAGATTCGGCCCTCCTCTCCTCTCCATGTGGCACCAGCCTCCTGTCCTTCACCTCCTTCCATCCCAGAGGTTTACCCCCACTACCCCCAGCAACTGACACCACCTCGATCCCCCAGCCCAGACCACGTTGATGATGTCATTGGTCAGGTGACCCAAGCTCATCGACAGATTTTTGTGTATGCCCATGAAAAAGTGAGCAGAAAGGCAGCATCTTGGGAGCATCAGCAACATAACAACCCACCACCTCAATGCTGGGCACAGGACAGTGGAGATTCCAGAGGCGGACGCAGCGTGCATCTGGTAAGCGCAGGATGGATCTCTAATATCTAATTTTCAGTCACTTTTTTAATTTTTGCTACACATGTTGAAAGGAGCTCTTTTACCTTGTCATTTGGTCACAAGATCACTAGACCCAGGCAATCGATGACATGTCTGTTTTGTGGTAGCCTACATTCAATGTAGTATTCATTGTATTATCCTACATCCATGTTCAGTACAAATGGATTTCAGGATTTATGTTCCCTACTATGACTTTAGGGAGCAGGGTTGGTGTACAGGGGTCTCTTAACTACTGTTCCACTTTTTCTTAGACCTGTACATTTTATAATTGGAAAATAGTTTTTGAAAGTATCAGATGTATACTGGCTTATACAGTGCATGAGTATATTACAGTTTGGTTCACAGTGGTCGGGGTAATGCTAATGATTTCTTAACACCTTTCCAGGCCTGTCCAATGAACGCTCTGCCTCGTGGGGGTCCTCTCCGCTCTGTGCAGGAAGTTTGGGAAGAATTCTCCCTTAGTTTTACCCCAGCTGTACGAGAGGTGGTGGAATTTGCCCGTCACATTCCTGGGTTCCAGAACTTAACACAACAAGACCAGGTCACCCTGCTGAAAGCTGGTACATTTGAGGTGAGTGATCTGGCTTTGGGCGTATTGATCAGTGATTCTTTTTCCCAAATTAAAGTCTCATGCCCTTATGATCATTGATTGTAAAGACTGGCACAAGCATAGTTAGTGAACTTATTTAGATAGGCAAACCAAAAAAAAAAGTGCTATTCCAGTAATCGCCTCGTGCTTGAATAGATTGCATGTGGTTCATTTTGTCAGACCCAAATCTGTTGAATATATATATATATATATATATATATATATATATATATTCCATTCGTAGGTAACATAAGTTGTACTGTACATCATTTTGTCTAGTTTCAGCCTGGCATAACCATGGTTAAAGGACATCTCATTGTAGCCTCTGCATCTAAACAAGTCTTACCCCATAATTACATTCTTTGGGCTTTTTGTTTATCTCACAGCTCCTCTGTTCTTGTTTCACATTTTAGGTCCTCATGGTGCGGTTTGCTACTCTGTTTGATGTGCGGGAGCGTTCTCTGAGGTTCCTGAGTGGAGCAACATACTCTCTGCCAGAACTTCAAGCCATGGGCATGGGAGAGCTTCTCAGCTCAATGTTTGACTTCAGTGAAAAGCTGGCATCTCTCAACCTAAGTCAGGAGGAGTTGGGCATCTTCACGGCACTTGTACTGGTATCGGCAGGTCAGTATTTCCTATATTACTGACATTTGGGGATACTATTTCTTCTGCCTACCCTTTTTAAAGTCTTACTAAACCCACAACAGTACAATCAGTCTGTATATGCAGTAAAGCATTCTTGTTATACTCACTGTGGAACCTGAGGGGTTAATACTCCACATTGTGTAAAAAGGCTGTTTGATCCTGTCTTCTCTGATCTTCCCCTTCTACTGTCCCCAGTCCATCTGCTGATGGAACAGTCTTGGGAGCGTGTTGCACACGCTCAGTTTGGGTGTTTTTTTTTTTTTGTTTTTTTTTTTCCCTCCTTTTGGGAGAGTGCATATAATCAGCTCAGGGTCAATCTGTACAGTCCAGACAGAGGGTCAGGGGTTATGCAGCCTCATAAGATAATCAGGGGAGAATGAAAACTCCTAACAAGCATTAACCAGTGCTCGGATGCACACTGATAGAAGTCTCAAGACTGCTATATACAGCTGATGAGAGAAGGTATTTAGCAGTTTATATTTACTAAAATACTTGAGCTTCCATGTTCGGTGTACTGTGGGAGACAAGATATACTGAATGCAGGGTCATGGGTTTAATAACACTTTGAAGAGGTTTTTGAGGCTTGGTACATAATTTAAATGTGATCCTAGCTGGAGTGAATAGACATTCAGTAGCCCCCCAAAATGGAAGTCCTTCAGTCATAGTTTTAACAACATAAAATGAAGATTATTGAAATACATTTAATGAGAGACCAAGATAAAATGAATAGGTTTCATTGGGCTTGATCCTGAAGCAGCCCAACTGCTGCCCTATTTGATGACTTCTTGGTTGCATGGTCTCTTGACAATTTCCCTTTCTTAACTTAGTTGGGTTTTATTACTCTAAAGCTAGCAGGAATTGAATCTGGGGATTAAAGTTAAAAACGGCACTTATGAGTGTAGTGTACATCTCTGGCGACATTGTTACCCCTTGGATCCCAAGCTCATGCATATGCATTACTGGTCTCACTGGAGACACTGGGGTTGATTTACTAAAACTGGTGCAGCTCTGCATAGAAACCAATCAGCTTCCAGGTTTTTTTTGTCAAAGACTAATTGAACAAGTTGAAGTTAGAAGCTGATTGGCTTCCATGAACAGCTGCACCAGATTTCGCAATCTCCAGTTTTAGTAAACCAACCCCACTGAAAGCAGGAACCATAGGCTACTGCTGCTGTCAAACTCCTGTGAGGAGGCAGTGAGGGCATTGCTTGCTAGAGCTGTGTGTGTCTATGGATGCACACAGTCTGCCTCACTAAGGAGGCATCCGGAGCAGGTAGAAGTGGACTGTCAAACAGGAGAAAGGGAACCACTCTGTTCAATATCATTGCACAGAGTAGGTAAGTATAACATCATATTATTTTTTTTTTATTATTATTTATTTATTTGAATGCGAAAAAAATTTTTTTTATCACTTTAAATATAAAAAATACTAGTTTCGAAAATGTTTAAAAACAAAAAAATCCAGAGCATGCTTTTGAGTGTTTGTTTCCTTTTTTGTTGCAGATCGCTCTGGCATGGAAAATGCTTCATTGGTAGAGCAGCTGCAAGAGACTTTGATACGTGCCCTTCGTTCCCTCATCTTGAAAAACAGTCCAAACGACACTTCCCGATTTACCAAACTGCTGCTGCGACTGCCTGACTTGCGAACCCTAAACAGCATGCACTCCGAAAAACTGCTATCATTCCGTGTGGACACACACTGACTGCAATAACCTGGATTGACTGGCTGAGTGGAGGCACTAAACCAAGAATGGTCATGTAGCAATGACATCACAGACTCTGTCACTCCCTGCAGAAAACTAGATCACTTAACTGAGACATCAAGAGAGATGGGGATTGCAAAATGCCCGATGTGTCGCACGTTTACTTTGTGACGGTGATGTATCAGTGGATTGGTGCGTACAGTATATGAGACTTATGTGAGCCAGGAAATGGTATAGCGACGGGATCAGCACTTATCAGAGCAAGATCTGCAGAATTAAGTGTATATTTATATACGTATACATCTGTACATACTTTACTGTCATACAGTGGAACCATTGTGTAAATATTTGTGTGTATATCAGAGGTTGTGCTAAATATAAAATATTTTATGAAACCCTAATTTTTAGTCTTCACATACTTTGTTCTGCATAATAAATGTGTATATATTTGTATGTTTTCCATAATCAAAAGGAGATTTATAAAACAAGTGAATCCCAGTATGTCCCCTCTTTCCGGACCACCTATTTTGGGGAGATCTTCGATCATTTTCTTACAGGATATCGGTGCTAAGGGTAATATGCAGGATTAGGGCCTCACTTATACATCCTAAATTGGTAATGCTGAGGCAGGTATACTATATGGGGCATTGGGGATTACTAACACCAGAGCACACAAAATCTGGTGCAACTGTGCAGATTAAGCAATCAGCTTCTAGGTTTTGTTAAAGTTTCATTGAACGAGCTGAAATTAGGTGCTGGTTGGTTACTGTGACACCAGATTTTGTTGCTGTTACAAAAAAATGGAGGAAAAAAAAAAGGGGAGGTAATCATAGTTTGGTTAGTGTGGGCCACACAGACATATTGCAAACTCCCTTCCAGTGTTTGTACAGAGACCCACCATAGTTTTGTGTTGGGAATTTGCAACAAGGAGTACTAAACCAAGCACATTTACATAAGTGTGTGTGTGTGTGTGTGTGTGCGTATAAAATCTCTCGCAGCACAAATCGGCCATGATGCCCTTTGCTGCTGGTGTAGAAGTCCATACCCTGCAATACACAGCCCTGAATTGAGTAGCCCATTCTAATGCTAGCAGTGGCAGGCACTTGTTAATAAACCTGTATGTGAGACTGTGCTGGCCAATGAGAAGAGCTTCTTTCTTCTTGGACATCTTTCCAGGAGAAGCCTCAGATGCACTTGGATCAGCAGGATCATGTAGTTGTACTGACCAATGAGCACTTGCCATTTTGAGCATTATGATGGATACTATAATACACAAGCATACAGCTGTGCTCAAAAGTTTGCATACCCTGGCAGAAATCATTACATGTTGATATTGAAAATATGACTGATCATGTCAAAACACTTTTTTTTTTTTTTTTTTTTTTTTTTTTTTTTTAATTTAAGGATCGAGATCATAAGAATCCATTATCACATGGTTGTTTTGGCTCCTTTTTAAATCCGAATGATAACAAAAATCACCCTACTGGTCTTGATCAAAAATGTACATACTCTGGAAAGTTTGGCCTTGGTACAGACACAAGGTGACACACACGGGTTAAAATGGCAAGTAAAGGTTAATTTCCCACATCTGTGGCTTTTTAAATTTGCAATTCGCGTCAGTGTATAAATAGTCCAATGAGTTTGTAAGCTCTCCACAAAAAAGCCCGCTGAGGCTTGTCAGTGTTGTCGGGCATATTGTAACTGGGCTTTTTTTCTGGCATTGGTGCAGTAAAGGCTTCTTTCTGGCAGCTCAGCCAAGCAGCTCATATTTTTTTTTTTTTTCTCCCAAGTATCATACTGTGCTCCTTCAAAACAACCACTCCATCTTTTTCCAGAACAGCCTGTATTTCTCTTGAGGCTACCTGTGGGTTTTTCTTTGTATTCAGAACAATTCTTCTGGCAGTTTTGGCTGCAATCTTTCTTGCTTTCCCTGACTTTGGCTTGGTATCAAGAGATCCCTGAATTTTCCACTTCCTAATAGGTGAATGAACAGTGCTGACTGACATATCCAAGGCTTGGGATATCTTTTTATATCCTTTTCCATTACCTTGTTACGCAGGTCTTTTGACAGTTATTTTCGGCTCAGTATCTAGCTTGCTCAGTGCACCCATGTGAGAGCTAGAAAACTCATTGACTATTTATAGACTGATACTAATTGCAATTTAAAAATCCACAGATGTGGGAAATGAACCTCTTAATTGCCATTTTTTAATCTGTGTGGGCACTTTGTGTGTTTTTTCCAGGGTATGTAAACTTTTTGATCAGGACCATTTGGGTGATTTCTGTTATGATTTAAAAAGGAGCCAAACAACTATGTGGTAATAAATGACTTCAGATGATCACTATGCTTAATTAAAAGACATTGTTTGGCATGATCAGTCATATTTTCAATGTCATGATTTCTGCCAGGGTATGCAAACTTTTGAGCAGAAGTGTACCTTAAGAAATCACATTGGCACCCCTCACTCTGTATTCTTCTGCTCTGCAGAGTCTTCTGTTCAGTCAGTGTTCTTCATAGGCGTCTGCCACCATCTTTAACATCCTCCAGCAGATGGCACCATCCCACTGTGTGCAAACGTTCTGGCACAGATCATTCGGCCACAGACTGCCCTTTAAGCTCTCCGTGATCTCCAGCTCCACAGAAACTCCTGAGGGTGTTTGGAAATAAATGCACAACCCCATAAACCACTGCACCACCCCACCAACCACTGGAGTCTGCACTTATGACCTCTCCACCATAGCTTCTGAGGGGTGATCCTGTTCTGCTTGTTTTTAAGATATCATTATACCAGATGGTTTTCAATAATGAAACAGAATAGCTATCCAGAAATTTCTGATCTAAATAAAAAAATACATATCCGGACTGGTGAGCTGGATGTGTTTCTAGATACACACTATGATAGGGAGCCAAACATTAACTGATTCCACTCTCCCACTTGTTTATAAAATCCATAGAGTGCAGAAATCTTTAGATCAGCCTTTCTCAACCTTTTCAACACAGAGGAACCCTTGACATAACTTTCCCTGCTAGAATGACTTTATCTACAATTCATGATACATTAGTGTGATAGTCAGATGTAAGAATGCTCTTTACACTTGTGGTCATTGGGAAGAATTACCCCCTTTACAGATAGCTAGAAAGATCATTGGTGTCAGTGGGAAATTACCTGAGAAAAATTGCTCGTTGCTGAAGGAACCCCTGGCAACCTCCTGGAGGAACCCAAGTTGAGGAACCCTGCTTTAGATGCTCATCCTATCCTTCATTTCCAATAGAAAACAGTATAGTAGAAAGTACATGAAGACAGTTTTTGGGCATCCCTGCCCTTCATCAAGTTGAAGGTAATTTACAATGTAACAAAGGTTTACATGTATCCAAAACAAAGCATCAGATCAATCACTATCTCTGTATTGCCCTCCAACAAAGAACAACTGAAGCCTATGTAAATGATGCATAGTCCTGTGATAAAGAATACGCCGCCATACTACACTCTATAGATAGAATGTATCTCAATACACCTAGCAAACGTCTATATCAATTATTAATGCATTATAGACTGTTGCTAGGTGTATTCATTGAGACACTTTGTATCTGAGGTACTGTGTTCTAGTGGAATAAGATTAGGTTCACACTTGAGTGAACCTAGTTGAGCGACAGAAGCCTATTTCACAAATTTCTGCTGTTGAATAAGCATGCTAGAAAACCAGCAGCCAACTGGCATCTGATCAGCGTTCCCAGCCAATGGCTGCAAGCACTGACTGGTTTGTTCTGGGGAGGGTCCTCCTATCAAAACACAATAGTACAGTGGGGAGATTGCTGACATTGATGTCTGATGTTTCAGAGACTGTTTGGCCTCCTTTCTCAAGAGGACAGAACTTTACTGAGCTCCTGGACAGTCTGAGGTGCAACCTGGTGGTGTCTGAGGGACCGAAACATGATATCCAAAGGTGTTCTATTTGATTTATATCAGGAGAGTGTAGGGGCCATTCAATGGTATCAATTCTTTCATCCTCCAGGAACTGCCTGCATTCTGTCGCCACATGAGGCTGGGCATTTTCTTGCACCAGGAGGAACCCAGGACCCACTGCACCAGCGTAGGGTCTGACAGTGGGTCCAAGGATTTCATCCCGATACCTAATGGCAATCAGGGTGTCATTGTCTAGCCTGCAGAGGTCTGTGCATTCCTCCATGGCTATGCCTCCCCAGACCATCACTGACCCACCACCAAAACGGGCATGCTCAACGATGTGACAGGCAGCATAACATTCTCCTTGTCTTTTCTAGACCAGGGGCGGACTGACCATTTGGAAACTCGGGCAATGCCCGGGGTCAGTAGAAGGCCCCATGAGATGCCCCTTGTACTTTTTAGCAACTATGTACAAGTTTCTTTACAGCATAAATTTCTTCTTGGTGAGTTCTTCAGCCTCTCCTGGTGTACCACCCCAGATACCAGATGAATCCTCTTCTCATCCAGCTGCCTGAAGGAATTCCTGGGCAATGGGGACCCAGAATCTGTCCCTTTAAATCAAACAGTCAGGTTTCTCACCTGAATGATCTTTCCCCTTATCTGGCCCATGGGGTATAGGACTACTCACTCTTCCTCTCCTGCGAGCTTGTTGGATTGGTGGCTGCCTTCAGGCCTTCTGTAGGGCTGGCTCCTTCCCTGCTGCACAGGTGGTCCTCTATCAGGGGACTACTGAGGTTGAGAGATCCTCCTTTCAGATTCAGTCTGGAGGTCAGCCACTTCCCACTGGGCCTCCTCCCAGGCTCCTGCATCCTAGCCTCTCACTCCATCTTCCACCCGAACTCTCCTGCTGCTGAGCAGGCTCAGTCATACTTAGGGGTGTCCTGACCCCAAGTCTCCTGCCTGGGGATTGGTCAGGACCCCTTAAGTATGCAGATCAGCCCCTTCTCACCACCACCCATTGCCTTCTAGAAACTTCTCAAGTCTCTAGAGCAGAGGGAGGTATCAGGGAACTAATCTGGGGAGCCCTCAGCCTTGACATAAGATGACCTGGCTGACTCACACCCAGGCTGCTATTCAGCCTTCCTTTCAAAAAGCAAAAACCTAGCTACCCTGGCTATCTAGAGGGGCGCTACATAATCAACAAAATATAAAGTCCCATCTACAATCTCCTCTTAAGCGTCCATATAAATCCACCACCAATGTGATGTAATAATAATCTCTTCAGTTCCTCCAAACTCTAGGTGATACATGCTTCCACCCCATATGCATCCAATACGCTCACCATCTTTATTCATATTCATTGATATAAATAAAGCCTCAATGCACTTGTTGCCACACCATGGGCTTCTAGTTATCTGTGGCCATAGGGGGTGATACTCCTGTTTTCCTCTGACTCTCCACCAGCTCTACTCTACCTGAGGTAGATATGCATGTAAAATTAAACAGAACCAAAAGTAGTGCTCTCTGAATAGAACTGTTTTTGATTAAAAAAAAGACTCAATAAATAAAATCACATAAACCAAGCACCCCAAGTGCTATGTGAACAGCATAATAATGACAGAGGCAAAAAATCCACCATCAGTGTGCTGTAATGGTATTCTCTTCAATTCCTCCAAACTCTAGGTGATACATGCATCCACCCTTGTGCATCCAATACGCTCTCCTTCTTTATTTGGCCTCCATATGAATCAAGGTCTCAATATGCTTATTGTCCCACCATTGGCTTTTAGGCATCTGTGGCCGTAGGAAATGGTGCTCCTGTTTTCATCTGTCTTTTCAACAGCTTTACTCCACCTCAGATAAATAAAATGGGGCCAAAAATAGTGTTTTCTGTATAGTACTCTTTTATTAAAAAGCAACTCAGTGGGTAAACTCACATGAAAAAAGCACCCCACGTGCTATGTAAACAGCATTAAAAGACATAGGTGGCAGCATCCATAGCAAAGATAGCTCACCAGCTCAGCTTCGGTTCCTACATGCGTTATGCTCCCAGTCAGACCGGAGCATCGCAAATGATGACACTTACATATCTGCTCTAAACCACCCATGTAACAATGGTCGGTGGGGAGACTCCGGAAATTACATCACCGGAGGTGTGGTACACAGTCCGTCAGTGCTTTGGTGATGCCATTTCCAGTGTCTCCTCGCCCATTATTATCATATGGGTGGTTTAGGAAGGATATTTAAGTGACGTAACTTGCAATTCTCAGGTGCTATCGATGAAGCTCTGACTTGGAGCGAGTGGGATTGATAATGAAGTTGGCAGTACCTCCACCCAGGACAGGGCCACTGTGAACAGAGGGGAATCCCTTCCTGGGAAATTAATCAGTAATCTAATTAAAGTAATTGGGAGCAGAACAGGGGTGGACTGACCATTTGGAAACTCGGGCACTGATCGAGGGCCCGGGGTCAGTAGGGGGCCCCATGAGATGCCCCTGGTACCTTTTTCATAGCCTTTTTAGAGTTTGGGCAAGGACCCAGGGGCCCCATGAGTTGTCAGTCCACCCCTGGAGCAGAAGAACTACTGCAACCAGCATATAAAATTAAACATAAGCATATAGATGCACACTAGTATAGAAATAATACAAGCTTTACATATGAAGAGATTCATTACATTACATACATCCAATGGACAAGCAGGTATAATAACCAAAGGGCCCGATAGGAGTCCTGTTGGAATTATACACATATAATTGGGTATATACCCAAATATATATGTTTTTAAAAGAGATACCTCAAGATCAGTGTCGCAGCAAAGTTCAGTTGCAGGTGCCCCTGAGCATGATGCGTCATCTGTCTTGATGTTGGAAACATGAAGACAAGATCAGCAGTTACGAGGGTATCATCCAACTGTTGTCCGACCAGCCTGGTATGGGACTGCTCACAAGTACAAACTGTGGTGTAGCACTAGAACTTATAGTCAGCCTATCTATTCTGTGCTTTAGTAGTTTATAATAGTCTCTTCTGGTTTGGGTGAAAATACATCACCAGCAACGCCATGGTCAGGATACGTGGCTCACTTCTCTCTGAGTCTACTACTTAGAAACTCCTGTTTATAATAATATCAAAGTCCTCCAATCTGGGGTTTCTGACCCAGCCATCAGGGACAGGAAGTGATGTACATAAATAACTCTATTACAATAAGAAGCACAGCCACTTACAACTACAGACATAGAGGTCAGCAGATCCCTACACCAGTCATTGCTGAGTTGCCTGGCTTTTGTGATGACCTTCTGTCTTAATTACATTTTGGGTCACTGAGCTGAAACAAGAAGACAGATTAAGGGGTAGTCCCCAAGTTTGAAAATGTTTCTTTGCTTAGTGCTCAAATAGAAAACACGTCTATAGCAGCACGTAGGTAAGAGATGTGCATACATGTGGCTGAAGGGTGGGGAATGCCCCCACTACCTATGAATAGCTGCCCACTTTGACAGCTTCTTGGTGGGATAGCTCAGGCGGGTTTAGACTTGGGTCTGAACCCATCTGAGCTTATCTCTGGGGATCATGGCACACAAGAGATTTGTAGTTAGACAGATAGGCATTAGGCCTCATGCACACTAGGAGATCAGTGCATGAGATCCCAGTGTTTCGATGCAGGTAGAGGGCACAGGCATACCATCCAACCACGCTGTCAACATCCTGTTAAACTTAATGAGAGAGAAGTTTTGCCAATGTTTAGTGCAGTATGCGCCCAGAGATAAATGTCTGAAATCCACTTGGTGCACTGATAAATTTATTTATTTATTTCAGGTACTTATATAGCGCAGTCAATTTACACAGTGCTTTACATATATATTGTATATTCACATCAGTCCCTAACCCTCAAGGGGTGTACAATCTAAGGTCCCTAACTCACATTCATAGACAAGGGCCAATTTATACAGGATCCAATTAACCTACTAGCATGTCTTTGGAGTGTGGAAAGAAACTGGAGTACCCGGAGGAAACCCACGCAGGCACAGGGAGAACATGCAAACTCCAGGCAGGAGGTGCAGTGGCTGGAATTCGAACCAACGACCCTAGTACTGCCAGGCAAAAGTGCTAACCATTTAGCTACTGTGCTGCCCAATAAATGTCTGAAATCCACTTGGTGTATTGATGCACTGTCCAGCCGCAGCAGCTTCCAGCCTCTCATAGTTCAATAGGCTGACTGCAGTAGGGCTGGATGGGCTAAATACCCTGTGTGCATGATACCTTTAGCCTGGGTTCACCCTTATGCGGTGCAGAATTTTCACCGGTTTCTGTGCAATTCCGCACCGCATCACAATCGCACCCCGTTCATGTGAACTGCTGCTGGTGTGTATGTTAACAACGCCCCAAAATCGATCTGCAAAAGGTGCAATGTGCAGAATCGGATCGCATGGGTGTGAATACCCATGTGATCCGATTCTAGTGCAGACCAAAAAAAGAGTCCTGCATCTTTTTGGTGTGGATGACATGTGATTTGAGCAATAAAAAAAGTATGGCTCAAATCGCACTGCGCAGAATTCGCTTGTGATTTGCACAGAAATGCTGTGCGTTTCCCGTGCAAATCACATGCGATATACCGCACCGCAGAAGTGTGAACCCAGGCTTAAAGTGGAAGTATAGGCTAAATGTAGGTTATAAGTGTTGCCTCTCCCCTCTGCCCAATTATGCTGTATACCGTTTATAAAAGTGAGCAGTGTAATTACCTTTTTTTAATGCGATTTGGGGTGGTCATGTGATCCAGAAGCAGTGGCTCCCCTGTGTCAGTGAGCAGCTGCTGCAGTGGAGGGATCGCTGACAACAGAGAGACAATGCAAGCCAATGGGTGACATCATGGCTGTAGGAAATCAGCCCTGTTGTTAAAGTGTTCCTAAACCCCGGACCCGGCTTTCACTATATCTGATCTCCCACGGTACACAGAACATGGAAATGCAATTATTTTAGTAAATATAAACTGCTAAATACCTTTTCTTATCAGCAGTATATAACAGTCTTGTGACGTCTATCAGTGTCCAGCAGAGCACTGGTTAAAGCTTGTAGGAGGAATTTTTTATTCTCCTCTCACTGTCCTATGAGGCTGCAGGACCCCTGACTCTCTGGACAGTGCTGATTGGTCCTGTGCTGGTCACATGCCCTCTTAAAAAACAAAAAAAAACAACTCTCCAGCAATACACACCAAACTGAGCATGTGCATCTTTCCCCCAAGGCTCTGTTCTATAAGCAGATGGATTTTTGGACAGTGGAAGAAGGGGTGAAACACAGAAGTCAGGATCAAACATCCTTTTCACACAATGCAGAGGATTAACCCCTTAGGTTCCACAGTAAGTATAACAAGCATGCTTTACTGCATATACAGACTGATTTTATTGTTGTGGGTTTAGTAACGCTTTAAGGGCTCCAGGACACTACAACTCCCTGCTACAAAGTTGCTAGCGCGACATGGCCTTTAAAGGGTAACTCCACTTTCATGGTAAAAAATATTGCAAACAAATTAAAAATAATAAAGCATATTTGACTGCGACACAAGCTATATTGTAACTTATCGTCATTGAAAATTATATTTCCTTTTCAATCTGCAGTGCTGAAATCTTCTGTAAAGTTCAATACAACTTGGCAACCTGGAGGCCTTCTGTACACTGTTGGTGCACGGAACGTCCTTAGAGATGTAATTTCCTGCTTCCGTGGGTGGCTCACTGATTTTCCCAGAAGTCTGAACTAAGATAGAAGTCATATTTTGGGCATCCCCTGCAACTGAAATTTCAGCTTTGGTGAGATACTCCCAAAGAGTTAATCACTTTTAAAGGAATGCAGACTCTGAAAGTGCATCAGCTGAAAAATAATTGGAACATCAGTACCATTCAGAATCAGTCCTGCACAAGACAGGATCCGACAAAGAGCTATTCCTTCAGAGCAGAAACAGGTAGGACTCTGCAGCAAAGTGTGTTAAGAATCCTTGCACTGTACATGGATCACCCAAAGGGGAGGGTTTTTTTTGCCTCATCAAAAGTGGAGTTACTCTTTAAAACAGCGCTCCACCCAAAAGGGGAAGTTCCACTTTATAGACTGGTCCCCCGCTCCCCATTAAGGATTGGCACCTTGGAGGTGAGCGGGTACCTGAAATTGACAGGTACCCACTCCCGCTGCGATCGCCTAGGCCAGTGGTGGGCAACCTTTTTTTTCAACTGAGCCAAATCTCGCCAAAACCACGATTGAAATTTATTTTGAGAGCCACATTTTTAAAACTGAAAATACATCCCCCATATAGTAATTCATCCCCCATAGTAATTCATCCCCCATATAGTAATTCATCCCCCATAGTAATTCATCCCCCATATAGTAATTCATCCCCCATATAGTAATTCATCCCCCATAGTAATTCATCCCCCCTATAGTAATTCATCCCCCATATAGCAATTCATCCCCCATATAGCAATTCATCCCCCATAGCAATTCATCCCCCATATAGTAATTCATCCCCCATATAGTAATTCATCCCCCATAGTAATTCATCCCCCATATAGCAATTCATCCCCCATATAGTAATTCATCCCCCATATAGTAATTCATCCCCCATATAGTAAGTCCCCCATATAGTAATTCATCCCCCATATAGTAATTCATCCCCCATAGTAATTCATCTCCCATATAGTAATTCATCCCCCATAGTAATTCATCCCCCATAGTAATTCATCCCCCATATAGTAAGTCCCCCATATAGTAATTCATCCCCCATATAGTAAGTCCCCCATATAGTAATTCATCCCCCATATAGTAAGTCCCCCCCTGTGTCAATTCACTTACCTTTGCTCCGCGCGTTCCTCTCGCCGTGTTTCCCGCGCCGTTCTGGTCTTCAGGGCGGACTGTGAGAGGAGAGGAGTTCGTCACGCTGCCCCGCCTACATCCTGGCTGCCCCGCCTACATCCTGACAGCTGCAGAGTCCTGACTCCCGAGAGGAGGGAGGGGAGTGGGCGGCCGTCCGAGAGGAGGGAGGGGGAGGGGAGGGGAGGGGGCGGCCGCCCGTCACACGCCCGTCACACGCCCGTCACACGCCCATCCGAGAGGAGGGAGGGAGGGGAGCGGGCGCCCGGCACACAGAAGATTTGCATTTAAGCTTGTAAAGAGCCGCATGTGGCTCGCGAGCCGCGGCTTGCCGACCACTGGCCTAGGCGATCAGAAGCGGAAGTTGTCCTCCTACCCTCCCATCCCGTAGTCTTCTGGGACATATGACAGGTTCCAGAAGACGACGGGGCTACTCCGGAAGCGCAGAGCTACTAGTGCATGCACAGTGGGCAGCCGACTGTAAAGCTGTCACAGCCAGGTGCCCACACTGAAGATGCCGGTATCTGGAACACCAGATGGCCAGTGAAACGGGCTGCGGGGAGGACGCCACGGGATCATGGGACAGGTGGCTGTTTTTTAAACGTCAGCAGCTACAGTTTTTGTAGCTGCTGACTTTTATTTTTTTACAGTGTGAGTGGAACTCCGCTTTAAGATGTTCGTACACACTTCAGTTTCATTATCTGATCAAAGTGCGTTTCGATCAAAACAATTAAATCATCAAACAATTGAATAGTCATAATTTACCTTCTGATCAATTTAGATAAGATTCTACCAAAATGAGTCAACCAGGGCAAAAAATGATCATTCGTTTTCCATTCATTGGCAGCACTGAGAAACTCTGGTCAAGAATCTGATTATATTTTAATCTACCAGATTATAAGGTTGCATGGTGGAAACAAAAATGCGATGGATGACTTCTGAACGTATCTTCCACCTATAGATCAAAATCTGCATCCCCATGTGTGGCATAATAATTGATTGGATTGTTGACTACAGGTTGAGCACTCTTATTGATGGATTCTTACGAATGTATCTTTCAACTATAGATCGAAATATATTTCCCTACGTGTGGCATATTAATTATGTTGTTGACTACAGGCTGAGTATACCTGTTGGGGGATTCTTACGAATGTATCTTCCAATTATAGATTGAGATCCACTTCCCTACATGTGGCATATTAATTGGTTGGGTTGTTGACTACAGGTTGAGTATTCCTATTGGGGGATTCTTACGAACGTATCTTCCAACTATAGATCGAGATCCACTTCCCTACATGTGGCATATTAATTAATTGGGTTGTTGACTACAGGTTGAGTATTCTTATCGGGGGATTCTTACGAACGTATCTTCCAACTATAGATCGAGATCCACTTCCCTACATGTGGCATATTAATTGATTGGGTTATTGACTACAGGTTGAGTATTCCTATTGGGAGAGATCGATCGGAAAAGAAATATGGAAGCATGTATGGCTATCCTAAGTGGGACATGGTGCCCTTTAAATGATATTTTGCTGAATTTCCCCACGTATGCCACAAACATTCTTATTTCACATTACTATTCATAACATTGCTTTTGTTAGGCCAACAATAGATGGAGCAATTTTCTTTCCTGCAACCACAGGTCGCAATGACTTGATTCCCCCATCAACACAGACAGTGTTGACAGGGGAATCCCTCCCGCTGAGCCATTGTATTTTTCTGTCGTCCTCGCTGGGAGAACACAGTGATAATTGCCAGCGATTATAACAGCCACTATTATTAATCGCATATAAAATTTGACAGGCTGGTTGTCCCCAAGTTGATCGATTTATCAGCTTGGGTACATTCAGCTTGCCCATACATGGTTCGAATCTCAGCCGGTTCCTGCTGAACCGGCCAAGATTCGAACCGTCTATGGAAGGCTTTGGGCAAGTCACATGACCAGGAGACACAGCACCATAGCTCACAAATATCTATTGTTTGGAGCAACTGTCCCTTTGTTTGGAATGAAATCCCTCTGTGCTACTCAAGTTTGGTCATTTTAAAAAATGATATGTGGAAACGTCATTGAAAGGAAAAGTAGAGATGAAAAATGCTCTGCATGTCACTGTACTGCACCACAATGCAGAATCATAAATTAATTGTCACTTTAAATACTTCAAATAAAGTAAAAAAAAAAATGTAAACCGTGTAATGTGCTGAAACGTGCACCACACTGACCCCTGACTTCAGATAATTGTACTGCAGATATCCAGCTAACAGCTCCCCACATGCTATAATGGAGCATGCGGACAGTGTGAACAAACCCTCACCCTCTTCAGCACCTTACTTCATTTTCCATTTCACAATCAGATTTTTTATCTATTATTATTCAGAATTTTTTTTTTTATGGGAGACCCAGCTTCACTTCTCTTTTTTGCCTGGGCGGGAATAACGTCCGCATGCTGCCCCCAAACTGCAGCGCATGCGTCAGGGTGCGTCTGTCGCACAATCCCTCTCCCTGCTCTTGTTTAGCATTGCCCTGCCGTGTGACAGAGATGATAAATGTCTGCTTTAGGGCCTTTTCACATTTTTGTGGTTAAAAGTGGAAAAATAATGCATGAAAAATGTATCCCTTTTAAATCCTGTGGAACATACCAGTGCGCTGTGGGCGTGGTGTGTCCTGCATGCTGCATTTTTAGTGCATGTGTAAAAGCCTCACCAAAAACCTACCTCCCCATTGAAATGAACCACTTGCCCTCTGGAGGATTCCCCCCCCCCTTCCTGACCAGGCCATTTTTTGCGTTACGGCTCTGCGTTACTTTACCTGACAATTGCGCGGTCATGCAACACTGCATGCAAAAAATTAAAATCACAGAGGCGATCAAATACCACCAAAAGAAAGCTCTATTTGTGGGGAAAAAAGGACATAAATTTCATGTGGGTGCAGCGTTGCATGACTGCGCAATTGTCAGTTAACGCAGCGCCGTAATGCAAACAATGGCCTGCTCAGGAAGGGGGGTAAATCCTCAGGAGGGCAAGTGGTTAACCAAAATGGTGTCCTGTGAGGTTTCAGTCACATCCACAGGCCCATTATTTTTCAGGCCCATCAATAAAACTTGCACTTCATTATCTCCTCATTAGCCAGCAGCTGTGGCATTGCTATGGCGGAAGTAAGCAGCTGATTGGTTGATATGTTCTACCAATCAGCTGACTGGTTGCTATGGCCAGCACTGTAAGTGAGATGATTGTAAGTCCTGAGTGGGATAGAGAACCTGTTCACCGGCTCTGAGGTAAATGTTCATGGTGCAGGACAGGTGAGATTGCACTGCTCCCTACTCTTCTCACACGATTTCTTTATGTTTTAATACGTTTAACTGACAATATTGAAATACATTGGATACTGATAGAGTAACATAAAAGGTTCACACGCTTCATACAGCAAAGCACATGCACTTTGCTGCATACGGAGGCTAGGCGCGCTTTGCGTCATACGGAGGCTAGGCGCGCTTTGCGTCATACGGAGGCTAGGCGCGCTTTGCTGCATACGGAGGTTAGGCGCGCTTTGCGTCATACGGAGGCTAGGCGCGCTTTGCGTCATACGGAGGCTAGGCGCGCTTTGCGTCATACGGAGGCTAGGCGCGCTTTGCGTCATACGGAGGCTAGGCGCGCTTTGCGTCATACGGAGGCTAGGCGCGCTTTGCTGCATACGGAGGCTAGGCGCGCTTTGCTGCATACGGAGGCTAGGCGCGCTTTGCTGCATACGGAGGCTAGGCGCGCTTTGCTGCATACGGAGGATACCTGCGCTTTACTGCATACGGATGCTACGTGCGCTTTGCGGTATTCGGAGGCTACGTGCGCTTTGCTGCATACGGGTCTAGGCGCGCTTTGTGGCATACGGAGGCTACATGCATGTGGGCAGTTTGGCCTACTAGGCTAGTGTCACATTTGCATGGTGTGAGAACTCAGCAAAATTCCCACCACATGCAGTCCAGTGCAGGTTTTTTTCTGCATCAAAAATGCATGGATAGTAGGATATATGGTTTCCAATGGCATAGTTCACACCGGTGTGGTCAGTCCCAGTACGTTCCAGTTCCAGAAATAAAGTAGAACATGTTGCATTTTTTCTCTGAACTGTACTGGAATGTGGCAAAATGTTATATTATTATATATTTTTTTTATTACCAAAGGAAAACTGGCCCAAAATAGTAAAAAAAAAAAAAAAAAGTTTTTAAATTTAGCTGTATATATCTTGACCTCCCTTAACCACTTCCCATCCGGCCCATGTACATAAACGGCCGGACGGGAGCAGTGCAGGAGAGGGTTGCCGTTCAAAAATGGCGCGCGCATTTTCAATTTGTGCATGCTCCATGGGAACACCGATTACTATACAGGACCTCTGTGCGAGGTCCCGATCATGTGATCACTGATTAGCCAATCAGTGATCACATGAAGAGTAGTAAGCAAGATGTCACTTCTGACATCATTGCTTACTACTAGTGAAATCTGTGAATGATCACAGAGGTCACATGGCTATTAACAGCCTTGTACCATGTGACAAGCTGTGACCAATCACAGCTCGCACATTATTTTTCAATGGCTGCAAGAATGCAGCCAGAGAGAAGGAGAAATGATTGCATTTACAGCCTTTATGGGTATAAAATCAATCAGTGTAAAAAAAAAAAAAAATCTTCATCATCCCCCACAAGTAGTACAGTGTCACTATGGTGACACTGTACTGCTAGGGGGACAGTATGTTAAAAAACAAAAACATTAATAATATTAAAAAATTTTAGAAATAAATTTGAAAAATTATAAATTTTGGTTATAAACTAATTTGGGTTATTTAGTTCTTTTTACTAAAAAGATAACCGAATACATTTTGGCAAGATTTATGATGAAATATTATTTATTTGCAAAATGTTATAAGAAAAACACTTTTTTTTTTTTATAATTTTTGAACATTTTCATTTATATAGCAAAAAAAATAAAAATCCCAGCGGTGAATAAATACCACCAAAATAAAGTTTTATCTGTCTCAAAAAATGCTAAAAAAATTCATATGGGTACAGTGTTGCATGACCGCTCAGTTGTCATTCAAAGTGTGATCGTGCTGAAAGATGAAAATTGGCCTGGACAGGAAGGGGGTGAAAGTGTCCGGACATGAAGTGGTTAACAGCTCATTTTAGGTGTCCAGTGTGGGTCCTGGTAAAATTTGTACTGCAGATACCCATAGCAACTGGCAGCATGTAGGACATTTCTGTCACTGGTGATGAGAGGGCTAAAATCTGGCTTCAGAGGATTTAGTACGTTAGCTGGTAGCAGGAGCTAAAGTATTTTTTGCTGGGCCTGTCATGTGGAGGTACAAAAAAAGTTACTTTTTTATTTATTTTTTTTTTTTTTTTCCTGTGCCGTTGTAGTGCTTTTGTGTAGTGTCTGTCCCAATAAGGGCTGGTTCACACCACAAACATGCAGTATAGATAGTATAGATGTGTTTCTGCATATGCATTTTTGGTGCTTTTTGTATTTTGTTTATTTATTTTTAACTGAAGTTTCCTGGGCTTTGGTTGTTAGGAGCCGACACACACCTGCATCCTAACAACCAGTGACTCCTTGCTATCAGGAGCAGGGATGAGTCATCAGTTGCTTAGGAGCCAACACCCACCTAAATGTAAACAAAAGGGTGTAGGGGAGGAAGGTTCTCCCCCAAAACCCCCCCCCCCAACCCTTTCCAGGCCCTGTTGGGTCCCTCCTGGGACAGGGAGTGTCTGTTTATTTAAAGTCAGCAGCACGGGCGGACTGACCATTTGGAAAGTCGGGGACTGCCCGAGGGTCCGGGGTCAGTAAGGGGCCCCATGAGATGCCCCTGGTACGTTTGCATAGGCTTTTTGGAGTTTGGGCAAGGACACAGGGGCCCCATGATTTCCTATTGCCCGGGGCCCCATGAGTTGTCAGTCCGCCCCTGGTCAGCAGCCACAGTTGTAGCTGCTGACTTTTAATTCTTCCACAGGTGATGGAAGAACCACTTTAACATCCAATGACTCATCTCTGCTGCTGCCACACACATCTGTGTGTGTATGTATATATATGTATATGTGTGTGTGTATATATGTATGTGTGTGTATGTATATATATGTATATGTGTGTGTGTATATATGTATGTGTGTGTATGTATATATATGTATATGTGTGTGTGTATATATGTATGTGTGTGTATGTATATATATGTATATGTGTGTGTGTATGTATATATATGTATATGTGTGTGTGTATATATGTATGTGTGTGTATGTATATATATGTATATGTGTATGTGTGTATATATGTATGTGTGTGTATGTATATATATGTATATGTGTGTGTGTATATATGTATGTGTGTATATATATGTGTGTATGTGTGTATATGTATTATACTTTTTTTTTCCATAATGTTTCTAGAGCAAGTGCAGTGTCACTATAGTGACACTGTAATTCTGTGGCTGTGATTCTGTACAATGGCTGGCTGCTCTGATATCGCTGTATATCAGTGCAAACAGTCATTGTTTCCCATCACTGCCATAGGAGTACAATGTCACCAGACCAGTGTAGCCAGTCACCGTGTCCCCAATCACCACTACACCAGTCACAGTGTCACCATAAGGTCTTGTTCAGATGGAAAGGAGGTGCTTTAACCCCTTGAACTCTGCACACTTTGGTAGGTGCTGTGCCGGCTGAAATCAACCGGGGGATATAATACCTGCCATTGCTGTGAAGAAAAGCATTGCAGCCACAGCATGTGTACACACTCAGCTGCAGCTAAAGGGGGTGCAGCAGCTGGGGGGGGGGTGGGTCCTTAATTGTGCAGCCAGTCACAGTGTCTCCAATCACCACCAAGTCACAGTGTGCATTGCAAACTCGCACATTATGAAGGACTTACCTTAGAACGAAAACCCTCCAGCGGAGCGCTGTCCCTGGTGCAGAGGCTTCCATTTTCACCCGGTCTTCCCGGTTCACGAGCTCCGGCTGTCTGACTGGCCAAGCCGCGATGACGTCACTCCCGCGCATGCACCAAGGAGTCTCTGGCCACGGCACAGTGCTCTGAAAGAATAGCATGGGTATGCCGTTCCTTTAGAGTGCATGCACCAGCTGTCAAAAACAGTGCATATCTCCTGAAAGGGGCACATTTAGGAGATATTCATTTTACCTACAGGTAAGTTTTATTATAAGTGGGTTTACTTCCACTTTAAGTATTTGGGTTATTATAGGGATCACCACCTCTGTCCAGAATTAGGGCAAACTAAGAAGTGAAGAGGGACGGAGGGATTGGGTTCCAAAAGAGGGACAGTCCTTCCAAATCAGGGACAGTTGGGAGGTATGGCAATATCTATGGCAGTTTGCATGCTGGTGCATCCTGCCTAGGTCCCAAGAACTCCTACTCCTCCAGGCTGATATCCACCAAGCAAGGCTTCTTGATAGCTGCCTAACTCCTCCTAAGTTGCCTGCTTGCATCAGGAGAAAGGGTGTTGTGATATTTTCAGGAAGCTATGTACAGCACCCTGTCGCCCTTGAGCCAGGATCTGCCTGTGCTGCAAACAGAAGAACAGAGACCCAGTGATGACTGTGAAACAGGATTTATCTAAAAATGTCATTATCATTTTGATGAAAGGGGGGGGGGGGGGGGGGAAGGAGGAACCAGAGAAGGCAAAATATACATTGATTAAACTTCAGTTTTAACACCAGGCATATTGTCAGGGGTCCCTATAAAGTTAGAGACAATCAGACAACTAGCCCTGTTTTAGGAGGTCACAATGACAGGTTTTGTATTTTATTATTTCCTTTTATTTTAGCCTGCAGATGTCTGAAGAACATCCTGTTCAGCAAGCCTGTTTACAAAGCATCTTGGAAAATGTTGACAGGATTTCAAGAGCCTCCTTAGCAGCCAACAGCTCCAGTCTGGAAGTAGTAAGTACCAATTTTAAAGTGTAAATGTAAACCCTACTATTGACCTTCGTTATTTGCTCTCTTGTGGTATGTTTAATGTGTCATTGGAAGCATTTTGTTCTATCTGTTTGATAAGTGGAAAAAAACCTGATGATCTTGTTGAAAATTCAGAGCTGCCCTGTCTTTTCTCCACACTTCTGTGTTATCTCGAAGATCGCCCCTAGTTCTTATGTTGGAATACAGAATAATAACACTTTATGTTGCAGAGATTCGAGAGTAGGAATGGTTGAGTCGCTTAGCAGAAGACCCTAAAAGCTGGGTATATACACTAGGAGGTTTTTTTTTTTTTTTTTAACCAGCAGGTTGAACGAAAAAGAACAACTTGCCAAACCCTGCATTCAAACAAGCAAGGATCTCCCTCGCTGCACTATTCTGACAGTGGGGACCCCCCCCCCCCCTTTCCTGCCAGAATACACTGATCAGCACTGTAGCTGCTAATTAAATGCTGGTTTTCCAGCAGGAGCATTATGGAAGCCGGTCTAACGATTGAATAGATGCAATATGGCCAGCCCACAACAGCACTTATTAGCTGAGTGCATTTCTGGCAGATCCAAAGGTATTTTTCTGTACTTGCGGGATCTTTTAAAGAAGTATAACACAGGGAAATGTGCATGTTTTGCAGATATATACTTCATGTTTGTCTTTTTATTTTGCCTTGACAAACACTTTAAAGCACATTTTCAGACCACAAGCTAAATCATCTGAATTTATTTATAGGGAATATATAGCCTGTTCAATTTAAGCTAAACATGAAAGATTAACTAGACAAACGTATTTTTATCTATTTGTTAATTGTCATGAGCTGCATATACAAAAAAAGATGCAGGCCTGTTAAACTCGTTGTGGTGTGTCAGCAGCTCATGCAAACCAATATACTGTATTTACAAATCATGTACTGTATACAGTACATGATAGAAGCCATACTTCACTCACCGCAGGATATGTTATACCATAATTCTTGGAATTAGATTACAATTATCTGTTTAAAAGTGATTCAAATTGCCTGAAAATTGCAATGTGTATGGAACAACCACAGCTTCAACTTTACAATATTTACTTTTATCTTTTTTCTTATTTACTATACATAAATAGATTATTTTTCTGCTTTTGACATGTTTGTGAAAGTATTATTTAAAGCGGAGTTCCAGTTGAATAAAAACAAAAACTGTAGCTGCTGACGTTTAAAATACAGACACTCACCTGTCCCTCGGTCCAGCGGTGTCCTCACCATGGCAGGTTTCACTGATCGTCTTCTGTTCCCTGCGCTGGCATCTTCAGTGTGGGCACCCGGCTGTGACAACTTGCGGCTTCACAGCCGGGTGCCCACTGCACATGTTCGAGTAGCGCTGCGCTTTGTGAATGATCCCGTAGTCTTCTGGGACCTGTCCCGTGGGGAGGGAGGGGGGGAGGACAACTTCCACTTCCGATCACCTTAGGCGATCGCAGCGGAATTGGGAGTAGGTACCTGTCAAATTCGGGTAACCGCTTCCCCTCACACACACACATACACACACTTCCCAAAGGTGTCAATCCTGAATGGGGAGTGGGGAACAAAGGGGCTTAAAGCAGAAATTCCCTTTTTGGGTGGAGCTCCGCGTTAAGAATCTGTGTAGTGTTTGATGTATGAAATGGATGCTGATTCATACATGGAAGAGTGCACATCTGGCTTTATTTTTGGCTTGGCTATGTTTCGCTTTTACGTATTTTAATAGAGTAGTACGGGTCAGATGCTGCAGCTGTTCACTGGCTCTAAATCAAGAACTGAGTGATCAAAGACCACTAATCACTCACTTCTCAGTCTTCAGTGAGCAAAGAGCCAGTGACTGTTAGCCACCGACTCTCTGCTCTGCCCCACCAGCGCTCACTGGAGCACCAGGCTGTGGAGGGGCGAAAGTGGCTGGCTCAGGCTCTCAGCGGCCTGCCGAGAGGCTGAGCCAGCTTCTGGTCAGGCACCTGGGTAGATCCCAAGATTATTGTTGGAATCCCTGCAGAACTAAACCAGCTCTATGATGTCAGCTAACAGCGAGCTTTAGCCCACGGCTGGCTGAATCTGGGACACAGAGTACTAAGTGCACTCCTGTGATCCCCAGAAGAAGTATGGTCAAAAAAGCTTTGGCCATATTTCTCCTTTACGGCCTACAGATTATGTTCTATATTGTGTTCTAAATTATTTATATAAAGTCTTTATTTTACAAATTAATATTTAATATGGGGTGCTTCCATGACAATCTGTTATGTAAATCGGTGTCCAAGAATGAGAATGACTTGGTGTACAACGATCAAGCTGTCATTATCTAATTGGTAAGCTGTCAAAACACTATTCCATGCTGAAACCACCTTCTGGACATGAGTATTGAACCATCTACCGCCTCTCAGTTTTCAGCATTTTTTTTAGCTTAAAAAAAGCTAGGGTGCAAAGTCTATATTGTGCAAAAATGTGTTTTAAGTTTTGAATCGAGTGGTAAAGAGTGACAATTTCTATCAGGTCTTTGTTGTACAAAACAAAAGAACAAGTGAGGCGCACTGATTAGTGCAGGTAAAGCTATTTATTGACAATCAGAGATGAGCTCAGGCATGTTCAGATACTAATCTAAAAGGACCTCCGCTATCAATCTAGGAAGCTGTCACTGTGGACATTTACCATGTATACAAGCCAATTGGCTGGGAAATGCCTCGGCCGCATATAATTGGTGGTCCACAGTGACCGATTCCTGGCAGGATAGCTCAGATGGGGTTGGACTAGTATCCAATCATGCCTGAGCCCATCACTATTATCAATAACAAAAAATAAAGAATTTGTACCTTGAGCTGATGTTGGCAGTGTTAACACTAAGCCCTGGTTCACACTAGCACGATTTCAGATGCGACTTGTGTTGCACAGAATTGCATGACAAGGGAAATCCACATTGTTTTTAATAGTATATTAAATTGTATTGTAATTATACCATCTGCCCTTACGTTGTAAAGGGCAGTGCAAACTGTTGGCGCTATATAAATCCCGTATAATAATAATAATAGTGTCCGTTCACATCAATGTGACTCGGCACAATGCAATTCGGGAAAAGGTTTCTGTACTACTTTGGCGTGATTCCAATTCAGTTTTTGGTCCCATAGAATATACAAGCCTTATCAAAGTTGCATCGAAGTAGCATGACATAATCGCAATGAAAGTCAGCTCAAAAACGTATTGCAGCAGTGTGAACCTAGCCAACATCTGGCAATTCATATTTAAGCCGACCATATACTGTTCACTTTTTTCATTTAACTGAACCAATTCCTCCATCTATGAATACAAGGTGGATGGGGGAATCCTTCCCACTGCACTATTGTATTCTGACAGCTGAGAGACTCCTCACCAGGGGCAGACTGACCATTTGGAAACTCGGGCACTGCTCGAGGGCCTGGGGTCAGTAGGGAGCCCCATGAGATGCCCCTGGTACCTTTTTCATAGGCTTTTTTGAGTTTGGGCAAAGACACAGGGGCCCCATGATCCCATATTGCCCGGGGGCCCCATGAGTTGTCAGTCCGCCCCTGCTCCTCACTGTCAGAATACACAGATCTGCACTGCAGCCATTGACAGCAGCAGCCGCTAATCAAGCAGCTTTTATCCGATAGGGCAGCTGAACAGAAGTCAGTCAGTAGATCGACTTTTGTTCAACTGCAACAGCCACACATGGATCAAAATTAGGCCAGTCCCTGCTGAAACAGCTGAATTTCGATCCATCTATGGCCACCTTTACATACTCAGAGTTGCCATCACCCAAGCTGGATTAAAATGATTCCCTCAGGGTAATTTTGTTGGCTTGGAAGAAATTGCTCCAAGAAAGTATTTGAGTTCAGCAAATTTACAGCTTTCTGCTTATGGAAAATAGCAGTGTTACATGTCCTATCTATACTTACAGGCTTCCAGCATTTGCCCTTTTGATCGGGCATCATTAGATTTGTTCATGAAGATTGCTCACTTCTCATCCAAATCTTCAGCCTTGCCTATAGTAGCCTGAACACACTTCCACAGCAGTTTGGACTTCTAATGCTCTATTTTCCAAATCCACAGCTTTTCTAGCAGAATCTTGCAAACACTTGGAAACACTGCAAGTTTCTTGTCAATAATTCCTTTTTGACATTGGGGTTGATTTACTAAAACTGGAGAGTGCAAAATCTGGTGCAGCTGTGCATTGTAGCCAATCAGCTTCAGTTTGTTCAGCTAAGCTTTGACCATGCACATCTGCACCAGATTTTGCACTCTCCAGTTTTAGTAAATCAACTTCAATGTCTTTTCCTCATTTTGGATTGACTCATTTAGAGCATGAAGGAAATGCCAACCAAACACAGCTACTGCTTCGTCTTTCCCCTGCTGAACCCAAAACTAAAGTCTGAGGAAACAAAATCAGACATAATTCTATTAGAAACTGAGCTTTGTTGTGTTAAAAAATAAACATTTATTGTGTATGTCCCCAAAGTCTGTACTTTTTTTTTTTCTTTGCCATTGGTTATTGCTGGAGCTGACCATGTCTGTCTCACTAGGGTTGGTGCCATCACATGGTGAGTGCAGAGAAGGTGGATATGTGGTTCTATATTTTTTTGCATAGTTTGTATGATTTGATATGTTTGTTGGATTGATAAAGATGGGCTGAGCGATTTTCTAAACTTCAGATACCATAAATAGTAATTTTTAAACACGTTCTTCTGTTTTGACACCTGTGAATTTGTAGGAAAGGTGCAGTCTGTATTCTCCACTGCAGGTGGCGCTGGACTGCAGCACTAATGCAGAGGGGGATGGAAGTGGAGAGAAACTGTGTTTCTCCATGACTTCCTCAGTCACACATGACAGTGATCCAATTGGATGCTCTGGTCCCATGTGACCCTGGTTGCCACATTGGGTGAAGCGGAGTCTATTTGAGACTTTGACCCGGTGTTTTGGTGTGCTCTATGGGACTGGCTAGAGTAGGGAAAGGTTCCTCATCCCTCAGGGACAGAGCTAGCAACACGGAAAGGTTATGGAGGAGAAGGCAAAGAATGGGGACTAATGTCTGTCTACCTTCACAGGAAGCTTCCCCTTTGGGTTGAACCGGCCAGGCCATACTCTGTTCCTCTTGGCAGATGCCTCACTGAGTCTACATACCTCTGTTACTACACTGTATTACTGTGGGTGTTCCCGGTCGGGTGAACCTCCCCGCTGGGTCTGGTTGTACTGTTGATTTACTTTAACAATACATTGTCTTTGGCAAATCGAGGCTCCATGTACTTGGTGTCCGCCACACCATGCTGCACAAACCTAACAGATGCCTCAAACTTTCACATATTGACGAAATGCTTTTGACTGCTGTGCAGCCATGCAGACTTCATGGTATGTGTACAGTGACTACTACGGAAACATATGTAAGACTTGGAAATATCACCTTGGTGTATGTTTTATCACCACCTCACTCACCCACTAGGCACCCTCCTACTTCCACAAACTGCCAACACCCCCTCAATCTAATACCTGTCCCCCTGCTCCCCACAACCACCCTTCCATTCTCGTGTGCACTCCTGAACGCCCGACAGCAAGCTCACCTCCATCCATGACCTCTTTATCTCCCGCTCCCTCAACCTCCTAGCGGTCACCGAAACCTGGATCCAAGCCACTGACTCTACCTCCCCTGCAGCACTCTCCTATGGAGGCCTCGTCTGGACCCATTCACCCAGACCGTGCGGTCTTAGAGGTGGTGGGGCTGGTATGCTCTTGTCATCGCTGAGCACCTTCCAGGTCCTCCCAAACCCCCCCTCTCTATCCTTCTCCTCCTTTGAGGCCCACTGCATCCGACTATTCTCTCCAACCCCTCTGAGGATTGCAGTAATCTATTGGCCTCCTGGACCCGTATCCCACTTCCTCAACGATTTCTCCGCCTGGTTACCCTTCTTTCTCTCCTCAGAGCTACCCACCATCATCCTTGAAGACTTCAATATCCCTATCAACGTCAATAACCCGGCTACATCCCAACTCCTCCACCTAATCTCTTCTTTTGCACTCACACAATGTACACAGTCCCCCACCCACTCCGACGGGAACACCCTGGACCTTGTTTTCTCTCATCTCTGCACCCCCCACAACATCACAAACACCCTTTTTCCTCTCTCTGACCACAACCTCATTACGTTCTCCATCCTCAAACATCCCCCCCCACCCCACCAAACGTCAAACCATCACCAACCGTAATCTCTGTAACCTGAACCCTGCCCCTCTCCACTCTGCAGCTGACCGACTTTACGACAGTATCCTCCCACTGTCCTGCCTTGACCTGGCCACTACTGCTTATAACAACTCGCTGTCAGCCTCCCTAGACTCCTTAGCACCCCTAACCACACGAAGAATTAGACCCCGACCGCTTCAACCCTGGCAGAATGACCACACCAAAAATCTTAAACGACGCAGTCGTGCTCTGGAGCGATCATGGCGCAAAACCAGATTCCAACAAGCGTTCACCCTATACAAATCTGCCTTCCTCACCTATACCTCCTCCCTCCACGCTGCCAAACAAGCCTACTTTGTAACCCTCATCAATACCCTCGCCTCCAGTCCTCGCCGGCTCTTCTCTACTTTTAACTCCCTACTCTCTCCCCCCACCTCCACCCAGTACCTCACTCACCGTCCACGAGATTGCTAAGTACTTCCAAAACAAGATCGATGCAATTCGTACGGACATCGCCACTGCTCAGACTCCCACCCCACCTAGCCTCCCTCCCATGATAACCCCCGCAACACTCCCCTCCTCTGACCTCGCAACTGCCCAGACCCCCACCCCACTTACCATCCTGCACACTAAAACCCCCCCAACACTCCACTCCTTCGACCTTGCTACCACTGAAGAGGTCACTAAGGTCTTCTCTGAAGCCCGCCTCACCACCTGCCCTCTTGACCCTGTCCCCACACAACTCCTACGGTCACCCTCCTCCTCCATCCTACGCTCCCTCACTCACATCTTCATTCTCTCCCTCTCTACTGGTGCATTCTTCTCCCCTCTAAAGCACGCGCACATCACTCCCATACTTAAAAAACCCTCCCTGGACCCCACCGACCTGAACAACCTTAGACCCATCTCCCTGCTGCCATATACATCCAAACTCCTCAAGCACTTAGTCTATAATCGCCTAAGCTCCCGCCTCAACGACAACAACCTCCTTGATCCCCTACAGTCTGGCTTCCGTCCCCTACACTTCGCCGAAACCGCCCTACTCAAACTCACCAATGACCTGCTAACTGCCAAAGCTAATGGCCACTACTCAGTGCTCCTACTCCTCGACCTCTCCGCAGCCTTTGACACAGTTGACCACCCCCTTCTCCTTAAAAAACTATACTCGCTTGGTATAAGAGACTCCGCTCTCTCCTCCTATGTATCCTAGCGCTACTTCAGTGTTACCTATAATGCTGCCACCTCCCCCTCTCTCCCCTTCTCTGTTGGGGTCCCTCAAGGCTCTGTCCTTGGGCCCCTCCTCTTCTACACCTCCTCCCTTGGCCAGCTGATACACTCCCATGGCTTCAACTACCACCTCTACGCCGATGACACGCAAATCTACCTCTCTACCCCTCACCTCACCCTTTCAGTCTCTGCCCAAATCACCTGCCTACTGAACGACATATCAGATTGGATGTCACTCCATTTCCTCAAATTAAACATTTCCAAAACCGAGCTCCTAGTTTTCCCCCCAGCCCGCGCCCCCCACCCTCTCCATCACGACCAACAACGCCACCATCAGTCCCACCCCGCAAGCCAAAGTTCTAGGTGTCACTCTAGACCCCAATCTGTCCTTCCAGCCCCATGTCCATTCGCTGGCAAATTCATGCAGGCTCCACCTCCGCAACATCTCCAAAATACGCTCGTTCCTAACCCCGGAAACTACAACGCAACTCATTCACTCCCTTGTTATCTCACGACTCGGTTACTGTAACTCCCTCCTAGCCAGCCTACCCCAACACAGGCTATCCCCGCTTCAGTCTATCCTGAACTCTGCGGCCAGACTCATCCACCTTACCAACCGCTCCATACCCGCCACTGTCATTCCCTCCACTGGCTTCCGATTGCCCAACGCATAAAATTCAAATTACTAACATTGACGTACAAAGCTATTCATAATACTGCCCCAAACTACCTCACCGACCTGATATCCAAATACCACCCAACACGTACTCTTCGCTCCTCACGAGACCTCCTATTCTCTAGCTCCCTGGTCTCCTCCTCCCATGCCCGACTCCAGGACTTCTCCAGGGCTTCCCCCATCCTCTGGAACTCACTACCCCAATCTATCAGACTGTCACCTACCCTCCTCACCTTTAGGCGCACCCTGAAAACCCATTTCTTCAGAGAAGCCTACCCCACCCAACCTAACTGCTGATCTTCTCCACTCCTCCTACCACCCCATCCCCCACAGCCATTTTCTCCTGTACCACTATCCCCTCCCTCATAGATTGTAAGCTCCAAGGAGCAGGGCCCTCAAACCCCTCGTGTATTGTATTGTTATTGTATTGTCTCATGTACTGTCTCCCACTCTAATGTACAACGCTGAGCAAACTTTTTGGCGCTATATAAATACTGTATAATAATAATATTGCATTAGGAGAATATTTGTTTTTCCTCATCCTACATTCTATTATTGTGTCACAGAAGGATCTACTACTACCAGCAGATTGGCCTCACCAAAGAACTTTCCTTTTCTGATTTATAGGATGCTTTTTGGTTGTGTTTAGCACATTCCTCTAGGCCATTCAAACCAAAATATGGGTTCATCAGAGTACTCTCCTTCTTCCTTTTTTTTTTTTTTTTTTTTCAGATAAAACTCACACCAAGTATATTTTTTGGCAAAACAAATCTAGTCTTGCAGCTAGGGCCTTCCCATAGGCAAACTAGGCTGCCGCTTTTGGCACACTGCCACCTTGGGGCACCTGGGTGCAGTACAGGCCGGCACTCTGTGTAGGATGCTGCCACGTCATGAATGATCCTTCAGCTGAGCAGAGGTGCGACAGAGGGGAGGAAGAAAGGATAGAGGAATATGCCAGGTGTCTGGTGCCAGTGTAGCAGGTGAGCTGCCACTCCTTCCAATGTTCCTCTCAGACTCAGTCCCTTACTGCAAGTTGGCTGGCCGCTGCTGATAATTGTGGAGTTCCAGCCCTTCTCTTCCCATTCAGCAGCGGAGGTAGAGCTGCACCTGCGGAGGAAGGTAATGTCTGACTCTGATGCCTTGTGTCTGTGTGAGTATGACCCGACCGGCCAGACACCCATCACATGTGCAATGTGTCAGTGATTGATGACATCATCACGATCCCACAGCCTGCTCTTCTAGTGCCTGCTGATCTGTGTCAGTGGTGATGGTGTGTTGTGTTGGATCTGTCACTGTTCAGAATCATTCATTTCAACTGCCTGCTGTCAGTGTTTTATCTTCCCTCACCCCCAAGCCTGGGATCTGTCAGTGTGTGGATCCATCATCCATCATTCACTGCAACTGTCACCCTGCCACTGCCAGCCACAGATACAGTACATTTATGCCTGTCCGTGACACTGATTTTGTCTTCAATATTGGTGCTGGTGGCATTTTATGGTACTTATTTTTGCAAATTAAAACAAATGTAGTAGTTTCATGTTCTGTTGATGTTAATATTTTCTGTGTTTTTATTTTTTATTTTTTTTGGAGGGGAGAGCAAGTATCTGGTCTTGCCTACGGTGCAAAATAGTCTAGCTCCAGCCCTGCTTGCAACGCATCAAAGGCCTTGCTCTCCACTGCTTTATTGGTCTTTGTGTACTGCATGGAAGGAAGGTGGGCAGGTTGGGACTCGGGAAGCAGCTTTCCCTGTGCACATCTCTGCCCTTTACTGCCTGCTCCAGCTCTGTAGCTCTGTAGAATTTGTGTTTAAAGACAAATAGCTGTCGAGTCTGTACTAGAATACTACAAAAAATATAGCAGCTGCCTTCTCCTGCCTAGCCACCCTTTTCAAGACTAGGCAGTGCTGCTGTGCTTCTCACTGCCGACAGGCGTAGTAAGTGACACTGCTGTCACATCTGCTGTCAGCCTATAGTGGCAGAGCATAATCCAAGATTATCATGGGGCCCCCATGCATGCCCAGGGGGGCCCATGCATTAGGCTATCTCTGCCTCCATGTGAGTGTTGATGTAAGCTTGCGTATCTGGTCCTTTTTTAATAGACTATTGTATTTTTCAATCAAACAGCTGCCTGTGGATGGTATAGGATTTGGCACAGTCAGTCAACACCCCGGGCGCAACATTTAGAGGGGGTGCAGAAATTAGTCCCGTGTGTGCTGGGTGCCTGTGTCTGATGCCCTAGCTGGACTCCGGGCTGCTGTGTACAGGGTGTTGGCGCTCTCTGGGAAGACCAAGCCTTGCCGTTGCCTCTCCATCAGCCGGTCTATGAGCGCTGGTTCGGGGAGATAATGTGAGCAATATGGCAGGATGGCAGACACGGGATGGAAGGACAAGCCTGATTGCTGGCAGCTCTGAGCTGGGGAAACGTTTTCCAACTCCGCCAGAGCCACTCTGGCAATTAGTGAGAGCTCGGACCTCCCTTCACTCTCCTCAGAGGCTGTCCCCACACACTCGTTCCTGCTGTCACCCATCGGAGATCGTATCTAGGTCCTCTTCCTCCCACACTCCAAAGACCTGCTGGTAGGTTAACTGGCTCTAAATCAGCCCTAGTATATGTATGTATGGATGTGAGGTTAAGGATCTTAGACTGTACACTCCTTGAGGGTTAGGGACGGATGTGAATGTGCAATATATATGTAAAGTGCTGTGTAAATTGACAGCACTATATAAGTACCTGTAGAAATAAGAAAATAAAATCTGTCAGGAGGCAGAAGATCATGGCCAGCGGACTACTATGTCCTAGGAAGAGAAGTGAGTGAGCCATAGACACGATGCAAAGTCTGTAATGGGGTTGGAATTTGTGCAGGGAGGAAATTTGTGAATAGTGTGGGTGTACGTTGTGTAGAGGAGAGCGCTGTGTCTAGGGGGGAGATTTGTGAAGAATTGGGGAGGGGGGGGGGGGTTGTGATGAGGTGAGAGCTGTGAAGGGGGGGAGGCGGGGGTTTGTGAAGAGTGTGTGAGCTGTGAAGTGTGTGGAGGGAATTTGTGCAGAGGTGAGAGTTGTGAAGTGTGTGTGGGGCGGGGGGGATTGTGAAGTGTGTGTGTGTGAGTTTGTAAAGTGTGTGGGGGGGGGAGAGGGGGGTTATGTGAAGTGTGTGGGGGGGAGGATTGTGAAGTGTGTGTGTGTGTGGGGGGGGGGATTTCGAAGTGGGGGGGGATTGTGAGGAGTGTGTGTGGTGGGATAGGATTGTAAAGAGTGTGTGTGTGTGTGTGTGTGTGTGTGTGGGGGGGATAGGATTGTGAAGAGAGAGAGAGTGTGTGTGTGTGTGTGTGTGTGTGTGGGGGGGGGGGGGGGGTGTGAGAGGATTGTGAAGAGTGTGTGTGTGTGGGGGAAGAGGATTGTGAAAAGTGTGTGTGTGTGTGTGTGTGTGTGTGTGTGTGTGTGGGGGGGGGGGGGGGAGGATTGTGAAGAGCGTGTGTGTGTGGGGGGGGAGAGGGGAGGATTGTGAAGAGCATGTGTGTGTGTGGGGGGGGAGAGGATTGTGAAGAGCGTGTGTGTGTGTGGGGGGGAGAGGATTGTGAAGAGTGTGTGTGTGTGGGGGAGAGGATTGTGAAGAGTGTGTGTGTGTGTGGGGGAGAGGATTGTGAAGAGTGTGTGTGTGTGTGTGGGGGAGAGGATTGTGAAGAGTGTGTGTGTGTGTGTGGGGGAGAGGATTGTGAAGAGTGTGTGTGTGTGTGTGGGGGAGAGGATTGTGAAGAGTGTGTGTGTGGGGGGGAGAGGATTGTGAAGAGTGTGTGTGTGGGGGGGAGAGGATTGTGAAGAGTGTGTGTGTGGGGGGGAGAGGATTGTGAAGAGTGTGTGTGTGGGGGGGGAGAGGATTGTGAAGAGTGTGTGTGTGGGGGGGAGGATTGTGAAGAGTGTGTGTGTGGGGGGGGGGAGAGGGGAGGATTGTGAAGAGCATGTGTGTGTGTGGGGGGGAGAGGATTGTGAAGAGCGTGTGTGTGGGGGGGAGAGGATTGTGAAGAGCGTGTGTGTGGGGGGGAGAGGATTGTGAAGAGCGTGCGTGGTGGGGGGGAGAGGATTGTGAAGAGCGTGCGTGGTGGGGGGGAGAGGATTGTGAAGAGCGTGTGTGTGTGGGGGGGGAGAGGATTGTGAAGAGCGTGTGTGTGTGTGTGGGGGGTAGAGGATTGTGAAGAGCGTGTGTGTGTGTGTGGGGGGTAGAGGATTGTGAAGAGCGTGTGTGTGTGTGTGGGGGGTAGAGGATTGTGAAGAGCGTGTGTGTGTGGGGGGGAGAGGATTGTGAAGAGCGTGTGTGTGGGGGGGAGAGGATTGTGAAGAGCGTGTGTGTGGGGGGGAGAGGATTGTGAAGAGCGTGTGTGGTGGGGGGGGAGAGGATTGTGAAGAGCGTGTGTGTGTGTGTGGGGGGGGGGAGAGGATTGTGAAGAGCGTGTGTGTGTGGGGGGGGGAGAGGATTGTGAAGAGCGTGTGTGTGTGTGTGGGGGGCAGAGGATTGTGAAGAGCGTGTGTGTGTGTGTGTGTGTGTGGGGGGGAGAGGATTGTGAAGAGCGTGTGTGTGGGGGGGAGAGGATTGTGAAGAGCGTGTGTGTGGGGGGGAGAGGATTGTGAAGAGCGTGTGTGTGGGGGGGAGAGGATTGTGAAGAGCGTGTGTGTGTGGGGGAGAGGATTGTGAAGAGCGTGTGTGGTGGGGGGAGAGGATTGTGAAGAGCGTGTGTGTGTGGGGGGGGGGAGAGGATTGTGAAGAGCGTGTGTGTGGGGGGGAGAGGATTGTGAAGAGCGTGTGTGTGTGGGGGGGAGAGGATTGTGAAGAGACTTTTTTTTGGGGGGAGGATTGTGAAGAGTGTGTGTGTGGGGGGGGGGAGGATTGTGAAGAAGTGAGAGCTGTGTGTGGAGGGATTTGTGAAGAGGTGAGAGCTGTGTGTGTGTGTGGGGATTTCTGAAGAGGTGAGAGCTGTGTGTGGGGAGATTTGTGAAGAGGTGAGAGCTGTGTGTGTGTGTGTCTTTGTGAAGAGGTGAGAGCTGTGTGTGTGTGTGTCTTTGTGAAGAGGTGAGAGCTGTGTGTGGGGGGATTTGTGAAGAGATGAGAGCTGTGTGTGGGGGGATTTGTGAAGAGGTGAGAGCTGTGTGTGGGGGGATTTGTGAAGAGGTGAGAGCTGTGTGTGGGGGGATTTGTGAAGAGGTGAGAGCTGTGTGTGGGGGGATTTGTGAAGAGGTGAGAGCTGTGTGTGGGGGGAATCGTGAAAATTAATGAGAGGGCAATTGGAATAATGAGTTCCCCCTAGAAGAGGTTATTATTGTCATTCTTTCCGCCCAACCTATAATCCTGGAGTTATTGGCTGCCTGCTCTGCTGTAAGTAAGACAGAGTTAGGGGGTGCAAATAATTTGCCTTGCCCTGGACACTGACAACCAACACTACATGACTGAGTACAAAATTTTAATTGCGTCAATTCATGAAAGAACATCAAGCATAAAATCATAAGTTCATTCAGAAGATGGTTTTTAAATTACATGTATAGACATTTTTTTCTCTTGCGTTCATTGACTGACACAGTGCCTTCCTCCTTTAACATTAACAAAGCAGGGTTTTATAGCCATACCTACTGGAGTAGGACAAAAGGCAGAAAAAAAAGGCTTGGCACCACCTATGGGCAGTCCTGTCTGGGTATAAAACCCCCTCTGCTATAGATCTCCATTCGGGAAATCCCCTTGCTTACGCTTTTGCAAAAGGTTGCCTTCCTTGTCACTATCACTTCTGCTCGGAGGGTGTTGGAGTTGGCAGCCTTGTCCTGTAAGCCGCCTTATATGGTTTTACACAAAGACAAGTTGGTGCTTTGGCCTTCCCCTTCATTTTTGCCAAAGGTGGTATCGGATTTTCATTTAAATGAGGATATTGTTGTTCCCTCACTGTATCCTCGACCAACGCACCCTAAAGAGGTGACCCTGCATTCCATGGATGTGGTCTACATGATTTGCGTGTACTCTCCGACTCTCTTTTCGTCCTCACGGATGGTCCAAAGAAGAGCCTGGAGGCATTGTCTGCACTATTTCTCATTGGATTCAGCAGACGATTGTTCAGGCATATGCTGTTAAGGGGCAGGAACCTCTCTTCCCAGTTACGGCGCACTCCACTAGGGCAGTTAGCACCTCCTGGGAGTTCCAACATCAGGCGTCTATTTCACAAGTTTGCAAGGCGGCGACCTGGTCGTCTGTGCACATGTTTTATAAAGTTCTAAGTGGCTAAATGGTTAGCACTTCTGCCTGGCAGCACTAGGGTTGTTGGTTTACATCCCAACTACAGCACCACCTGCCTGGAGTTTTCATGTTCTCCCTGTGCCTGCGTGGTTTTTCCTCCACGTACTCCAGTTTCCTTCCAAACCCCGAAGACATGATGGTAGGTTAATTGGATCCTGTCTAAATTGTCCCTAATATGTGTATGTATGAATGTGAGTTACGGACCTTAGATTGTACACCCCTTGAGGGTTAGGGATTGATGTGAATGTACAAAATATATGTCAAGCGCTGCATAAATTGACGGCACTATAGAAGTACCTGAAATAAATAAGTTCTATAAAGCTGGTGTATTGGCATCCTCTAATGCTAGTTTTGGCCGCAAAGTGTTGCAGGTGGCTGTTTAGGGCTCCTGGGCCTCCCCTTTTGGATCTTTGGAAGTGTTTGCTTGTTGCCCTGGGGGTTCTTTTCTTTTTACATTGTATGGTTGCCCTCCCCTCACTCTGGCACTGCTTGGGGACATCCTTGCTTCGTTAATGTTAAAGGGGAAGCCGCTGTGTCCGTCAATGAATGTAAGCGTAAACAGGATTTTTTTTGTACTCGCCGTAAAATCCCTGTCTCTGAGTTCATTGACAGACACAGCACCCACCCCTCTAAGGAGATCTCTTCTTTAACCCTGCTTGTGACGTAATGAAGACCTATAGCAGAGAGGGGGTTTTATACCTAGGGAGGACTGCCCATAGGAGGTGCCAAGTGTTTTTTTTTTTTCTGCTTAGTGTCCTACTCCAGTAGGTGGAGCTATAAATTCTTGCTTCGTTCATGTTAAAGAGGAAGCCGCTGTGTCCGTCAATGAACTCAGAGAAAGGGATTTTACTGTGAGTACAAAAAAATCCCATTTTTTTTTGGATAGAGTTGAAAAGAGTTAAATCCCTAGTCAGAATTTTATTTTGGGAAATTTGTGCCATTGGGGAAATATCCCTTTTACTTTTTGTCTTTGAAAAGCATCAGGAAGTAAGAGGAAACCTTTTCAATGTATGTGGGAATCTTCGATTTACTATTTAGTTCTTGTGACAACCTTCAATTTTGAATTTTCCCTTATTTTTTTGTTCGTTGACAATGGTCAAGATTAGTGAACAGAGTCCCTGTGAGACAGACACAGACAGCACTAAAAACATGACAGAGGGTCTTGCCCTTCCCCAATATCTATTAAAACTAAAAAGATTAAAAAAAAAAAAAAAATGTTGCCTTTAGAAACACATTAACCACTTGCCTACCGGGCACTTTTACCCCCTTCGTGCGCAGGCCAATTTTCAGCTTTCAGTGCTGTTGCACTATGACAATTGCGGGGTTATGCAACATTGTACCCATACGAAATTGTTATAATTTTTTTTCCACACAAATAGTGCTTTCCTTTGGTGGTATTTAATCGCCACTGGGGTTTTCATTTTTTGCACTATAATCAAAGAGCAAAAAAAAAAAGTTTTTCTTTGTTTCTATTGTAAAATTTTTCAAACAAGTCATTTTTTTCTCCTTCACTGATGTGCGTTGATGAGGCTGCACTGATAGGCTGCAATGATGAGGTGGCACTGATGATGCTGCACTGACAGGAGGCACTGATGGGCACTGACAGGTGTTACTTATGGGCAGATGTGTGCAACTCCTGGGTGGCACTGCTGGGCGGCACTGATGATCAGGGCACTGATCATCAATGTGGGTGTCCTCTGTGACATTTGCCGGTTATTGGCTGTACTTCCTCACGCTGTGACAGTGTGAGGAAAGTGCTGCCAATAAGCGGCATCTGTATTTACTTTGTGATCTGTTGTGTCATTGGACACAGCTGATCACGTGGTAAAAGGCCACTGTAATTGGCCTTTTTCCTAGTCATGTGATCAGCTGTGTCTGTAAGACACAGCGATTGACAGTGCCAGGTGTGCATTCTGGGAGGATGTCATATGACCTCCTCCGAAAACTGTACAACTGTGCAGTAGCCATCATTCGGCTATAGCGTGGTTGTAAAGTGGTTAAATAACTATAATTGAATGAATACGTATATAAAATACTTTGGATATATAGGATTACATCTTTAAATATATGAAATTCGTGAGTAAAAGCCTGGATGTATTAAAATATTACAGAAAATAGATATGAGGTTTATAAAATAGACCTCTATACAGACAAAGTAGACAACTTATATAGCGTTAGATACACATGGGAGTTGATTTACTAAAACTGGAGAGTGCAAAATTTGGTGTAGCTCTGCATATAAACCAATCAGCTTCAAGTTGTGTTTTTTTTTTTTTTTTTTTTTTTGTCAAAGCCAAGTAGAGCAAACTGAAGTTAGAAGCTGATTGGTTACCATACACAGCTGCACCAGATTTTGCACTCAGTTTTAGTAAATAAACCCCATATTTTACATAAAAATGTATGCATACAGTGGGGATCGAAAGTTTGGGCACCGCAGCTAAAAATTTGTATTAATGTGCATAAAGAAGCCAAGGAAAGATGGAAAAATCTCAAAGGCATCAAATTACAGATTAGACATTCTTATAATATGTCAACAAAAGTTAGATTTTATTTCCATCATTTACACTTTCAAAATAACAGAAAACAAAAAAATGGCATCTGCAAAAGTTTGGGCACCCTGCAGAGTTAATATCTTGTACTGCCCCCTTTGGCAAGTATCACAGCTTGTAAACGCTTTTTGTAGCCAGCCAAGAGTCTTTCAATTCTTGTTTGAGGTATCTTTGCCCATTCTACCTTACAAAAGTCTTCCAGTTCTTTGAGATTTCTGGGTTGTCTGTCACGCACTGCTCTTTTAAGGTCTATCCATAGATTTTCAATTATGTTGAGGTCAGGAGATTGTGAAGGCCATGGCAAAACCTTCAGTTTACGCCTCTTGATGTAATCCCCCGTGGATTTCGAGGTGTGTTTAGGATCATTATCCATTTGTAGAAGCCATCCTCTCTTTAACTTCAGCTTTTTCACAGATGGCATCAAGTTACCATCCAAAATTTGCTGAAATTTTATTGAATCCATTTTTCCTTCTACTCGTGAGATGTTCCCTGTGCCACTGGCTGCAACACAACCCCAAAGCATGATTGATCCAACCCCATGCTTAACAGTTGGACAGAGGTTCTTTTCATTAAATTCTATGCCCCTTCTTCTCCAAACGTACCTTTGCTCATTCCGGCCAAAAAGTTCAATTTTAACCTCATCGGTCCACAGAACTTGTTTCCAAAATGCATCAGACTTGTCTATATGTTCATTTGCAAAGTTCAAACATGATTTTTGTGGTGAGGACGTAGAAGAGATTTTCTTCTGATGACTCTTCCATGAAGACCATATTTGTACAAGTATCTCTTTATAGTGGAATAGTGTACCACAACTCCAGTGTCTGCCAGATCTTTCTGGAGGGATCGTGCAGTCAAACGTGGGTTTTGAATTGTTTTTCTCACAATCCTGCGAGCTGTTCTGTCTGATATTTTTCTTGGTCTTCCAGATCTTGCTTTAACTTCCACTGTTCCTGATGACTGCCATTTCTTAATTACATTACGAACAGAGGATATTGACATCTGAAAACGCTTTGCTATCTTCTTATAGCCTTCTCCAGCTTTGTGAGCGTCAACTATTTTCAGTTTCAGTTTTCTAGACAACTGCTTAGAAGAACCCATGGTGCTGATTGTTGGGGCAAGGTCAGATGAGTCTGGGCATTTAAAACCTTTGAGATTGACATCACCTGGTCTTCCCAGACGATGATTGAGAACAATCCATGACACTGGCAGGTCTCAGCTTTGCAAAGGGGGCAGTGCATGCTATAAATTCTGCAGGGTGCCCAAACTTTTGCAGACGCCATTTTTTTGTTTTCTGTTGTTTTGAAAGTGTAAATGATGGAAATAAAATCTACTTTTTGTTGACATATTATAAGAATGTCTAATCTGTAATTTGATGCCTTTTGGAGATTTTTCCATCTTTCCTTGGCTTCTTTATGCACATTAATACAAATTTTTAGCTGGGGTGCCCAAACTTTCGATCCCCACTGTATATGTATTTTTGTATTTGTTTTTTTACACCTACTAGGCCAGTGTTTCTCAACCTTTTTTCAGTCAAGGCACCCTCTAAAATTATGGCCAGTCCCGAGGCACCCTTTAAAATTATGGCCAGCCCCGAGGCACCCCATTCTAAAATGTGAAAAACTATTATAATAACGCAGCAACATCCACACATGTAGGACACCCAACATTAGAGGTGATTTATTCTTCCAAAGCAAATACACTTTTGCACACTGGTACCGACTAGTATTCCAGTGTTTCTCCTCTCCCTCAGTTTTTCTCCATCACTGAGCTAATGTGACCCCAACACTGATGGAGAGGGGCAGGGGAGAGTCAAACTAGGATGCTGTGCAGGCAGCTGACATCCTCCTTATCAACTGACGATGTCATTGGTTGTCAGGATGCAGGCGGCTACATTGTTGTAATGGTGCATAGTGAAAACCTGTGGCTTTGTGTAACTAAAAGGCAGGCTTGTTCCACCCGCTGGCTTGTAGACAAGTTTTTATGCAATTTTTAGACATTTTGCCAAAGCACCCCTGACAAAGCCTCAAGGCACCCCAGGGTGGCTGGGCACCCTGGTTGAGAAAGGCTGTACTAGACTATTAAACACATGTTGTATATATTGGCTGTCAGTTCTTGATAGACCCCTTTTTTTTATTGAGAAAATTGAAAATCATATCTGGACTCATCCCTATGACCTGGCGCTCTCATCCTTTCACTCCATACAAGCTCCATTCTCACAAGGACCCAAGAAGGACTTCCCTTGACAGTAGGGATCTTCCACACTAATAACAATTTATTTGAATTTATTCAGCTCCATCACTCATATTTCTATGTGAAAATAAGACCTCCCAGAAAACCTTATTACCAACTTACCATATTACAGGGTATTTTTACCAATTCTCCATTTCATCCATCCAGCAACCACTCCTTATTAGAAATGAGACCTTAAAACCCTAAATATCAAATTTTTAATGGCCATAAGCTTGGACAAAGGTCTCCAAATTACAAGCTTTTGGATATCAAGAACCCTTTCTATGTTTCTACCCCTGAGCAAGAGGTTCCCCATCCATAGTTTTATTCTCTTCTAAAAGTTGCATCCTCACTTCATACCAATCACAAATTAACCTTGCCAAGCTTCTCAGACGCTGTTTGATCCTGTATGCTCTGATCCTCCCCTTCTTCCACTGTCCCCAATCCATCTGCTGATAAAACAGAGCCTTGTGGGGGCAAGCTGCACATGCTCAATTTGGTGTGTAATGGTAGAATTTTCTTTTTGAGGGGGAGGGGGGGAGTGCATGTGATCAGCACTGTCCAGAGGGTCAGGGGATATGCAGCCTCATAGGACAATCAGGGGAGAATGAAAAGGAACACTTTAAATTTTGTTGTATGACATTTAATTCCCATTGTAGGAAAATTGTATACGTAACCAATGGTAATTTTACTTTCCTAGTGCATCTTTATGACAGCATACATATTCCCTCCCTCCCTATTTTCCTTGGCAAGATTCACAAAAGGATGTGCAGTGGCCTTATGAGTCCTTCATTTATCAGTTTCTAGTCCAATGGGGTAAAGAGGGAGGAGCTTAATCCATCATATGCTTCCATGTAGAAGCGCCAGTAAATACAGACCATCATTAGGTAAGTATACTTTTTTTTTTTTGTTGAATCGTGCAGTAGGGAAATGGCAATGAAAGGAGCTTAAAGCCCCACCTGCTGGCTTGATTGCATCACTACACTCACATTCAATCATTCATATTTATTCTATTTATTATTATTATTATACAGGATTTATATAGCGCCAACAGTTTGCTCAGCGCTGTACAATATAACGGGAGACAATACAGCAACAATACAGTTCAATACAAGAGGGTTAGGAGGGCCCTGCGCCTTGGAGCTTACAATCTAGGATCCTAAACAAAACCAGAGAAAATGTGTACAAATCCGCTATACATTAGTTTTAAACGCCTATCATGAGTGAAAAGCATAGGGCTAACAGTGCTGAGTACATTTTGAATTTGCTAATTATTGGCTGTCAAACTCCTCTGGCTTGAATACATTAATTTTTCATTGGCCTTGAATAACCGTGCAGATTGTGAAGTAATGACATCTGATCTGTATAAATGACTCAAAAAGGAATAAAGATTGGTGACAACCAAGCCACTAGCTGGCTAGTGTAACTTCACCCCTAGCAGCAGGGCCATCTTAATAGCATCATGGGCCCCTGAGCAAAGTAATGCACTGGGGCCCTTGCCAGTCTGCCACAATTTACGCACATACTCTCTAGAATTAAAGTATAAATAGTTGATAGAATTAAACATATATTTATTAGTACTTTTAATAAAATCAATTTTAAACCATAAGAAAATGCGCTATAAATCATAGACTAATACCAGGACAGCATAGTAAAGGGTGGCTGTCCCTGAAAATCTGGGATAGGTGGGAAGTATGATGTAATGCAAAATTATCATGGGGCCCCTATGCACCTGGGGCCCCTGGGCAGCGCCCAGGAGCACCCATGCATTAAGAGAGCCCTGCCTAGAAGCCCTCATTCCCTTAAGGCAAGAAGGTCTAGTGGCTGCCCCCAGGACTTATTACTTGGTGCTATTTTTTTTTTTGCCAGGTAGCACAACAGGCAAAGTCTAGTGCCTCGGTAGATGTATAGTCAGAGGGACATGCAGATGGGTCAGTCCATGCAGCAGGCAGAAAACGTGGTCAACGCACAGGCAGATGTCATTCCAGCAGTCAGATAACAGGCAGGGGTTGGTACAGACAGCAGGCAGATTTGGATGCAGGTACAGGCAAAGCAGCTCAGTGAGACGTGTCCATAAACCTATTACACGTCCTGGGTGCGAGACTCCCGAGCTTTAATTTGGGTGCCCCCAGAATTCAGACCAATGGGACAAATAGGGAGGGGTAAGCTGCCTGACAAAAGGATGCAGAGAAACTGGGCCACAGCCATTGCCTGAATACATGATGCCGTGGCCAATAGGAGCAGGAAGGAGGAGCAGGTTAGAGAAGGTAGGTCTTTACACTTACCTTATGGGAGATATCCTTAACATCATTCTATGGTACAGCAACTGCTACTGAGTCTTTTGCCTGGTGGGAGGCTGCTTTTCATTTAGTTTACAACACCTGCTTGTTAAGGTGACTCTAGCATTTATGTAAGATTTTGTATCTACATTTTTGTGCACTGCTTCTTATTTTAAATTCCTGGAAGATGCACAGGTTATCACTGGCAGGTTAGGAAAACTTCAGCATACGTTTACATTTAAAGGCTCACTTTTCGCATAGATTATCCACAGCAAACTAGTACAATTAGGACAAATGGGAGGGGTGGGAAGAAAATGTCAAAATTAAAAATCATGGAAAATGGGGAAGTTATTTTATTTATTTCAGGTACTTCTATAGCGCCGTCAATTTATGCAGTGGTTTACATATATATTGTGCATTCACATCAGTCCCTAACCCTCAAGGGGTGTACAATCTAAGGTCCCTAACTCACATCCATACATACACATATTAGGGCCAATTTAGACAGGAGCCAATTAACCTACCAGCATGTCTTTGGAGTGTGGGAGGAAACTGGAGTACCCGGAAGAAACCCATGCAGGCACAGGGAGAACATGCAAACTCCAGGCAGGTGGTGCCGTGGTTGGGATTTGAACCAACGACCCTAGTACTGCCAGGCAGAAGTGCTAACCATTTAGCCACTGTGCCGCCCATAGCTAAAACTTAACACGATATGTCATGAGTAGACAATCTACAAATGTAAATCTGGTTTACACGTCTAGGAGGTACGTTTGTATTGGTATGTATCACAGTTATTCAATAAGTGTTTCACTATATAATCCCTTCCATCTGTTTGCTGAATTGGTGAGAACATCAAAATCCATTTTTCTCAGGCTATTAATGTAAAATTTATAAAACTTTAAAATATTTAAAATGTAATTTAGTGAAAGACAAACTTATGATGGTGGTCAGTAAGAAGGTCTTTGGTGTTCACTAGGATTAGGTTACCCTTGCATTGGTAGCCTCTGGGTGAAAGGACACCTTGTGTTAGTGGGAGAAGGATCACCGATCATTGATGGTGGGTAGGAGAAAGGTCTCCTTGCATTGGCGTGAGTGGTAAAAGGGTTTCTTTGCTTTGGTGGTGAATGAGAGAAGGATCCTCTTACATTGGTGGTCAGTGGGAGAAAGGTCTTCTTACCTTGGTGGTGAGTGACAGAATGGTCCTCTAAGGAGGTTGGTTGGTCCTCTAATTGATGTAGTCAATAGGAGAATGGTAATCCTGCATGGTTAATCACTGGGAGAAAGGTCAACTTACATAGATGGCCCATGAGACAATGGCCCATTAACATGGGTGGTCACTGGAAGAAGACCCCCCCCTTCATGAATGGAGAATTGGAGAGGGGTCCCCATACATTGGTGGTGAATGGGATAAGAGAATCCTTGCTTTAGTGGTGAGTGGGAGAAAGATCTTCATATATTGGTGATCAATGGGAGATGGGTATCCTTGCATGGCTGGTCACTAAGAGAAGGCTCACCTTACAAAGGTGGTCTGCAGTACAAAAGTGGTCACAGAGGGAGGGGTCCAATTCTATGGTGGTCACTGTAAGAAGGTTCTCCCTTCCCCCTACATGGGTAGAGAATGGGAAAGGATTCCCTTGTATAAGTGGTGAGTGGGAGAGCAGGGTCTTCTTACATGGATGACGAGTGTTGGAGAAGGGTCTCTTTACATGTGTGGTGAATTGAAGAAGAGTCCCCTTGCATGGATGATGAGTGGGGTAAAGGTTCCCTTGCATGGGTGATGAGTGACGAAAGTGTCCCTTGCATTGAGGCGAGTGAAAGAAGAATCCCTTTGCATAAACTGACCATTGGGGTAAGGGTCCCCTTACCTAGTAGGACTCTGGAAGAAAATCCCCTCTACATGTGTGGGCACTGGGAAAATAGGCACTTTACATAGGTAGTCTGTGGAAGAAGGGTCCAAACTGTTTGTTTTTTTGTTTTTTTTTTAGTGTGCCTGGGATCTTATTGCATTGCCATTGTACTGTACATCTTTCCCTTTGAACCACTTGCCCTCCAGAAGATTTACCCCCCTTCCTGACCAGGCCATTTATTGTGTTAAGGTGCTGCGTAATTTCAACTGACAATTGCGCGATCATGCAACGCTGCACCCAAATGAAATTTACGATCCTTTTTTCCCCCCACAAATTGAGCTTTCTTATGGTGGTATTTGATCACCTGTGTGGTTTTTATTTTTTGCGCTATATAAAAAAAGACCGACAATTTTGAGTAAAAAAACAATATTTTTAACTTTTTGCTATTAATCAAATTTCATCATCAATTTAGGCCAAAATGTATTCTGCTACATCCCAATAAGTGTAAATTAATTGGTTTACATGAAAGAAGAGCGTTTACAAATGGCAGTGTGTCTATATATACTGAGATTTTTACATTTTTAAAAAAATTTTTTTTACTGGTAATGGTGGCGATCAGCGACTTGTAGTGGGACTGCGGCAGGCATTCTGACATTGAGGGGAACTGACTTGGTGTCCCTGACATCCCCAGTGAAACCATTACAGTGTTCAGTACTAATAAAAAGCACTGACACTATACTAATGGCAGTGGGCAGGAAGGGGTTAACGTGGGGCAATCAAAGGGTTAACTGTGTGCTGTTTTACTAGGGGCTGTGTGTTAGTGCTTCACTGTAAGCACACGGTTTTGAATGACTGTGCTGCACAGAGCCATGCAAAGCAGTGTTCACGAGCTGACAGGGAGGAGAACTGTTTTGTTTACTAACAGTTCTCCCCCCCTCCCCCCCATTGGAGATCCTTTGCAATCACTCGGCGTCAGCGATTAATCACTGGCTGGGGCCCGGTGATTGACAGCCGCAGCCGCAAAGGGCGTCCCCTACCCGGAAATGCAAACTCATATATGTGTGTGTATATATACGTGATATACGCAGTATATCTGCTATAGGGCGGACGGGAAGTGGTTAAGCTAGATTCAAACTGATCAGAGCAGCTGCAATTGTTTTGGTTTGGGTGCAAACAAACACTGAAAGCCTTTCAAAGGTGATGTCTGGGCTTCTGGCAGCTTGTTGTGTTGCTTGGTGTGTTGGAGGAAAGGGATGGTTTCTGGCAAGCCTGCTTTTTGTGCATTGCTACATACATCCCATAGCTGGGAACACAGTTTAAGGTTAGGAACCGCACTTATCTGCCTTTATGTTGCATTGTGGCTTATACATATATTTGAAAATTATATGCAACAAAACCTTTTTAACCTGAAAGTGAACCAGGGACCTTTCAGTTATGAATAGTCACTGGGAGAAGGTCCCCCTAACATGGTTGGAGAGTGGGAATAGGGTCCCATTGCGTGGGTGGTGAGGGAAGAAAGAGTCCCCTTGCATTGGTGGTAAGTGGGAAAAGTATCCCTTTTCATAGGTGGTCACTAGGAGAAGGGTCCCCTTATCTGGTTGGTCAATGGGAAGCAGGTCCCCTTACCTGGGTGATCACTAGGAGAAGGGTCTGTTTACATGGGTAATCACAGAAAGAAGGGTCCATTTACAGTATATGGAAGGTCATTGAGAGAATGGTCCCTCACACGAGTGGTGAGTAGGAAAAGGGGAACAATAGAGTTATTCATTTTGTAGGTCCTATGTGAGCCCCCCAGTAGCAGCTGGTATCTACTGGTATCCCTGTTTCTGCATTGGTTACAAGAAGAATACATGTAATACTACAGTCTCTCTAGTACACCAATCCCATAAGATGTAGTCTTTTATCTAATGTGCAAATGATGCCACCTGGTGGTCAGAGATGTTACTATTCTGCAGTGGATGTAATAATTATAGAGTGCAGTATTTAACATAAAGGGCCATCAAGAATATTAGTTGTGAGCAGCTACTTACCTTTATTAAATGCGCAATTTAAAACAAAAAATATTGTTCTGCATAGCAAGCATTCATAGCAGGGAAGCCTGTCGCAGATAGATTTTTCAAATTGACTCTGAACTCCAACTAACGCTTTTTATAAGCCGTTACATCAACAGATTTTTTAATTGTAGGATAAAGGTTTTGCATAAATGAATACAAACCGACCATTGTAAGCGCCCCTGTAAGTGTTTAAATGTTTTGGCTCAACCCTCTAACTGACACCTTTTGTTGGACAGCTTGGTCTGTGAAAGGAAGTTGACAAATAACAGACCTGCTGACAGGATCAACAGGTGAAAAAATAAAGGAAAAAAGCCTTAAAAAGGAAAATGAATGCAGCCACCTCATCTATAAAATTGGTAAGCTGCCATATATTAAATGTTTGTTGTTTTTGGTGTTTAATACAGCTTTAAGCCTCCATTCACACTTGACCGTTTTGCTGCTCATATCCCCATACCTGACTACGCAAAATCCCATTCTTTATAATTGTGCCTGTTCACATTTGTATGCTCCGTCGCCTTACACTCAAAATAGTACATGAGATTTTTTCTGTGTATTTAGGCGTTTGTGATGCTATTGACTTCAATGAGAACATATGTAAATGTGTGATATGCACGTTTTTAAACCTGAAGAATTCCCCTCTCCTATAAAACTGCTCTCCCATTTCCTAGTCCAGGAAACAAACTCCTGAAGCTTGATACATGTACAAAAACACATGTAATAGCCCTAAAAAAGGCCTGAAAAAAACACTTCAAAATCACTAGGAATACAGTCTGCTCAGGTGTGAATGCAGGCTGACATGAACACATCTTCACTGTCATTATTCATTCCATTTTCTAACTTTAGTGACCTTACGTGTTACAGTACTTAAAGTGGAAATGTCCTGTATTATATTTTAAATGGGCGCTCAAGAGGTCTATACCATAATGTGGTAGTATGTGCACATTGACAGCTTACCTGTCAAACTAATCCCGCTTGGAGGTGCAGGAACTGGGGCTGATCTGAGGCTTGGAGGTGCAGGAACTGGGGCTGATCTGAGGCTTGGAGGTGCAGGAACTGGGGCTGATCTGAGGCTTGGAGGTGCAGGAACTGGGGCTGATCTGAGGCTTGGAGGTGCAGGAACTGGGGCTGATCTGAGGCTTGGAGGTGCAGGAACTGGGGTTGATCTGAGGTGGGGAGGTACAGGAATTGAGGTGATCTGAGTTGTGAAGGTGCAGAAATTTGTGATCAGAGTTCTGGCGTTCAGAAATTTGGGCTTATGAGACCTGAAGGCACATAAACTGTCGCTGAGGACTGGGGTGTGAAGTTGCAGTAATTGGGGTGATCTGAGGGGTGAAGGTGCAGGAATTGGGGTGATCTGAGGGGTGAAGGTGCAGGAATTGGGGTGATCTGAGGGGTGGAGGTGCAGGAATTGGGGTGATCTGAGGGGTGGGGATTTATGATTACTAGCATTTCTTCAGTTTCTGTCTGGTTTCTGGCTTGGGCCAAACTTATGTCATACATCACAGGAATGTTCATGGGCATTTTTTTTTTTCCTTTTCATCTGGCGGAGGGACTTTCGCAGCTAAGCACACCCTCCTGCCTGCATGTCTGATCTAAGGGCAGTTGGTTTCCAGGAAGTAAATGATACATAAATCATCTGCCCTTACTCAATATGGCCACGGCTATAAATGCTAGCAGGAGGGTGTTTTTTCAATGTGATTTCTTAACAGAATAAAGCATGGAGACATGGATGGAGGTGTTTGCTTTAAATATTAAAAATAGAATAGTGAATTTTGTTTGAGGTGGTCAGATACAGTTAGGTTCTGCTTTTAATTAGCAGGATTAGACCAACAAAGTGTCAGTCATGAATATGATTTATACTATAAATGTGAGGGGCTGGTAAGAGCCTGAAAAAGGGCTGCAGTGGTGCAGCAAGACTGTGATGACCAGATGTACTATAACTTATTTCCATATACACTGTCCATTATTTGCAGGGCTCACTCTATCCTTGATTCACAAATTCTGTCAGTTGCAGTGAAAATATGTGCCACAGGTATGTAGCAGCCCACATACAGAGGAAAGGGCCAAAGCTAGGAGTGAAAAATACCCATGTGTAGCCTAGAGGTAGAGCACCAAAAATACACAGTTTTGTATCTTCATGGAATGGCTTGGGTTTTTTTTTTTGTTTAAACCAATACTGTGATGTTGTGTGCTCAATTTAAATTTTCCGGTGTAAAGTAACCTAATTCAGGCTGCATGTGTAACTGTGCGTTTATTATGCTTTTCAGCAGCAAACATGAATCTGACAATACCTGGCAAATTTTGGCTTGGAGAAAGTGCGAATCACAACTCTGTACATACAGAGAGACATACATACACACATGCTGGACGATCAATGCCAGCTGCCTTCAGTAAGCATTGGAGCTTCTGCTGTGTTTGTAAAATGCTATCTTCACTTCCTCAATGCAGACAATGCAGTAGTGGTCACATGTACACATTGCTGTATGCATGCAGTTTCTGCAGCCAGATGCAGATTCCTCTGGCTTTCAGCTAACTTGACCTATAAATGGGTGTAAGTTCTGTTTTGTTTGTCATTTCCAGGGTGCATTTATTAGAACCTTTTATTAACCTGGTCCTTGTGTGTGAAATTGCTTAGTCTTCAGATCAAGGATAATTTGATGGGACACTGAGATAAGGCAAAATACCAGTGAGGGAAGCCTTTAGCTGATGCTGTGAATGACATCACTTATTGAAAGCAAGGTCAGTTATGCAGCTTTTGAATCTTTCATTATGACAACTGTATATTTTTGTCACTTAGAACTTTATTTTTACATGAGAGACGAGGTGAGAATGTTTCTGTCTTACCTTAACCTATATCTTAGAGCTCAGAGACAGAAGAACCCATTTACATTGAGACCACTGACAAGCCTTGGTAGTTATGAACCCTTAGAATGACTGACTGAATTTACCATAATGCCGTACAGTTTTGCCTTTCTCTTTCTTCTATATGGCAATTTTTGTGTATCGTCCTGAGCATGTGTTTTTTTTTTTAATTTTGTACAGGAATTTGTTTATCCTTCTAAAATTGTGCCCTTTACTGCATTCAAGATGAAATTAAACTTCTTGAATCTATGTTTATATTGAATGACAGAAAACAGAAAATTGTATACACTTTATTAAAATTTTCCTTGATGCATATTTATGGCACCATATGTTGGGTTGTTGCTCTGCTGCCACAACCCTATAGGACTGGTGTTAACATACAATTGTTATATACTGTACATTTTGGCTCACTCCCAGGCTAATACCATTCTCTGTACTTCTTTGGGATGTACATATGCTGCCATGAAGTTACAACAGGAGAGGAATATTGTGAAAACGTGAGCATACAATTTGCAGTTGTCCTGGAGCATCATATGGGGCCATGGGCGGACTGACCATTTGGAAACTCTGGCACTGCCCGGGGTCAGTAGGGGGCCCCATGAGATGCCCCTGGTACCTTTTTTCATAGGCTTTTTTGAGTTTGGGCAAGGACACAGGGGCCCCATGATCCCCTATTGCCCAGGGGCCCCATGAGTTGTCCGTCCGCCCCTGTATGGGGCATAACTTACATGCAAAAGAAAAGGTTGCTGACAACAAGACAAACATTTATTGTGACAATTTAAACAAAAGATGATCAATTTGCCAAACCTGACAGTTGTTTTACAGGCCAGGCTGACAAATCATTTAAAAACCCACTACAGAATCAAAGACAACATTAAGAAGCAGAGATGTAGTGTTTTGCAAGAAACATCGCTCTTATCTTCTCCTTCAGCAGTTCTAATGCATTTTTGCCTGTGTCTTACTGCTCCCAAGAAGATAATCCTGCAAGTTGCTCTTTTCCAAGCTCACAGCCAGTTGAATTCCTCCAGGGTCTTGAGAAGGATAATTTTGTAATGGAATATATACTATACCATCCAGGTAGTGATGTATATGAAGGCCTTGCTCCCTTAAGGTGACTTTCGGGGGTTTGGCTTGTTTGGCTCCCTCCACGCAGCCAAACAAGCCTACTTCCTGACCCTCATCAAGGCCCTCTCCTCCAATCCTTGCCGACTCTTCTCCACCTTCAACTCTCTACTCTCTCCACCCCCACCTTTACCCAGCTCCTCACTCACCGCCCTTGAGATTGCCAATCACTTCAAAAACAAGATTGACACAATTCGCAAGGACATTGCCGCAACTCACACTGCCTCTCAACCCGTCCCCTCTCACACAGCTACCCCCTCATCCCCCCTCTCCCTCGACATAACCCGCAGGGACTTCATCACTGCTCAAACTCCCTCCAACCCCGTTCCCCCTCACTCAGCTACCCCCTCATCACCCCTCTCCCACGGCCCCACCACTGCTCTGACCTCCACTTCCACATTCCTCATACTGAAGCCCCCTCAACACTCCGCACCTTTTGACCTTACTACCATCGAGGAAGTCTCCAAGGTCCTCTCTGATGCCCGCCTCACTACCTGCCCCCTTGATCCTATCCCCTCACAACTCCTACAACCTCCTTCCCCCTCCATCCTACGCTCCCTCACCCACATCTTTAATCTCTCCCTCTCCTCTGGCACTTTCCCCTCCCCTCTGAAGCATGCACATATCACTCCCATACTTAAAAAGCCCTCCCTGGACCCCAATGACCCGAACAACCTCAGACCCATCTCCCTGCTCCCATTCACATCCAAACTCCTCGAGCGCCTAGTCTACACCCACCTAAGCTCTCACCTCAATGACAACAACCTCCTCGATCCCCTACAGTCCGGCTTCCGTCCCCTACACTCCACCGAAACTGCCTTACTCAAACTCTCCAACGACCTGCTAACCGCCAAAGCTAATGGCCACTATTCAGTGCTCCTACTCCTTGACCTCTCCGCAGCCTTCGACACAGTCGACCACCCCCTCCTCAAAAAAAACTACACTCCCTCGGCCTCAGAGATTCTGCTCTCTCATGGCTCTCATCCTACCTGTCACAAAGCTCTTTCAGCGTTACCTATAATGCTACCACCTCCCCCTCACTCCCCCTCTCTGTTGGGGTCCCTCAAGGCTCCGTCCTCGGGCCCCTTCTCTTCTCCATCTACACCTCCTCCCTTGGCCAACTCATATGCTCTCATGGCTTCAACTACCACCTCTATGCTGACGACACACAAATCTATCTCTCAACCCCCCACCTCACCCCCTCAGTCTCCGCTCGAATCACACACCTACTGAGCGACATATCAGACTGGATGTCGCTCCAGTTCCTTAAACTGAACCTCTCCAAAACCGAGTTTCTTGTCTTCCCCCCAGCCTGGACACCACCCCCCATTGACTTCTCCATCATGTCCAACAACGCCACCATCAAACCTGCCCCGCAGGCCAAAGTACTTGGTGTCATTCTGGACTCCAACCTATCCTTCCAGCCCCAAGTCCAATCTTTACCAAACTCATGCAGACTCCACCTCCACATCATCGCCAAAATACGCACGTTCCTAACCCCAGAAACCACTAAACAGCTCATCCACTCCCTCATCATATCACGACTCGACTACTCCAACTCCCTCCTTACTGGCCTGCCTCGCCGCTGGCTATCCCCGCTTCAGTCGATCCTGAATACGGCTGCCAGGCTCATTTACCTTTCCAACTGCTCCGTTTACGCCACCCCCCTCTGCCAATCCCTCCACTGGCTTCCGATTGTGCAACGGATCAAATTCAAAATCCTAACACTGACATACAAAGCTGTCCACCATACTGCCCCAAACTACATCACCGACCTAATATCCAAGTACCGCCCAACACGCACACTCCGCTCCTCACAAGCCTCCTTCTCTCTAGTTCCCTGGGCTCCTCCTCCCATGCCCGCCTCCAGGACTTCTCCAGGGTGTCACCCATCCTCTGGAACTCCCTGCCCCAACCCATCAGATTATCACCTACTCTCCTCTCCTTTAGGCGCACCCTGAAAACCCACCTCTTCAGGGAAGCCTACCCCACCCCCTGCTAACTTACCGACCTCCTCCACTCTTCCTACCACTCCATCCCCCACAGCTATCTCCTCCTGTGCCACCATCCCCTCCCTCCTAGATTGTAAGCTCAAAAGAGCAGGGCCCTCGATCCCCTCATGTTTTTGCATTGTATTGTTATTGTTCTGTCCCCCATTGTAATGTACAGCGCTGACCGAACTATTGGCGCTTTATAAATACTGTATAATAATAATATGAACTTCATGAAGGAAGACACTGGAAGTGAAAGTGGTAAAGAGCTACAGAAATGCAAAGATACCTCCTCAAAGTCTTGAAGTATGAGAGTGTAAATGTCAGACAAATCCATGGACAGCATTAAGCCTTTCAGATCTATGGACAAGAATATCATCTCTAGTGATTCCATTTGAACGACTCTTCTAGAATAAACCTGTTTTATTTGTTTCACTTCCACACCATTTCAATTCTGCTCCTTCTTTGGCACTTCAACAAAAAATAGAAACATTTTGTTTTTTAAATCGATCTTTTTGTGGATATTTTTTTAATGATCAGGGATGCTCCATGGAAGTAATGAAGACTGCCTAGAGATACATGATTTTGACTGCCCAGACATGGGCTTTAGTCTTTCTCCTACGAAGACTGTCTGGGTGGGAGTATTTAAAAAAAGGTTTTAGCAGCACCTTGAGACTTTTTTTTTTTTTTTTTATCCTGCTTTCAGAAGAGATGATTGGGTATTATAGCTTCCTTGCATATTAAAGTGACACTAAATTAAAATTTTGTAATAAAATACAATAAATTCAGTATGTTTAAATATAACTAGAATTTATTTCTATCTCTTTTCCTTTGTTTCATCTCTCCTCTCAGACTTCCTGTTCTAGGGTGGCTACATTTGTTCTCCATGCCCATCTTGTGTATGTGAACGTAGCCATTCTTTCCTGCCTGCCCCCAAGATGGACTACACATCTACCTGCAGGCACATTCAACTCTACGGGAATTGTAGTACACTGAGAATGGATTATGTGACCAGAAATAAACACTTCTGTCTCTACACTTGCAGCAGTGAAGTGCATCCATGGAGCATAGGGAGCATGCACAGGACACAAATTAGTGGAGTACCCTAAGGTTCAGTGTTGGACCCCTACTTTTTAACATTTTATAAAGGATATAGGGTTTGGGATTAAAAGTACCATTTCTGTGTTTGCAGATGACACTATGCAATGCAGTGGAATTGCATCCATATAGGATGTTAATTGGACAACTATGTGGCAACTGAGGTTTAAGTTAATAAATGTAAAGTTATGCACTTGGGGGGTAAAAAACATGCATGCATCACACACACTAAGAGGAGTACTGCTGGGGGAGTTGATGGTGGAGAAGAATGGGGGTGTTCTGGTAATAATAGCATTCAATCAGATGATACTAACTCTTCAGTGGTCCTGGAAGCAGCCCATCTGGGCTCTTATGAAGCAGTTTGTAATCTTCCCTATAGAGGTGTTACTGCACCATTCCACCCCACCCAGTCCATGAAAACAGTAATGTGGGCATGGAGCTCAGTAATTCCCAAATTGACAACAAGTTCCTGGCAATAAACCTTGCACGTGCCCTTATGATTAAATCCCACTCTTTCAGAATTTCATTCCCTTCCAAACACATCCTTCTGGGCATCTTGAGGTGTGCAATATTTGAACCACATTCGTGAGAATGGCATTTTGAAGACTTTTTTGATTAATTGAAAATACAATTTGGAATCCCAAACTCCTTCCTGTTTAGGTTTCTACAGGTACATCATGCCTATTGCAAGCACTATGGTGGCTTCTCTTTTGACACTACAATTGTTTGATATGGAAACATTACCAATGGATGAAGTTTTGAAGAAACCCTTGTCATATATATCTCTTTGTAACCTTCTATACACCATGGTTTAGAGCATTTGCATGCTTCCTTGCTGGTGGAAGTGCCTGACCTAGATGGGGAGGATTGAGAAGAAATTTGGGAATATCCCTTTTTCCAGCTTCTTTCTACTAGATAGGCTAATACAGTTTAAGCTACTTCACTGTAATTATCTTGCACCTCGCAGGATGCACAAATTTCTCCTTATTGTCCGTCTTGGTGGTGGTGTATGGAAGACTCTGCTTATATATGTGCATATGATTTGGTCATGCCCTAGTCTCCAAAACTGGGGTGAGGCAGCAGAATGTATCTTTAAATTAACTACCATACGGATTCCAGCTCAGATAGAAGTTTACATCCTAGGTTTAGTGGAGGCCTTGGCCCACTCTAGAGCTGTTAGGACATTACCTGGTCTCTTGCTTTTTTATGCTAGGAGAAAGTTAGTGATGCAAAGGAAATCAGCAGTAGCCCCCACTCTCCCTTACTGGAATCTCCTAACAATTCTGTGGTCCCTCTGTACAAAGCTATATACCAGGCTAAAGTCTGGGACTTTGGATTGAATCAGATAAGACTGCTGCATGAACCAATTTTCCTCTGTATTTTCATGTTACTATTGTGCCTGATTTGATACTTAGACTCATTGCTCTATTGTATGATATACTGAGTGGAGATTCCCCTCCTGTTTTTGCTGTGTACCCCATTTGTACTTGAGTAGAACATGATTGTCCCTTTAGATAAAACAAAAAAAAAATATAAACCACAGCACCCAGGACCACCCTCCTCACACTATCTTAAAGTGAAATGCCGCTGTGCACCGGTATTAAACGACAAGATTAACAATTTGAAAAACAGCGCAAAACACAACCTTAACTCACACCAATAAACATATGTGAAAAAATATTGATTAAAAATAATAATAAAGAATATTAGAATATTATATTAAGTGTCCAAAGAAAAACAAAAAAATGTTTTTCCTTTTAAAACAAAAAAGTCCAGTGACATACACAAAAAAACTTACATTGTCATAAAAATCTTCAGTGCTAATAATAATCCTTCCACCATCCACCAGTGCAAAACCAACATGAATCGCACTCACCAAACGTTTGGTGAGTATAACGCCTTTCAGGATTAATTAGGGCTCCTGGACCCCCTTTATGGCTTCTAAGTATTCCCACACCTAAGATATGGATATTCCTCCAATAGTTCCCCTCGCCAACTCCACCTGATTCCAGGAAGAAAAAAACTAATAGTGTAATACCATTGTTTTTATGATTTTTATGACAATATAAGTTTTTTTGTGTATGTCACTGGACTTTTTTGTTTTAAAAGGAAAAACATTTTTTTGTTTTTCTTTGGACACTTAATATAATATTCTAATATTCTTTATTATTATTTTTAACCAATATTTTTTCACATATGTTTATTGGTGTGAGTTAAGGTTGTGTTTTGCGCTGTTTTTCTAATTGTTAATGATTGTCCCTTTGCTTATCCTCTCGTCTGCAACTTGTTACCTCTGAGCAAGTTTCCTGCTCCTTGTGGGTATTTTTCTCAGGTAGTTGTTGTCTTTATACCTATTGTGTGATATTTCTATTGTATGCACCTTTAGCCATGGTATGCCCTGGAACTTTAATAAATTTAAGTTAAAAAAAAAGCATGCAATGCCAAGTTGCAGTTTCTAAAGCGAGCTAGATCCTTTCTTGTATTAAAAGAGATATAGACTGCAGAGAGAGAGATATCATATTACCCCGGTATAAATCATTAGTAAGACCTCACCTGGAATATGCAGTTCAGTTTTTAGCACCAGTTTACAAAAAAAATATTGGGGAACTGGAGAAGGTTCAGACAAGGGCAACTAAACTGATAAGAGGCATGGAGGAGTCTTGCACAGTGCTGGATCTATTCTTCCCTCTCTTCCCCTTCACACGGAGAAAGGGAAGGACATAGAAATAAAGAACGTTTTTTTACCTTATTGCAAGGAATGCATTAAGGTAATAAACATTTTTACTGTTAGTATCACTCTAAGGTCTCTCTATAACATTTAATGTTGGATTCTTTGTCTTTCTTGCTTTTAGCAAGGATAAATGGGAACTTTTCTGCCCTAGTCTAAGAATTTGTTTTCCAGGCTGATTTAACTTTGCTTTTCTGTATCTGTCAGAGAACTGCTTCCTGTCTGTGGATGGTTACTGACGTCTGGATCTCCTATCTGCAGTAATAAGGCCAGACTGCCCCCTGGTTGCCTTTGACACACTGTCTGCAGTCTGCTTTCAAACCATTGATTTTTTTTTTTTTTTTAATCAAATGGGATCTTGCATCAGTGGGATTTCGATGCCGAACAAGGCTTGAGCCAAAGGGCTCTACAAGCCATCATGGAGGACAACTTTTCCAGCCAAGCATAGTCCTTGCTAAACTGTAATAATTTGCTGCGGGTAAATGTTATTTCTTATTGCTATTTTGATGTTGGATGTTCAGACGATAACTGCTTTTGCCAAGGTAACTGCTGACCTGCAAGTACCTCCTGCTGATGCATACGCTTTTGACTAGATTGATCTTGTGATCTACAGGATCCTTCAAATGTGACTGCATTTGCCATGAGAGGTCTCGCTAGTGCCATGAGAGATGCATCAAGCAGGCACAGGAACCTGTTTCACTGTCTTTGGAGGGTACAATTTTCTGAGATCATTAAGACATGACGTCTTATTAACTTTATTCCACTCTTCCGGTATGCTCTTTTTATCTCCACTATGAAGGGAAGCCTGATACACTCTTTTTCTGAGATGCAGATAACTTTGGTAGCTTTGCCAGGGCTTCCACTTCTTCCCAAGATAAGGCTTCCTTTACTGCCCTAGTGAAAGGTTCCCCTAAGGCAAAACTGAATCCATTAGAATGCACTGCCCCTTCTTCCGAATTGAATCTAGCTATGTCTGCATTTGAGCAAGTACTGGCATATGTGTATAAATGTGTGCTGCCTCTGCAGCTGTCTTTCAGTAGGTTGATAGGGTGGACAATGCTGGCTGAATTGACTAAGATGACCAGGAGCAATATCTCTAGTGGATTCCTGGACTGTTTGCCTTAAAAAGAATGGCCTTCCCTGGCTTTTGCTACCCTCCCTTTTTTGTAGCTTTTTTTTTTTTAAGCATTTCTGGCAAACTAGCTTTTCAGGTAATGTCAAGGCTCCCCACACTCAACACTGATATTTTTGAGGGCTACTGCTATCCTAAGTAGCTTTTCTCATGCAAATGATGCTGACAAGCTGGTAAGTGGTGCCGACTTTAAGCGGAACTTCATTCTCTCAATCAGCATTGACTATTTTTAATCCTTATGCTGCTAGCATCAGTAAATATAAACAGCTCATCCACTCCCTCATCATATCACGACTCGACTACTGCAACTCCCTCCTCACTGGCCTGCCTCGCCGCTGGCTATCCTCGCTTCAGTCGATCCTGAATACGGCTGCCAGACTCATTTACCTTTCCAACCGCTCCATTTCCGCCACCCCCCTCTGCCAATCCCTCCACTGGCTTCCGATTGCGCAACGGATCAAATTCAAAATCCTAACACTGACGTACAAAGCTGTCCACCATACTGCCCCGAACTACATCACTGACCTAATATCCAAGTACCGCCCAGCACGCACACTCCGCTCCTCACAAGACCTCCTTCTCTCTAGTTCCCCGGTCTCCTCCTCCCATGCCCGCCTCCAGGACTTCTCCAGGGTGTCACCCATCCTCTGGAACTCCCTGACCCAACCCATCAGATTATCACCTACTCTCCTCTCCTTTAGGCGCACCCTGAAAACCCATCTCTTCAGGGAAGCCTACCCCACCCCCTGCTAACTTGCCGACCTCCTCCACTCTTCCTACCACTCCATCCCCACAGCTATCTCCTCCTGTACCACTATCCCCTCCCTCCTAGATTGTAAGCTCCAAGGAGCAGGGCCCTCAATCCCCTCATGTTTTGCATTGTATTGGTATTGTTCTGTCACATGTTCTGTCCCCCTTTGTAATGTACAGCGCTGAGCGAACTATTGGCGCTTTATAAATACTGTATAATAATAATAATCATAGGTATACCATATTTTAAACTTTTTTTTTTTTTTTTACATTTCTTCAGTTACGTCCTGGTTTCCAGGCCTGGGCAAATGATGTCATACATGCCAGGAGTCTTCAGGAGGGAGGAGAGTTTTTCTCAGCTAAGCACGCCACTTGCCTGAGATAAGGGCAGATGGGTTCCAGGAACTAAATGCTACATGAATCATCTGCCCTTACTGAAGATGGCCCAGACCAGAAATGTTAGGGGGTGTTTTTTCAAAGTGATTTCTCTTGTCGGGCTGCAAAAGGAGTGCAGCATTCACCTCAATGCTCGCTTGTAAAAGAAGTTACCAAATATTTCTACCTGACCCTCACCTCCTATAAGCAGGCAGGTCTGTTTGGGCAACGTGGTCTATCAGGCAACTAAGTTAAAAAAGTTGATTTTTGACTACTGATGGAGAGCACAGGGCAATAGTAAATATGAATAGGACACCTACCCAGTAAGGTGTCACATACGGCCAGCATGCTTGTGCATCTCTCATTTAAAACTGGCTGCTGTTGTGGCTGTGGTGTCACTGTGGTGCCTGCACAGTGCAGTGCAGAAGTGTGGAAAGTGTGGGCAGGCACTGTGTGCATTTATGCATGTATGTGCGGAATGCTGAGCTAACACCTTTCACCACTAAGAGTAAGGGCAGAGTTTCTGACAACTATACAGGTGGATACAAAAGGTGGAGGCATAGACAGCAGTGGAGTGCACTCTGGTCTTCCAAGGTGCCATTTACTTCAATTTGCCTTTCGATAAATCTTGTCACAAATTCAGCTTATTTAAACTTACTTTTTTGATGCTCCCAACAACCAACCAACAGAATGGGGGTCCTCCTTTAAGGCTCCTTTAGAGACTGTGATAAGAAGACTTCACCTAGGAATGGCTAAACCTGGATGAACATACAGTCAGGTCCATAAATATTGGGACATCGACACAATTCTAACATTTTTGGCTCTATACACCACCACAATGGATTTGAAATGAAACAAACAAGATGTGCTTTGACTGCAGACTGTCAGCTTTAATTTGAGGGTATTTACATCCAAATCAGGTGAACGGTGTAGGAATTACAACAGTTTGCATATGTACCTCCCACTTGTTAAGGGACCAAAAGTAATGGGACAATTGGCTTCTCAGCTGTTCCATGGCCAGGTGTGTGTTATTCCCTCATTATCCCAATTACAATGAGCACATAAAAGGTCCAGAGTTCATTTCAAGTGTGCTATTTGTATTTGTTTGGAATCTGTTTCTGTCAGCTCTCAAGATGAGATCCAAAGAGCTGTCACTATCAGTGAAGCAAGCCATCATTAGGCTGAAAAAACAAAACAAACCCATCAGAGAGACAGCAAAAATATTAGGCGTGGCCAAAACAACTGTTTGGAACATTCTTAAAAAGAAGGAACGCACCGGTGAGCTCAGCAACACTAAAAGACCCGGAAGACCACGGAAAACAACTGTGGTGGATGACTGAAGGATTCTTTCCCTGGTGAAGAAAACACCCTTCACAACAGTTGGCCAGATCAAGAACACTCTCCAGGAGGTAGGTGTATGTGTGTCAAAGTCAACAATCAAGAGAAGACTTCACCAGAGTGAATACAGAGGGTTCACCACAAGATGCAAACCATCGGTGAGCCTCAAAAACAGGAAGGCCAGATTAGAGTTTGCCAAACGACATCTAAAAAAGCCTTCTCAGTTCTGGAACAACATCCTATGGACAGATGAGACCAAGATCAACTTGTACCAGAGTGATGGGAAGAGAAGAGTATGGAGAAGGAAAGGAACTGCTCATGATCCTAAGCATACCACCTCATCAGTGAAGCATGGTGGTGGTAGTGTCATGGCGTGGGCATGTATGGCTGCCAATGGAACTGGTTCTCTTGTATTTATTGATGATGTGACTGCTGACAAAAGCAGCCGGATGAATTCTGAAGTGTTTCGGGCAATATTATCTGCTCATATTCAGCCAAATGCTTCAGAACTCATTGGACGCCGCTTCACAGTGCAGATGGACAATGACCCAAAGCATACTGCAAAAGCAACCAAAGAGTTTTTTAAGGGAAAGAAGTGGAATATTATGCAATGGCCAAGTCAATCACCTGACCTGAATCCGATTGAGCATGCATTTCACTTGCTGAAGACAAAACTGAAGGGAAAATGCCCCAAGAACAAGCAGGAACTGAAGACAGTTGCAGTAGAGGCCTGGCAGAGCATCACCAGGGATGAAACCCAGCGTCTGGTGATGTCTATGCGTTCCAGACTTCAGGCTGTAATTGACTGCAAAGGATTTGCAACCAAGTATTAAAAAGTGAAAGTTTGATTTATGATTATTATTCTGTCCCATTACTTTTGGTCCCTTAACAAGTGGGAGGCACATATGCAAACTGTTGTAATTCCTTCACTGTTCACCTGATTTGGATGTAAATACCCTCAAATTAAAGCTGACAGTCTGCAGTTAAAGCACATCTTGTTCGTTTCATTTCAAATCCATTGTGGTGGTGTATAGAGCCAAAAATGTTAGAATTGTGTCGATGTCCCAATATTTATGGACCTGACTGTACGTATATTAGGGTCTTTAGCAGAAATCCAGTCCATTTTGTGAGTACAGAAAAAAATCATATTAACCTGCAGTGAGCCAAAAGTTATATTTAACCTGTCCTTGGGTTGTGGGAGAGGAGCCAAAACCCATCATATCCTTCTATAATGCTCCAAAAAAACCATTTCTTTCAGAAAAACATTTTTTTTTTCATATTGTGTATCCTTCAATGTCTGTGTGGCCTACAGTCAGCAAATAGTTATTTTGTGACGAGTTGAAAAACGTACTGTAACCAGGGCCGGATTTTCCCAATAAGCACTGTAGGCATGTAGCCTAACAGGATGACACTGAAGCAGAAAGACGTGGCACTGGCTCAGCACTGCCACAGAGGACACAAACCACGCTGAGAAGAGGGACATAGACGCATTCATTTACTGAAGAAGGAAACATGAGTTCTGAAATGTGTTGGTTTTGTCCGGACAATGTCACTGTACAAGCTCTTTTGGGTTGTTTGCCCTTTTGTCAGTTGATGTATTACTGATTGTCAATATGCACATTGTGTTTGCTTCTGTATGTGAACTATAAACTATTGTATGCAGCCTAATTTTATTGAATCTTTTGATTCGCTTTATCAAAACAGTTTTTTGTAATATACATTTACTGTTTTATACTTTTGTATACTCACTGTGTTCTTTGCCACACGAAGTCCCAGGGGGATATCTTTGCATTTTTTTCTTTGGTCTCTCTATATATGGGATGTTGGCAAAAACAGTATAAGTGGTGGGACATTTTACCATATTTTCCATTTTTATAGACCGCGAGTAAACTGGGAAAGTCTGTTAAACCAGTGTTGGACCATCTCTAGTATCATACCTGTAGTCTCTGATCATCTCTTGCACCATGTCCCCAGTCTCTGATCATCTCTTGTGCTATGTCTGCAGTCTCTGACCATCTCTTATATCATGTACAAAGTCTGACCATCTCTTTTGCCATGTCGGCAGTCTCTGATCATCTCTTTTGCCATATCCACAGTCTCTAACCATCTCTTATATCATGTACAAAGTCTGACCATCTCTTTTGCCATGTCGGCATTCTCTGTACATGATATAAGAGATGGTTAGAGACTGTGGATATGGCAAAAGAGATGATCAGAGACTGCCGACATGGCAAAAGAGATGGTCAGACTTTGTACATGATATAAGAGATGGTTAGAGACTGTGGATATGGCAAAAGAGATGATCAAAGTCTGACCATCTCTTTTGCCATGTCGGCAGTCTCTGATCATCTCTTTTGCCATATCCACAGTCTCTAACCATCTCTTGTATCATGTACAAAGTCTCTGACCATCTCTTGTGCCATGTTCTCAGTATCTAACCATCTCTTGCACCATGTCCGCAGTCTCTGATCATCGCTTGTGCCATGTTGCAGTTTCCGACCATCTCCTGTGTCATGTGCACAGTCTCTGAGCATCTCTAGTATCGTGCCTGCAGTCTCTAACCATCCCTTGTATCATGTCTGCAGTTTTTTACTACCTCTTGTATCATGTTCACTATCTCTGGCTATCTCTTGTATCATGTCCACAGTCATGAAGAACTCTGTGGGCTCTGATGTAAGGGGAACAATAGGGACTATAGTGTAAGGAGGGGGGGGGGGCTCTCTGGTGACCAGAGACCCCCTTACATCAGAGTTCCCCTTTATATCACAGTCTGCAGTATTTCCCTTTTACTTCAAAGCCTGTAGCATTCTCCATTACATATATAAAATATTTCTATAAAACTATTTTATCAGGGAAAAAAAAAAGTTGATCTTACTGTGTGTGTGTGTGTGTGTGTGTGTGGTGGGGGGGGGGGGGGGGAGGGGGGGGGGTAGTTGCTTCAGAATTCTCTGTGTATAGGCTCCTGAGATGAAAAATCCGGTCCTGACTGTAATTCATACCAGCCGGCTAATTCCATAGTTGTCCATTTTCTGTTTGAAATGAAACCAGTCCACAGTTTGAAAAAGTGGACCTCTGCGATGTAGTTGGCAGATTGTCGGAAGCTGCAGGCACACTCCAAACTGTTGTCATGATTCTGATGTTCCTGTGCTGAGCTGCTGTGTTGTACCAGCAACAGCCATATAGAACTTCTTGAATGTGATGGCACCTTTATTTATAAGTGAGGTAGAACTGCTCTGGTGAATTCCTGACAGCAATAATAAATTAGGACCAGTCTGTCTCAAGGTCTGCAGTGAAATACAGTGAGTACCAGAAGGAAGTACAATCTAGCTACACAAAATCTAACACGTTAATGTAGCGCTACCTATGGATATTTATATTACATAGTTGTATGTTTTGGTTAAATTGTTCTATTGTCATTACAAATTATATTTTGGTTCTTTTACCTGCTGCAGAGACATATGAAAAAAAAATGCATCTGTAGATATTACATAACGTCCTTGCTATAGGTATGGCCCACTGTGGCTTTTTAGAGTCCTACTGTTCACATAGCAAAAAGGCCACAGTAGTATGTACACCACACTGTGTACAACACTGTGCTCCTTTGTGTGTTATATATGAGCCCATATCTCCAGTGCATTACAGTATAGACAATGGTTCTGTATACAGCAGTATGTGTGGTCTGCAAAACCCTAGACCAGGGCTGGATCTAGCCTGTCCAATGTGGGGGTGCAGTAAAAAATGTCAGAGGGGCAGGGGATGGGAGGTCAGCAGGGCAGTGTACAGGAGGTCACCAGGACAGAGGGTCATCATTTTGTAGGGCAGGGAACAGCGGCCATTAACTTGTACAGCAATGTACAGGAGTCCACAGGGCAAAAAACAGGGGTCAGCAGGAAGGAAGACAGAGGTCACTGCTGGTAGGGCAGAAGACAGGAGTCACTGCTGGCAAGGCAAAAGGCAGAGGTCAGGGGTCACTGCTGGCAGGGGAGAGGACAGGGGATGCTGTGGGGAGAACTCAGCAGAGGTTAGGGGTCACCGCTGGCAGGGCACTCAGCAGAACTTCTCCCATCCCTGCACTGCACACAGGCTGGGCACAGGCAGCAAATCTTCTCCTCGCCACACATTACACATAGCTGAGATTGGAGTCCCTTACACAGAACCTTGATCTACACCTTGTGTAGCTGGCTTCTGCAGCTGTGCTACCATTCTGACCAGGGAATTTCACAGATCAGAACTGCAACATAGCAGCCAGCTACACACTGTGCAGATTGTGGTTGTGTGTAAGGGAATCTGATCTCAGCTATGTGCTGTGTGGGGATCAGGAGCTCTGCTGCCTCTGCCCAGGCTGTGTGCAGTGCAGAGATAGGAGAAGTTCAGCATAGTTGCCAACATTTTAAAAACATTTCCAGGGTTGCCTTTTTTTGCTATGCGCCCAGAAAGCCACTGTAGATGAAGAATGTACTTAAATTAGGGATGAGGTATTCATTTAAAACAGGGGTGGTTTTGAAAGCAACATATCACTAACCTAATGCCATACTTTAATCACACATATAGAAGAGAGATGTGGTTATGCTAATTCAGTATAGTGGCAGGCTAGAGCAGTATAATTGCAGATTGGGGCAGTATAGTGGCAGGTTAGAGCAGTATAGTGGCAGGTTAGAGCAGTATAGCAGCAGGCTGGGGTAGTGCAGTGGCAGGCTGGGGCAGTATAGAGGCACATATAGTTTAGTCAAAAAATGCATGTCCCTTGAAGTGGACATAGATAGGTAGGTATATCCTGGAAATTGACTCTTCCTCCAGAGATCACCGATCCCTTTAATCTTTCCTCCTCCATTGAGAATACATGTCAAAAAATGAGTGAAACACAATAGTGCTTTATCCTTTAAAACACATTACAGTACTTTATCAAAAGCATTACAGTGACCACTCACATGGTTAAGGTGCTTGATCGCACCAGGTATATGCGCATTAAAACAGCAATGCCCTTGTGCAAACAGGCAAAGAAAAAAACAACTCCTCTGTGACAGTGCGGTTGTACAAATGAATAACTAGTGTCATGACATCATCAAGCCCTCCCCTACGCGTTGTGCCACAGGTTCACATGGCTTCCTCAGGGGGCTATCAACCACACTGTCACATCAGAGGAGTGGAGTTTTTTCTTTTCCTCTTGCACAAGGGCATTGCTGTTTTTTAATGCACGTATATCTGGTGCAATGAAGCACCTGAACCATGTGAGTGGCCACTTTTATGCTTTTAATAAAGTAACGTGTTTTAAAAGGATGAAGCTATTGTGTTTCACTCGTTTCTTTGACATGTATGCTGAGTGGAGGAGGAGAGATTAAAGGGATCGGTGATCTCTGGAGGAAGAGTCAATTTCCAGGATATACCTGCCTATCTACAGGTGAAACTCGAAAAATTAGAATATTGTGCAAAAGTTCATTTATTTCAGTAATGCAACTTAAAATGTGAAACTAATATATGAGATAGACTCATTACATGCAAAGCAAGATAGTTCAAGCCATGATTTGGCATAATTGTGATTGATTATGGCTTACAGCTCATGAAAAACCCAAATCCAGAATCTCAGAAAATTAGAATATTGTGAAAAGGTGCAATATTCTCGGCTCAAAGTGTCCCACTCTAATCAGCTAATTAAGCCATAACACCTGCAAAGGGTTCCTGAGCCTTTAAACAGTCTCTCAGTCTGGTTCAGTAGGAATCACAATTATGGGAAAGACTGCTGACCTGACCAGTTGTGCAGAAAACTATCACTGACACCCTCCATAAGGAGGGAAAGCCTCAAAAGGTAATTGCAAAAGAAGTTGGATGTTCCCAAAGTGCTGTATCAAAGCACATTAATAGAAAGTTATGTGGAAGGGAAAAGCGTGGAAGAAAAAGGTGCATAAGCAGCAGGGATGACCGCAGCCTGGAGAGGATTGTCAGGAAAAGGACATTCAAAAGTGTTGGGGACTTTCACAAGGAGTGGACTGAGGCTGGAGTCAGTGTATCAAGAGCCACCACACACAGACGGATCCTGGACATGGGCTTCAAATTTCATCGTATTCCTCTTGTCAAGTCTTACCTGGGCTAAAGAAAAACAGACCTGGTCTGTTGCTCAGTGGTCCAAAGTCCTCTTTTCTGATGAGAGCAACTTTTGCATCTCATTTGGAAACCAAGGACCCAGAGTATGGAGGAAGAATGGAGAGGCACACACTGCAAGATGCTTGAAGTCCAGTGTGAAGTTTCCACAGTCTGTGTTGATTTGGGGAGCCATGTCATCTGCTGGTGTTGGTCCACTGTGCTTCATTAAGTCCAGGGTCAACGCAGCCATCTACCAGGAGATTTTAGAACACTTCATGCTTCCTTCTGCAGACGAGCTTTATAAGGATGCTGACTTCATTTTCCAGCAGGACTTGGCACCTGCCCACACTGCCAAAAGCACCAAAACCTGGTTCAATGACCATGGGATTACTGTGCTTGATTGGCCAGCAAACTCGCATGACCTGACCTGCATTGCCAAGAGAAAGATGAGAGACATGAGACCGAACAATGCAGAAGAGCTGAAGGCCGCTATTGAAGCATCCTGGCCTTCCATAACACCTCAGCAGTGCCACAGGCTGATAGTTTCCATGCCATGCCGCATTGAGGCAGTAATTGCTGCAAAAGGGGCCCAGACCAAGTACTTAGTACATATGCATGCTTATACTTTCAGAGGTCCGATATTGTTCTATGTACAATCCTTGTTTTATTGATTGCATGTAATATTCTAATTTTCTGAGATTGTGGATTTGGGGTTTTCATGAGCTGTAAGCCATAATCATCACAATTATGACAAATCACGGCTTGAACGATCTTGCTTTGCATGTAATGAGTCTATCTCATATATTCGTTTCACCCTTTAAGTTGTATTACTGAAATAAATGAACTTTTACACGATATTCTAATTTTTTGAGTTTCACCTGTATGTCCACTTCAAGGGACACATGCATTTTTTGACCAAACTATATTTGAGATCAAAAACTCCAGGTGAGGGCACATCTGGTGTTTGTGGTGGAGGATTAAAATTGCATGAAGATATGGAATTGTGACATTTTTTCAAGTTGAAGAAATCACTATATTTAGAGACTTTATATCATCTTATACGATTACTGTTTTTTTAATATAATTTGTCTGCATTCACATACATTTAAAGAAAGTGTGGCACTGTTGTTTATGAATTGGAATTCATGCACATGGTATGAGTATGTGCTAATGTGAGCTGCTTTCTGTAGTACAGCATTTTTGATTTGATACACAAGGAAATAGTTTTTGTAGTATTTGAGATTGCTCGTGAGAATTTTGCTGATTATATAGTATAGTGGCAGGCTGGGGTATTATAGTGGCAGGCTGAGGCAGTGCAGGGCTAGGAAAGTATAGTGGCAGGCTGGGGCAGTGTAGTGGCAGGTTATAGTAGTGTAGTGGCAGGCTAAAGCCATATAGTGGCAGGTTAGGGCAGCATAGTTACAGGCTGGGGCAGCGTAGTGGCAGGCTGGGGCAGTATAGTGGCAGGCTAGGGCAGTGCAGTATAGTGGCAGGCTAGGGCAGTGCAGTATAGTGGCAGGCTGGTGCTGTATGTAGTGACAGTGTGCTCAGTCTCTTACAGCATGGCTGGAGTTGAAGACTTCCTGGGGCTTGGCTGCTGTATCCACTTCTCCTCTTCCTGAGTGAAGGAGTATGTGGGAGGAGTGGAGGTAGCCCTGGCCCAGCCCACCAACTCCGGCTGCCTCAGAAGACAGTGAAGATAACTAAGGGATAGCCAACTTTGTATTAGAAGGACAGGGCAGAGGTACAGGCAGCCTTCCCCACCCCACTGGCCCCCCTCTTCACTGATGATAAACTGGGCAGTACATCTACTATGGCTATAAAACTGCAGGGAGAAAGTGCAGCTTTCTGAAGTATCGTTCAGCAGACAAGTACAGTGTCCAGGGTGGAGAAGGGCGTCAGATAACTTTGGGGGGGGTGCAACTGAAATAGCCCACCCCTGCACCCCCCTAGATCCAGCCCGCCCCTAGAGTAAATGGTGTATTCAACTTTTTATCAAGGATAGTGTTCTGCTACCCTGGGAGCACTGTGCAAGCTGTGGTTCAATGCTGAAGAACAGTCTTCATGGTGTGGCTATTTTGTATAGTATTATGCCAATTCCATTCCTTCTGGGTGTTTTTTCCTGCCATTGACTGACCGTTCCATTGGATGAAGCCAACCTCACATAACAGTACAATACTACTATCATCTTTAGTAAAATGTTCTAGTGCCAGTGTGCATGTACATTTTGATTATGTGCATCTGGAGGGTTCAGGTGACTTCGCTGACAGAGGACAGCAACAAAAGTCTCCAGAAATAAAGCAAGACTGTGCACAGGCCAGTGACAAATACAGTGCCTCGAAAAAGTATTCATACCCCTTGAAATTTTGCAAATTTGTCATGTTACAACCAAACGCAAATGTATGTTATTGGGATTTTATGTGATAGACCAACACAAAGTGGCACATAATTGTGAAGTGGAAGGAAAATGATAAATGGTTTTTATAAATAAATATCTGAAAAGTGTGGTGTGTATTTGTATTCAGCCCCCTTTACTCTGATACCTCTAAATAAAATCTAGTGGAACCAATTGCCTTCAGAAGTCACCTAATTGGTAAATAGTCCACCTGTGTGTAATTTAATCTCAGTATAAATACAGCTGTTCTGTGGAGCCCTAAGAGGTTTGTTAGAGAACATTAGTAAACAAACAGCATCATGAAGGCCAAGGGACACAACAGAAAGGTCAGGGAAAAAAGTTGTGGAGAAGTTTAAAGCAGAGTTAGGTTATAAATCAATATCCCAAGCTTTGAACATCTCACGGAGCTCTGTTCAACCCATCATCCGAAAATGGAAAGCGTGTGGCACAACTGCAAACCTACCAAGACATGGCCATCCACCTAAACTGACAGGCCGGGCAAGGAGAGCATTCATCAGAGAAGCAGCCAAGAGGCCCATGGTAACTCTGGAGGAGCTGCAGAGATCCACAGCTCAGGTGGGAGAATCTGTCCATAGGACAACTATTAGTCGTGCACTCCGCAAATCTGGCCTTTATGGAAGAGTGGCAAGAAGAAAGCCATTGTTGAAAGCCATAAAAAGTCCTGCTTGCAGTTTGTGAGAAGCCATGTGGGGGACACAGAAAACGTGGAAGAAGGTGCTCTGGTCAGATGAGACCAAAATTGAACTTTTTGCCCTAAAAGCAAAACGCTATGTGTGGCGGAAAACTAACACTGCACATCACCCTAAACATGGTGGTGGCAGCATTATGTTGTGGAGATGCTTTTCTTCAGCAGGGACAGGAAAGCTGATGAGAGTTGATGGGAAGATGGACGGAGCCAAATACAGGGCAATCTTAAAAGAAAACCTGTTAGCCTGCAAAAGACTTGAGACCATGGCGGAGGTTCCCCTTCCAGCAGGACAACGACCCTAAACATACAGCCAGAGCTACAATGGAATGGTTTAGATCAGTGGTCTCCAAACTGTAGCCCCAGGGCCGGATGCGGCCCTTGGCTAGCCTTTATCTGGCCCTTGGGGTAATAGTCCTTCCACTGATATCAGGCACTGTGCCTTCCACCAACACTGGGGCATAATTCCTGACACTAATAGTGATGTACTTTTCCTCCCACTGATATCAATGATGGGGCACTATTCCACCCACTGACACCAACAATAAGGTGCTAATTCTTCATTGGGCCCAGGACATTTTCTACCCCCACTGGCCACAATCCGGCCCCCCATAAAGGCTGAAGGACAGTAAACTGGCCCTTTGTTTGTAAAGTTTGGAGACCCCTGGTTTAGATCAAAGCAGAATGGCCCAGTCAAAGTCCAGACCTAAATCCAATTGAGAATCTGTGGCAAGACTTGAAAATTGCTGTTCACAGACGCTCTCCATCCAATCTGACAGAGCTTGAGCTATTTTGTAAAGAAGAATGGGCAAAAATGTCACTCTCTAGATGTGCAAAGCTGGTAGAGACATCCCCAAAAAGACTTGCAGCTGTAATTGCAGTCAGAGGTGGTTCTCATTCAAGAGGGTTGAATATAAATGCACGCCACACTTTTCACATATTTGTAAAAAATTTTGAAAACAATTTCACATTTTCCTTCCACTTCACAATTTTATGCTCACATTCCTTCTGTACTGAAATGTATTGTAATTGTACTTTCTCCCTTATATTGTAAAGCGCTGCGCAAACTGTTGGTGCTATATAAATCCTGTATAATAATAATGTGCCACTTTGTCTTGGTCTATCACATAAAATCCCAAAAAAATACATTTCCTTTTTTTATTTGTAATGTGAAAATTTCAAGGGGTATGAATACTTTTTCAAGGCACTGTACATCACAGAGGACTGCTCTGCTGAACAACTGTGTTGGTGTTGGGTGAAAAGTAATGTGAAACTCCATCCATTTTCTTTTAGATATAGTTGGAATAGAGTGGGAGAGGGCTGTAACCTCTCTCAAATGTAACTGCTGTGTTAAAGCTGAACTCTTGGAAAACTAAAAGTCCTCCATTGCAGTGGGGCTGCACCCACACTGCAATTATGAATTGCTTGGCTATGTCCTTGGGACTTGGTACAGCAATTTTACTTTACCTGATCCTCTGCTCTCCTCACTCTGCTGGACTGGCCCCTGCAGCCTCTTCTCCCCTATGCTCTGGTGGTTTAAGGTAATCTGAAGTTGTCAAGAGTGGTGCAGGGTCCAGGGTGAAGAGAGACCATCCCACATAGGGGGCGCCATCTTCCAGGGGAGAAGATCAGATAAGTAGAAGTGCTTTTCCTGTCCCCAAGACAGAAATGAGTGGTTACCACTTGTAGTGTGGGTGCAGCTTCACTGCAACCGAGGGTCTTCAGACAATTCTCACTTTCTGCTGTGTCACAAGATACAGTAGATGGTGTAAGAACATCTGCTCAATTGGAACTTAAACAGCAATAAACACCTTACAGAAATTCTAAACCTTTCCGCACGCTATCCAAATATAGAAATAGAAAAAATGCTTTTCCAGTAAAAAGCAAAAAAAGTCAACGACTGTGAGACCCTCCATCTAGTAACAGAACAGTGCTCTGTGGGCACCATATTACAATATGTGAATGTGCTGAGAAATGAACTGCAGAGACAGAGGCAGATATTCTACTTCTGCTGAAAAAGAGGCTGCAGGAGGCAAAGACCTCTCTGGCAGCCGCATATATCACACTGTCTGTAAGAAGGACAGCCGGGCCTGATTTATAAAAAAAAAACTTAAAATAGCTACTTAGCAGCCAACAGAAGACAACTGATCAACTTTCCTCCAGTGCAGGTTTGCAAAAGCTGATTCACTGCTTTGTGGCAACACAGGCAGTTCCTCTTTCAGATACTTTACTAAACAAGGGCTTGTGTTGTGTTAATTAGAGTTCAGATTCAGTTGGGGTGTTATTCCAGTTTTGAATGAATCTTGAAGCCCAACTCCAGCCAAAACCTTTTTTTTTTCTGGATAGCCAGTATAAGGATTAGAGCCTCAGTCAGGTTTTATTGCTGTCTATGTCTCTGTTGGAAAGATACCCCATGTCCTGGATATCTCTCCAACAGGGATATATGTACAAGAAACACATTTCAGTGGAGTGGAGAAAGGTTAAAACCTCTGACAATGTATTTGCGGTCTATGCCTTACATCCCCCCATTTTTTTATATGTGGGGGTCACAGACAAACCTGACAGAAATGTTAACTCTTCTCCACTTAGGCTTTACAGTCATAGCTCGCCTTTACCAAAAAACTGTCTATACAGGTAAAGACTCATGTAGTTGAAAACAAATTGTGCAGCTATAACCAAAGTTAAATACAGTAATGCCTTTGGTATAGGTGTAGGCCAGAGCCTGACTGCAAAACTCCCAGAGGTGACATCATCCCATCTTGTTGCTAAGACACTCCCAGCTATTACTGTTCACCTATGCCATTACAGGAGTGAGCCCTTTCTTAAATTTTGCTTTCTCTCTCCTGAAGCAGTAGCTTGTGGCTCAACATTTGAGAGCTCACTCCTGTGAAGGTCGGGGTGCACAATAACAGCTGGGAGTGTCTTGGCAACCTCTTAGCACCAGCGCAGAATAGGATGATGCCATCTCTAGGAGTTTTTCCAGTCAGGCTTTGTGAAGTATGGCGAGGGCAACTTTTGGGTAAACTTGTTTTTTATCTATAGGAGCACCTTACCTGCATAGACAGTTTTGGTAAAGGTGTCTGAGGTAGAATAATGAAAACACACCATGTCAATGACCATTTTCAAGCCCAACCCTCCCACTTCACCTCAAGGAAAAGAAAGACAAGACTCAGAATGCATTGCAACACGTAATTACAAAGCTTACAATTTATTGGTGGAAAGGACATTCGGGCCTCGAAAAACGGGACCATAAAAAATAAAAACAAAGCATGTGGGGGGGAGGAATATCTAGAAAACAGGGAACAACATGGTTTTAGGGAGAGGGAGATTTCAGAGGGTAACTGACAGAGAGGGCAAGGAGGTGGGTGGTTAGATTATTCATTCCCCCCAACTCCATTATCACGTTGTCACCCTCCTGCCATTGATCTGAGGTAAGTTGTGTGTGTATATGATGTTTAATATTAATAACTTAGCCTATTTTACTGAAGGTAAAAGCTTATAAAAAAACAAAAACATAGAAGAGGGGCGGGAGAATCAGTCTTGTTCCCATAGAAAGAGTTAACATACCAAAAAGCCCCGAGCTTGCACTCCCCCCATGTAACCATTCCACTGCCATCATTTTAAGCCAGGCAATGGGACAGCCTTGCAGATGTTAACACTCTCTGATAATTCTGGGTGCAGACTGACTCCCCCCCACCTCCGTGTTCAAAGAGCAGTTCAATTCAAGAAATTTCAGGAGCACAACACTATAGAGAAGGAAAAGGGAGAAAGACATTAAAAAATCCTAAATGTTAGCATGGCATTTTCATTTTTTTTTCCGTTTTTTAATACAGCATTTATAGGCTCTCTGCATATAAAGATTACAGTAAAAAAATAGACAGGCAATATTTCTTTGTAGGATAGGGGGAAAAAACGGAGAGAAATCAGAAAAGAGAAGGGTTTGGGGGAGTCCCTGAAAAGATACATAGACACAGACATTACTAGACAACAGTTAACCCCCTTTGATTTATTTCCATTTTTTTTGTTTCGTAGAACATCAACGCATAGATAAGTTTGCAGAAGGGGCCGAAGTCCCCTTCCTAATGGCATGAAGAGGGAAAATACCTCCCATTTGGGGTAAACCATTCCTCGGGTTTATACATGTTTCCCAATTTAAAAAAAGAAAAAAAAAGGCAAAATGATTAAAGAGGACAATATACTCTATTTTGGTATCAACCCTAAACTTAATATAAATTCATGTATAGCATTTTACAGACTGGCACCATTGCTTGGCTTTCATTGACAATATTTTGTTTAGTGCCATGTTGCAGGACAGTAGAACTAGTTTCTTAGGTACATACACGTCTAAAGGGTGCAAGAGGTTGCTTTGGGCTCATACATAACTGGAGTAAGGATACAGCGTAGATATTCTTTATAACAACCAGATCAAATGATTTCATTTTGCAGCCAGAAGGAGGAAAAGAACAGCTGGAATTTAATTTGTTCCTACAAGCCACTCCTTCACTTTATCTTCCCTCCAGTGTTTGAATCAGCCCCCTCTCTATACATCTTTCATATCTTGTGTCTATAAGGCATGCTGACAAGTAAAGACCAGGCAATGCTGCCATGCTCTGTAGTACTATGTATTGCAAATATTAAGTTTAGAAAAGTATATTTCATCTCCAAAATTGAATCATAAGGCAGTGCTGACCAACTATGTTGTATGGTGCTTTGCAAAACAAAAACAATACAAACTGAATGAGGCCTACTCAAAGAAATGGAAAAGCTAAATATATATTGGGATAAGAAGACACTAATGATTACACAGGTTACACTAGACCTCAGGGAGGTGTGTCGGATAACCTTGGCCTAATATTGAACTATAGGACTGCCTAACACTGTCCTAGATTTCAATATGAACCCAGTATTGCCTTACCCTCTATACACTAAAATCTTATAACTCTGTGGGGCAACAAGTGTAAAGAGAGTTAAAAAGAATCTCTACAGGCCAATCTATATTAATATGAAACTCTACCTAAGCCTGGCCTGATATGGCCCAGACGGGAGGTCACCCTATACTAGATAGGAGCCCAGCACTAAGTCTTTCCTGATGGCCAATGCTCAAGTAATCCCTTATACTATACATATGGCGTAGGCTGGGCCTATGGCATGTGAACCCTCCAGGCTTGCCCATAGTAGGAGCCAGGCTTGCTCATTCCTAGTCTATATATCATTCTGAATATAAAGTTCTTTAGTGTAAGCAAACCGTGCCTGAGTCTAGGGAGAGGACAGGGGGAAGTTAGGAAGGGGCTGAGGACAGATAAGGCAATAGAAATGGGTTGTGCATGTCAGTGGTTGGGGATTCAACCTGGTTATTTGGGATAAGTAAAAAGTGCCATATAAAGGGAATTTTTTGTTAACCCAGTATCACCCCCACAGCCAATCACCATCCATTCAATACATCTGCACTGGTAAACATACACTAAAATCTCAAACATCCCTATACAACCTAGGTATATGGTTATAAGTCCAAAGTCATCTTTCCTCTCCTGAAATCACACTTCCTGTACAACCAGAGGTTCCTTTGAGGCATACACATGGAATAAACAATAGGAGTTACAACAAGATCTGGGCTATTAACTAAGTACACAAACGTCCCTTTGGTGAGAAGGGCAGTGAGCTGACCTAGGAAACAACAAAAACAAAATAACACATTAAAAAAAAAAGAAAACAGCAACTATTAAACCACTGGGAATCCTAATATAGGACCTAGAGGATGAACCCTTACAGAGGCCAGAAACAAACATTGCAAAATGATCCGTTACCCTATGTTGTCTGTAGAATTCTGTAAGCTCACTGAAGTACACAGAGGTAGGTGGAGGAAAAGTAAAAATGCTGATTTATACAGAACATTTGTTGAAAAAGAACCCCAAGTGTGAGTATAAATGACCTCCACATGTAGTTGTGGTAGAACAAGACATTAATATCACCTACAAAGATACCTAACTGATGGGATCAAAGGCAATATGAGAACTCACAACCCCCAAAAAACATGACATAAGCTCCCCCCGAGTGGTGGGGGTGTGTTATAACGGCACAGAGATGAATGTGGCACTGCAACGTCACGGGTGACTAATAAACCTGCAGACCAATCAGCAAATGGTGCATGCATTACAAGCAAGGCTGCGAGATTATCTATACCACCTAATGCATTCTGCATAAACTCTGTAGGATCTGAGGTGTAGGTAGATGCTGGTGTGTGATAGGTGTGACACAGTAGTACCACAGCAGGTTAAAAAAGCTAGGAGACTGGGCAATCTGTACACAGGGAAGTACCAGAATTTGAACGTGGGAAAATTCAGCTGGATCCCCCCCCCCCCCTTTTTATTTTTTGACTGAAATGACTGGTATTGGGAAGCAAACACTGAAAAATCTGCCTTGTTTTGGCCTGAGATGGGTTCTGTTCACTACATGCCTTACCATTGTTTCCTCAGAAACGTTTAGAGTAATACTTTTAGATACATTTACAAGGCCATTTTACATAAGGCAAAGAGCTACAAGCAAAGTGCTGTAACCACAACAACCTGCCACATTTTTTTGCAAACTGATCTGACTTCAGTAAACAGAAATGGAGCTGCTAGGAGTTACAGCATATCTTCACTGCTCCTTGCACTGCTTTACTGAGTACATCTGCAGAGCTCAAATGCCATCTCTAAGTTCAGCCAGCACTTAGTAAATAGCCTAGGACAAAGAGCACTGAGAGGATGTAACTTATAGCAACCAACAAGAAGGGATTTTAAGTGCTTTAGCCTAGTTGGCGGAACAAAAGGTGACCTGTGTTCGGTTGCTGTCGGTAGGTATATCTATACACGTAAAAATCGTCGTCTTTGAGGGCTCATTCAAGACAAGAGATGAGTAGTATCTTGTAAACACATATGCCCACGATGATGCCAGGCTGTGCTGATGACTGTGGGTGGTCAGAGCTGTAATTCACACATTAGGTACTGATCATAAAAAGACAATATATACACTGACACATTCCCATGCATTGTCCATTACTCCACTGTCATCCAGAGCGATAAGTACAGCCTGCTGTTTCTGTGGGAATGAATGTCACAGTGTAATGTGGTGAACTGTGCCTGGCCTGCCTTGACTTGGACCCAAACCATACTTCAAGACAGAAGACAACTGAAATGGTTGTATGATGACCGCATACATACCACAAATACAGTAACAATTCCAGCTGATATATCTCTGCCCTGAAGGTCACCAGTGGCCCAGTTGCAGAATATCTAATAATGGTGCCTTTTCTGTACTTAGTCGATTTCACTTTAAATAATTTAATTAGGACAGCAGCCCTGATTTGTTAATGTGGAGTTACAGCCGTTTTTGTGTTTATTAAAAGTCAGCAGCTACACACACACTTGCCTATCCCAGGATCCAGCGATGTGCTCACCCACGCCATCCTTTCTCTTCTTTGCTCCACGGCGCTGGCATCTCAACTGTGGGCACCAGGCTGTGACAGCTTGTGGCTTCACAGCCTGGTGCTCACTACACATGCGCAAGTCGCGTAGTGCCTCCAGATTAATCTGTCAGTCTCATGGGACCTGTGAAGGTTCCCAATTGACTGTGGGAGGAAGGAGGATCCTTCCGTGGTGAACTGAGCCCGGAAGTGGGAGGGGGTACCTGTCAAAACCAGGTACCCATAACCCCCCACCAAAAAAAAGGTGCCAAATATGGCAGTGGAGGGGAGAGAGGAGGCAAACAAGTGGAGCTTCCACTTTTGGGTGAAACTCCGCTTTAAAAGACCACTCCACCCAAAATAGATATCAGTTTATTGGAGATGCTGGAGAATGACAATATATCTCTCAGGCCCCACACTCCAGGACTGACATCTATGCACAAACCTTGCAATACCACTTTTTTTTTGGGCAGACTCTGTGCACGGCACAGGCAGTTCATATCTTGCTACAGTAGCCAGCATGATTGATTTCCTAAAGACAAATAGTCTACTCACTATGCAAGGGAATTTTCCCTTTGCAGTGGAATTTTCCCTTAGCTTAATGAATATGGTGAAAATACTTTGCTAAAGATACCCAATCATGTGCAAGGAAAATAGAAAAAAAAATTGTATTTTTGCTTGCACATCTGATGATGGAAGTCTGAAGAACTTTACTGTGTTTGCTAACTAAGGGAAAATTCCCTTGCAAAGTGAACAGCATATCTACCTTTAGTGAATCGACCTCCACATGTTTAAAACTTTACAGAATGCAGGATACTGTTGAGGTTTAGTTTTACTATTGTTGAGTATTGTAATGCAGAGTGCTGCTGGTTTGTGATCTGCAACTATCATGAAGAGGGAGGGAAAAGGCTTAAGGTGTGCAAAAATAGAGCCTGGAAATATGGAAAAAAGATCTTGCCACTGACTCCTAAAAACATGAAACAAGTCAGCAGTGAAATGGGTTGATTTATGAATGGTAAATAGGCTGTGCACTGCAAGTGTAGTTGCTTTATAGCCGAAGGGGAAACTGAAATGAGGCGAAGCTCTGACTTCTTTCATCCAATCATGTGCTAGCAGAAATTTGTTTTCCTTGCATTTTCCCCTCAGATCTAGAGCAACTACACTTTCAGTGCAAAGCCTATTTGCCTTTAGTAAATCAACCCCAATGTCTGAAATATCACTTTTGGGTGGAATGCATCTGAAGGGAAAAATGGAGGGCAGGGGTGGCTTCCGGCAAGAATCAGATTCTTTGAAGCAGTTGTAAACGCTGCTTGCGCACACTGTGTGTGACCAGCAGGAGTTGTCAGATTTATACTCTGTACAAATCAATGGCAGGTGCTGCTGTTTATATGTAACCACTTCCTCTGAGCGATTACATTCAACTACTGACCCCGGACGCAGCCAGATTGCATCCAGGTTGGCGTTTCAGCTGAGTTTTGGCTGCAGGTAATTAGCCAGTTTGTATGCGGCCATAGAACAGAACGTTGCTGGATCCAGAGGCGCACTTTAGCTGCTTCTGAACGCAGGTAACTAGGCGGACATATTCTGCTGTCTGAATGCGGCCTTGGTTTGTGACATTCGGGCAAACTTTCATTATTAGTCCCAGTATGAAGAGAATCTGTGAGGATATTTTTTTGCTGTGGGCCAGGCAAACAAGAAACAATTCTTTCCTTAGCATTTCAATAAACAAATCCCACCATCTATGAAAGAGTACGCTGTACTGAGCTATGACCAGTACAGCCCCTACAGGACACAACCTGATAACAGTCTTTTGCATATGCATAAATATGGACAATTTGGGAATTCTAGAACTCTACGTGCATAGCTATACACAGTGCTTACTATTCTCACAAACTCAGTGTCACTGCTCTATACAAATATAGAAGAGTGCACCAACATTAGTACTCTGTCACTTGGAATTATCTTTTGTGTATACTATTGACTAAATGGCAGCATACAAATCTATTATGGTGAATAAAAGTCTTTATTACACCAAAATACTGACCTCAATGAATTGCTTTTCCTGCACTGACAAGGTGAACATAACCCGCATTATAGGGACTTGGAGAATTGGCAGTTGTTATTTATGCAAACTTGCTTCCTATCTGGAAACAGTGAAGGTTGTTACTGTCTTGTTAAATCACAGCGTCCAGGAAACTGAAAACTGTAATTCTCAATTGCTTGTTTAATCATAGGATGGCGGATTCTACTGTGTTTTGGAAAGCAGAGGCTTAAAAGCTTGATATTTGTAGTATTATGAGGTTAAAATATTCAATGCAACATTTAACTCTTTTTAAGTGGAGTTTTTAAGCCGTTTTTGTGTTTATTAAGTCAGCAACCACAACAACTGTAGCTATCGACTTTTAATAAACACACTCACCTGTCCTAGGGTCCAGCTATGTGCTCACCCGCACCATCTCTTCTCTCCCAGGTGCCACATCTCAACTGTGGGCACCAGGATGTAACAGTTTTGCGGCTTCACAGCTGGGAGCCCACTGCGCATGCGCGAGTCGCGCTGCACATTCTGATTGGTCCAGCAGCCTTCTGGGACCTGTAGAGGTTCCCAGGAGACTGCAGGAGGAAAGAGGGGGCCGAACTTCCGGCTCACTTTGCCGTGGCAAACTGAGCTGGGAGTAGGTACTTGTCAAAACTTGCCAAATATGGCAGTGGAGGAGGGAGGGAGGCAGGCAGACAAACAAAGCTTCCACTTTTGGGTGGAACTCCGCTTTAAGGGTCGATCTATAAATGTATTTACACAAGATGCATACAACTTTCAAGCAGGATTCACAATTTTTCTTTAGGAATCCAATTAGAAAAATGTGTGAATCCTGAGTGAGCCTTGTGTGAAAGTGTTTTAAGATGGACCCCTTAATTAATGTTGGGGGAAAGATTAGAAGCCCTGTTGGTAACAAAGCTGTCCATTTTAAGATTCCCTTGATGGATATCTCTATCCTCTAGCTAACAGAAGCAAGTTTGTCATAGATGTAATCTAACTGCTGCTAGAATCTGAGGATTCTATGGTTAGTACAGCACCCTAACAGCAGGACTGTTCTAAGTGGGGATGGCATAGGTCAAGATCTTATCAATAGAATTTCCAGGAAGGCTGAAATTTCTCTCTTTGAGAAGTCTGCTTGCCAAAGTATTTGACTGAAATTGTACTTTATTTTAAAGGAAAACTAAACTTTTTTTAGAATGGATGTGGGAGTGTCATCAGATATAAAGGATCTCTTAGTAGGATTCAATTGTTTTAAAAACCTGGGGTGGGCAGCCATATTTGCTCATTACATGAGGAGGCTATGGGTCAAGACTGACCTGAATAAAAACAAGAGACTCTGAGCCTGAAGCAAGAATTTTGTATATCCTGGAACATTGACAGAAATATTTGCTGAAAATCATGATAGTTTCCATGTAAACAAAAGGATCCTGCTTTCAGCCAAACAGTTCACGTTTGGCATATAAGAGAACACTATTCAATGTCTTTATAGATGTGACCTTCGTATAAAATTTTGTTCTGCTGTGCTGTTCAAGAAATTTCTGGCATATTCAGTGTGCCTCTATGTAATAATATTAGATGACCTAAGTGGTCCTTATGAATAAAATTGGGAGGCAGAACAGTTTTAGTTGCCTATAGCAAACAAACTTTGTTTCATTCCCCCATGATGCACCCTGAACATGAAAGGAAGAAAATGGTGCCTGATCCTTTCTTCATGAGGCTAAATGTGATGCTTCCCTGACATGAAACAATAGGGCTGATTTGTAACCACTGGAGAAAAAGAAAACTGCCAGTGCCCATAGCCATCAAACAGGCATTACATTCACCTCCCAAGTTGCATTAGAAAATGCTCTGTAGCTATGGGCAACTACACACTCCTCTCCAGTCTATTCCCTGTGAGCAGATCGCCCTATGAACGGAATGTAAGTACAGCACTTTTTTAAACCACTGTAGTTAAACACCACTTGCATAGCTGTTCTACTGATCCCTGCCTGGTAACCCTTCAAGTGCTGGAAAGGAAAGTGGGTTGGGGCAGTAACACAGATTTTATAATATGGGGGTATAACAGACGTGACAGTGTTCAGCAAAAGGCAGACTTTTCTTAAAGTGTACCAATCGCCCATACACAGTCAATGCAGCCACTTTGTCCAAACAGGCCTGTTGACAAGCTACGAATAAATGACATAACTCTGAGTATCGTTACCGGTACATAGTAATCAGACAGGCAAATAAAAAGTTTGACTCATACAAAAATGGCTGAACCTTTCTGCATATGAGCAATAGGAGAGGTCCACTTACAATCCTTCTTCTCATGGTTATCCAAAGGCCTACCTGCAAGTGCAAGCTTACAAGATTTTTTCACATAAGCACTGATGGTTCTGACAACCTAAAAGACTATAATAAGGTTGCCACTCAGCATGATAAAATAGTATTTGAATATATATATCTACATACACACACAATACAGAGGCAACAAAGGTTGCAAGCTAGCTGTTAACGTGCAGGCATAATATTGCAGATACATTTTGCACCATTAAGAAGCAAATATCATAATAAGATGGCATTTAAAACCAAGCAGCGGCCTTGTTGCCTATGTGAGGAAATCCCGCAAACCTTGCTGTTGTCTTTGGATTCAATTTGGTAACAGGATTATAGGCCTCCTTCATGACTGTTTTCCAACCATCCCTGATGCTGAACTCTAGTCTAACCTGAGTGAGGGGGTACTTGTGGAAAAAACATTCAGGCTGTCACCTGTGATTAGGGCTGTCAGCAGGCAGGCTGGTATCATCTGGCTTTCAGGCCCTTAGTAATATAATACACCTGCAATAGAATACAACCTATAATGCAACTGTAATTTACAGTGTAGACACACGTAAATGCATCTACCACCTGTACACAGTGATGGCGCCCATTTTGTGGCATTAAAAATAGTAGGTTGACTCACGAGTTGTCACCACTGAAACACGAGTGGAAAAAAAATCACACTACGCGTTTCAGTAATTCCTCTGATTTTTTTTTTTCTTTTTTTTAATATGTGAAAGCTTCTCTCTGACCATTGGCTCTCACAACAAAATGGATGCCCCACAGTGTACAGGTGATAAGTCCACTTCTGCATGTCTCACCAGAAGTATAAAAATCTTATCACATAAATCTCTGTCTAAAGAATAAACTGTACCGCCTTCATGGCCTAACGCAGCAATTAATGGGTTATCTTGAAGAGACAGAATGAGAAAGATCTGCTTGGAAACCCGTAAAATGAAAAAAAAAAAAACATTTTTGTTTTTATAGTTTTGTGTTTCGTATATATAGACCTAAATATACAGACCCCCCCACAAGAAGTTTAAAATACAAGAAAACATTGAGATTGAGCTTTGTTTTAACCCTGTGTTTTGACGTAGCTAGTGTGTCTCTGCACCTTAACCCTGCCAGAGAGAAGCATGGAAGGGTATTCATGTCTACATTCCAGACGTGGAATAAAATGGTAGGGAAGGGGTATTCTGGTGACATGATGACCCCAGGCCAGAATGTGCATGTATTCATACATACGTATAGATTTATATTACACGTATCTCTATATTGTAGAAGAATCTTTCTTCACTTGTGAGAAAAACAACTTGTGCACAGCTTCAGGCAGAGTAAGTTCAAGCAAAGACTTCCGTTTTGTGGTTCTTATGTACACTGACAGAGTCGTGTGACTCTTCAATTCTTTATAAATATACAGATAAGCTGGAGGGGTATCTTATGGACAGAAAAGGGAAAGGGGGGGTGTATGTCTGTACTCACAACTTCTATATGTTTCAGTTTACTGGTAAGCCCAGAAGCTCGGCCTTATGTTGCATAATAATTAAGGTCCAGAGGTTTGGAACATATAGAACCTGAGAGAATTCCGAGACACAGCAGATTCTGACCCACAGAAAATTAAAAAAAAAAAAAAGCGATAGCAGTGTCCTTTAACCCCTTCAGTGCCCCAGTAGTATTTTCCAGCAGTGAAGAAGTTAATCTCACATTTTTTTTGTCTTACCAATAGAGAAAAAAATCTATATATAGCTATATTTCAATAATATTTGAATAAACCAACATATCTGCAGGTCAGAGCTTTGAGGATGTATAAAGCACTGTAGGAGATAGGTTTGCCCCCCCACCCCTGCCCTGTATTGCCAGTTAAGGCAATACCATGCAGTTTGTTTTTCAATGTCAAATTATCGCTAATGGGGAAAACAGGGGATTGAAGGGAGGAATGTTTAACCACTGAACTGACAGAATATTCCTGAAAGAAAAGAGGTTAAAGAAATCCAGGGTACCCCCTCCCCACAATACCCAATAACAATTTTGTATAATATACTCGAACTGTGGTAATACATAAAAATAGAGGAACTTCAAAAGCACCTGTGTTGGCCACAGCAACTAAGAAGATGTTTCCATGAATTTTCTTACTTGCACAGTAGAAATGGCAGTTGGAATCCAGTTGCTCTTGGCAGCACATCAACTTTCCATCCCTCCATTTTTAAAGTACCCACCTCTAAGACTATAAAGAGGTTATAACTGATGGTGCTTCTCAGGTACTCAGACCTTCACCTCTGTTCTAGTAAAGAAAAAAACTTAAGAAAATGTATAAAAAAAAATCCACTCTTCTGTAAAATTGTTTGTTTTGTAAATTATGGCTAAGATCTGTTTAACCCAACATGTTTTCCCCACACATTTGGAGTTAATAAGGAAATAAAACAAAAAAAAACAAAACATCAAATTTCTTTGACAGGTAATAAGGTCATCTAAAATTAATAAAAAAAAAGTTCTTGTTATTAAATCCTTGTCTTTCTTTGAGTTGCATGGGGCTGGAGGAGGCACGCTGTTGAGGTCTGTATGATCAAACATCTGTGGCTGAGACAGTCCTTGTGTTTTTTTTTTTTCTTTTTTTTTTCTTCTTTTTTATGCTGTAGATAGAAATATGAAGGGAGAGTTTTGGTATCCCCCTGCTTTTTTTTTTATATATTTTTTTTCTTTTTAGTTACTCAAGTTCAGTGAATGTCCCATCTGTCCACTCCTGTGCATGGATATTTTCTGTAGAGACTCCCAGTTTAGCTTTTTCAGCTGGTGAGAACAGATAGTCCACAGAGTTCCAAATACGAACTTCTCACCCTGAGCCATGACAGTGAGGTCGGCAGGAGAGAGACAGAGAAGGGTTGCGGTGGTTGAGGTATGAGTGTATGAGAAAAAAAGTAACAAATAAACATCTTCCTGGTATAATCTCGGTGTGAGTAAAGTGTATGTGTGCGAGGTGGGGAAGTGAACTTGGTGTTTTTAGCTCACCTCCTCGTTCCTGGCGTTCAAATCACGCCGCCTCCATTTACTGTCAGTTTAAAAGTTTCCTCTGCTAAACATAATGCATGTACGGGAAAAAAAAAAAGAAATATATATCGGACAGAGTTACATATGTAGTGTTGAGAAGTTGGCGTTAGGGGAGGTCCACAATCCTGGCAAAGAGTTCAGTGGCGTTCAGCCTTGAGATTCTGTATGCAGCTAGTCATTAGGAAGCTGGCCAACCTTCAGAGTTGTTGGGTTCTCAAAAAGATGCGGTGGCCTCAGATCTTCACTGATGTGCCCTCCATGAATCTTGTTTTCAATGTACTAGGTGTGTGACCAGAAATCAGGGCTGGACAGGAAGAAGAAAATGGGCTGCAGGTTGTGGTTGGTGTCCCCTCCCCAAGAGCAAAAAAAAAATAAGTGTCAGTCCAAGCTGTATTGTTTGGGGAACACTCTAGTGAAGTATTTGAGATATGTCCCCATAAGAAGCTGGTGGGTTTGTTAATTCAAGGATTAAATATCATTCTCATAGCCCTACTGGTCGTAAAAATGTCATTCCTAACAGCTAAATAATTGTTCTCAGCTGATGGCTCCAAACTTCAGTCGTGAACCCATCCACAATATCATTCTGTAGTAAGCGGGTGAGAAAAAACAGGCACGGAGACTCCTCTGTGAAGTCGGGAGCAAAGCGTTAATTCTTGACCCCTCTGTTAGGATATGTTCCTGTAACCCAATTTGCAGATGAACAAAAGGGGTAAGGTACAAGGCTACTGAGGTACTCAGTATTGCTACCTGTTGCAAGAACCAACCAACTCCTTGTTGATCTTTTTTACTATTTTAAACTCCCCTCCAACCATATTCCAAAAGAAAAGAACAAGCCTGCATCCCCTCAAATGCCTTTTGAGAGTTTTTCGGCAGCAAAGGGGCTTTAAAAGTAAATTTAAACAAAGTTACGAGAATGAAAGGAAAAAACAACAAACAAGATGTAGCCACCTTACAGGTGAACACACAGCAGCACATATATACAAATATATACACATTTTTGTTTTCTTATTTAGGGTGTGCTAAGCACACAGGTTTGCAAAGACAAAATAGAGACAGACAAGAGGGCAGAGGTGAAAGGGATTATGGGTTAATTAGCCAGGTCTCTAAGGCCTGGAAGTTTTAATGTCCACTGAGTGGACCGGACCTTTTTATCTTTTTAACGTCCAGTCCGCAGACGTTAAGCTAAGAGAGATAGCTGTGTGCTCGGGGCCACATTGGCAGTCGGCAGTGCAAAAGGCTGACCGTCAACACAGCCCAGAACTAAGAAACACTATTTCAAAAAACAAAACATTTTTCCTTTCCTAAACAGCTGAGGTAAGACAGATGCAGAGTGTTTTGTTTTAATTTAGCTGCGAGAAAACTTAGCACCACCCAGAACCAGAGAGAAAAAAGCACCTTTTAAATGGGGAAGTAGAAAAATTATGTACGCATCCTTGCAAATTGTTTGATACAAATAAAGAACAGTTTTGTGTTTTTGTACCAAAATGATTGAAGTCAGCATCTAAAAGGTGTAATATGTCAAAATGTGACTAAAGCTTACATTAGAAAGCAAAGCAGATTAATTTGGAGTTTGTTTTTCTTTATAGTTCTCAGCTTAGAATTCTCTCTGGTAGTGGAATGATCTAACGACGGGTTTCCCATATTGGAACAGAAGACATCAACTAATCCCAGGTTACTGGACAAATGGTGAGCAAATGTGATTTTTTTCTTTTTTCCCTCATCCTTTACAGTAGATTTTCATAACTTGATTTTTGTGGTTCTACCATCATTTGACAACAATCATAATGTCAATGAGACGATCAAGAATAGTGTGAGAGCCATCGGGCCATGTTGGAATCCTTTGGCTGATGGCTTACCTTTCTATTCTGCTGAACTTGTGCTGTCTCCCAATTGCCTAAATGGTTACAATATAGGTACTGTACATGTTTCTTCATGGCTGATTACAAAATGTTTTAGCACACTTTTTCGTAATCTTTTGACCACTGCCTGCTTTGTTCCACTTAGCTTCATATTCTGCAACAATTATTTCAGGGGAAAAGAAAAAAACCATCCTGGGCTTAGTTGATGTCTCTGTGACAGCACAGTATCAAATGCAACATTGGTGTTCCCAGCTAATGGCACAGAATTCCCTTTTGCAGAGCCAACCTCGCTTCCAAATAATATGAATACAAATTTGTAACAAAAAAATCTGCATATTTGGGCTTTATAAAAGGAAACATATATACATGCATATGTATAATTAAGTGCTTTGTTAATTCGGCTTTTGGGAAAGAAGGGATGAGGATGGGGATCTGCCTGCGGAAAATGTTGAACCCTATAACTAAGAAAAAAAATATATATATAAAATGGGGGAGGGGGTTCAATTGTGGAAAATACTACATATTAAGTGCTTTAATTTGTTAGCCAAAATATTTCTATTTTGGCAGCAGCTAAAATCTCCCAAGGGTACAACAAAAAGGGTTCAACAGACTATAACAAGGGGGTGTACCAATGGCTGTAATCAGACCACAGACATGAGGAACTTGGCTGTTCTCCTGGCTCCTAGCACACAGAACTCCCAAATGCTCCAGGTTTGATGGAGGACAAGCTTTAGAGCAGTTCAGGGAAGGGGAGGATGCATGTGCTTTCTGCAGCAAGGAATAAAGTTAGGAGTCTGATTACATTGCTTCTAGTTATGTGCCTCTGTAAGTGTAGGTAGGACCCAGCTATGAAAATGTATTTATAGTGCACATAATACAGCACAATAAAGAGACTATTTTTATTGGTCTGATCTGACCATAAATGCCATCTGATTGGTTTCTATGGGATATGAAAGTTTTTTTGCTTTCTTGGTGCGCCTTTACCTACATTAGTAATTCAGAGACTCTAACAAAGCTATTTTTTTTAATTTTTTTTTTTTCCTCAATGAAAAATACATTTTTGGTAAGTGCTAACTATAAGAACACAGCCTTTTCAAGTTAAGCGCCGAGTTCTCTAAAAACGTCCACAATAAGCATATTCAAGATGCACCACAGTTCGCTACAGCCATGTAGCATTTGTAATATAAATATGGGATGCAAAAAAAAATAAGTGCTTTTTTTTTAAAGTTGAGCTTATTTGAAACAAAAACATTCAAACATAAAATTGTAGATCATCATTGGTAAGAAGTGCTTTTTTGTTTGCAAAGTGCAAGAAGAAAGAGTTGGGCATAGTTACAGTCTACATTAAAATGGGGATCTCCCCCCTACTATTTGCAAAGAAACCCAAAAAGTGGGTTAGGCCAAGGATGTCACTTGCTATACAATAAGGCCTGGAACTTCATAAAGCCACAAAGTATTGCATTACTAAAGATCCAGAGAATGGTGCAAGAGAGCAGCAAAAGAAGGGTTAAAATATGCAATAATGGCGCTTTAAAAGTGCTTCTTAGAAAATTTTTGGTTTGCTTAGCTGGTGAGGGTCTCTGGTTTTCCGCATGACAGTGAAGAAGGAAGGGGAGGTGACAAAGGGGTGGCTTTGGTGCAATTTTTCGACCCAAGTGGGTGTGGTTTTCACATAACCGAGGGTGCCATAGAGGGAATTCTGTGCGTGGGCGTGCTTTCATCACACATAGAAAACTCAACATTCCCAAATTGCCTCCTCAGTTCAGAGGAAATGCAAACTGACCCAACGCAATCTGCATAGGTGTTTCAGAGCTTGGGGGATGATATCTGATTGTGCAACATATATACATATAAGTACCATTTTGTCTCTGCATATATTCTCATAGAAACTATTGTAATCCTTGTAATAGCTAAAACCCAAAAGATAACCCACAAGGCAAATCCCATTCTGCTAGATGTCCCTAAGGACACCTACAGATCAAGGTCTTGAGCAACAATGAAATGAGGAAGATCTGGGCACCATGGCAAAAGCAGAATGACTAATGGCCAAATTGAGTATTTTAGGGCGTAATTTCCCTGTGTTTGTAGTTACACCATATCTCCACACTGTCATTGACACATACTTGTAGGATATCAGCACATGTATGTGAACATCCACTTACTAATCCTAAAGGCCTCCATTACAGGTCCATGGGTACCTTAATGGGTCAGTAAACATAAAATGCCAGAGCTTTTATTTGCACCCTGGATAACCATGATTTAGAAGATTTGAGAAACAGGAAATTAGGGGCATAATTTTCTACACTTCCTGTAGAGTATTCCCACAATTAAATATTATCTGCCACTGGTAAGCCACCTTCATTAGCCGAAAATGGCTGCTAGCATAGAAAAGCATGTTACACAGGTAAATCAAATGTCAATTTCTCTCCAGGTGAGAATGCTTTTGTTTATATGTACAGCCATAATTGGCTCTTTTAGATAGAACTACTTATTTTATGTTTACTGTTTGTGTGCAAGGCAGCAGAACACTATCATAACATGCAGCTCTTGATCTTTGCTGAAATAACTTTACAGCCATCTTGTGCCCGCTGGTAGATATATATACATATATAGCATAATCAGATATTTCTAGGTACACCACACCAAATGGAGCAGTGTTTTAATGCTTTCTGTTGTGTAACAAATCCTCGGCTCACGGAACCGGGCAGTAGACAGTTCTATCACAGAAAGGCGAGGGGAAACCTCGCATCGCAGCTTTACACTGCATAACATAAGACAGGACAGCTTTGGCCAAGGAAGAAGCTGACATGATAACTTTCGATGGTCCTGAGTCTGCAAAACATCTCAGATCAACAAGGCCAAGCTTTTTGAAGCTCTTATCTTCTTCTTCTCAGCCATACATACCATATATGTGTGTATACACAAATATATCTCTATATATTATATACACACATACATACACACAGACTTTTTTTTATGGGGGGAGCAAGAGAACTTTCAGTCTCACGCATGTTGTACCTATCCCATATCTGAAATGACCATGTCATTCATGGTGAACTTCGATGGTTGTAGAGGAAACTTCCATTCAATAGGGTCTTAGTGTACCAGATTGGTTTCAGAAGAAATGATGCAAAAAAGGTGATTGCTTCCATAGTAAAACTGTTGGGTGCACCACAATGACAGCAAAGGAAACTCTAATACTCTTTCCTTCAGGTTGAGCCAAGAACGTGGCTGCAGAACTGTTGATCTGATGTACAATTATGTCAAGATTGGGAGCTTCCATTCTGGCTTGTGCCGGCTTTCAATGGCAGTTTTCGATTTCAGAAGGGCTAATCTAGCCACTCCCTTTCATCCTTCGCAGGACATGAGAGAGCCTTGTAAGGGATGGCAGGTTGCAATAGAGCCAAGCAATTCCCTTTCCTCTCTACCCATCTCCACTGCCTTTTAGACTTCCTGGTCCTCGAACACCTCAAGGAAGAGCGGTGGGAAGAGCTCTGTGGGGCACTCAACCTTCATGTGCAGGAAGCGACTGGCATGACAGGCTCCAATCATACGCAAGTCAGTCACTTTCATCAGGAGCTTGGGCCAGAAGTGGGGAATGTTGTGTTTGCGATGATTTATGTAGTGTTCGAAGGCGAGGAGGTAAGTCTCCTGACATTTCTCTATCTTATCTGTGCAGATCAAACCCGTCCGGTCTAAGGAACAAAGAGATGGCAATTAGAATAAACAATGCAAAATGCAATTTAGTATTGTATTTTATTAAACTTTACAGAGGGATCTAAACTAAGATGGACTCCTGAAATGAAAAAAAATAATTACTTTGGTTTAGGCAAAGTGTGACAGGGTGATCCCACTACACTGATCTGCACCAAGTATATACATATCAGGTGACTTTACTGTGTACATGCTTGTTATGGGTCAGTAACTCGGGAACTGGTGAAACAAGGATGACCAGTTCCATTCCCAGTGATTCTCCTCATGTATTCATATGGAGAATACGATAGGGGGCAGATGATACAGTGGCCTTGTTCTGAATCTTGAATATATACAGTATTTTGCTTTGTTAAATATGGAAAGCTCAACTCAGTCATTAAGAGACCTAGCAGAGATTCAAACCCTGCTCAGTGTTGTGTGGAGAAAGGCAATCTGACTGTCAGAATAAAAAAAGCCTTCATATAAACAGGATTTTTGATTTCCCAATACACTCATTCTGTGTCCTGTAATGTACTCCAAGAAAACAATTTAGAAGTAAATCAAAAATCTAATTGGAAACACAACAAAATGAGAACCAAACATACCCACAAAAACTCACAGGTTAACAAAGGGGGCTCAACGGAGCCTAAAGAGCCACTTGAAGAACCTTACAATTAACCACTTGCCTACTGGGCACTTTTACCCCCTTCCTGCCCAGGCCAATTTACAGCTTTCTGTGCTGTTGCACTTTGAATGACAATTGTGTGGTCATGCAACACTACACCCATATGAAATTTCTATCATTTTTTTCATACAAATAGAGCTTTCTTTTGGAGGTATTTAATCACAACTGGAATTTTAATTTTTGTGCACTATAAACAAAAAAGAGCAAAAAGTATGCACCCCCCCTTCTTTGTTTCTATTACAAAATTTTGCAAACAGGCAATTTTTTTCTCCTTTACAGATGTGCGTTGATGAAACTACACTAATGGTCACTGATGATCTGGCACGGATAGGCAGCACTTGTGGGCACTCACAGGCTGCACCTATTGAGGTGGCATTGATGAGGAGGCACTGATGATGCTGCACTGCTATGCAACACTGAGTGGCATTGGTAGGTGGCACTGCTGGGCACTGATAGGCAACACTGGGTGGCGGCACTGATCATCAGTGCAGATCTGCTTTGTGACATGTGACGGTTATCAGCAGTACTTTCCTCATGCTGTGACAGTGTGAGGAATGTGCTGCCGTTAACCGTCAACTGTATTTACTTTGTGATCTGCTGTGTCATTGGACACAGCTGATCATGTGGTAAAAGGCCGCTGTGATTGGCCTTTTATTTAGTCATGTGATCAGCTGTGTCCGTTGAGGGCGCGTGCCCTGGGCACTCTGAGAGGATGTCATATGACGCCCTCCCAGAACTGGATAACCTTGCTGTAGCTGGCTTTTGGCTACGGCAGGTTGTAAAGTGGTTAAAGCCATCATCCGTAAAGGCCTGAAAATCCACCTGGAATCTGGAAAAATGATGCCTGGTGCTAAAAAGTGCATAAAGTATTAACCAATCTAGTGGAGTGCGCTTTGATTGGAATGTGCAAACCTCACTTTTGAGGCCAAAAGCTTGGATGCTGAACTATCAAATCCACTAACGATAGTGCAACAAGAAGCCAACTATGGCTTATAGGAAACTTCAGGAATGACAGAGTTCACTGTTGAAAGGGGGCTGTAATGCAGATAAATTTATGTACCACATCCAAACAATGGAGGTAAATCTTCTATAGATGTTTAAAAGTAGGACATAGGAATGTGAGGGTGAAAACTCCCCCCCCCAAAAACAAACAAAAAAAAAAAAAACGCCTTCGGAAGGAGAAAGGCCTCAAAGCTACCCTATGTTTGTGAAGTACAAGAGAGGGTTTCTTTGCTGGTTAAGGCTGCAAACTCCAAAACTTCACAGTGGTCAAGGCAATCTTACAAGTAAGGACAGACGGAAGAATGTCCCTAATAAACTTAAAGGGCGGTCTTTGAAATGGTGACAGAACCAAGCTGAGAAACCACAGTTACTAGGGAATGAACAAGAGAAACAAAGTGAATGATCCCGTGTACGAAGGCCTTCACTAAGGAGTGAGAAGAAAGTGGTCTCTAAAGAAGACCAAGATTTTAAACTAGATGGTACCAGGAGGTCAACATCTGGCATCCCTTACCTGCAATAGAGGTCTTGAAACATGTTGGGATGAAGGGATTATTCACTGAAGACCAGATATTGACCGAGAAAGTCTGCCTGACCGTTTTTTACACTTTAAATGTGCATGGTGGACAGGGCTGGAATATAAAGTTGGGCCCAGGCCAGGATCAGATCTGCTTCTCCTTGAACTGTGAGAGAGATACAGCATTGAAGGGATAACCGAGTTTCAGAATAACAATAGGGAACCAGGCTTCCTCCAAAGACCAAATTCCCTGTGCCAATAGGGTACCCAGGACTCCTCCCCAGCCTGACAGGCTGGCATCTATCATCAGCACCTTCTAAACCATTGGGAGGATTTCCCCAATTCTGTATCGAACTTGTGACCCCCTTTACTAGGGCAGACCTGGTCTTGCTGGTAAGGTATACAGGATGACCCTGCGCCTGCACACTTGTCTGAAGTAGCCAGAATGTTGAGATGCTATGGTGTGGAGTAGAATTGGGCATAAGGAACTGCCTCAAAGGAGAACACCCAAAACACTCATGCAAAAATGGTGGGTTAGTTGGTTCCTGGACTGCAAAGTCCAAAAGTCTGAGCAGAGAGATTGGAGTTTGTCTAGGAGAGGAAAACCTTGGGCAGGGTTGTGTCCAAGATAAGGCCCAAATACTCCAGCCAATGATTTCTCAAGATACAGAATTCACTGAAATCTCTGTTGGGTCTGAACCCACAACTGAACAATGACTGATAGATCCTGAGTGGACTGTTTCTGTGTTAGAAGGCTGTTCAGATATCCCACTATGGAGATGCAGAGCAAGAACAGGGGGACATTATTGATAAGCCAGAAAGATGGGGACATGCAAGTCAGCATCTTTGATGTCCACAGAGGCCAGAGGGTTTACCAGATAGAGGGAAGCATAGACTGACTGGGCAGATTCCATACCAAATTTCTGTACATCGAGAAAGATATTGAGTACCTTTTTAGGTCTAGGATAGGGCAGATGCCTTCTTTGGGTATGGTAAAACCTTCAAACCTCTCCTCTTCTGGGGCCAATGGCTATGACCCCCTTGAATGAGGAGCTGTGCTAGAGCAGGGGCAAAGGCCTGCCAATCTGTTGATAAGTTTGAGAACATGAAGCATGGAGAGACAGAGACAAAAATTGCAGTTTGTAGCTTCTGGAGACAGTGTTCTGGACCTAAATGTCTGAAATATCCTGGGACCAGATGGCTGTGAATACTAAAAGACATTTGCTCCACTTGAGTGTGGGTGCCCCCTCATGTAGAGAGAAAAGAGGGGAAAGGTGCCTCTAATTGTGAAATGGAAACCTATTTATTGCACATAAAAGAGCAACTTACAGGAGGGTAAATAAAAATAGGCACAACAATATTCCATCAATGGGAGTTCACTATGGTGAACAGCATAGTGTGCAGTAGTAGATGATGATCAGTTATCTGTCAGTATCAGGTGAGCCGGCAAGATGGAGAGGGCTGGGTACTGAAGTTTGGAATGCACAGTGTGCGCATGATGATGACACCAGGTGTCACTGCGATGCGATTCCTGAGCATGGACTCTGAGATGACCGTCCTAGCGCACTCCTTTTGTCAAGCTGCAGCTTCAGTGACGTCAATGAGCACGCGCTGCGCTCCATTGTGTGTTCCAAACTTCGGTACCAGGCCCTCTCCATCTTGCCGGCTCACCTTTTTAAAAAGAAATCATAAATGCACATCTTTTTGCAAATAGAAAAATAATAATAAATGCTAATTTTTTTTAAGAGCCTGTAAAGTACTGCACCCGTGATCAGCAGGGCTCAGGTGCAATCTCAGGATTCTGCAGACTGTACGAGATATGGGCAGACAGCTACACTGACAGACAGGTAGTTACTGAACTGCAGGAAGAATCACTATACTACTAGAACGCTCACCAGCGCCCTCACAGTACATTGAGAACTACAAGCTGTCAGCTGCTGCAGTCGACAGTTGTAGTTCTTTCATTCACAGAACTATGTGAATGTATGACGCTCCTTTTAAATTTTAACAGCGAGTGTGGGGAGATCCCCCGTTCACTGTTGCAACGGGAGCTTGAGGGCTGTTGATTTAGTAACATGCTACACCCTAAATACAGGTGTAACATATAATATGTTATGAAAGGTGAACTTATCCTTTAATTCAATGGTAATTGATATTAAAATCTGTGTTTAAGTGCCACATCCCTAATATTGTGAATATATACCAAAAAAAAGAGACCTGAAAATGGGGACTTTTGAGGCACAACATATTCATAAAAACATCATTTATTTCGTTTCAAAATTCAGTATGTAAAAAAACATTCTATTTCACAACAACAGTACTAAAATGTGTAGAAAATGAAAGGTTTACAATATCAAGGAGCAGCAAATCTCTTTCCATGTGATCCAAATTCTTTGTAAACTTTGGGTTCATTCTTAGCGGCTTGGGCTCAACGCGTTTCATGGACGTAATCCACTTCTTCAGGAGCCATCACCATATAGACATGCCATCACCATGGCTTGCATCCTCTCCTTCCCCCCTTTGGGTTTCCAGGGGGTACTGCTTCTCTCCTCCTTTTCCGGTGCATTTACAATATGATGCTCTATTATGCCAGAATGGAAAAATATGTTTTTGTGATTTTTTTTTTTTGATTGTTTGTATTTTTTCTTACATTAGTAGTCAAATGTCTATATGGTGATGGCTATATTATCCTTTAATTCAGTTTAAAGTGGTTGTAAAGGCTCATTCTATGCATGAAGGTAAAAAATCTTCTCCGTGCAGCAGCCCCCTTAATACTCACCTAAGCCACCTCTCGATCCAGCGATGTGCACTGGCGTCTCGGTTATCCCGGGACTCCCTCTCTTCACTGGCTGAGCCATTGGCTCCCACTGCTGTCAATTACTGCCAGTGAGCCAATGAGAAGAGAGGGGGCTCGGGCTGAACTGCGGATCTGTGTGTGAATGGACACACGGAGCAGCGGCTGGGGAGTGCGCATGCTTGGGTGCGCCCCATAGCAAGCAGCTTGCTGTGGGGCACCCAACAGGACGGAGGTGCCAGTAGAAGAGGAGGATCTGGGCTGCTCTGTGCAAAACAGTTATACACAGCAGGTGAGTATAGACATGTTTGTTGTTTTAGAAAAAGGTAAGCCTTTAGAATCATTTTAAGCAGTCTACAGTCCCAGAAAAACAAGGTTTTTTGGCAAACACCAGAATTACTATGTTGCTAGTCCAAGCCTATGCCTAGACAGTGACTAAAAACATCACGTCGTATGCTGCACATACCTGAGGACATGAGTAGGACAGCCTGCAGCAGAGCCACTTCTGTGTCATCCAAATTGAATGCAGACAAAGATCTTCCTAAGTCAAATATAGCATCTGAGACCACTCCAAGTCCACCATTCTTCAGCTGTTCTCGCTTCACTGCCATCTCACCGCTCAGTGTCAATGTCTCACTGTCTGGATCATAACGCACAGCAGCCCGGAGAGACATGATCTCCATACAGCATCCTTTCAACAGGATGATCTGGTCTTCACAGGGTAGCTGCAATCAAAAGTATAGGTAACAATATTGTGTGGCAATAACCTAAAAGTAACTATAAATGAGAAGGCCTGATGAAACAAATATATGAAAAGTACCAAATGAGAAAAATAAGTCCGCTTGAAAAGAGTCCTGCAGTAATTTATATGAATGCATCCACTTGTGAGATCCACCTTCTACATCTCCTTCACCAGAGTCAGTAACACCATATCAACAGGCTTACCAGAGCCTAAGACTCCACATAAATTACTGCAGGACTCTTTTTTGTAAGTGGACTTATTTCTCACATTTAAATTACTTTTTCTTATATATGTTGTTTGCTTGTTTTATATAGACATAACAGCACAAGTCATTGTTAGTATAGCATCAATAAAGTCTCTCATACAGTTCTTCCAAGACAATTTTTGCAATTTCATTTTTACCACTTGAAAACCAGGCCTATTCTGACATTTCTCCCCTACATGTAAAAATCAGTATTGCTTTGCTGGAAAATTACTTGGACCCCCCCAAACATACAGTCAGGTCCATAAATATTGGGACATCGACACAATTCTAACATTTTCGGCTCTATACACCACCACAATGGATTTGAAATGAAACAAACAAGATGTGCTTTAACTGCAGACTGTCAGCTTTAATTTGAGGGTATTTACATCCAAATCAGGTGAGCGGTGTAGGAATTACAACAGTTTGCATATGTGCCTCACACTTGTTAAGGGACCAAAAGTAATGGGACAATTGGCTTCTCAGCTGTTCCATGGCCAGGTGTGTGTTATTCCCTCATTATCCCAATTACAATGAGCGGATAAAAGGTCCAGAGTTCATTTCAAGTGTGCTATTTGCATTTGGAATCTGTTGCTGTCAACTCTCAAGATGAGATCCAAAGAGCTGTCACTATCAGTGAAGCCATCATTAGGCTGAAAAAACAAAACAAACCCATCAGAGAGATAGCAAAAACATTAGGCGTGGCCAAAACAACTGTTTGGAACATTCTTAAAAAGAAGGAACGCATCGGTGAGCTCAGCAACATCAAAAGACCCGGAAGACCACGGAAAACAACTGTGGTGGATGACCGAAGAATTCTTTCCCTGGTGAAGAAAACACCCTTCACAACAGTTGGCCAGATCAAGAACACTCTCCAGGAGGTAGGTGTATGTGTGTCAAAGTCACCAATCAAGAGAAGACTTCAACAGAGTGAATACAGAGGGTTCACCACAAGATGGAAACCATTGGTGAGCCTCAAAAACAGGAAGGCCAGATTAGAGTTTGCCAAACGATATCTAGAAAAGCCTTCACAGTTCTGGAACAACATCCTATGGACAGATGAGACCAAGATCAACTTGTACCAGAGTGATGGGAAGAGAAGAGTATGGAGAAGGAAAGGAACTGCTCATGATCCTAATCATACCACCTCATCAGTGAAGCATGGTGGTGGTAGTGTCATGGCGTGGGCATGTATGGCTGCCAATGGAACTGGTTCTCTTGTATTTATTGATGATGTGACTGCTGACAAAGCAGCAGGATGAATTCTGAAGTGTTTGGGGCAATATTATCTGCTCATATTCAGCCAAATGCTTCCGAACTCATTGGACGCTTCACAGTGCAGATGGACAATGACCCAAAGCATACTGCAAAAGCAACCAAAGAGTTTTTTAAGGGAAAGAAGTGGAATGTTCTGCAATGGCCAAGTCAATCACCTGACCTGAATCCGATTGAGCATGCATTTCACTTGCTGAAGACAAAACTGAAGGGAAAATGCCCCAAGAACAAGCAGGAACTGAAGACGGTTGCAGTAGAGGCCTGGCAGAGCATCCCCAGGCATGAAACCCAGCGTCTGGTGATGTCTATGCGTTCCAGACTTCAGGCTGTAATTGACTGCAAAAGATTTGCAACCAAGTATTAAAAAGTGAAAGTTTGATTTATGATTATTCTGTCCCATTACTTTTGGTCCCTTAACAAGTGGGAGGCACATATGCAAACTGTTGTAATTCCTACACCGTTCACCTGATTTGGATGTAAATACCTTCAAATTAAAGTTGACAGTCTGCAGTTATAGCACATCTTGTTCGTTTCATTTCAAATCCATTGTGGTGGTGTATAGAGCCAAAAATGATAGAATTGTGTCGATGTCCCAATATTTATGGACCTGACTGTATATTTTTTTTAAAAGAATAAAATGGTGGGTTATGGAATATTTTATGTCACATGGTATATGCACAGTGATTTTTCAAATGCATATTCTTTGTAAAAAAAAATACTGAACTGTTTGGTAAAATCTGATGTTACGCTGAGTATATAGATACCTAACATGTCACTCTTTAAAATTGCGTACGCTCATGGAATGGCACCAAACTATGGTACTTAAAATTCTCCATGCTTTAAAAGTCATTACAGGTTACCAGTTTAGAGTTATACAGGAGGTCTGGTGCTAGAAATATTGATTTTGCTCTGATACATCATATGTGTGGAATGATCACTGTTTATGTAGGACTGCCGCGTGTGTTCAACTTTGTGCATGAGCACGGTGGGACGGGGGGCTTTAAAATTGTTTTCTATTTTATTTTTACATCTTTTATTAACATCACAAGAGACGAATAATATCCCTTATGATAACATTGACAGATCTTTCCTCCTCCCTTAAAAGCATCATATCGAACCCAGATCTGTTTAATAAGATGCCTTGTACAAGCAAAAAATTGCATGTTTATATGCTGCGGAAACCGAAAGTGCCAAAATAGTTGTCACTTTTGGTTTCTTATACCATAGAGCTGATTGTGGAAGATCCAGTCCCCAATCACCTCCATGGTAAGCCGGTGGAACCACTGGCTTCAGGCTCCCTGGTGGGGAAGGACAGGAGAGCCCAGAGAGGCACTAGAGCGTTGGGGGGAGGGGGCACACACCTGATTTTACATAAGGCTAGGTTCAAACCAAAGCATTTTGTGTGCTGCAGAAACGCACTACAGTCCATTTAACATGATTTCCTATGTGTGAAGTTCACATCTCCACATTTTCAGCTAGTGCAATTTTTTGGAAAGGGTCGTGGACTTTTTTTAAATGCAAAACGGTGCGTTTTGGTTCAATAGGCTTCAATTAAGACTCTGCAGAAACATGTACTGTTTTTTTGATGTGTTTCGCATTTTAATCTGCCCAGCAACAAGTTGGCCAACCCCCCCCCATAAAACATCAAAAAACGCATTAAAAAATGTGTGTGCAAAAAGCACTGCAGAAATGGATCAAACACAAACTGCATAGGTGTGAGCCTAACCTACAAGAGAACAGGCTGCTGAAAAACACAATACTGGGATGATGGCTTTAGCTTTCCCATACAGCATTGAGTGATATGTCTAATAAGTACCGGAGCTTGACTAAGCTACTCAATGCACTGTAACTATTCTAACAAAAATGTTCTGTCTTTTCCACTTCAAGTCTGTCTGGGTACATTTGACATGCCGGATGTGACTGATATTTATGCCAGCATCAGACAACAGCAGGGCCCATTTCCACTAAACAAAAAGGCAATGTCAAGTAAACATCATATTGAATGGTTGTACAGGACTGTAAATAGAAAAATCTGTGCGACTTTAATTGCCCTTTAAAGCAAAACTCCACATTTAAATGTGTATCACATAAAAAAGCAGAATCCTCTGTTAATTAAAAAAATCCAGGTACTGCCATATATGCTTAGGCTTCTAATGTTACATTTAGTATATATTTTTGCAGGCTGGAGGGATGGTCCCAATCTATGTTTTAATGTAAATTTGATGTGAATCCTGGCCATCCTAGTGGAAAGCTGAGGAACAGGTGATTTTACAGCCTTTATATTTAAATGTCATGCATCGAGGTCAAGGATCTCCAGACAAAATATACACACCTGCAACTTCATCCTACACCAATGACATACAAGAACCCTACTGGAGATTCCCAGCGATAAGCTGCAAGAGGCAGCCCCATTGAAAAGAGTGCCAATCGTGGCCACTCACATGTAATCGCTCCTGCAGCGAACACATGCGAGTGACTGGATGCAGAGGCAGTCTGCATCCAGGGCTGATCACTCACGTGCGATTGCTGCAGGAGCGATTACTTTCAATTGGCCATGATTAGCTCTGGGAGTCAGCAGCCATTGATTTCCATAGGGCTGCCATCCGGAGCTAATTTAGGGAACCCCCCCCCACTGAGGTTCTGGCAGGTAATCGGTGTCTGGTGCATTCACAGATATAAATGCACCTCAAGACAGATCAAGCTCTCATTGTATCACTTTCCCAGTTGAAGGCAGCTACTACTACATTCTAACAAGGCTGGGGGGGGAAGGGGGGATAGTCATTGAGCATTGAAAGGAAACTGCATGCATCCTGTGTGGACCTTTTGTACATCTCCCTGTGCCTATATTAGTTGTATCTTTAGCACTCACCTCTGAGAACATAGGCAACTTCTTAGCAAAGTCCACCACTCGTGTGATCGCAGGGGTGATTATTTTGGTGAACTCACTGAATGCTTCCAGGTCAACTTTATCACTATCTGGCATGGATGCCATCGGATTCTGTCCTATGTCTTCAGGCTATGGTTAGCAGAGAAGAGGGGAAAAAAGACAATGCAATATAATCAAAAGTATAAAATGCATGGAAGAAAGAACTAGAGAGTGGCAATATTTTCTGAGCATTGACCCAGAACAAGTATTAGAGATCAGGAGTTCTGAATTCTCTTCATTTTCTGTACAGTTGCTGCATCACTGGGATGAAGCCAGACTACACAATGGTCATTCAGAACAAAAAATAAGTCTGATAAATCTGCATTTGTTCTGAATGCTTTAATATATGGTTTGTGTACTAGCATAAAAAACAGAAATCCTGTATTAATCATTAGCTTTCAAGACTGTATGGCTATCACTTGATAGGATGCTGCTCTAAGCTCAGTTGGTGGTGGTTGGGGAGCTTGTCCCTGCCAGGCATAGATCATAGCTGCCCAAAGATGAGCTGGCCAGCAGCAGCAGTCAGAATACAATAGCTGCAGCAGGGAATTTGTCCATCTGCACTGTAAAGCATGGATGGAGTAATCTGATTCTGCAGTCTGAATAGAAAAATATCTTAACTATGTATGGCCAGTAATAGCCTTCCACCTTCTTCTCAAAGCTGATAAGATCTGTTGTTGGTTTCTAACCAAAAATGACATTTTGCTTTTTCAGTTTTCTGTGAAAGGTGGAGTTGGATTTATTGTCATTAAAATATGTAACTCTCTTCTGCCAGTTTTGTAATCCAGGCATCCCTTTCAAGCAGCTATCCATTCGCTGGACCTTTACGGCAGTAGTAGCAAAGCTTGGTCTGCGACACAGCTTAGTCAGATAAATGAGATAGTAGGGGCTTGTTGAGCTGTGTTTTTCTGCATACTACCGCACATGTGTGGTGTGAAGACGGTATGCAGAATACAATTGATGTCTATGTGCCCCATTTACACTATGCATGTACAGTGATGTGCAGGAAAACATATATGAACAGACATGGTGTGCACAAGCTTTAAAGCAGCAGTAGCACAAAGCATCATTGTCACTCTACTCTCTCCTCCTGTCAGCGTGTTCACTGTATGCAGAGTATAACTGGCTCTTTGTGGTGTGCCTCCCTATTCTGAAGGCCAGCTAACTGTATTTAAACTAGATATAAACTTGTTTTTTTTATAGAATAAAAATCTTTCATGTATTAGTAATTGTATATCTGCCTAGAGTTCAGCTGATATCCATTTGTAATTTTTAATATATGCTCATTTTGGCATGTCCATGTTTCTTAGAATCATGGTATACATTTAGTCCTCCAAACTGAAACAACATTTTTCCTTTATTGATGGGAAATGTGATATCCTATGCATCTTGCTTTGTTTCTACAAGCTCTTTGAGTGTCCACTATGCCAAATGGAATATATTTCCAATATATTTGTTGCCATAGAGGAGCTCAACACACAGGGATCGATTTACTAAAACTGGAGAGTGCAACATCTGGTGCAGCTGTCCATAGAAGCCAATCAGCTTCCACTTTTTTGTTTGTCAAAGCTTAATTGAACATGCACAGCTACACCAGATGCTGCACTCTCCAGTTTAAGTTATTCAACCCATAGTTGTTCAACCCCTTTGCGCCGGCGCCTCTTAGCCCTTTAAGATGTTTCAGAAGCCAGGTGGCGGGGTGGGTTTAGGGTCATGTGACTGCTGTCACATGATCAGAAAAGGTCCCAACTGCAAGGAGAGATCGGGACCTTTCCGTGAGTCACGAACATATGTGCTGGGAGCGAGCAGGGCGCGTGCTCTCAGCACATATGTATTTTCAAATGGTATGCAAATATGTGGCCGTTCAGCATCAAGGCCCAGGCGCAGATAGACCGCATATTTGTGTGCGCTCGGTGTCTAAGGGGTAAGTTCACCTTCAGGAACATGTTACTTGTTCCACCTGTTTTTATGGTGGACCATGTTCCAATTCCTGCAGCTCTCTCCCTCTGATCCCTCTGGACCCGCAATGACACCGGCCGGGGATCTTCTTCTCCCCACACCCTCTGTCAGATTTTAAAGAGTGTGGCCGTGTCATTCATTCGCAGGAGTTCTATGAATGAATGGACAATAAGAACCAATAGCCTTTGTGGCCGACAGCTTGTAGTTCTCATTGAACTTCAAAGGTGCTGGTGAGCATTCTTGTAGTGCATTGATTATTCCTGGACTGAAGTAACTGCCTGCCTGTATTGGAGGTATGGGCAGACAGACACTGTCTGCAGGAGCCTGACATTGCACCCACGATCTGTGATCACAGTTGAAATGCTTTCCAGGGTCCTAAGAAAAACAATAGTTCAAGCACATTTATTTTTACTTGCAAGAAAATGTGCAGTTATTCTTATTTATTTTTATTTTTTTACAGGTAAACTTATCCTTTAATGAACAGTGGATGATACCTACCAGCAACAATTTAAAATATGAATAGTATCTATGGGCAGCAAAGAATATTTCAATCTGCTGAAGGTAGAAGCCTATATTCCAGGACCTTGAATATCAAGCCTGTGTCCTGTACTGTACAATTAATATCACAGAAGTTAATAAGTATCGATCATTGTTTTGGATGTTCACTGACCTGCTTTACAGTAGCAAATTATTAGAGAGGTGGGGTTGGGCCTTAAGTAGGATCAAAAGTACTCCTTCACAGTATGAAAAAGAAAACCTCAAAGTCTCAGCTGATCTGCTATGTATCCAGCAGGGGGTGCTGTTCAACAAGGTGGGAGAGCAGCAAGGAAAAGTAAGCGTGTACCATCCACGTGACAGGGAAAGGAGGGAGAGAGCAGACAGCATGGGAAGAGGGGAGGGAAGGAGGGAGGGAAGGAGCCGCTGCTGCTCCCAGCTGCTTCTATCCTTCTCTGACCAAATTTACATGCGTGCGTCATGCAGAGGCCTGCTAGAAGTCCACTGATCTTGAATGCGCAGGAATCCATGATCAAATCAATGCTGCCTGGGCATCAAGTATTCTATTACAAGTTACTTGGGCCAACAGCTGTCCTTGTACCCATAATATAATTAGGATGCACTGCTGCAAGGAAGAATGACTTGAATACATTGCTTAATGCTCAGACAGCTCTACTGGCCTCTATCACTGAGAGACAGGTAACATATCAACCATATGGACCGCTGACACTCGATGGCATTTGTATAGTGATATAGTGAGGGAAGAGGCAGTGTGCAAATCATCTCTGCCAGCTAATTGGCAGTTACCTTGATTGTTCTCATTGCTTCAAACTTAGGCTAGCACTACCCTTCTATATTTCTGCATCCATGATAAACAGCGGGGATGAGGGCATATGGAGCTGGGGGGGGGGGGGGGGGAGAGAGCTGTGGTTGGTAAATTCCCAAACACTGACTGCAGCTGATTGGATGCAGTCACTGTTTGGCTGACAATTTTCCATCCACCTCCCTCATTGACTTCTATGGCCACCAACAGCTTAAACTTTGGCCAATGCTACAAGAATTGGCCATGACTCGAGATGTGTATGGCCAGCTTTAGGAAAATGAATAAAAGGCCAATCCTCTACAGAATGAGGCACAAACAATGGGTTCAGTGCATTTGCCCACATAGGTTGCTATGCAATGGGACCAACCTCTCTAGATCCAAAAACTGTCAATATGTCACAAACCTAAATAATTATGTGAAAAGCTAAGAAAGATGACGATTCCTGGGCACCAAACCAATACTGGAGCAGTGAAACTGATCTTATTTATCTACATCGTAGGAATGTTATTTCCCCTGAACAAAGTATGCAGGTTCAGGACCCCAGAGAATTGCAGCTTCTGTGAGGGTTCTCACACACGGGTTTTTGTTTGACAGATTACCTTAAAACAAAACTTCAAGAAACTGCTAAATACTTATATGTAGTGTGTTACCCTCCAAAGGATCTGTAATTCTTAGAGCCAAATTTAAGATTTACACATATTTTCCACATTGCAAAGGCAGGCAGGTGACAGACACATAGTTCTATCAGGGGCGGACTGACCATTTGGAAACTCGGGCACTGCCCGAGGGCCCAGGGTCAGTAGGGGGCCCCATGAGATGCCCCTGGTACCTTTTTCATAGGCTTTTTTGAGTTTGGGCAAGGACACAGGGGCCCCATGATCCCCTATTGCCCGGTGGCCCCATGAGTTGTCAGTCTGCCCCTGGTTCTATATTAAAGCTGAACTCCAGGCAGGTGTAAAAGACAGATCTGTAGTCATCAATACATCTTTAAATGTCTTTTTCAATACAAAGCAGTGTAAGTGCCTAAATTTGACCTGGTAACTTGCATTGCCTGTACAGCAGAGCTCAGACTGGGGGAGAGAGAAGCATGAGGTGGTCATACGTGTGCTACTTCTCCTTTCACGGTCTAATAAGCCTAAAAGAGCACTCTTAAAATGCCCTAGACCTAGAGGGTAAGCATTGGCACAGATATAGGAGAGGTTCTGCACAAGCACAGTATAGTGGTGTACTAAATGATGGGACAACAGACATGCTGTAAACTTTGCTCTATAGAAAGTAACGTACATTCTGACAACCTCAATTTCATACAAAGTTATCACAACAAACTTGCAGACCACTCCAAAAATGTATCTCGCCCACATTTTACATGCAGGCTGCAGATTTGTGCTTTAAAGGATAAGTTCTCCTTTTAGAAAAAAATTATAAATTCATGTTTATTGCAGGCAAAAAAAATGTGCATTTATTATTTTTGTTTGCAGCAGCCTGGAAAGCATTGCACCAGCGATCAGTAGATTGCTGGTGTCATGCAGGTCTGCTGCAGACCTGTCAGAATATCTGCTTGCCGTACGGGATGTATGGTCAAGCAGATATTGTGACAGGAAGAATGAATGAACTACCATGGCATTGCACAGCTCCGTGGTAGTTCATTGAGGACTACAAGCTGACAGCCGCTAAGACTTGTATTCTCTCATTCCCAGATGACTGTGAATAAGTGACGCAGCCCTGTGGGTGTAGCATCGCACAGCCAAGTTTTGTAAAATTTGACAGCTAGTGAGGGGGGAAAAGATCCCCTGCTAGCTGTCAAAGAGGGGAGCGGGGGCCGGTCTGAACACAACATGCTACACCCTGAATATGGGTGTAACGTGTTACGAGAGGTGAACTTATCCTTTAAAGTATACTGAGGTGTGTGACTAGCTGATCCAGCTAAGCACAGAGACAAAAATATATCTTTGTCTGAGCTGCTGTCCCTTCTCGGATAAAGGCATCACTTGAAATTCTGGAAGCCATGTCACGACTGTACAGTGAGTACAATCACAGGTATTACATGTGGTCTTTACCTATATGACTAACTGTGGTCAGGGACCACATGGCAGAATTCTCCTGTGGGGCTCAGAAGCATCTTGTATTAAAATACGACAGATGGTTTATTAAAGTGGACCTTCCCCTCTTTCTCTAAATTCACATTAACATACATCGCTGCATGCTGACGTGAAATCACCTAACCCTGTTCTATTAAAAATTATTTCCTTTTTTTTTTGCTATACTTGCCTTTTTTGTTTTCGACTTCCCGGTTTCCCTGAAGGCAGTGCTGACATAGAACCGGATGCACAGGTGCCCCCTGGAAACGCACCATCTCCATTGCCTTCAGGGAAATCTTGTACTTAAACAGTGAGATCTCGCAGTATTGTAGGACGAAATGCATAATGTCACACGCCTCATTTCATGCATGTGCTATATGAAATGACATTCATTTGCTGGTAAAGAATAATAAAAAACTCTCACTAAGATCTTGGGGGGGTAGAGCTTTTTTTTTTTTATTGCTACAGATGCATAAAGTGTTGTGCAGCACATGATGATGCTTTTGTTTTCCTCAATATGCACATGATTTTGTATGGTATACCATTACTGCTACTGTATGTAGTAACACTGGTACTGCTATCTGAAATCATATACCTGCAAGTACTATTGTCTTGTGATCTATGGCATGAGATCAAGAAGTTCATTCACAGCTGCTGTGCTCACATTATACTCTGCACAGAATAGAGCAGTTCCATTTATTATTGACATGCCCTTTTCTACTCTATTTTCTGCAATCTGAGTGTTTAAAAGGCATTTACGTATTGAAAAGGTTACAATGAGATAAAAGGGGTCCCAGCTTTTCTTTTGCACCGTGTCCTGAGTCTATACCATACACTACTGCCATCTGCTGCATTTGAACGGATCTATATCACTTGCAGGTTTTCCAATAAGACCACCTTATATGTTTTCAAGCAACCTTCTGATTCCTGTATGTCAGCACTATTGTATTCTTATAACTGTGGCTGTAAGTAATATTTCTTTCTGATATTTGTGTGCCTGCAAGCAGCACTGGCATCTGACACGTCTCAGCCTACTGTAAGCAGTACTGCCTTCTGTTCCTCATCTGTCTGCAAACACAACTACCTTCTGACATATGTTTGCATGCAACAGTGGTGTTTGTGTCCATATTACTTACAAACAATACAGCACACTCATTCAGCACAGATACTAGTATATAAATGCAATCTATTTTTGATTACACAATTCTCTCTCTCACAATCAAATGTTCTGTAGCACACAGGAGAAAATACTTTTTAAATCAGTGGAGCTCACAGACTACATGATGAACTAGAATTGCATGAATGTACAGCTTCTGGCTATAGTATGTTGACAAGTGGCCTTACGGACAGGTAGGGCAGGGACCTAAAATGCAGAAACAGTAAGCCAGTATGGATGATGAAGAATGTGCAGCTGACAGTAGCAGTAGACAGGTACTATGCACTGACAGCCCTGAACAGAAGTAAACCTGCCACTATAGTACAACCCTCATCTATGCAATGCTGTCTATGACAACAATCCTAATTCTTCCATTCATTTTCTAACCATCACATGGAGCAGAAAGTGTGAGGCTGATTGGCTGGCAGAAAATATATGCATCAGGCCCAATAGGTCCTCTATTGAAGAACTACAGTTCCCATGATGCAAAGCGTAAGGGGAGCAAGGTGTCAGCCGTAGGTTGACTTTTAACATCCTTGTCACTTCACACACACTCCAGCAGACTATGTGCATTTGCCAGAGGGTGAAGGAGTGAAGAGGGGGCGTTAACAGATGGCGTTTGCTCTCCCGAAAAGGTCGCAGCCTCCCCATCTGCACAGGATGTTTGCTTAAGGAAATCAGAGATTCCCGTCTGTATCCTGCCATGCACAAAGATCCAAATCTGCAACATCAATTCACAGTGTTCACTCCAAGTCTGTCCCTATGGAAAGGAGAGGGTTAAAAGCAGGTGTCTGCCGAAAAAACACACCACCTCACCATCTGCACATTTTAGAATTGGGGTGCAGCACCCTGATTATGGCAGCTGATTATTTAAGAACAAGTATGAGTATTTTTAATTATATTTAAAGTTATCCTGCACATGATACTACTGTTGTGGAATGAACAGGGTGCATAGAGAACAATTGTTCTCTATTGTGCATAGAGAACAAGGCCTAAATGTTTCCTTTAGGCCTCATGCACACAGGTGTTTTAAAAACGCTCCTCTTCTTGGCAGCAGCGTTTTGGCAGAAAATACACCTCACGCTTGTCAAAGTGTCTAACGCTTTTAGAAACACTTAGGCACGTTTACAAGTGTCAAGTGCATGGGCATCAATTCATTTCATTGGCCAGAATAACAATTTATTCTGGCCATTGACATTATTAATGCTCAAGCGCTAAACACGCTTAGCATTAACATGTGTTTAGCCACGTTGAACTTTTTTTCCCCTCCAAAACGCTGCTGCTCATGGACACACTGGCCCTGGGTTTTTTTTTCATGCTGGTAAACGCTACTGGACACATAGGATAACATGGTGGCCCATTTGAAAGAAAAAAAAAAAAACACCTGGTGCCCCTAAAAATGGCTGCAAAAACGCCCTGTGTGTATGAGGCCTTAAAATGTAACTGATAATAAAAGTAAAGAAATGCTATGTTACAGGGGAGCGTTTAATAATGTGGATTGTGCCTATGCAGTACCCTGAAACATTTTCCTAAAATCTAATTGATCGCTTCCTTGTATGTGAGGCTGCCTAGGTACTTCTGGATTGAGATTTGATGATCTTGATACTGTGCTGCTCAGTGTTGTTCTTCCTGGAGGCTCTTATATGAGGAAGCAAAAGCCCTACCCTATCAGAATGTGACACAGTGCAGAACAAGGCATTGTAAGGCAGCCCAAACATTCATCTTTTTTTGTTTTTTTTTCGTACATTTGATATGGTTGGAGGGATCCTTCCACTGTGCAGTTGTGTTCTGACAACAGGGAATCCTTCCATGTCATCAGAATACAATGATCAGTGCTTCCAGCACTGATCGTTTGGGGGAAAAAAAAAGACAGGCTGGTTGTACAGAAGTCAAATGGTAGATTGGCTTCTATACAACCATGGTGCCCATAAAGCTGCCACTTTTGCTGGAGAGCCTGGTTTGCTAAAGGAAATTGAAAAATAACAAACTAAAGCAGGGCATACATGATTAGTTTTTTTCATTTAACCAGAGGGTTGAATGAATAAAAAAATGAACAGATTCCCCCATCCACACAATCAATGCAGATAGCTGAATCACTCCCGATGAGCTATTGTATTCTGCAGGTGGGGAGCCTTCCCCTTTTGGGAATTTGAACAAGAAGCTCACACTCTCTCTTTAATAATATCTATGTGACAAAAGATGATGTAAGATCCAAACTCTTAGGATTTCCAGAATGTGTGATGTAGGAGATGCATAAACACTTCATCATTTTGAACACTGTCTCACCAAGAACTTCCTGCGCTGCTTCCAGTGGCTGCCCTGTGCATTGGTGCTTCGGTGAGCTTCTGTCACTATGCGGATCAGCTCCCACTCCTCGCTGCTTGGCTCAGGACGCTGCTGCAGAGTCTTGATCATCTCCTCCTTCCGACGCCGTTCCCGATTCTCCTCAATCAGCTTCCGCTTGGCTACCCGCTTGGAATCATCCAGGACAACTGCGGGGGAAGGAGAGAGAAGAGTGAGAGTAATGAAAGAGAGGGAAACAAGAACATTGACAGTCTCCATGCCAGCATACAAACTGTTGCGCAATCTGGATGATTCCAACAGAAACCGCGACAATATGGAAATACATGGAGACATGAGTACTGACTGCTGGAAGAATGACTGTGCAAGAGAAAAAATTCCGGAAGCTTCATCACTCATTGGCTAGTTCTTCGATATACACTGTCCAGTGGAAATGAATTTTGGATGAAAAGAATGATCTTCCAAGGCTTTTGTCAATCATAGAGTTCAGCTGGCAGCTGTCTAGTTTGGGTAACCTTGTCACATGTCTTGTGGAATATTGTTAGGCTAGGAACTTCTAGCCTGCAAGCTATCATTTTTCAGGCTAAAATGTATACTGCAGAATCCAGGCGCCTACAGGATGATTGGTGTGTACCTGCAGCATCATGCTGGATGAAGGAGAGCAATATACAGGCAGAGACTTGTGGTCAGCTAGGCGGTTGACTAAGGGATGGGCTTTATTTACTAAGAAATGTATAAGACTTGAAGAATCTTTCTCCTTAGGCCTCATGCACACTGGGTGTTAAGCCCCAATGGAGGCTCCGGCATTTAGCTGCAGCTGAAGGGCACAAGTGCACCATTCAGCCACACTGACAGCAGCCTGTCAAAATCTGAGAGTCTGATAGCTGTTGTGGATGGATGGAGCTAGGCAGTGCAATCAGAGGTACTTCCATCCAGGACAGTATGAAAGACTGCTTGTGTTTCAGGCATACTGGATGCATACTGTCCTAAACATTATTACCGCTAGGTGCACCACCCCGCCCTGTCCTGCTGTCAGTGGGGCTGGAAGGTGTGGCTGTGCCCTCCAGCTGCAGCTACACATCGGAGCCTCATGCACTGGGCCTGAAAGCCCAGTGCATGACGCCTAAGGAGAAAAGCTCTTCAAGTCTAGTTTTGGCACATGTTTGTATTTATATATTGTATTTGCCAAGTTTTCATGCTGAAAAAAAACTGAACTGACTACTGGCTGAAAGGTTGGCTTAAAGGGATATTAAACCCAAATACAAACATGGAATAGACTGCAGCTTACCATTCCTTAGGTGTGGTAGATAATACCAGATGAAAACAAAGGGAAAAAAGCCTAAACAAGTAAAACGAATGCAGCTACCACATCTAAGGATTGGTACACAGTAATATGTTTTTGTTTTTGTGTTTAATACCGCTTTGAAGGATCCTACATTACTACCGCTGCCATATGCAAATATTAATAAGTAAGATTTCAAACTTACCTGTCTATATAAACACGCCAATTACAGCTGCCAAATGGCAAGGGGGCTGCTTGGGGGACTAGCATCCAGGCAGAGCAGGCCAATCAGCAGCTCTGCTTGAACCATGATCCTCCCCTTTAGCAGAGACCATATTGTTGACCACCAGAGGGAGCCCCAATTCTGTTCTAACAGCAGCAGGTACAACAGATTCAGGATTTGTCACTAACAGTATACAGAAAGCACTTTGTAATCTGAAACAACAGCGTTTAGGATGGTCTCTGATTATAGCAGGTGGAAGTGGCTTTGTGACTTTAGATACACTGCAAGGCCAGGCTGCTCAGATCTTTTAAAGACTGGAACACAATAAAATCTTACAGAATAATTCGGGAATATGACATATGCTACTTCATAGGATTGTGGATAATGATTGGGGTGAGGGAGTCGGTTACAAACTATACAAGCACCAGTTCCCTGCAGACATGACTACCCCCCCCCCCCCTTTAATCTTGGTGAATGCTGTAAATATACTCACGGTCCATTGCCATGCCCACAGCGATACATTTCTTAAAGCGGCAAAGCTGACACTGATTGCGGGTGATCTTGTCGATGATACAACAACCATCATACTTGCAGGAGTAGGAGGGGTGCAGGTTCTTCTGGATAGTTCGCCGAAAGAAGCCCTGGAGAGAAGGGGAGACAGACAACGTGACACCTATGCATGAACAGAACTTTACATTAGGGCATATATGGGAACTTATTGTTTGCTTGGTATCCCCCCCAGAGTAGTCCCAACAGTGTCCTTTAGTTTCTACATTTCCAATGGACAGAAATATTTCATTTAAAATGTTTCCTGCATCCACCTGCTGTAGAATGCTGGCATTGTGACACAGCTATACATTACAATGGATCTATTTGGTAACCACTGTATTGCACTGGCTGGTCTCCAACCTGCTACGTAATACAGTAACAGTGGGGCGATTATCATCTCGTCTAAAAAGAGCCTGTAGGGACTTCTCTTTGGTTCTACATGGAGGGTCTCAGTCACAGTTAACTATTTTGTTATACAAAACTAAAAAAAAAAACCGCATATCACATTATTATTTTCCCAGACAGTGTTACTATTTTAGTTGTTTACATTTCTTCTGAATTTCTTCCCTCCCATTCCTACTGGCATTTCCTGCCCAATACTAATGTTATGTGCATGTGTATGAAATGGAAGAAAAAAATCATCTGCAAAAATTTGCTCCTTTTGAGTTGTGCAAAAAAGCAGGTTGCCCTGTAGGTAGCAAGATGGGTTGGCCCTTGGTTTAATGACTGACCTAATGAAAACTTAATTCAGATCTGAAAACTCTGATACCTTTTAAAAGCTGCAATAAATGTTTATCCAATTTCAGCAACTCCTGATAAGCTGCCCCTAGAGACTGGTGCAATTTGTTCTTTAATAATCTCGGCCCAGGTATCCTGGCCAACAGGGATGACAGTGCCAGCGCTAAGCTTAGCTGGGCATTTGCAGCTCAGTTTACATGCTGCAGAAGACAGTGAAAATGCAGGTAGGTGTTTATTGCATGTCTTCTGCCATAATAGCCTGCCTTCTCACAGTTTATTATAAGGAAACTTCATTCCACTTCAACAGAACAAGCTGACGGTAGAAACTGATTTGTTGCTGTGCACAGCTGCTTCAGTACGGATTCTGGCTGCTTCAGTTTTGATAATTTGCACTAATTATATGTTTTATTTGCCTCAAACATTAGTAATTATATAAAATATCTGAGCTGTCTCAGTTGTCAAAAAAACCTTATGGAGTCACCCTTGCATGCAGGGACTGGAGTCTTCTCCTGACACTGTATACATCAAAAGAAGCACACAGCCCCAGGATGGCAAGGCTCTCCCCCTGCTCCTCCCTCCCTTTTCCAAGCTAATGGACTGACTGAAAACTGCACTGTCCACTGTGAAGACTGAGAAGTTCAGAGAAGCGGCACTGAGAGAGCAGGAGCCAGCAGCAAGTTCTAAACTACAAGTGCTGGGGTAAGAATTTTAACAACTTTTTTTATTGTGGAATGTTTATTTTATTGTGCTCTATGTGTTAAAGCTTGATTACAAGCTTACCTGTAGGCACCTTAGTATATTAAGTTTACAGCCACTTTAAAGGCACCTTTCACAGGGGCGGACTCTGGCTGCTATCCGCTTTCTCAGCAAGGGATCTGTCTGCTGTTCCCGGGTTCCGTGTCTGCTGTGATTGTGCACGGGCATAGCCTGCTCTCCTCTATGGGCAGCGGTCTGTTTACACTTAACTGCCATTTGATCCGATCAAACCAGATGGAGGGGAACAGATCCCAATGTGTCTGTTTTTGGCGGATCAGATTGGATGTAGGTGGGTGTAAATGGACATGTACATTTATACCCACCACTCCAAAGAGGAGCGTGGAGGTTCCATTCGGGTCTGCATGAAAAACGGTCAAGTGGACCCGATCAGAACGTCCGTGTGAAAGGGGCCAAAGAGACATTAGAAAATATATACAAAAATACATAAAATATATTATATGAACACAGCAGAGGTCACTTTCCCGTATCTGTAAATGCAGTTTGATAAGAGCTGTACTTACTAACAAATATATCTGCCATAGTGCCTGCTTAGCATCTGATCTCAGTTCTACACTTCCCTCTGGGACAATACTTCACTTCAGCTGACACACAGCAATAGAAATAAGAGTGTGCCATTGTTTTCCAGATTGGTCACTCTGCAGAGGACTAAACGGGAGGCACAAAATACACTGATACTCTCTGAATGCACCCAATACATACTGTAGAAAAACTGCCATTTAAAAAATGAATAGGTTTTCTTTTCAATCTGGTTTTGTTAGGGAAATTAATATATACAAGCTGAAGACACGAATATTAAATTGGCGAAGAAGGACAAGTTAGCAGTTATCTGGGGATACAGCAGGTCAGTGGTGATACACAGATATGGAACTTTGCAGCTACAGATAGGCATAGACCAACTACCATAAAAACACTTAATAAACATTGTGTAACCACCTACGGCTGTACATGGCATGCGTGGGAAAGATAATTGCTTCAAAAAAAAAATAGTGCAAAATGCTAGAACAAGCTTTACAGACACAACTGGTTTGTGTTCCCTAATTCAGGACTAAGAAGAAAAGAATATATAAACATTATATATAAGTACACATATAGACAGCAATCAGCCATAACTTTATAACTGAGAAGTAAATAACATTGATCATCTCAGTACAACGGCATCTAAAAGTCCTTGGGATATATTAGGCACCGAGTAAACATGTTGTCCCTGAAGTTGATGTGTTTAAAGCAGAAAAAATAGGCACTGCAGTTTGTTGTGTATGGGGCAGCATAGGCGCAGACCATTCAGGGTGTCCATGCTGCCCCGTGTCCACAGCCAAAACTGCCTACAATGGGCACGTGGGCATCAGAACTGGACCACGGAGCAATGGAAGAAAGTGACCTGGTCTGATTGATCAAATTCTCTTTTACATCACCTGGGTGGCCGGGTATGTGTGTGTCACTTACCTGGGGAAAAGATGGCACGCTGGCACAGGCAGCGTGATGCTTTGGGCAATGTTCTGCTGGGAAACCTTGGGTCCTGCCATTCATGTGGATGTTAATTTGAGACGTACCACCTACCTAAACAACGTTACTGACCAGTTACACCCCTTCATGGAAATCATTCTCTGATGGCAGTGACCTCTTTCAGCAGGATAATGTGCCTGACACATTGCACACAACAATGAGTTTGAGGTGTTTACTTCCAAATTCTCCATTGAGCATCTATGGGATGTGATGGAAAAACAAGTCTGATCCATGGAGGCTCCACCTCGCAACTTACAGGAACTGCTACGGACGGCTTCTTGCCAGATACAGCAGCACACCTTCAGGGGTCTAGTGGCATCCATGCTGCAACAAGTCAGGGCTGTTTCAGTAGCAGAATAGGGAACCTACTCAGTATTAGTTGGGTCATCACAATGTTATGGCTGATCGGTGTGTGTGTGTACATTTCTCATATATAGTGTGTTATTTATTTTAATATTTAAGCTAAAAATCGAAATAAACTGTACTTTATACCTGGGTGGTTTTATGCGAGCATCACTGGTCCTAAACAGGTATTTGCAGACATACAGAAAAGGACATATCCTAGGGCTAGGAGGGGAAAAAAGGGAAGGACATCCTTTCTAGTGTTATGAAAAAAAGGCATCCCAAGAGCCCCATCATTGTGTATGCCCTTTTCTCACCCCTTGCAACCAATCATGGGTTAGCCATGGAGGCATGCACCAATAAAGGGTTATCAGGAATGCGTTTTGTGATGCAACAATATGTGAAGAGCTTTGTGTCTGCATACAATTTTATAAGACAGCAAAATAGAAACAAACTAGCAAGAAAGCCGATGATCTCAGTACAGCTCTCAAAGGACAAGAGAAAGCGAAAATAAGGGTTTTTTTTGTCTGCGAACTTGCTTGAATAGAATAAAGGAGCTCAGATGTTTCAAAACTGCACTCATTCTTTAACAAGAATAACATGTTTGTTAAATATGTTATAATAAAAGGAGGGATGGTGTCCCTTTAGCATCAGACTTACCTTGCAGCCCTCACAGGTAATACATCGGTAGTGGTATCCTGTGGCCTTATCACTGCACACCACGCATGGCTCATCTTTGTCCAGGTAGCTAGGGATGTACCCTGCAGAGAGCAGAGACACCGAACTGTCACCTATGTCACCGGGTGAAAAGAGGGGACATAATCTTAATCATGCCATTTATAAAGAAACAGTCTGTGGGGACAGGGACAATGTCCCACAGCGCACATCAAATTTCACCATCACCCAGACATTGTTACATTGATCATTGGCGGATACAGAAACACAGTTTAGCAATCACAGAACACCAGATAAAGACAGTTATGTTTTCTGGCAAGTGAAATTACTATCTAGTTGTCTGTCCAATGAAAATGTGTTTTGTAATTTCCTAGTATGGATATATCTGTAGTCTTTCATATATTACCCATTGTGGACTACGTTCTGGCAAATGCCCATTTTCTAGAGATCAAGGTTTCTCAAACTTTTTTCAGTCATGGCACCCTTTTAAATTCTACACAATCTCCAGACACCTCCTTCTAGAACGTAAAATACTAGTAATTTTTTTCCTCCACCTTTGCAAGCTGGTACTGACTGGTATTCTAGTTTCTCAGTTTCTTTTCATCTCTTTGCTAAAATGACCCCAGTGTAGAAAGAGAGGTGCAGGGGAGGGGCAAACAAGGATGCTGTACAGGTGCCTGACGTCCTACTTATCAACCAATGACATCACTGGTTGTTAAGATGCAACTGGCTGACCCACACAGTGCCCAACGTTGTAATGTTACATAATAAAAACTGTGGCTTTGTGTAACAGAAAGGCAGGCTTTGTAAGCCTTTTTAAGCAACTTAAGGCATTTTGCCAAGGCACTCCTAAAGAACCCAGAAGGCACCATGGTTGAAAAAGGCTGCTATAAAGTACTGAATGAAGCAAATACTTGAATACAGACAGCTGGAAGATTAAATTACCAGATCACAGTGCAACCCAAATCTCCGGCAAGTTCTATTCCCAACATATATTCAGTGAAAGAACCACTCCTTTTCTTCAGGTTAAATCCTTAAATATGATTTTTAGACCATAATGTTTTTCATAGAATAAAGTGCCCAAACTGCCAATTTCTAATAGATTGTAACCAAATGAAAATGTAATAAGCAGAACAGGGATCTCTTATCGTTCTCTACAGCCCTGCAATCATATTGGGTCAGGTGTGCCCTAGGTAACTGCATCTATTCTCAGCAGCACAAGATGTTTAAAGACCCATTAAAATCACCAACTTTGACTTAATTTCTAGTCTTAAGTATTCACACAAAACTATCACACAGGTTTTATTTATGTAATATTATGCTTGTAGGGCTACGTTCACATATGTGCACATTTAGGAATGCGTGTAAATTGCACGCATTCCCACACCTGCAGGCAAAAGTGGTGCTATTTAGCAGCAGCGTGGTTGTGCCGTTAAATCTTAATGATTCCCCCATGTACCTGAAACTGCAGCACGTTTCTGGGTGGAGGAAATTGTATGGTGCAAAATCACTACGCAATTTCCCTGTTGCTGCAATTTGAAAAAGGTGCAGGGATCTTTTTCCAGTGTTCAAATGAATGGGCTGCTGTGCCAGTTCATAGGTGGCACGGAGAAACCACACATATGTGAACCTAGCCAAACTAGGTATCAAACACTCCTGAGAAGCGGGTAGGACAGGTCTCTGTAATGTCTTGATCCAGGCCTGCTCGCCAGCAACTTTTTAGCACATTCCTAAAGCTGGACAAGGGTGAGTGAGGGGGGTGTCATTTTTGGTCAGTGATAACATGAACACATAAATCCAACATGCATTAGCACTATTATTTTTGGAACATAAACAGGTTAAAGGAAGATTAAAACAGATCACATGGTTGAACTATGCAAATGAAGAATATTGCTGCAAATATTTGCTAACATAGTAGAAGACATCTACAGCCAATATGGCAGTTTTCTATTGCAGCCAGATGATCAGCCTCTACATGGAGCAATGCATGTTCCTAGACATGCATTAATGCCATTAAAAAAAAAAAAAAATCAGAGCCAAAAAAGCCATAAACAGATATGAAATGTTTCTGCAGCATAACATCCTGCAACATGAGTCCTCAGTGTATTTATTGGCCTTTACATACACATTGTGCAGATGAATGATCTTCTGATATTAACCCCATTTCATCTGCAGTGTAAGTCACATTGAAAACTTTTTTCTAGGTAGAGGGGGGAAATATTAGAACTCCTGTTAGATTTTTATTACTGTCTGGAGTTCTGTTAGAGAGTTTTACCCTCACTTCCTGTCCTTCTGAAAACACTTTCAATGGACAGGAAGTGAAGAAAAATTTGCAACAAGGACAAAGATATCTAAGAGGGGTTCAAGCTTTGACCTACTCTACTAAAGAAAATAATTTATATTCATGTTTGTGATGCTGTTGGATAGTTCCCTTTACTCCCTGTCTGGTAAAACATTGTCAGCAGGACAGAAAGTAAGAGCAAATCTCTCTAATGGAGTCCCAGACCAAATGAAAACTGAGGTTCTAGCCCTTCACAACCCTTTCCTAAAGGAAAAGCCCTTCAACCATGATCTTGCACATTACACTGAGACAGGCATACGTTTGCTAATAATAAATCTAGACCAAACTGAAGTCAAATCTTTTTCTTTTTGGTTGAGGTTAAGAAGGGTTATAATATAAATTATTAAGAATATTGCTGTCTGTGTCCCTGTAGAGAGATTTCATATAATTTCCTTTTCTGGAACTATACAGGAAGTACGACTTCCCCAGTAGGCATGCAGCAATAAAAGTTTCTAAAAGTTTCTTTCCCAATCAACTTAAATTTTTTTTTACTATTGCCTGTTCCCCCCAGTAGAGAATGTACATACTTTCTAATCACACTGGAAAAGTGGGAAAACCATCCCAATAGTTAAAGAAACAGAAATAAAAAGCTGACAGGGGTTCTACTCCTTCCAAAACAAGAAAATAAAATAAAATGCAGCTGATCTGTCCTAAAAATATAAAATCACAAACAGGCTGGACTATCTGACCCAGCGATATAAGTCACTGGGTAGCTTTGACTGTTTATGAACGGAGTTGACTTAATGTTCTTCAAGTTTTATTGGCCAAAAAAAATGAGGCAGTCCATTTCCATCTAAATATACAAACATATTAATAGGAAAAACATGCAAAGTGTTAAAAACTGTAAAGAATTAATAAAAGACAACAAACAGAAAAAGACACAATGAAAGCCTCACTCACTGCAAAGCAGACTAGACACACAGGGTAAAACAGAATACACAGCCGGCCCGAAAAACACCAGAACAACGCATGCAAACAAGGAGCACAAAAAGCCTGTTCATTGTGTTGTAAGTAATTACTGAGGGTCTCTCCCTTCTGAGTATCTCTCTCGCCATTTCCGAAGTAATTATGTTTTATAACTCTGAGATCCTGTCTGGACAGAGCAGAGATGGCAGAAAGGGGGGGGGGGCGTGGCATGGGGTGAGACGGCCAGCTATTTCTATAGAGGGTAAGAGTGTAGGAGGAAGGTCTGGCCTTGGGGTTACAATGTATATTATGGAATAATATAGGAATATAGGAAGCAAAGAACACTCCTGCTACAGTATGCACCATCAACATAAGTCATTGGAAAAGGACCCATAAAGTGACACCTTATTGATGTGATATGAGACGAAGCACATAAAGGCATGCAGAGATGCCAGATCAATACGCAGACTAAGAAGTCTTATATTTTTATGGCTGATTTGTTGCTGTAGTGCCTGGAATATTACATTATAGAATCAATGTGCACATGGGGCTCAATAAAGCTCAAGTTTAATTTAAAAAAAAAAGAAAAAAAAAACCAATCAGCACAAGAGACATTATCTTCGATTGATGTCACGTGTCCCTTGTGCTGCTGTTTCCGTTAGTACAAATTCTCCCCCGATTCCCTTCACCCCTCCAACCCCGCTGTAATGTTTCAGTGCAGTGGGGGTTAATTGAGCCAGCACAGCTGTGACAGGCACTCATAATATGTGCCCAACTGTTCCACTCAGCTCCTCCATTCATAGAAGCTGTAATTACAACTGCTATATGAATGGTTGGAATGGACCTTTCAATATTCTGCCTGTCCTCCAATCATAGATCTGTATCATTCATAGAAGCTGTAGTTATGACTTGGGTGGAAAGAGCGGGCAGAGTAAGGCACTCTTGAATAAAGCCTGCTCCATCAATCCCTACCACACCAGAAGAATATGGCGGGCGGGGGGGGGGGGGGGGGTGTAACTGGAAGTGAAGGATTCCTACTAAAATAGGAGACAGCGGCACAAGGGACACATGGCATCATTCATAATGTCCCTTGTGCTGATTTTTTAAAAGTAAACTTAGGCTTTATAGTCGAACTCTGGGCACAAGAGAAGGTTACCCCTGAAGTGTGCCCCCTCCCACTGCAAAGATTAAACACTCAAGTCTAGCAGAGTAATAAGGTATAAAGTGTACCTTATTCCTTGCTCCAGCAGGCTCCCTCCATCTTCTCCAAGATGCTCCTGGCAACAAATGCAATCTAATACTGTAAAAGGACTAATAGCCCTGCATTGTGCGTGATGAAACAAAGGGGTTTATTTACTAAAGCTGGAGAGTGCAAAATCTGGCTCACTTCTGCATAGAGACCAATCAGCTTTCAGGTTTTATTGCCAAAGCTTAATCGAACAATCTGAGGTTAGAAGCTGATTGGATACCTTGCACAGCTGCACCAGATTCTGAGTGAACCAGTGTTAGTAAATCTACCCCAAAGGGACTGCTAACAACCGGAAGCATCAGGAAGAGGAGGAAAGATCCAAAACGAGGAGTAACACAGATTCTTCCGCTAACAAGCATTTAACCTTTGGTGTGCGGGGGGGGGGCACTGCAGGGTTTTTTTTTTTTAATCCAGTAGTAGTAGTTGGACTTTAAGATCATTGGCAATGTGTAAAGAGCAGTAACCCAGAACAACCAATCATAAACCTACTTCTAGCAGACTGTTATAGGGCTGGCAAGCCTAAAACATAATCTCTGCTGCTGTATTTCCTCACAATCCAGTCAAATCAATATGAAGAATTTCTCCTGACAAATCAAGATTAAAGCTGACTTCTAGGCTTAAAAACTTTCATTTAACTATAATCCTCATAGGCCATAAAAGATTGGAATCAACTTTGTATGCATCAAATTCCTTTACAACCCCCCCCCCCCATATTACACTGCAAAGATAGCAGTGACATAGTTTGTGCAAAGAGCTGAGCTCTGGGAGGGGCCCAGTAGGCCCGCCCACTACAAGCTACCTGCAGAGAACTACAGGAGAGGGCTGATACAAGACCAGTCACCCTGCACAAGGAGGGAGAGCAGCAGTGACAGGTCTAAAGAGACAAAGTGCAGAAGTTGTTTCAAGCTGGATTACTGCACAGATCTGGAAAAAAAGCACAACGGACACCCAAGATGCAAGGAAGAACACATAGCATTTGTCTTTAAACAATACCTCTTTGCTTAGAGTTCAGCTTTAAAAGCACGCCTGTACTGTATTTGCCCATCACCACGAAGAAGAAACACAGAAAACAGAAAGTGTACAGTTCTAGCGTGATAGCATGGAAACCTGGACCCTGCAAACATTAGCATCTTTAGTTTGTGTTCAGAGGTCCAAAAGGGATTTGATAAATTGAAGGTAGGAAACCTGAGAAGAAGGGTTATAGTTTGTGTAGTAAGGGTAATACTTTACGTTTCTTGGTAGAGTAGGAGGAGTTATACAGTATTTTTATTGGTAGAGTAGGAGGAGCTGTGTTTTCCTCTTGGTAAAGTAGGAGTTATACCATATTTTTCTTGGTAGAGTAGGAGTCATCATATGGTATTTTTCTTGGTAGAATAGGAGAAGTATTATGGTATTTTATTTGTAGAATAAAAGGAATTCTAGGATGTATGAATTATAGGAAGAGTTCTAGTCTACACTTCTAGCACAAGAGTCAGTACAGATTTAGAGTTCATTCAGCTTTAGGCGTTAGGTTAAGATTGAGGAGGTTTAGTCTTTTGATCAGTTTTATGGTTAAAGCTGATATTTATTGCACACTAAAGCTGTCCATACATGGATTGAAATTCGGCAAGTTTAGCAGGAACCAGCCAAATTTCCATCAATGTGTGGCCACTGTGGTTGAACAGAAGTCGATCTACCATTTTGCTTCAGTTCAACAGCCGCATTGGTATTCTTTCACTAAATGAGTGATACAGGCAAAAGCCTGCAGCGCTGATCTGGGTATTCTGAGGGCAGGGAACTGTCCCCATTGTCAGAATACAGGCAGTCCCCAGGTTATAAACATCTGACTTACATATGACTCATACATAGGAACAGAAGCACCGTGACATCATGCTGGTACCAGACACTGCCGGGCAGCCATCTTGCTGCAACCTACTGTCTGGCAGACCTGTCAGCAATCCCTAATCACTGAATGGGCAGTTAACCCTTCCCTATGCTATCCAAAACTTAAAAAAATGTTTTGGCTGGAGTTACACTTAAAAAATGTACCTGTTCCAACTTACATACAAATTCAAGTTAAACCTATAGAATCTTGCTCTTAACCTGGGGACTGCCTGTACAATGACACAGCGGGAAGGATTCTCCCATCCACACCACGTGTGGATGGGGAAACCAAGTCATTTTGTTCAGGTTGAATGAAAAAAACTGACCATTTATGGCTAGCTTGACGCTGCTGCTTGGACCAATGTACTTGAGGGGCTGCTGGGGAAGCTGATAATCACTGTAGTACTCAATCTTCTAGGTCCTGTGCCGGCTGAGCAGCTTCACCACTGCACACTGATCACAGGGGGTTCACTCCCTCCACTACCACCATTCACAGAACAGTCTCCTTTGGATCTACCTCCAATTATATTCATTGAATAAATTCTAATAATTGATTGAATGGTTTAGTTTTGTCCCTCCTATAGCATAGTTTTGGTAAATCAGATTACATAGTGTAAAACCAGCCTAACAAGGTGTATTAAATAGTCTGAAGGAGAAGTACAGCAGTGTATTGTTGGTAGGTAGGAGGAGTTACGTGTTCATTTAAATGGTATGAAGGAGGAGGTACAGAAAGTATACATATCTAAGTAGCAGAACATGACGTAGAGGCTGGTTAGGAAGGGTTACATTAGGTTACATGATGTGAATAGAGAGGCAGCATACCATGCTACACAGAACATACCTGACATACCGCTCTTTCCCATACATTGGCTATTCTTTCTTTTTCGCTTCCCATCCGGCCACCTGTTGAGACAAAGCAAGAACATGAATCAGGATTAATCAAGAAATGAGAAGACATAGAAATATAAAAAAATTATTTTAGCCCGCCCTGTGCTTTGTACCCACGCACACAGAATCTGAGACAGCTGCCTTGTAATCCCGTATGTCACATTAATATGCAAGTATTAAGCACTTCACCAAACTGGACACCACCTCACACACCCACGCTTGGAAGCACGCACCGCCTTGTACTGAAATGCACTTTTTTGTGTCACTCACTGGTTAAAATATCTCTTTCAGGTTCAGGCAAAGATGAAAGTGTACAGTGCAGCAACCAGAGACACCAATCAGCAATGGTCCCTCAGCTGACTGACTGGTTCCTATGAGTTATTTTACTTGACAGTCATCATCATCTCTTTTCTACAACATCTAACACAAATGCACCAAAAATAAATACTTCTGCTCTGCATTCAAGCTGGAAAGCTGAATCATCTGCTGGCTACTCGTATATTTACCTGGTAGAGAGAGCGTGTGCGTTAGTTCCCAGCTCCGCCCATCCGATGCCAATATGAGAGGACGTCACACTCGCTAACGGATCCTCAAAAAATGTTCTACTATGAAAAATACACAGAATATGAACTCTAATAAATGGATCTCACCTATACAGCACCTGAGAAATTTAGGCCAGTGGATTACTCAGTTTTATATTATATGGACTGAATCACTGAAGCAGCCTGTGTTCTACAGGCAAAAAAATGTGTGTTAAAGTAGAATTCTGCGATAAACTCAACTAGTCCTAAATATGTTCCTTCCCCGCTCCTAACACCTATGCTGATTAACCTGTGTAAGAAAAATGGATATACTTACCTATTTTCAGCCTGCTCTGGTCACATGATCTCCTGTGTCAGCCAGTGGTGGCTGCAGGGGAGAGGAGAGAGCATACAACAATGACTATTATAGCCTGGAGCAGTGACAACACACATAGGCTACTTTGGCCCATTCGTTGTCAGCGCTCCCGCCTCTTCCCTGCAGCCACCGCTGACTGACACTAAGGAGCCAGATGACATGGCCAGACCAGAGTGGACTGAAAATAGGCAAGTCTTTCTTTCTTACACGGGTTAGTCTGCATAGCTATTAGGACAGGGGAAGGAGCATTTTAAGGACGTTATCTCTGTGGAATTCTACTTTAATAAACCCCACTAATGGGAGGAGAAGGCAGGTATCTCTTCCAGAGGACTGCTAGATTTTTTACACGATCTTTCAGCAGACAAATCTTTTGTAATATACAGTTGTGTTCAAAATAATAGCAGTCAGACATCACTAACCGGATCAATAACTGTTTTTGGTAGAAATTATATTTCTACATGGCAAATAATTTACTAGCAGGTGTAGTAGAGTAATAGAAATCCAACAGACCCAACAGTCATGACATGCATGCTGCTGATTCTGTGTAATTGAATCACTAATTGAAAGGGGCATGTTCAAAATAATAGCAGTGTGGAGTTCTATTAGTGAGGTCATTCATTCTTTGAAAAACAGGTGACAATTATTGCCCTTATTTAAGGAAGGAAGGCAGCAAATGTTGTACATGCTGGTTACAGTGCATTTCTCTCTGAAATTCTGAGGAAATTGGGTCGTTCCAGACATTGTCCAGAAGAACAGCATACCTTGATTAAAAAGTTGATTGGAGAGGGGAAAACATATAAAAAAGTGCAAAAAATGATAGGCTGCTCAGCTAAAATGATCGCAAATGCTTTAAAATGGCAACCAAAACCTGAAAGACGTGGAAGAAAGCGAAAAAACTACCATTCGAATCGATAGAATAGCCAAAATGGCTCGGACTCAGCCAACAATCAGCTCCAGGAAGATCAAAGAAGGTGTAAAGTTACCTGTGAGTACTGTTACAATTAGAAGACGCCTATGTGAAGCCAAGCTATCTGCAAGAAGCCCCCGCAAAGTCCCACTGTTGAAAAAAAGACGTGCTGAAGAGGTTACAATTTGCCAAAGAGCACATTGACTGGCCTAAAGAGAAATGGCGCAACATTTTGTGGACTGATGAAAGTAAGATTGTTCTTTTTGGGTCTAGTGGCCGGAGACAGTTTGTCAGACGACCCCCAAACACTGAATTCAAGCCACAGTACACTGTGAAGACAGTGAAGCATGGTGGTGCAAGCATCATGATATGGGGATGTTTCTCATACTACGGTGTTGGGCCTATTTATCGCATACCAGGGATCATGGATCAGTTTGAATACATCAGAATACTTGAAGAGGTCATGCTGCCTTATGCTGAAGAGGAAATGCCCTTGAAATGGGTGTTCCAACAAGACAACGACCCCAAACACACCAGTAAACATGCAACATCTTGGTTCCAGACCAACAAGATTGACGTTATGGAGTGGCCAGCCCAATCCTCGGATCTTAATCCAATAGAAAACTTGTGAGGTGACATCAAAAATGCAGTTTCTGAGGCAAAACCAAGAAATAGAGAAGAACTGTGGAATGAAGTCCAATCATCCTGGGCTGGAATACCTGTTCACAGGTGCCAGAAGTTGGTTGTCTCCATGCAACACAGATGTACAGCAGTTCTCAGAAACAGTGCGACTACAACCAAATATTCATTAAGTGATTCAAAGGAAAGCAAAATCTTCAAACATTTTTCAGTTTATATAGTGAATGTCTGAGTTTGTAAAGAAGAATACAAACACTGCTATTTTTTTGAACAGTCTAATATTCACTTTTCTTCAATTTGTTTTAGAGGAAGAACACAAATTTGATATATTTTTCTTCATGTTTTGATTTGGAATAGAATGTGTAGTGTTCCCAATGCATTTGTGTGTATGGAAATAAAAGCTATTAGAAGGATTGTGAGCTTTATTCACTTTTTTTCAACACACTGCCATTATTTTGAACACAACTGTATGTCTGCATCTATTACATTTTTATTTACCCCTCAGTCGTGGTACAGGAAGCATGAGCTGTATGTCCTGTGAAAAGCTAAGATGATGGGCCTGGGATGTACATTCTCTATACAGGTCAATTTCTGATAAGATCCTCTTCATATCTGCACATTTACAAAAATTCCAGCGCAAAGCGTAGCTCCATTTTTGCAGTCAAACTGAAATAACACCTATGTTGGGCTTCTTGCATTGTATGTTAATCAGGACAGACTTGGGACAGGCTCATTCTAACAATGTTCAAAAAACCTTGCAGTCAGCCATGACACCTCCTCCTGAGAAACTTCTATAAGGATGGCCATACACATGTAGATTTTCGGCCGAGAATATTCGTAAGAAAAGTCATACAAACATTCGATGAACGGACGAATGTCATTCAAAAATTGTCTTTTGCTTTTAACATTCAACTTTAAAATGAATGTCATTTCTGAACGATCACCACATCCACTGGCTGAAAATTTGTTTGATCGAGAAAAGTTTTCCTTCCTGCCCCTTTGAATTTTCCCGTCACCGCTGTCGAAAATGAACATCAATCCCCCCTCCCCCCACTAACGATTAGAAAATCAAACAAATTTTCTTGAGACTAAAATTCTTAAACAAAAATCTATACGTGTATGTCCAGCTTAAGGCAAGAAATAGTTTAGATTTTTTCATGCATGCTGGGAACACAAAAATGTATTGGGGTTTTCTCAAATTTGACTGTGAAAAATAAAAATATGCTTTAATGCATGTTTGATGCAGTTTCCAGAAAAACACGCATCACATTGAGATGAATGTAACATATGTAAAATTCATATAAAAAGTACAACGTGCATACATATTTGTGGCTCCCACTCTGCCAGAGCTACCTATTGGTCACACCCAGTTGGAAAGGTGTTGCTGACCATTTACAAGTCTAGATCTTCTGAGGTTTATGAGATGCTGCTTATCTTTTAAAGTATCTTCTGCTTATGCAGCTTTTTCATCATATGCTAAGACTGAACTTCCCATTTTTGACATTGCTTTAATGAAACTCTAACAATAAAAGCAAAGGCAAAGTTTGGAAACAAATGTACTACATACAGTCATGGCCGAAATTGTTGGCACCCTTGATATTTCTCCAGGAAATCATGTATTTCTCACGAAACGTATTGCATTAACACATGTTTTGCTATACACATGTTTATTCCCTTTGTGTGTATTGGGACAAAACAAAAAAAGGGAGGAAAGAAAGCAAATTCGACATAATGTCACACAAACCTCCAAAAATGGGCTGGACAAAAGTATTGGCACCCTTTCACAACTGCGGATAAATAAGAATGTTACAAGCATGTGATGCTCCTGTAAACTCACCTGGGGCAAGTAACAGGTGTGGGCAATATAGAAATCACACCTGAAAGCAGATAAAAAGGAGAGACGTTCACTTAACCTTTGCATTGTGTGTCTGTCTGTGCCACACTAAGCATGGACAACAGAAAGAGGAGACGAGAACTGTCTGAGGACCTGAGAACCAAAATTGTGGCAAAATATCAACAATCTCAAGGTTACAAGTCCATCTCCAGAGAACTAGATTTGCCTTTGTCCACAGTGCGCAACATTATCAAGAAGTTTGCAACCCATGGCACTGTAGCTAATCTCCCTGGTCGTGGACGGATGAGGAAAATTGATGAAAGATTGCAACGCAGAATAGTCCGGATGGTGGATAAGCAGCCCCAAACATGTTCCAAAGACATTCAAGCTGTCCTGCAGGCTCAGGGAGCATCAGTGTCAGCGCGAACTATCCGTCGACATTTAAATGAAATGAAACGCTATGGCAGGAGACCCAGGAGGACCCCACTGCTGACACAGAGACATAAAAAAGCAAGACTACAGTTTGCCAAAATGTACTTGAGTAAGCCAAAAGCCTTCTGGGAAAACGTCTTGTGGACAGATGAGACCAAGATAGAGCTTTTCGGTAAAGCACATCATTCTACTGTTTACCGAAAACGGAATGAGGCCTACAAAGAACAAAACACAGTACCTACGGTAAAATATGGTGGAGGTTCAATGATGTTTTGGGGTTGTTTTGCTGCCTCTGGCACTGGGTGCCTTGACTGTGTGCAAGGCATCATGAAATCTGAGGATTACCAAAGGATTTTGGGTCGCACTGTAGGGCCCAGTGTCAGAAAGCTGGGTTTGCGTCCAAGATCCTGGGTCTTCCAGCAGGACAATGACCCCAAACATACGTCAAAAAGCACTCAGAAATGGATGGCAAAGAAGCGCTGGAGAGTTCTGAAGTGGCCAGCAATGAGCCCAGATCTAAATCCCATTGAACACCTGTGGAGAGATCTTAAAATTGCTGTTGGGAAAAGGTGTCCTTCCAATAAGAGAGACCTGGAGCTGTTTGCAAAGGAAGAGTGGTCCAAAATTCCGGGTGAGAGGTGTCAGAAGCTTATTGATGGTTATAGGAAGCGACTGATTTCAGTTATGTTTTCCAAAGGGTGTGCAACCAAATATTAAGTTAAGGGTGCCAATACTTTTGTCCAGCCCATTTTTGGGGTTTTGTGTGACATTATGTCATATTTGCTTTTCTGCCTCTGTTTTATATTTGTTCCAATACATACAAAGGGAATAAACATGTGTATAGCAAAACATGTGTTAATGCAATACCTTTTTTGTGTGAAATACTTGATTTTCAGGAAAAATATCAAGGGTGCCAACAATTTCGGCCATGACTGTATATAAAACTGGGCCAACAATGCAAGGACATATACCCATGTACATCTAAGGGGGACACACATGAATGTGTTCTCCGATTCCTCCTGTAATTGTACTGTCTGCCCTTATGTTGTAAAGCACTGCGTAAACTGTTGGCGCTATATAAATCCTGTATAATAATGAATGTAGCGACTATCTATTATTTAATCATCTAATCTGCATCACTAATAATAAGAATTTACCAAAGTGACATATGACCATTAATACAACATATTTATGTTTTTGTGAATGAGGCCCTTGGTACAAGGAGCCTCATATGTCGACCATAGATCCCCTTGGGGTTCAATCCTGTGGAAGAAGAGAGGGGAACTGCTATTGGAATTGACTCTGCAACTAATGCTAGCCAGTCTAAAGTTGGGTACACACAAATTGAAATTGGGTTCAGCAGGGACAGGCCAAATTATGATCTGGTTGTAGCCCTCCCGGTTTGACAGGAATTGTTAGATTGGTTTCTGTCAAACAGGACTGCTGGAAAACCTTGCTCGATAGGCACCATACAGCTGCAGTACTGATCAGAGTATTCTCAAGTGGAGAGTCCCTGCTATCAGAATACCATGTCCTGGCAGGGAGGATTCCTGCATCCACAGTGCAACTTATTGCTATTTATTTTTCAATTAGCCTGCTGGACGAACAAAAAAAAAAAAAAAAAAAAAAAAACTTGACAGCTTAAAGTACTATGCATTGCACAGAGACCAATCACATATTCTAACCTGCACTACAAAGAAAATGAAAGCTGCATTCTAATTGGCCGCTGTGAGCATCAGATTTAGTTGCATGCTCTATACAGGACATGTTATAAGACAGTATGCAAAGTTTTGCATGCAGTAGCTTACAGCAGAAAAACTATCATGGGCTGGTTGCTATGGTTACTGCACTCTGGCTCCTCATCCTATTAAATAACCCTTCTTCTGTTCTACAGAGTCCTAATTATATACAAGTGACCTTCCTAGAGCATGCAGAACTTTTCTCTCTATTATGTATTGGAATTTTAAAAAAAGGGGGCAAATGTAATAACATACTGTATGTTAGCAAGAGGAGGGAGAATCACTGTGAGAATGTCATAATTGTTCCAGTTATATCAGATGAACAAAAGAAAATTACTGACATTGTCTTAAAGTCTATATAAATCCAAAAACAAAAAATGTTCTATAATGTAGTTTACCAGAGGTGGTGGATGCAATATTTTTCCTTTTTTTTTTCCAAACACTTCCTGTACATACACTCACTTCCCCATTGTATCGATGGAGGTATCCAGCGTGGACTTCAAACATGCCTGCTTATGTTCATCTCCATTACATGGGGGACTAATAGGACTAGTAGTTTACACAAAAAGGAAAAGGTTCTGTGTGCTTTCCTATTGAAGCACAGAAAAAGATAAGAACACCGCATTTCTGGCAAGCGTAACATCATTTCTGAAAAAAATTCTTAATTTGAGAGTGAAATCTATAGCAGCCACCACATCTAAGGATCTCAATGTATAAAATCTAGCAGTAAGTAACAAAATTAAAGTAAGCAAGACACGCTCACCCAGACCTATATCCAAGTCCGTTGGCTTCTTTATATCCTGGATATTCCAACTGCTACAATTCTAAACCCTCTCTGTGCCCACCTGGGAGCAGAGGCTGCTATATCCTCATTAGAGGGACACCTTGTAATGTCCCTAAAGCAGGTGTGCAGACCCAGGAACTCTCCGACAGAATCCCTTAGAGGTAGATTATAATCTCTTATTATTTCCCGTATTTATTTAACAAAAACATAGAACTGCAGCAATTTTGGTCTGACTGTATTCCTTCGTTAAAATCAAAATACTTTAGATTTGTAAAACTCTCACACGGTGCTTAGCCTTTTTTTTCCTTGTCATACAGCCACAAAAAAATAGTGTCCCTGCATTAGAGACCTCATATATCACAGCTTACCAGTCCTTAGATGTGGTGGCTGCATTCATTTCCTTTTTTCAATTTCTCTATTTTCACCTGGTGACCATGCCAGTAACACTTCCTTTCCTATGGTGACAACACACACTCACTGCATTGTATCTATGGAGGGGCAGCACTGCCGTCCTAGGCTGCTTCCTCCTGATTTGGACTACAGAACACTTTCTCTTCTATTCATTTTTACAGCACAGGGGCGGTGTTCTGTAACTCACAGGGCTGAGAACCCTGTGTGGGGTTTCAGTGCAGCAGAGGCAAAGAGCACAGGACAAATGTGTATACGTTCCAGTGTTCCAGTAATCAGTTGCCAAAGGAAGGCCAGGGGACCAAAGCTAGTGGTGGCCTATGGATAACGTATCAGGGATGCAACCCTCCTCAGATGGGGAAAATCAACAACTGGAAAAGAGCAAACAGGTGGCGCAAACACCTAGTGCATTATCCACAGTTTATTCAAAAATGTATAAAACACAAAAACATACTCACAAACATGGCATATATAAAGGCTTTATATGACAATGGAGATGGCCACAACATGGACAAGATGTCGACCTGTCAGTGCGGTTGGGTTGCTGACGTGTTTCGGGGACGAGTTTCCTCAGAGCTTGTGTCACACAAACGCTGAGGAAAGGGACTCGTCCCCAAAACGCATCTCATACCCGACCGCACTGACAGGTCGACATCTTGTCCATGTTGTGGCCATCTCCACTGTCATATAAAGCTTTTATATATGCCACTTTTGCATGTTTTTGTTTTTATACATTTTTAATAAACCGTGGATAATGCACTAGGTGTTTGCGCCACCTGTTTGCTCTTTTCCAGTTGTTGATTTTCCCCATCTGAGGAGGGTTGCATCCCTGATACGTTATCCATAGGCCACCACTAGCTTTGGTCCCCAGGACGTGCATAGCTCATTAGATTTCTGGTAGGCTGAACAGGATGTTTTTGTACTTATCAACCAGTTATAAAAATGTTTTCAATAGTATAGATACGGTAAATGTAAGCCTTAAATTGACTACATTTAGTTTGATAAAGGACTGTGTCTCAAATTGGCATGTATTTGTCTTCCAGAAAATATTGTTCTCATCCTTTTTTTTCATCTCACTTTGTTGGTTTCCTCAAACTTCTCTCTTTCTACATCCATCCATCTGCCCTGCATGTCTATGCACAGGGCAGGTTTTTCCAATGTTGTCGATGGCAGAACATGCCCGTGTAAAGAATGTTGGCACAACTGTGTAGTCTCCGCCAAAAGCACACATGACAGAGTGACAACGTAATAGAGCATTTGGGAGACACGGCAGAGCATTGTCACCCTGTATCAGGAAGTGCCTGAACCTTTATTGCAGGATTCCCTTTTGTTAAAACCTCTGAGATGTTAGTGATTGGCTTTTCATGTACTATAACAGAACAAAAGAGGGAAAATAAGTGAAGTTCCTTGGTAGGGTTTACATACACTTTAAAAAAAAAAAAAGTCCAGTTGCTAGAAAACCTGTTGCTTATTATCTTCCCATACAGGCTGTGCTATTGTGTCACCAATATCTACACCGCCTGTAACCCTTTCCTGTATCTATAAGGCCAGCAACAACAGCCGCATTTTGTGAGTACAAATTCCCGGCATGACGCAGGTTTCTTGGTGTCCTTTATATATTTTACAAGCAATGCCATCTTATTGTGTTTGTCAATAACAAGAACAAATAATGCAGGTTCTGTACACTCCTCCAGTTTATGTCATACGGAGGGAGACAGATAATATGCGCTATACATTCCTTCTGTGTTATCCTGCTGTAGGAGTAACAGGTTACGTGTGCTATGAATTCTTCTTACCGTCTGAGATCTAAGAGGGGGGCCTTTTCTATATATCTATACAGCTAGGCTTGCTATTCTTCCAGGAACAAAGTTACATTTTTATAAAATATTTTACCCAATATGTGGGAGGGACTGAACATTTCACCAATGTATTTCTATGTATATTTAGCTCAGGCCTGGCTCTACGTGAAATGTGCATTGCTGAACATCTAGGATCTAGAACAGCAGTCATCGGACGTCTAGTTTAGAAACAGAACTGTTGATTCCATTTGTTCTGGGACACCTAGCTTCAGTTTTCTGTTAAAACCTAAAATAAATGAAGTTTGTCAGGGCAACATTTAGGAATTAAAAACGTTGAGAACATCTCTGCAATGCATACACATTTCTCATGTTTTATTCCTTTAAAAAGACAGTGCAAGCACAGAAGAGCAACTGTTGATGTGACATTGATTAAGTGTTTTCACAACTTCCTGTCTGGGTGACAACACAGTGCTTTTGCTACAATGAGATCCCAAGCTGTGTAGTCAGCCCAGCCTGTTGGACTACAGAATTCTGACTATCCCCATCCTACTGCATCTGCAAACATTGATTTATTTCCCGGCAAAACAATGATATTGCATTGGCCCCAGAAACCTGCCCATCAACTGTGTGCAGGTAAATGGCTCTTGGGTTAATAAGAACCAAGCTCCGATCAGATGCTCCTACAAAATTTTAGATGCCATCACAGGGAATAATGAAAGCAGTTTCTTGAACAGAACATGGTAAAAGAAGACATGAATGATGGGACATTATCTATAGGGAAGGAGGAAAATTTGGAGGTAAAATGTGGTCATGCCTATGCAAATCTTTTAAAAGGAAACATTTTAGCACTCATTCTGAATGACACCAGCAAGTCCAGTGGAATGGCCAATCTCAGTATCTACAGAAAAGAAGCAGATAAGTATCTGCAAAAAACTTTCTGGAATCCTTCCAGTTTACCTAAAATCTTAAATGCTGCATATTGGCTGCACTGAGTTTGCCTTTCTAGTTCACACAAATGGAGTTGTTCACAAATGCAGTGCAACTAAAATGAATGTCAAGGCAACGTGCATCAACACACCAAGTACGTGTCAGAATATTCGCTAAATCAGGTGACAACTGTCCTATCTGGATTTAACTGGCCATTCTCCAATGCTATCTAAAGAGAAAAAAAACATTCAGGGGATTTCAATAAACCAGTAACATGCCTCTTCTGGTGGTCTGCACCTAATTCCTGAAAGCCTTGCAACAGTTTCAGTACAGTTACCAACATCCTCTTCTCCATCTACACCTCCTCCCTTGGCCAATTGATAAACTCCCATGGCTTCAACTACCATCCCTATGCCGACGACACACAAATTTATCTCTCTACCCCTCATCTGACCCCCTCAGTTTCCAATCGCATCACCAGCCTACTAAGTGACATATCGGACTGGATGTCACTCCACTTCCTCAACTCAACCTTTCCAAAACTGAGCTTCTAATAGCCCCCCCCACCCCCGTGCTCCTGACTTCTCCATCAAGCTCAACAACACAATCATCAGTCCCACCCCTCACGCCAGGGTACTAGGTGTAATCCTAGACTCCAATCTGTCCTTTCAGCCCCAGGTCCAATCACTGACAAACTCATGTAGACTTCACCTCCGTACATCTCTAAGATACGACCGTTCCTAACCTCAGAAACTACTAAGCAACTCATTCACTCCCTTATTATATCACGCCTTGACTATTGTAACTCCCTCCTCACTGGCCTACCTCATCACAGGCTATCCCCACTCCAGTCCACCATGAATGCTGCTGCCAGACTCATTCACCTTAATAACCGTTCTGTATCTGCCACCCCTCTGCCAATCCCTCCACTGGCTTCCAATTGCCCAACGGATAAGATTCAAACACTAACACTGATGTATAAAGCCGTTCATAACACTGCCCCAAATTACATCACCGATCTTGTCTCTAAATACCACCCAAGCCGTACCCTCCGCTCCTCGCAGGACCTCCTACTCTCTAGCTCCCTTGTCTCCTCCTCCCATGCTCATCTCCAGGATTTCTCAAGGGCTTCACCCATCCTCTGGAACTCCCTACCCCAATCTATCAGGCTATCACCTAATCTGCTCTCTTTTAGGTGCACTCTGAAAACCCATCTCTTCAGGGAAGCCTACCCCGACCCCAGCTAATACTGGAATCCCCTACTCTTCCTACCACTCCATCCCCCACAGCTAATTTCCTCTTGTACCACTATCCCCTCCCTCCTAGATTGTAAGCTCCAAGGAGCAGGGCCCTCCAATCCCTCTTGTATTGAACTGTGTTGTTACTGTACTGTCTCCCTCCATAATGTAAAGCGCTGAGCAAACTGTCGGCGCTATATAAGTCCTGTATAATAATAATCTGCGCCAGATTCAGGTAGTTCTCACTACCGCCACATTTAGGATCTGTCACTATGGCTGCTACAGATTCTAAAAGAATTACCTGGCAATTTGCAGATAAGAAAACTGGCAGTAACTAATACTAGCTCAAAGTTGACATGGTGGTGATGGGGGGAATTGTGTATTTATTAATATATTATTAAGTCTGAATGTATTTTTACATCAATGGATGCTAGGATAGGCGCCACCCCCCCAAGTTCTAGCTACGAAGGATACAGGTCACACTGAACTTGACAGCAGGTGGAGCCTGATGGGGGACTCAGCTGCTACTCTACTAATAACTGCTTTGGAATCCACCTGCTGTCAATCACAGGCAGGGCAGACCTGATGGGGAACTGGTCTCTCAGAGTTTCCTATCAAATGCATGGTTACTGCGCCTGTTGGATAGGTGGAGCCTGATGGGAAATTCAAGGCTGGTTCCCCACCAGGCTCCCCCCACCCCTACTACAATACTCCTTGGCCATGAGCCTGTCAGTGTGAAAGGTGCAGTGGCCAGTATAGACACTTTGACCGGTATGAACCTTTCTTTGACTGGTACATGAACAAAGCACAAGCACCATTATCTTTGGTGTTGCACCCCAATGGTATTCTAAAGGGTGTCTACCCCCAGAATATGTCCACACAGGTTTATGCACATACTGTGTCTCTAAAAAGATCCCTTGGTAGTAGGATCCTGCCGGCCATCCAACCACCATACTTTGTCTATGGTCGCTTTTAGCCTTTAAAAAGAACCTTGTTTCCTTCCGTGACAACTATTATCAACACATTTGAATGCTGTACACATAACGGAAAACATGCTCTGGCGCTCTGGATTTGAGCAGATCTCTGCCCCGGTCTCTAAACAGGGTTATGTAGTGGTTAAACAACTATGGTCTGTTTGGTTCTGCTTTGTGCAGTTTTCAAAGGCAGGAATGTTATTTTTGGAAGTCTGCACAGGGTACTGATTGCTGAGGATCCATGCCAGGTTTGCCATAAACAACTTTTATTCCCACCAGATGCGGGGAAAATCAAACCAGAGATAAACTTGTACAGATGAGAGGAAGGGGAAAGGGGGTGTTCGCAGCCCACCCTCCCTCTACCCTGCCTAAAACTAAAACAGAAGGATGTGCAGAGCACAGAAGGAACAAAGACAGGAGAGGTCGAGGACAACCACAGGGAGGTGGCTTAAAGGGAACCTGTTGTAAGGTAAATATGGAGGCTGCTATTACTGACCTATCCTAAAGATGTTAGTTGCCTGATTGTCATGCTAACCCTCTTTTTTTTTTTTTAATGGGTCACTGACCAGAAACAAGTGTGGACGTGAGGACTTTCCAGACCTGCATGCAAGTATTGAAGACACAGAGTCCACATGACAGCTGGACAATTAACACTTTTAGAAGGGGGTCAATTACAGTTGTGCTCAAAAGTTTGCATACCCTGGCAGAAATCGTGAAATTTTGGCATGGATATTGAAAATATGACTGATCACGCCAAAAAACAGTCTTTTATTTAGGGATAGTGATTATATGAAGCCATTTATCATCACACAGTTGTTTGGCTCCTTTTTAAATCATAATGAAAACAGAAATCACCCAAAAGGCCCTGATCAGAAGTCTATATATCCTGGAATGTTTGACCTTGGTACAGACACACAAGGTGACACATGGGTTTAAATGGCAATTAAAGGTTAATTCCCCACATCTGTGGCTTTTTAAATTGCAATTAGTGTCTGTGTATAAATAGTCAATGAGTTTGTTCGCTCTCATGTGGATGCACTGAGCAGGCTAGATACGGAGACATGAGGAGCAAAAAAGAGCTGTCATAAGACCTGCGTAACAACATAATGGAATTTTATAAAGATAGGAAAAGATATACAAAGATGTCCAAAGCCTACAATATGCCAGTCTGTACTGTTAAATCGCTTAAGAAGTGGAAAATTCAGCGATCTCTTGATACCAAGTCAAGTACAGGTAGGCCAATAAAGATTGCAGCCACAACTGCCAGAAGAATTGTTTGGGATACAAAGAAAAACCCACAAGTAACCTCAGGAGAAGTACAGGCTGCTCTGGAAAATGATGGTGTGGTTGTTTCGAAGGAGCACAATACAACGATACTTGAACAAAAATGAACTGCATGGTCAGGTTGCTTAATCACTGGTGTGAGTAAGCATCCAGCAAGTGATGTCTTGGGGCACCTATTATATAAATACTGGTTTTGACTAAGCAAAGAAAGGACGAGGATGACTGCCTCAGATCCAGCACCTTAAAAACAAATCAATAATGCATTTCTTGTATTTCTATCCCGATGGATTCCTTCTAAAACTCCATAAAGGGGACGATTTACTAAAAGAGTAGAGACTAATCATTTTGAAAAGTGAAAATTCATGGATCACCAAATAAATAAATGGTAAAGATCTCATAACTTTGAATACCCAAACAACTGGAAGAGTAACTGAATGGGAAAAAAAAAAAGATTTCTTTAAACGTGATTGCAAGATTTAGTGAACACAGCTTCTAAAGTGTACGGTCTCCTATGGTAAATTAACCACCACATTTTAGTACAGGGTAAATAGGTGTGGTTAAATAAATTAATTTCCATCCATCTGTATACAACCACTCACTTGATGCTCTGCTTGCTTGAATGATCCCAAATAGCATCTGGGTTGCAATACATTCAATGCCTGTTACAAGGAGTCAAGGCTTTGAAAGCCTATGATGTAACCAATGACCCCTGTGGGAATGGAGACCAAGACATGAGTTCTGGATGTTACCAAGATGTAGAATTTTTCAGATGATTCAGAACTGGTCTTCCACCATTCCACCTATCTGTGTTCATAAGGTCATATGGAGTTGCTCTTTAAGGGTCGGTTCACATTATAGAAATGCAGTCCAGATGCCTTCCGGATGCGTTTCTGCATGCACATTTTTGATGCGTTCCATTGCATTTTTGATGCTTTCCGGTTAATTTTTCCCCTCTCTTTTTCATCAATTTAAATAGGGACATGTGTGTCCTAGTGCACTTCTGGTGCGTTTCAGTGTGTTTTTGATGCGTTTTACTGCGTTCCAGTACAGTTCTGTGCAGGAAAAATATAGCCTGTTCTGGCCCCAAAGAAGAATGCTGGTTTATTGGACAAAAATGATGTTGTTTAGAATAGGATATGCTGACGTTATACAAGCTGATCAATTAGGTGCAAACATTTTTAAAAAATATACAGCAATGAAGGGTTAGAACCACTGTCAGATTTGTTTCTGCTAAAGGATGCTCCAGGAACCCATGGGGTTACACTTAATAATAGTGAGCTGCCCCTTAAAACTGGAGATTATACTGATCATAGATAGCTTTGGAACTAGCAACCAGATTTATACTGCTGTCTATATCCCTACTGGGGATTCTCTCTTCACTTTCCTTCCTGGAGCACCATGGTGGAAACCCGACAGCTGGAGTAGTAGCGAAATCCCATAAAAAAGACAACTGTCAAAAGGTGAGATATCCCTTTAGTTTAAGTCCCCGATCACATCGGTGGAACTTGTCATGCCATTTGATAGCTTTAAATGGCATGGCAAGTCGCACACTATTGTCCAAAATGGAAGAGGTCATATTGGTGCAAGTCGCATCGTATGTGAAAGTACTTCATGTAGTACTTTTTGAAAGTTCAGGTGCGACTTAAAGACATTTGTGCATGAAGTCGCACAGATGTCTTCCAAGTAGCACCTAAAGTCGGACTGACATCCAAATTTGAAATTGTGTGAAGGCCCCTTGCACACAAGCGTTCTGTCAGTCTATTTATGACCTGTGATTACATGGATTATTAATGGCCTGCAGTGTATCCCTATAGGTGGCTTAGGATCAGTCTAGGATCCCCTGCAGAGATGCAACAGAGGGCACCTGTGTGAAAGGGGCCTTAAAAGATTTCATCTCACTCCTTGTCATAGCTCCAGGAGGCAGCAATAAAAAAATACTAACAGAGGTTCTCCGCCCAATCCCAAACCAGAAAATGTTTTGGTTGGATTTCCTCCTAATCACTTTTACCACCTTTTTTTCCAATGTAGAATAACTAACGTGCAATCCAGTGCCTGATACTTACAAAAATGTTTGTATCTCATCACTCCCCATTAATGACTCATACAGACTGCCAGCACAGCTTACATTGGGAAAAATGGGGGGAAAAGCTATTACATCATCAGAGCTGAAAAAAAATAGATTAGCTCAACTGCAGCATATCAAAAAGAAGGTGTGCCCTTGCAGGTTCTTCTCTTCTAAATCCATCTGCCTGTTACAAGAATGGTAAAGAGAAAACATTTCTGTATTGTGGGATGCTTTGGGTTTCTCTGCATTGGTTATGATACAAGGCAAGTTCCCTTTAAACATAAGTTGCCCAAGAAATGATCATCTGTTAAAAGAACCCATCTTCATTGTTCACAAATTGTAGGACACCCCCTAGTACATGATATTATTTCCTTCCAGTCATTTTTCCAACAGTCTGTTTTTGGAGAGAACAATTCTGTTTTAAAAAGTATAGGAATGCGTACTGAAGGGGACATTTATATTCTTAGGTTAGTTCATAGGTTTGTATAATTTGATCATTTGAAGTGGAGGAGCCCATTCACATACTCCTGTTTTTCCTTTTTTAAACTTTATTTAAACATACTTTTACTTCATTTAATTCTATGTTTGACAGCTCATTGCAATGAGTTGGATTATATTAAAATGTACACTCACCAGCCACTTTATTAGGTACACCTTGCTAGTACCGGGTTGGACCTTCTTTTGTCTTCAGAACTGCCTTCATTCTTCATGGCATAGATTCAACAAGGTGTTGGAAACATTCCTCAGAGATTTTGGTCCATATTGACTTGATAGCATCACTCAGTTGCTGCAGATTTGTCAGCTGCACATCCATGAACCGTTGATACAGGGTAGGATGGATCCATGCTTTCATGTTGTTTGTGACAAATTCTGACCCTACCATCTGAATGTTGCAGCTGAAATCGAGACTTGTTAGACCAGGCAACGTTTTTCCAAACTTCTATTGTCAAATTTTGGTAAACCTGTGCGCTTCCTGTTCTTAGCTGACAGGAGTGCCTCCCGATGTGTTCTTCTGCTGTAGCCCATTTGCTTCAAGGTTTGATGTGTTGTGCATTCAGAGATGGTATTTTGCATACCTTGGTTGTAATGAGTGGTTTATTTGCATTACTGTTGCCTTTCTATCATCTTGAACCAGCCGGCCCATTCTCCTCTGACATCAACAAGGCATTTTCGTCCACACAACTGCCACTCTCTGGATATTCTCTGTAAACCCTAGAGATGGTTGTGCGTGAAAATCCCAGTAGATCAGCAGTTTTTTAAATACTCAGACCAGCCCATCTGGCAACAACAACCGTGCTGCATTCAAAGTCACTTAAATCCTCTTTCTTCCCCATTCTGATGCTCGGTTTGAATTTTAGCAAGTCGTCTTCACCATGTCTACATGCCTAAATGAATTGAGTTGCTGCCATGTGATTGGCTGATTAGCAATTTGTGTTACCAAGCAATTGAACAGGTGTACCTAATAAAGAGGCCGGTGAGTGTATGTGCGCATCATTTTCTCACAATGCACACCAACACAGCATGTTGGAGTGAACAGATCCAGTACAAAGCAAGGCCTTGAGCAACATTGCCCAACAGGGCTGGTGTGACTGAGCCTGAACTCCAAGCAATCTGTTATGTACAATAGTCAAACTACATACATGGGAACGGTTTAATCTGCCACATAATTTGTGATATTGTACATCCAATCCTGAGATTTACACAGCCCAGTTAGGTAGCACTGCAAGGTTGGTGACCTGACTTTTCTCTACTGCCGTTATGCAGTACAGACTGGTCAAACCCCCAGCCTGTTACTGGACAGCAGCAGTAGTGATAAAATAATCTCATTTCTCGTGTCAGAGCGTTCCTTGTCCCCCTAGTACGGCCCCCCTCCTCCAAGTCTGAGTTTTGCTGTACAGGAGATTACAGGAGGCATCAAGACAGATCAGGTACTTTAATGAAAGTACCTGATCTGTCTTGATGCCTCCTGTAATCCCCTGTACAGCAAATCTCAGACTTGGAGGAGGGGGGCCGTACTAGGGGGACAAGGAACGGATTTAAAAATACAATTAACTTTCATATTTACATTATAACTCAATTATTGGTGTTTATTTAATCTCAGGTACAGGGCATTTTAACAGACATTGCAGCATAATAAAAATAGTCAAAAAAGCCTGCGATTCCACATACAGGCCATATAGGAATTACCAAGTAAAGTGACAGCAAACAATTCCAAATATCACAACAAGCTTTTTATTCACATACAATTATTTTTTAACATGTTGAACAAACTCCCCAACTGATCACCAACTGTTCCCTCTTGTGTGGAGAAGAGAAACAGACTTCTCCCAAAATGGCATCTGCTTGCTGGCTTGAGGCCCCTTTGACACCACACTGTAGTGTGTCGTGTTTTGTGCTTTGTCGTGTTACGTAGCCAATTCATTGTAAATTTCCTGTCAGTACACCTCATGCATTAAAAAAAGAGCTACTGCTCAATTTCTTAAAATGCATCTGTGCATTGTGATGTGTACAGTGCAGGGGATCAGTGGCGTCCCTAGGGGGGTGCGGGCCACACCGGGTGACACCATCACAGGGGGTGCAGGAGCAGGATACCAGCAGAGCTTCTGGGGTCTGTGAAGGTCCTGGCCAGTTATTGGGGTGATCCCAGATTCCCAGCACAGTGACAGCTGCCCCCGGTGTAGCGGTAAAATTAGTATCCTGTGAAGATATGTATCCCCTGAAGCAACCGGTTAACTGATCTTGCAACCCAGAGTGATCCATGGGATCAGCTTCAGCGGTTTGCAGCTTGTAAGGGGTTAACTGTGGCAGCTCTGTGCTAAAGTCAGAGATCGGCTTCTTCGGCCTGAAACCAGCACATGCACAGTTGCTTTAGGGCAGTGGTTCTCAAGCTTCCTAATGCTGTGACCCTTTAATATAGTTCCTCATGTTGTGGTGACCCCCAACCATAAAATTATTTACCCAGTAATTATAATTCATGAGTGTCGTTTTACCTCCAATACTGCTGCTTTCAGCACAGTAGCTGCTTTTAAGAGAGTAGCTGCTTTCTACACAGTAGCTGCTCTTTACACATCAGAAATATGTGTTTTCCAATGGTCTTAGGCGACCCCTGTGAAAGGGTCGTTCGACCCCAAAAGGGGTCGCGACCCACAGGTTGAGAACCACTGCTTTAGGGGATACATATCTTCACGGGATACTCATTTTACCGCTACACCAGTACCGCTTCTTCCTCTCTGGAGGGGTGACACCACGTGTTACCGCACTGGGTGACACCAACCCTAGGGATGCCTCTGCAGGAGGTCCAACTGAAAATGACTGGCCCTACTCATATACATTGTCCTGCACTACCTTAAAGTGGAACTTCACTCTCTCAAACAACATTGACTATTTTTATACCTTATGCTGCTATCATTGGTAAATTGATAAGACAGTAGATCAGATTTACCTGTTTTAAACAGTTTTTTTCCCCTCGTTTCTTTAGTTACTTCCTGCTTTCCAGGCCTAGGCAAATGATGTCATACATCCCAAGAGTTTTCAGGAGGAGTTTTCTCAGCTAAGCACACCCTCCTGCCTGCATTCTTAAGCTAAGGGCAGATGAATTCCAAGAAGTAAATGCTACATGAATCATCTGCCCTTACTCAAGATGACCACGACAGAAATGTTAGGTGTTTTTCAAAGCGATTTCTCAGCAAAATAAAGCATGGAAACGTGGATTGATGGGGTGAGTTTGCTTTGAATATGAAACATAAATGAAGTTAGGGACTGATGTGAATGTACAACATACATGTAAAGCGCTGCGTAAATTGACGGCGCTATACAAGTACCTGAAATAAAATAAAATAGTGCTTTGGGTCTGTGGGGCTCAGATACAGTGTAGTTCTGCTTTAACATGCCTACTCTCCTAGATTGTAAGCTCGAAAGAGCAGGGCCCTCAATCCCCTCATGTTTTGCATTGTATTGTTATTGTTCTGTCCCCCTTTGTAATGTACAGCGCTGAGCGAACTATTGGCGCTTTATAAATACTGAATAATAATAATAATACTACATGCAAACTATTTGAAGTCAGGGAGATCTCATGGGCCCTCGGCAATACAAAAATTCAAGTGACCCCCCTCACCCCTCATACTACACAGTGAAATCTTTCCTGTCTTCCCTGCACACATTACTTCACAGCTACACCACCAGATGACAGCAGAATTGCTCAGCTCAGTCACATAAAAAAGGACAATTAAACAGCATGTGGCTGTTTGTGAGAATGTGAATAGGTGAAGGGCGCGGAATGGAGTACAGTAAACCTCCTGTGTGTTATAGGAGAGCAGGGGAGATAAGAAAAGAGCATGAGAGGTAAAGAGACCTGACATACAGGAAAACAGAGATAAGCAGCCAAGATAAAGGTATACTATACAGCTACAGACTAGTGAAAGGGAGCAAAGACAAGGCTGATTAGAAAGGTAATAATACAGCCACAGAGCACACAGCATTCCATCCCAGTCTGTACAGCTGAACCAACTCCAACCCGGCCCCAGCACCTCGGCTACACCACGTGCTCCGCTCTGTGCCAGAGAAGGTGTGACTGGGGTACATGCCAGTGACATGTCACCTCTCATCTGCTGGAAAGCTGAATGCTGGCTGTGACGCTGCCAGAGCCAGAAGCTCCTCTACACGTGGTACTTGCTGCCGTAAGCAGCATCTGTTACCGATGGCAACAGTAGCCTAGCAATGCCCAGAATGATGCAGCAACCATTACTCATCATGTCTGATGCTGCAGACAAGTTCATCTCATCTCTCTACAAGAACATCACACTGTCACAGCCTCTAATCATTTAATACCTGCAGATCAGTGTCATTGGTTTTGTAAAAACATGCCATTTACTGGAGAAAAATTAGTTCAACTGATGTGTTCTAAATTGCATATTATAGTAGAAGTATCACTGTAATCAATGAAGGTTAAATACCGCTCCTCAAAGGAAAATGATAGAAAATTCATATGTAGGAGGATACCCTGAGATTCTCTAACCTCAGAAAATCACTAAATCTCTTACCTCTGCTGTGCTTATAAAAACTGTATGTATATATGCATTGTGTTTGCATTCGGGGTGTGTATATATATATATATATATACACACACTGTGTATGTATAATAGATAGATTGATCAATCTCACGATGGCTTAGTGGGGTCTCCCAGCCAGCACACCATCTGCATGGAGTTTGCATGTTCTCCCTTTGCTTGTATGGGTTTCCTCTGGGTATTCCAGTTTCCTCCCACACTCCAAAGACATGCTGGTAAATTAATTGGCTTCTGTCTAACTTTGGACCTTAGATTGTAAGCTCCTTCAGAGCAGGGGCTGAGGTGTCTGCACTATATGTAAAGTGCTGCCAAAGTTGTTGGCACTATATAAATGTCCCAGATAAAGAAAAATTATACATTCAGTGAGCATTAATTTGCACGAGTTACACAAACAGATTAAAGATTCTTTCTCATTCATTGCTGGCAAAAGGTTAGCGTGTCAATGCTTTTGCTGCCATTATTACATAAGGTCAGGGATACTAAGAATGACGCACCACACATTATAACAGGTTAAAGGGAAGTTTGGGATTTTTTTTAATTCTACTTACCTAGGTGGATGCAGCATCGATCTGATGCTGCATGTGTCCCCTGCTGTCTCCAAGGTTGACAACTGAGCAATCAGACAGCACTGATCGCTCTGTTCTCCCTGCCACTATCAGTCACCACTGTCTGCTCTGCTCCCCCCAGCACTCACTGGAGTGCAGTGCTGTGGAGGGGGCAGGAGGGCTTGGCCAGGTCCAGGCTCCAGAGTGGATCCCGATCATATGGTCTGGATCTTTCCCCAGTAGTTGTCAAAACTATCGCCAAAGTTTTCTTTCTATATTGGAGCACTGGACTTTTATTTGGGACTTTCTGGACTTTCATATATATATTTTTCTAATTTAGTATGATTTTTTTTTTGTGCTGTGCTTTGTTATGATAATTGGGATCTTTCCCCAGCCTGGACCGGCTGAGTGACGTCAGCCGACGGTGGACTTTAGCCCGCTGTCAGCTGAAACCGTGTCACAGGAGTGGAGAATAAACTGCAATCCTGTAATCCACAGAAGTACAGCCAAACAAGCTTTGTCTGTACTGCTCCTTTAATATGCTGTTGTGCTTCCTATATGCTTGCATTGTGTATTGTCAAACCTACTGCAGTATTATACCCACACATGAACTTTCAGACTACATCCAGCTCCATCTATCAACAGGCAGGCAGACGCACACCCACACAGGTGCAGTACAGAGGCCGTTGCTCCTGTAAACATTGGCTCTGTATGTCTTTGTGATTTACATTGAAACTTGGAGCTGTGCACAGTGAGGTGTACAGGGAGACACATAGGTACAGGTAGGGTGCACAGCCTTGCAGCTATGAGGAAGTAAGTGCACCTAGCATTCTATATGGCAGGGAGTGGCTCTGCTGGAATGGCCTCTGTGTGAGGATAAAGAGTATATACATTAGCACGTTCACACACAGAATATCAAAGGTTGCATGGGGTAAAACAAACTCTTTTATTATTCTCATAAAGATAAAGCCTGTAGGATCATATGTACCTCCTGTCTGTGTCACTAGGGCAGGTTTTATGGATGTTAACTAATGTGTCACCCAGCCACAGCAAGGACAAGTCATAGGACACCCTTGTGTCTGTGTAGACTTATGGCGGGAGGGAGTTCATGGCAGTTTGCAGAGGCTGCGTCAGCCCAGCAGTGGAAAATCCGACACTTGTATTGCTCATGTCTGTCACCTTGACTTGGGAGGGACATTATCCCATATTTGATAACATTCCAGTGTGTCATTTTTTTAGTAGGGTGGAGGATGCAGAATTACACAATGCACTATGCTATTTACCTGTCACCCTGTAGTATTAAATAATACTGGTATTTGTATTAATAAAGTTCATGAAGTACTTCAGCTAAAGGAACTACGAGGTCTGTTACTGTACTTGAGTCTATAAAAGATACATTCTGAGTGGTAGTCACAAGGTCTAGTTCATTGTGCCCACAGTTGTTGTACCTTGTACAACCCTATTAACCTATATCTAAAGCCAAAAGCTTTTTTTTTTGGATAGCGTACTGAAGGGTTAAAACCAATTTCTGCACTTGGGTCTAGAGACCTCATCAGGAAGTGAAAGGTTATCTTTTCAATGTGAGGTGTGGGAAATAGCCTATTAAACACTTGTCATAGGAAAAGGTGGACCAATTGGAAGATTTCCCCTCTATTCCTTGTTTGCAAATAACTCAATACAGTGAAGGAAATAAGTATTTGATCCCCTGCTGATTTTGAATGTTTGCCCACTCACAAAGAAATGATCAGTCAAAATTGAATGGTAGGTGTATTGTAACACTGAGAGGCAGAATAGCAACAAAAAATTCAAAAGAAATGCATGTCTAACAAATTATGCACTGATTTGCATGTTCATGAGGGAAATAAGTATTTGATCCCCTATCATTCAGCAGGATTTCTGGCTACCAGGTGTCTTTCATACAGGTAACAAGCTGAGATTAGAAGCAGTCTCTTAAAGGGAGTGCTACTAATCTCATTTTGTTACCTGTATAAAAGACACCTGTCCACAGGAGCAATCAAACAATCAGATTCCAAACTCTCCACCATGGCAAAGACCAAAGAGCTGTCCAAGGATGTTGGGGACAAGATTGTAGACCTACACAAGGCTGGACTGGGCTACCAAACTATTGCCAAGCAGCTTGGTGAGAAGGTGACAAAGTTGGTTTAATCATTCGCAAATGGAAGAAACACAAAACAACTGTCAGTCTCCTTAGGTTTGGTGCACCATGCAAGATCTCACTTCATGGAGTGTCAATGATCATGAGAACAGTGTAGAATCATCCCAGAACTACACATGAGGATCTTGTCAATGATCTCCAGGCAGCTGGGACCACAGTCACCAGGAAAACAATTGGTAACACACTACGCCGACAAGGATTGAAATCCTGCAGTATCTGCAAGGTCCCTCTGCTCAAGAAAGCACACGTTCAGGCCCGTCTGAAGTTTGCCACTGAACATCTGAATGTTGCAGAGGAGGACTGTTTTAAAGTGTTGTGGTCAGATGAGACCAAAATCAAGCTCTTTGGCATCAACTCAACTCTCTGTGTTTGGAGGAGGAGGAGGAATGCTGCCTATTACTCCAAGAACCCCATCCCAACTGTCAAACATGGTGGCGGAAACATTCTGCTTTGGGGGTGTTTTTCTGCTAAAGGGACAGGACAACTGCAATGCATTAAAGGGACGATGGACGGGGCAATGTACTGTCACATCTTGGGTGAGAACCTTCTTCCATCAGCCAGGGCATTGAAAATGGGTCATGGATGGGTATTCCAGCATGACAATGACCCGAAACACACGGCCAAGGCAACAAAGGAGTGGCTCAAGAAGAAGTACATTAATGTTTTGGAGTGGCCTAGTAAGTCTCCAGACCTTAATCCGATTGAAAATCTGTGGAGTGAGCTGAAAGTTCGAGTTGCCAAATATCAGCCACCAAACTTTAAAGACTTGGAGAGGATTTGCCAAGAGGAGTGGGCCAAAATCCCTCCTGAGATGTGTGCAAACCTGGTGGCCAGCTACAGGAAATGCCTGACCTCTGTGATTGCCAACAAGGGATTTGCCACCAAGTACTAAGTCATGTTTTGTGAAGAGAATCAAATACTTATTTCCCTCATGAACATGTAAATCAGTGCATAATTTGTTAGACATACATTTCTTTTGAATTTTTTGTTGCTATTCTGTCTCTCAGTGTTACAATACACCTACCATTCGATTTTGACTGATCATTTCTTTGTGAGTGGGCAAACATTCAAAATCAGCAGGGGATGAAATACTTATTTCCTTCACTGTATTTATAAACTAACCTTTATTTTCATTCCTAGTGACAATGGTAACAGAGACACAGATATCAGGACAAACCTCAACAGTGGTTCTAACCCCCACCGCTCATATCCAAGGCTGAAAAACTTTTGAGTTTGGGTAAACCTTAAATAAACCTACATTGCCTTGAAAAGGTATTCATACCCCTTGACGTTTTCCACATTTTGTCATGTTACAACCAAAAAAGTAAATGTACTTTATTAGGATTTTATGTGATAGACCAACACAAAGTGGCACATAATTGTGCAGTGGAAGAAAAATGATAAATGGTTTTCAAATTTTTTTTACAAATAAATATCTGAAAAGTGTGGCATGCATTTTGTATTCAGCCCCCTTTACTCTGATACCCCTAACTAAAATCTAGTGGAACCAATTGCCTTCAGAAGTCACCTAATTCGTAAATAGAGTCCACCTGTGTGTAATGTATTCTCAGTATAAATACAGCTGTTCCGTGAAGCCCTCAGAGGTTTGTTAGAGGACATGAGTGAACAAACAGCATTGTGAAGGCCAAGGAACACACCAGACAAGTCAGGGATAAAGTTGCGGAGAAGTTTAAAGCAGGGTTAGGTAAAAAAAAAAATCCCAAGCTTTAAACATCTCACGGAGCACTGTTCAGTCCATCATCAGAAAATGTAAAGAGTCTGATACAACTGCAAACCTACCAAGACATGGCCGTCCACCTAAACTGATAGGCCGGGGAAGGAGAGCATTAATCAGAGAAACAGCCAAAAGGCCCATGGAAACTTTGGAGGAGCTGTAGAGATCCACAGATCAGGTGGAAGAATATGTCCACAGGATAACTATTAGACCTCATGTACACTGCTGTTCTTCCATGTGAGTTTAGGAGCTTTTGGTGTTTTTTTTTGCCAAAGCCCCTGAACTCAGCTCAATAAAAGCCTATGTGTCCATGTACACATAGGCTTTTACCTGAGTTTAGGAGCAGCAGTTAAACGTTCCTCTTCTGAATGCAGAATAATTGCGTTCAGGAGAGGAATGTCTTGGTCAAAAACCGCTAAACGCTGCAAAAATGAGTGAAAACAGGGCTAAGCACTAACCGAGTTTAGCGCTTGGGCGTTTATCCATGTCAATGGAAAATACTCTGGCCAATCAAATGAATAAACACCAAAGTGCTAAACGCAGTACCACGTTTACACACACTTTTGCGTTTAGCATTTTTCTGCTGCCAGGAGAGTTGTACATGAGGCCTTAGTTGTGCACTCCACAAATCTGGCCTTTATGGAAGAGTGGCAAGAAGAAAGCCATTGCTCAAAGAAAGCCTGAAGAAGTCCTGTTTTGCAGTTTGTGAGAAGCCAAGTGGGGGACACAGCAAACATGTGGAAGAAGGTGCTCTGGTCAGATTAGACCAAAATTTAACTTTTTGGCCTAAAAGCAAAATGCTATGTGTGGCTGAAAATGAACACTGCACATCACCCTGAACACACCATCCCCACCATGTTGTCAGCAGGGACGGAAAGCTCGTCAGAGTTGATGGGAAGATGGATGGAGACAAATACTGGGCAATCTTAGAAGAAAACCTGTTAGAGTTTGCAAAAAACGTGAGACTAGGGAGGAGGTTCACCTTCCTGCAGGACAACGACCCTAAACATACATCCAGAGCTACAATGGAATGGTTTAGATCAAAGCATATTCATGTGTTAGAATGGCCCAGTCAAAGTCCAGACCTAATTCCAATTTGAGAATCTGTGGCAAGACTTGAAAATTGCTATTCACAGATGCTCTCCATCCAATCTGACAGAGCTTGAGCTACTTTGCAAAGAGAAATGGGCAAACATTTCACTCTCTAGATGTGCAAAGCTGGTAGAGACATCCCCAAAAAGGCTTGCAGCTGGAATTGCAGAGAAAGGTGGTTCTACAAAGTATTGACTCGAGGGGTAGAATTCAAATGCATAACACACTTTTCAGATATTTATTTGTAAAAAATATTGAAAACCATTTATCATTTTCTTTCCATTTCACAATTATGTGCCATTTTGTGTTGGTCTATTACATAAAATTTCAATAAAATACATTCACGTTTTTGGTTGTAACATGACAAAATGTGGAAAATTTCAAGGTGTATGAATACTTTTTCAAGACACTGTAAATGGTCACGTGCAGCAGAATGTAGTCCATTAGATTCCTGATTCTGGATTGCAACAAGCAGAAAAATCATCAACTGACTCTAAGAATAAGCCATGACAGATGCAGGTTAATGTTTTCTATTTCAAATGTTTTTGAATGATTTCACAAAAGGAAATGGATACAGCAGTGCTTCATAACAGTACAAAAAATAGGGGGTATATTAATACCGAAGAGTGTGCTCATTAACACATTAGCATACAACATATAATAAGGAAAGATACAGCAATCCAAGGACTGGTTCTAGAAAATATACTGTATACTCAGTATCCCAAAATACTCTTCAAACAGGGAGAGAATGGGGAGTTATCTTGTAGTAGACAACATTAGAATACCCATAAATACACTATATTGCCAAAAGTATTGGGCCAGCCCTCCAAATCATTGGATTCAGGTGTTCCAATCACCTCCATGGCCACAGGTGTATAAAATTGAGCACCTAGGCATGCAGACTGCTTCTGCAAACATTTGTGAAAAAATGGATTGCTCTCAGGAGCTCAGTGAACTCAAGCGTGGTACAGTGATAAGTTGACATCTGTGCATAAGTGAAATTTCCTTGCTACTAAATATTCCACGGTCAACTGTTAATGGTATTATTACAAAGTGGAAGCAACTGGGCCACATAAAATGAGAGAGCGCATGCTGAAGCACACAGTGCGCAGAAGTTGCCAACTGTCTGCAGAGTCATTAGCTAAAGACCTCCAAACCTCGTGTGGCCTTCAGATTAGCACAACAGTGCATAGAGAGCTTCATAGAATGGGTTTCCATGGCCGAGCAGCTGCATCCAAGCCCTACATCACCAAGTGGAATGCAAAGCATCGGATGCAGTGGTCTAAAGTACGCCGCCACTGGACTCTAGAGCAATGGAAATGTGTTCTCTGGAGTGACAATCCGGTGGATGTGTCTGGGTTTGCCGGTTGCCAGGAGAACGGTACTTGCCTGACTGTATTGTGCCAAGTGTAAAGTTTGGTGGAGGGGGGATTATGGTGTGGGGTTGTTCAGGGGTTGGGCGTGGCCCCTTATTTCCAGTGAAGAAAACTCTTAAGGGGTCAGCATACCAAGACATTTTGGACAATTTCATGCTCCCAACTTTGTTGGAACAGTTTGGGGATGGCCCCTTCCTGTTCCAACATGACTGCGCACCAGTGCACAAAGCAAGATCCATAAAGACATGGATGAGCAAGTTTGGGGTGGAGGAACTTGACTGGCCTGCCTGACCTCAACCTGATAGAACACCTTTGGGATGAATTAGAACAAAGACTGCAAACCAGGCATTCTGATTCGACATAAGTACCTGACCTCACAAATGTACTTCTGGAAGAATGGTCAAACATTCCCATAGACACCCTCCTAAACCTTGTGGACGGCCTTCCCAGAAGAGTTGAAGCTGTTATAGCTGCAAAGGGTGGGCCAACTCAATATTGAACCCTATGGACTAAGACTGAGATGCCATTAAAGTTCATGTGTGTGTAAAGGCAGGCATCCCAATACTTTTGGCAATATAGTGAATGTCCACTTTAGAGGAGGGCAAAGTGGACTTAAGTGTTTATAAAAGCACAGAAAGTTAGCATGTGTAACCATCCAACCATATATAAATATAAGCACAAGACAGGGGCAATTTAGGCCCCTTTCACATGGGATGGATTCCATTCCAATAAGCAGGGGATCAGCTTACAGATCCCCTACTGATGGGTGTTTTATGGGTGCCCGGAAGAAAACGGACTTTGCTGTTCGTTTACACCCGACTATCCTACAATCCAATCTGCTTATACCGAAGAGGACGGATTCCCTTCTGTTTTATTTAGCAAACCAGATCAGACCCGAAGGTAGACCGGTGTAAACGGTCACAAGTCATTTTACACCCTCCTGTCCATAGGAATGCATGGACTTCGATGGAAATGACAGATAGGAGGGGAGAGCGGACATCCCTGCCTGGTGCCCAAGATGATAGTAACAGAGTCAGATTTATGGCCTCTCAGCGATATTTGGGCAGTTAGAGAGCTATATAAGGAGTGTAAATAAATAACACAGTTGGTCTTAATTTGGTATGTAGAATGTAAACAGTCACCTTAGTCCCCTCTACCTACCCTTGGAGTCCCTAACGGTTTGAAGGGGTGAAAAAGATAGACGTTTTGATACACAAAGGCAACCCCTTTCATTGTGTCCAAGGTACTAGCAAAAAATAATTGGGGTCATTGCCTATGTAGGAAGTTCTCCTGCAGAAATACAACCTCTGCCCCTACTGAATGGAAACACTGAAAGTTTTATGTTGATGATGCCAAGCTACAGTGGCCAAGCAACTTATGGTGGTGCGTCAAAGAGGAGACATGGAGCTTGTGGACCCAGATCTTTTCTTGCCAATAGGAGAAGCATGAGATCTCAGTGAGGTAGAGATGAGGCCCAGATGCATCAGGAGGGATTCCCCTTCAGGAAAGGAAGAGAAGGAGTGAAATTTGTCATGGAAGGTAAAAAAAAGCTGAAAAGGAAACAGCCATCTGTATTTAATCCCTTTAACCTGTAAGGGTTGCAACGTTTTGAAATATCTTCCTTTTTGGACTATTGCTGGTGAATGGGCCACAAAGATTTGGATGTCATAACCATGTAGTTGGATGTTAGGGTCCCCCTTGGATTTTTGCATGAAGCTCTCCTTCACCCCATATAAGTGGGTCTTGACAATGTCCCTGGGAGGACCATTTAGGCGAGGGGAGGTCAGTGTTCTATGAACCTGGTCAAGTTCCAGCTTATGTTCAAGAAAATCTGGTAGTAAAAAAATCAAGAGATCTGTGTGACAGTGAAAAATTATTGGAGCCCCTGCATGTGAAATAGACATATATCATATATCTATAGGCTCTATTCTACATTATAGATTGACAATTTTATATAGGGCTTCATCCAGTTGAGTCACAAATGTGGTCTTTGTTCTGGTTTGTTCTGCTCACCGTAGCATCAAGTTTAGACTCTATGGCTTTAATTTGGTTCCCTAGCTCTTTAAATTCTTGTATTAACTCCACTGTAATCGAGGTGAAAAAATTGAGTCCCTGGAATATTCAGGTTGTAGTGGCTGGGAGTGTGCTGAGAGGATCTCTGTGGTTGCTTGGAGGCTGATTATTATTTCCCCCATACCATGGTCTAAAGAAGAGCTTGTAGATGCTGGGTCTCCGATTCACCTGCAGGCTGTGAAGACAGGGAGCAAAGCAGTGCTGCAGTCATCATATTGTCTGTATCCGTGGCCTGGAGGACAAGGATTTCAGCTTTCTCTTGGCCATAGGAGTGTAGTTGGGGCTGTAGGTGGCCATCAGGTTGGTGCTGGGCTGTTGGGTTGGCATCAGCTGTAATCGGCTGGTTTGCTGCAGAACTGTGTGGCTATAAGTTGGCAATTTACAGCCATGCGCATGTGCCCACAGGTTCATTTTTAAAGGTGTCAAGTATGATTGCAGTAACTCACTGAATGAGTGGTTGATCCCCAGAATGTGATAAGTACCCTCTACACTACTCTCCTATCCATACTGTCTACTGTCATGCCCTCCAGACACTCTACACATGCAACTGTCATATCCTCCAGACACTCCTCTCCTGTACATGCTACCCAACCTCATACTGTCTACACACCTCTCAGGTATATATTGGCCATTGTCATACCCTTGCATTCCTCTCCTGCACATATGGCCCACTGTCTTACTCTCCACATACTGGGCATTGTCATACCTTCCACATGCCTCTCCTACACATACTGACTGCTGTCACACCCTCCACACATATCTCTCACATACACTGGGGACCCTCCAAACGCCTCTACTGTCTGCTATCATGCCTTCCACACTCTCTTGCACCTATGGGCCACTGTCATACTTTTCACCCTCCTCTCCTATGCATACTGCCCTCATAGCCTTTCCACTCCCCTGCTGCACATATAAACCATCATCATACCCTCCACAATCATCTCCTCCACATTTTACCCACAAAAGAGTTCCAGAGCATTGTCGGTCATTTCCTAACCCTTGGTGGATTGGCTACACTTTTTTAGTCTTGTTTATAGGTAGGGAAAATACCTGTGCTACCAAGAAGAGACAAAAATGTACTGCTGTCATTTTCTAATGTACCTTAGAAAATGAAAGCAAGTCTCTGATTGGCTGGATAACACTCTCCACTTTCCTTTCAACCAGATCTGAACATTGAAGCCCACTGCTTCCAACACCTCAGCTGCTGATGCATGTGATCATAGCAGCCATTCACCTACAAGCACAGTTTCTTGTAAGTCAGTGTAAGAAAATATGTAGGAATTACTCCTGCGCTGCAGGGGTTACGTTTACAGTGGACACCTCAGTGAAGATGAATATCTGCAGAATTCCCCCCTTAGTCCGCCTCTCCCTCTCCTAACCCCCCACCCACTGGTAAAGTACATGCTGTACCAGACAGGGGCCTGGGCAATTTGCCAGCTCCTGAGGTCTTCCCAGTTCATGGCTCTGAGCCAAGGCCTGCATCCCGACACCTGAAATATCCCCCTGGTGACAGGGAGGGGACGAACACGAGAGAGGAGAGGCGGTCACGGGACAGGGAGCCTGGGGATAAACATCCGTCTCCTGCTTGACCTCAAGAGCCAAACAGTTACCTTAACTCTCCCTTGTCTCAGCCAAGTTTTGCTGCTTTTAGATTGTCAGCTCTTGGCCCTAGGGCTTAAAGCAAGGACAAGGTCTTGAATGAAAAGTGGAAAGAAAGAGGAACATAAACAAGCTCAGAGAGAACATGACGTGGATGTTCTCTTGCGACTGAAGTCTTTGCATTCTAGTGTGTTTCAGCTATACAAATAATCTGTAGGCTGTGCTGCTATGCTCTCACCCCCTCCCCTTACATTCTCTATGTACTTCCAGAACAGTGAGCTGATAATACAGCTGATACATGGGAATCCTTCTGCATGGATATCCTGCATGGGACTATAAGGGTCACAAAGTGTCTGCGCAGTGTCATCAATCATCCTGCAACTTACATGACCTGCAGAGCTAAAACTGGAAGCTGCTCCTCCAAACTCTCCAAGTTATAAGTCTTTCCTAGCTACCATGTCACCAAAGAAGCACACGTTTAGTACTACATAAAAAGGGTACAGAGAAAACGTGAAGTAACTACAGCATCTGATAACATTCCAATTCATTATCTAATGGAGAAAGAAAGACACTAATAGGGTTCTATGGGTACCACAAGGGTTGCCTTGGCCATAATGGACGCATCTTGTTTTAGGAATGGCCATAAAATTGTGGTGTGCCTGATGCACAAAAATTATAGTAAAAGTTTATGTAGATGAGGTTATTATGAAACACATACATATGAAGCAAAAGGCTTGCAACTTAAATGCATTTCAGTAGGACCCAAAAAACACAAAGTGGGTCATATACACCATTAGATCTGTCATCCATACTAGTCCATTGAATTAAATGTGAATCTACTGACCTGTGTTTGATGTGCATTTTATACAGGTGTCAAACACAGGATAAAAATTTTATGGTTTTGTTAAACCCTGGTACAGACTGACAGACACAGATAGACAGACAGCTGACATTCATATTAAATAAAAATAATAAATGGATATTTTATGGTGTTTACTACTCACACTTGAAGCACACTTAGTAGATACCCATTTGTACCTCTACAAGTTTATTGCTTCAAAAGCTGCTGTTGCCCTGGTAAGGATCCTGCAGCTTACAGGTTTGGGATGCTATGCTGAATACCCATGCTTGGCCAGAGAACTGTCTTTCAGGAAAAGTTATTTTTGCCCACACCAGTAGTGACTAGACAATGGTGGACAGTAGCTGCAATGGTGACCAGAAGTAGAGCACTTATAAAGGTAAGGGTGGAAGGCTTCATCACTCTTCCAGCAGACACCTGTTGCTAATAAGCCTTGGTGAAGGAAACAGAAATACTGGGGCAGCCAGTGACAGGAACCCAATAAAGTAAAATCTATCGCACTTATCCCAGGTACCGATCTTCACTGGCCCTTACATTTTACTGAAACTAGCCCAAGCAGGCCATATACCAGAATGCAGCAATGTTAAGTAGCAACCCCATATTTGCCATGGTCACTTATGCTTATACTAGACATAAAGGACATTTATTAGGGCTCATTCACACTATCTGCATTGCAGTAAATTGCAGTATGTGTTACGGCAATGCAGTACGGGCCTTTGCTGAGAGAAAAAGACAGAAGTCTGCTTCATCCTGAGTTGGTGTTTGAACATGTTTCTATGTCTGTTTTATAATTTATGATCTTTAGTATATTTCTACTCAAATATGCAAGGTTTCCTTGGCAGTCAGCCTACTGTATGTACACTGAACTGCAGTGGCTTTTTGACAAAGCTTTCTGTGCGCGTCCACTCACAATAAATAGGAGTTTTAAATCTCAAGTACACAAATATACAACCTCATATATGTAAAAAGAAAAAAACCACATTGTGCAGTAAGCCACAGTAACCAGATTGAAGCTGGCCACAGAAGGTTCAATCATCCCAAGTACGGTTCCCAATTTTGACCATCTCTTGCGATAACTGGGCTGTTCCTGCTGCCCTGAGAGTGAGTTTGAGGCACTATGTACCCAGGAAGATGATCCAACTATGAAACAGAGGAAAGAACTGCCTACACACAACTCTCAGCATTGGGTATGTCAATTATAACTGTCACTGATGGCAATGGTAAAGAGCCTCCAGAGTTTCTCTTGCTGTCTGTGTCCTATCAGGCAGATTCTACTTCACCTCCTCTCCTAGAGACACAGCAGGACATACGAGGAGATCTCTCCAAAGCATTGGAATGTTGTCACCAGAACAGGTTACCCCACTGGACCTCTTGTTCCAGTGAAAACTCAAACATTCTGTATTAGCCATCACTTTTTACACTGGAGACTATGGTCTCCAGGACCAACAGAGGGGTGAATTTCACCAGGGGGACACTGACGTCAATACAAATTTCACAGGCATTCTAACCCCAGCTTTTCTCCAGGGACTCATTTTACCTCTATCCAAAAAACAAAACAAAAAAGTTTTGGCTTTACTTACACATAAACTTGTACTAACCCGTCTTTCTGAGGTAGATGTCTGCCCATCTACTCTGATCAGCTCTGAATTTCTGACATGATCAACAGGAACCTTTTACACTTTATAAATATAAAGCAAAAACAAAAGGGCACAAATAAGAGAAGCTCATGGTTAAAGTTGACATACACTCGCTGTTAGAGTAAAAAGAAAATTATTTCATTGGTCTTGTTTCCTTTCAAATACCAGTTACAGAGGGATACATGGCTATTGTAGCATATCACCCATCACAGAGAGAAGATGGCTTTCCTGGGAGAAATGAGGAATGATAGAAAAGAGACCAATGTAGAGCATACACAATAGGTGTGTAGGGGAAGTCATACTTGTGGATACCTCTGAGGTACTGCCTTTGGATAATCAGTGAAGGACCGTGGAGGTGGTGGAGTCAGTGGTACCCTGAGTGGTGGCCCCCAGTTGGATGATTTCTGCTCTGTTAATCTCTTACCATTTGGAGATCATTACTGGAAACTGGCACACTTGTTTGCGAGGTGGTTTGGGATTCTTACACCTGGATTCTCATCATTTTCATGATTTCACATTTGGACATTGGGGTACAGTTTACCCCATTTGTTATGCACAAGTCAATTATTTTCACACATATAATTTTGTATTGATCACTACAAAGTTATTGGTTTTGCGCACCTTTCAGATGTAATGTTTTTGTATTTCATTGTGTCCGGAATACGGGTCACTGCATTACCTCTTTTGTACTAAACATACAATTTTTTCTGTGTTTACACTTGTGGATAAGCAGGAACCCATATTTTTGGTGCATGCGCTTATCTGTGTTTCTTTGCATTTTACTGGACCTGAATTAAAAAAAGTGAAAAAAAGTGAATATTTGCTATGCAGTACAGAACTGTCCTTATGCAGTACCCTGAAAAAAAAAATCTACCTTTTACCATATATTCTTCCTGAAATATAGCAGAGTGTGCCTACAGCCTCAGCACAGCATGGATACCATAGTGGTTAAGTGGTAGGCACTTCCACCTAGCAACACTAAGGTCCTCGGTTCAAATCCCAGCCATGAAACTACCTGCCGGGAGTTTGCATGTTCTGGCAAAAAGTAGCATAAACATATACTCCTATGCTGGATGATAGACTCTACAGAAGCTAGAAACACACATGGGATGCCTAGGAGATGCAGGCCTTGCTGCCCTCAATGGACCAGGGGCAGACCAGAGGGCAACGGACCAGAGTTTGGCTATGAGGAAGAGGCAAGGCCTCAAAACGCATCAGCCAGTTGGAGGTCTAAAAATCCCATTACAGATATTATCCAGTGTGATTGGACTTTGCTGTACTTCATATGATGTGCCTTTGACATTTTATCCTTTGCGAGTATATTACCATTTTTTATACAATAAATTAGTTTTTAAAGGTAATACAAGGACTGTGCGCCCTCTGTTTGTTTCTTTGCATGTTCTCCCTGTGCCTGTGCGGGGTTCCTCTGGGTACTCCAGTTTCCTCCCACATTCCAAAAACATGCTAGTAGGTTAATTGGCTCCTGTCTAGTATGTACTAATGTGAGTTAGGCACCTTAGATTGCAAGCTCCTTGACGTTTAGGGACTGATGTGAATGTACAATGTATGTGTAAAGTGCTGCGTATATTGACGGCACTATATCAGTACCTGTAATTACTATTTCTGCAGTGAGAGATCTAAGGCACTACTGCATCTGATTACTACTCTCAGGCAATTTGGGGTGAAATTTGTTGATGTCACTACCATTCTACTTACTCTTGTGCTTGCTAGAGGCTCTGGTATGAGGAAAACAAAGCTCTACCTCCACCAGACCTCATTACTAGGGTCAGAAAGCACTTAGAAACATACTGTGTGTACCTTGTCCCATAGGAGACAGAACTGTGAAAAAATATTTTGATGATAGAACTTGTTTGCGAACACAAGATCAGTATGAGATTAATTTAGCATTAACATTTGTCCTAAATATAAAAGTACAGTTTTTAAAAAATTTACAAATTTGGGGACTTTCCTTTAGTAAATTAGTGCCATTAAAACTACAGAGACATTATCAAACGTGTTTAAAGTGTCATTAAACAACATGTGTCTTTTTCAAAAATAATTCATACAACCACTACTTAATGGCCCTGTAATCTATTTTTAATTAATTTTTTTTACTGTGTTCTTCTGCCTCCTTGTAATATCCTCTGTGAGTTCCCAAACCTATTTCTTCTTCCACATTTACGTTTGTTAGAAATGAGCTTCTGAGCAGCACAGTGGCTAAATGGTTAGCACTTTTGCCTGGCAGTACTAGGGTCGTTGGTTTGAATCCCAGCCACGGCACCTCCTGCCTGGAGTTTGCATGTTCTCCCTGTGCCTGCGTGGGTTTCCTCCGGGGACTCCGGTTTCCTCCCACACTACAAAGACATGCTGGTAGGTTAATTGGATCCTGTCTAAATTGGCCCTAGTATATGAATGTGAGTTAGCGGCCTTAGATTGTACGCCCCTTGAGGGTTAGAGACTAATGTGAATGTACAATATATATGTAAAGCATTGCGTAAATTGACGGCGCTATATAAGTACCTGAAATTAAATAAATAAATAAAATGAACAGTGCACATTAGTTTCTTTCATGTTCATTGCTCCATGCACACTACAAATCCCATAGTCCAAAGTCACTAATCCATCTTGGAAGTGGGAAAGAGAGGATGGCTACATTCCTACATACAGTAGGACCATGGATTAACAAATGTAGCCACCCTCTAACACAGAGGTGCACAACCTTTTGAAGAGCAAGGGCCACTTAAGTGATTTGATAGCTGGTCGTGGGCCACAATGAACTAACTGCAAATCGCAAATGTAAACAAGCCCATACTGTCCTGAGCCCCCTATAAGGCTGCTTTTACACTGATGTGCTGCAGTTTACCTGCATCATGGGAGCAGCACACTTGCAGATCAGTGTGAAAGCTGCCTAATAACCCTTTTTTATAAGTGTTAATATGCCCATTGCAAAAGTGAAGTGTATGTGATGTTTAATATACTGAGCTTGTCCTCTTCCAGCTTCTGCTCCCATCACTCTCCAGGCTCCTAGAAAGGTTCCAGATGAAGTGCGCTCAATATCACTCGACGTGGGACAGGGGCCAGTGCTACAGAGGAAGCATTGGCTTAGGCAACTCCTGCTCCTTCTGCAGCCGCCTGCTTCCTCTGCTGCCAGCACTGGCTCCATGCACTCTGAAGCTCTGGGATGGCAGCTCAGCAGCCCGTTGAACACAATCTGGGCTTGCCAACCCGCCATCCCAGAACGTGGGCATGTTGTTCCCTGATTTGCTGTCACGGCCCACACCAGAGGGCTCTGTGGCCAAAATGTGGCACACGGGTCATGGTTTGAGCACCCCTGCTCTAACAGGAAGTGAGACCACAGCAGTTAAAAAAAAAAAAAAAAGAAAAAGGAATTTGGAAGAGGATAATAGCAATAGACGGGACTTTTGTGAGTAAAACAATGACATATTTGAATAGAATATGTTTTTTAAACCAGAGTTAATGTCACTTTGTATGCACTCATGTTGTGATCACCAATATAAAATGTCCAACATTCATAAACACAGCAATGCACAACCCCGCTGCACCCTATACATAGCAATCAGAAACACATATCAGTCACACTTCCTCCATACCCGGGTACAAGCTATAAGGTGATTATTGTCCCCGCACAGCCTGGTACAATTTATGTATGTTTATTCAATGATAAGGCACAGGCTTGGTGTGTATATCTAGATCACGTGGAAATCCTATCTATACAATATATGACTTCCCTATCTATATCCACCTGCTGAATGAAAGTGACCATGAACCTCATGTTTTAAAAAGGTGAAAATGACAGTAAGAATGTTAAGACCGGAAAATCAACAGATATTCTTTTTTATTTTGTAAATATCAACAAAATTTGAACTCAGTTATGGTTCTGCTAAAGATTTCTGGACAAACCTAAAAGTGTAAGTTACCCCCAAATTAAAGGTATCATGTTTGTGTCTGTTTTCCTGTGAAAATGTTTGTAAATGTACCACATTCTATTTTTTTTTTTCTTTCATTTTTTACCTGGTGATCCTACAAGTCCCCCTTCTGTCCTTCTGCGATCTTACCACATCAAGCATGAAGCAGATCTGTGCATGTGTGGTCAGTTTGTGTAGCTAGGCTTCCTTATTAAATATACAGACACATTGCCTGTATCTCCCGTAGCAAGTATAGCCAGCCATGCTTCATGCCAAGCCATGGTGTGTTCATTTATATGCAAGGTCATGGAAGTGGGCTTTAACACCAGGCTGCAAGCATATAGGTGACCATCCATCTGGGCTGGGAGTGTGCTCACTCGGTGCTTGACTGATCTGTCATTAATAGCACTCAGTCACTGTTACAATGGGGAGCCACGAATAAGTTCTTGATCATGCGATTGCTGAATCGCAAAATCACAGCAATCACACGATCAAGAAGCCTGCCCACAGTTTCCTGTGTTACATACCAGTGACAAGCTGTTAAATCCCCTCTCTCCTCCCATCCATTCAGTGTTTTTTTTTTATTTACATACCTTGTGACGTGAGGTCTTCCTCACCATAGTCAGCCATCCAGGTTCCCTGTCTGGCCAAACGAACTGTTGCTCCAGTAATATTTGCCTGCACCATCTGGTCCAATGGGCATAGGAGTTGCATCATCATGGGAAACTGTCTACATTCTGGGCATCTTACAGATATTGAGAATGAGTTGGGACAGCACACTGCACAATACAAATGGTTACCACTGCTGTCCTCTTTCTGAAAACGTTGCCTGATTGTAATACTGGTTCAATTTCTAATGCTTTCAGGATCATGACACAAATGTGCAGACTTCACTGTCTGCATGCTAGTTTGGCTATGTGATTTATTCAAGTCAGAGATAATCAGGCAAATGGTTTATTGGGAGCTCAGCACTGGCATCTTACAGACAGTATACATCCTTTAGTACAGGTTTCCTTTAATATCAGTTCTTTAAACAACCACAAACACATCTGAGTGGGCACGACATGAGTGTAAATTGCACACTTTCCTGTACCCACAGCAGAAACATGCAGAACCACAGGGTGCCATTAATTCTTGATGGCACCCCCATGCACTGGAAACTGGAGCACATTTTCCTGTGCTGGGAAATGCATAGCAATATGGGGTTTCCCTGCAGCTGCGACTATGGAAAAGATGCAGGGACCTTTTCCCTGTGTTTTCCGTAGGTACAGCAGCCCAAACAAATGAGTGGACTTCTGTGCCCACGCAAGTGAGACCTAGCCTAAGAGGTGGGTACACGCTATAAGAAAATCAGAATATTCTGTAATAGAATTATTCAATTTTTGTATAGTGTGTACACAACTTTTGACTTCAGACTTTCCAAATGAAAATTTCTGAAGAGACAAACTCCAAAATGTTTCTCATATGTGAACAGAACCATTTTCTTTAATGTGTACTGTTTTGGTACGAGAAAAATTGGATGTGAAAGAAACAGTAAACAACAATAAAAAGCCTTTGTGGTATGAGAATTTTTGTACAATTGGTACCATCCTCAGTTTCAACTTGCTGTGAAACATTGAGGTAAACCGGACGATCGTTGGCCCAATTTTTTTAAAGTGTGTACCCAGCTTAAGAGGATATCACAAAGTGATACTTATCAGCTGAACAGGCCACAAAATGACAAACACACTCTCCTTGTGCATACTACTAACCGCAAGTGTCTGCATGAGGAAATCTGTTAGCACTTACAGAACTAGGGTCCCTAGTTTGAGTTTCAACCAGTACACTATCTGCATGGAGTTTGCATGTTCTCTCTGTCCTTGCATGGGTTTTCTCTGGGTACTCCGGTTTCCTAGCCGAAGGTTAATGGCTCCTAACTAACTTGGCCCTGGTATAGTATGCTTGTGAGGTAAAGCCTTTGATTTTAAGCTCCTTGAGGGAAGAGAGGCTGATGTGAATGTACAATATGTAAAGTGCTGTGTAAATGGTCAGCTCTATATAAATACCTGTAATAAAGGAGGATGATTATTATAAGAACTAGATTCATAAAATCTGAGAAAATAAATCAGGCAATCCAATTCAGCTGTGTATGTATAGATGCAATACTAGAAAAGATCAGACTGGCCTACAGACATTACAGAATATTCACCCCAATTGGCTGTCTGGAGAATGTTGATATGTTTTAGGCTCCCCTACAACTCAAGCTGGAAAAATTGATTGCTAGGATGTGGACTACTGTGTCCCTCCAAGCCAGCTGTATAGTATTGGAAAGATGAGTTCAGTTGAATAAGTCCAGTAGAGGATTTTCTTGAAAATATGGAAATGCAATGTGTTTCGGGAGCTCAAAACTCCTCCATCAGGGAGCATAATGCTCAAGTGCAAATGTGACAGGTGGAGGCAGCTGCCTCCAGAAATGTTTAGATTTTGGACCGCTAAACCTCATGTACGCTGGAGTTCAGCGTTTGTACAATACACATCTACCATTCCTCAAAGACAGCTGGCACCCATATTACTCCTCCGTCCCCCACACAATAAGGATATTGCCTAATGTGAACTTCCATGTGTAGATATATCTTTTCCTAGAAAGATTGTTCAACAACCGGGTTGTGCATGGTCGGTTGCTGACTATAACGTAGCAAGTAAAACCAGCTTTCACCTATCTACACCACACAGTAAATATTGCATAGCATAGAACATGAAAAAGGTCATTCAGTTTATGATCGTCTCTTATTACTCATTAGTCGAGTCTGCCACATGCTAACAAGTCTGCTGATCCTAATGGATCTTCTGTCTGGTCTGTAAACAACGTTTCTTGAGGACTTTAAGGGCAACAATGCCCAGAACACGTAATACAAAGCCAGGACCCGATCTCCACCCTTTTATCTCTCACCATACAAGCCCTAGTTCCCCTCTCCAAAACTGACAAATGTGTTCTGATGAGATAACATGCTGATATCCCCTCCACTCACGCAAAACAAGACAATGATAAGCATATTCATGTATATGGTGTTGTACTGAATATAAGAAAAATCAGTGGGGTGTGATAAGGATTTTGACATTTTACAAAACATTTGCAAATAAAAAGAAGATATAAAAGAAGGAAGCAAAAAAAAAAAATATTCCATTTAAGTTGTTCCAGGCAAATACAAAGGCTGCCAACGCGCTTTTCAAAAAATGCTATTTACCTGCCTCCCTTTCTGAGTGATGCAAAGGAAACCACAGGTTACCATAGAACAGAACTGAATTCAAAACTTTTTCCATTTTGGATAGAGTAAGAGAGAGTTATAGCCCCTGTCAGGTGTTTTGCCATCTGTGTCCTATTGGGGAGATTTCCCTACACTCCCTGTCTTGTACCCACACAACAGAAAGTGAGAGGAAATCCCTGGTAACCAGAACTAGTGCCCTGTTAGATTTCCCTCTAATAATGTTCTAGTGACCACTCAAAATTTTGGATCTTCTTTCACTTTCGGTGAGAACAGTCACCAGGACAAGTTTAAAGGGTGAATCTCCCTAATGGTGACCGCAGTAAAACCTGACAGCTGCACAAATCCCTTTCCAGTCTATGACTACGAAAAAAATGACTTCAGTTATACTTAAAAGCTGACTTGGCCCTGATAAATAGGAATGGTCATTCAATACCCAAGAAAATCCTGAAAATGAAAATGTGAGCATCATTTTCGATGAACAGGCAGTGAAGGGGTTAACTAGAAAGCAGTAACAAACATTTGTGCGCAATAAAAGTGCTCATTACTCCATGGAAATATTTCCTGACATGCTATAGAAAATGCCCACTGGTTATGCAAAGAGGAAGAGCGTGCAGACGCAGATCACTGTCTGACGAAGCTTAGGTATCCCCTACCATTGATTGCTTTAATGGTGACAATAACTTTTTTTTGGCACCATTATTTTTAAGTTGCACTTTAAACACGTTACTGAAGCAGGTGTGGTTTTAGTTGGCACATCTAGTAGTAAATACTCAAATAAACTCCTCGTCCTGCACTAGACAGTGCTGACAAACAAAGCAACACGCAGCATTTTCAGACTGTCTGATTCACACAGACTATTGCCTTTGACGTTGTGGGCGGTGACAGCTTAGGCTGTGTGTGATTGCGGCACGTTACCCCCCGCCTCTCTCCCTGACGTTTCTGCCAGCGCCGGCTAAACAGGCTGAGGATCCATGCTGGCAGAGGATCCCTATTTATATGTGAGCGAGGGATTTCCCCTTCGCACAGACACAAAGCAGTGCCAAGCCCGACGTTTTTAAAGATTACAGGGCACAGGCTGTGCCAACCTTCTCTCTCACACACTCACCGCAACACACAAAGCATGAACAGAGCTTGTCGCTGCTCTGGACAGCTTGTCACATGACCAGCAGGCACAGCACAGGTACAGAACAGGCAGCGACCCGGCTTAATTAGATATTAAAGTTCCGCAAAAACTGCTGCATATTTAATTAGTCCTTTCCGTTCCTGCTGACTCTGCAGTTCATTTCCTGCAGCTTGTTTAAATTCAATAAAGGACTGAAATCAATCTTCAATTTATTTCTCTATAAAATAATGCCCTTTCCCGCTGTGCTGGTATAGATTCCTTTCTTTTAAAGCAATGGTAAACCTAAACTATTAAGGTTGCTTTGTAGGAAAGAACATCCACCATTACGCTGTATATGTAAAAATATCCAAGGACGTAACTAAAACCACAGGGTCCTGGTGCCAAATTAAATCCGGGGGCCCCTTGTATCCTATACAAATTCCTTGATTCTCCTGTGCCGTCCCTGTGGTTCTGATTTTAATTGGAAATCCATCCAAAGCTTTTCTAGTTTTAGAGAGAGGAAGCATTAGCCCCAATTTTCACAATTTTATTGCTGTGTGAGTTCCCATTGGGGATATTTTAGCACACTTCCTACCCTGAAGATTTAACAGACCCTGATGGCAGTTCATAATGCCATTAAGATTTGACAGTCTTTATCAAGTCCTCACATAGGTCTCCTGTTGCATCTCATTGTGATTCTCATAACATTCACTGCTCAAACATTGAGGAAGGGGGAAGCCCTTCCTCCGAAACGCATTGGATTTATATGATGTTCTTAAACAATTAAGATTACAAAAAGACCTCTGAGTGATATAAAAGTTTGTACTAGGCACACCTCAATACCCACCCCGGAAGATTTTACTGGGAGAGGAAGTCACCCCCAAAGCTTCTGACCGTTGATCATAGAACAGATATCACTACTGGGAGAAGTCCTCTCCACTCCTGATTACAACTTTAAAGTGGAGCTTTCTCCTAACTTTCTCTCCTGATGAAAGTGGTCACTAGGACACAAGGCGGAAGTCATTTCCACAAAAATAGAAAAAAAAGTTGGTGGAGTTCTAATTTAACCACTTGACCTCCAGAGGATTTACCCCCCTTAATGACCAGGCCTCTATTTGCTACTCGGTGCTGCACTAATTCAACTGATAATTGCATGCAATGCTGCACCCAAACGAAATTTACGTCCTTTTTTTCACACAAATAGAGCTTTCTTTCAGTGGTATTTGATCCCCTGTGCGCTTTTTATTTTTCACGCTATAAACAAAAAAAGGCCAAAAATTGTGAAGAAAAACAATATTTTTTACTTTCAGCTATAAAAAATATATAGTAAACTCAAAGTTGGGTATAAATTTAGGCCAAAATGTATTCTGCTCCATGTTTTTGGTAAAAAAAAATCCCAATAAGTGTATATTGATTGCTTTGTATGAAAGTTATAGCGTCTACAAACTATGGTATAGATAGTGCAATTTACGCCATTTGTTTGAAAAACAATGCTGTGCTAGCTTACGGACAATTGCGCGGTCATGCAATACGGTACATAAATGAAATTTACATCCTTTTTTCCCCACAAATTGAGCTTTCTTTTGGTGGTATTTGATTGCCTGTGCGGTTTTTATTTTTTGCGCTATAAAAAAAAAGGCTTACAATTTTGAGGAAAAAAAACATTATTTTGGACTTTTTGCTATAAAACATGTCCAGTAAAAAAAAAATTTAAAAATCAAATTTAGTCATAAATTTCTGCCAAAATGCATTCTGCGACATGTCTTTGCTAGAAAAAAAAAAACCCAATACGTGTATATTAATTGGTTTACGTGAAAGTTATAGCGTTTACATATGGCGGGAAAGATACTGGGATTTTTAGGGTTTTTTTTAATACTAATAATGGCGGCGATCAGCAACTTATGGCGACGATCAGCGACTTATGGCGGGACTACGGCGGACATTCTGACATTGGGGGTACTGACTTGGGGTCACTGACATCCCCATTGACACCAATGCAGTGATCAGTGCAAAAAAAAAACACTGACACTGTATTAATGGCACTGGGGAGGAAGGGGTTAAGTTTATTTTTCAGGGAAAGGGTTAACTGTGTGAGGGGAGTGTTTTACTAGGGGGCGGGGGTGTGTACTGCACGGGGCTGATCGGGAGAGAGAAACTATTCTGTCCCGATCAGCTTGTCCTAGAGCTGTCAGGGAACTGACAGAAAGCATAGCTACTGCAGCTGTGCTCTCTGTCAGCGATTGCCGCTGATCGCCGGGACATAGCCGGCAACGACCGGCTGTGACCCGGCGACTGACATCTGCGGCTGTGATCGGCAGGACAGGTAGGGCGGCGGCGCGCCTTGTACGCCCCCCCTACCTATTTACAAAACACACGTTTTAAAACGTGGTTTTGCCCAGCTGTGCCGCCATATTTATACAGTGGCTGGGCGGCATGTGGTAAAGACCTTTTATGAAAATGCGAGGTCTATTTATCTTTGCACATTAGTTACTGTATGTTGCTATGCACTGCCAAAAATGCTACATGCACCTTTGTTATTCACTGGGCTGCATTATTGCAACGTGTGTTATTGAGCAGGTGCTAACACATTGCAGTGGTATGGACAGGCCCTTAGACTCCTGCCCCCATGTTAAATGCAGTGTTAATTCTGAACAAAGTAATAGGCGACAAATAAGAAATGAAAAATATACTCACCTTACAGTACACCCTGGCATGATGTGGAGCCTTCTGTCACAAGATCTGGGATCCTTGACTTTTCCAGGATCTCTCTGGAATGCCCAGTGATGTTACCCTCACTTGAGCACTATGGGAAGCAGGGGTGTAATGTAAGTATTTTTTTTATTTTAATGTTTAATATTTGTAATATTGTTGACACCACAGTGCACATGGATATTGGTATGCAGTGATGTGTGCTGTGGTGCATGTTTTGCTTGCACTGAGTTATAGTTTTTTGTTGTATTGATGTGATCTTTGATAATACTAAATCATGCTTTTTGTCTTGTCCATTAGCTGGGAATGCTAATGTTCACTCCATAGCCTAATGTATGTGGTATGAACAAGCCCTACACAATAAGCAGACCTTGATTTCATTCTTTATAAGATATTTCACATCTTTGTGGCAGAAAATTGCACCAGCTACAATCTCTCTGTTTGTTACCTCTGCCAATTTATAGATGGATATCTATGCAGCTATAAACCACTAATGTGCTGTAATCGGCAGCTGTACTGGAGAACATGTCTAAGAGGTTGTAGCTATGTATGTGTGATGGGGAGCCCACAGCAAAATCATTAAAAGGCCCCCCGCCTCTCTAACCTCCATCTCAAAAGCAATTATTCTGACATAGAATTCTAACTGGTATTCTAACAGTTTAAATAGCAAATTATACTGAGATTCCTCGACTATACAGTATATATACATGCAGTACATTTATCTAAATACTACCTGCACAAATCAGTGCTGGGATTCTTTTGTTTTTAGGCCCCATAGCACTTGCATGGTCTACATGATGACAGTGAAAGCCCTTGCCTAAAAATCTATTGATGTTGGTCATCTTGTAGTTCGGTCCAATTGTTGCAAGCCAACTGCTTAGCAACTGCGCTAAACAAGCTTTAAACACTGCGACACAGACTAAATTAAATGTCTTCCTAGCAACAAAAATACAAAGAACAGCAATTGTGAAATAAACACACAGGATGAACACACACAACTCCCAACTTTTTGAGATGGCAAAAAGGGACATCCAATGCTGCGTGTTTTAAAGTATAGTTAAAAGCAAAACTTTATTTTCTTTACATTTTGGATAGAATGGAGAGGAATTAGAACACCTGTCAATTTTTATTGCTGTCTGTGCCCCTGTCAGGGAGAGTCATCCTCTCTATTTGCCCTGTTTACGGTTATCACCAAAAGTGAAAGAAAATCCCATATTTCTGGTTGTTACCAGAATAAGGTTAGAGGGGAAATCTTCCAATGGCGATGTTAGTTCTGGTGACACTGAGGGATTATCTCTTACTTCCAGTTTTGGCTATTTTCTTTTTTTTGTTTTTTTACATCTTTACCCTGTTTGGGAGATTTTCCCTTCACTTACTGTCCCATAGCCAAAACAAGAAGTAAGAGATAATCCCTCAAAAGTGAGTGTCACCAGAACTAACATCGCCATTGGAAGATTTCCCCTCTAACCTTATTCTGGTAACAACCAGAAATATGGGAGACAGTAAGTGAAGGGAAAATCTCCCAAACAGGGCAAAGATGTAAAAAAAAAATAAAAAAGACAGGCATTATAAGCCTTCCTTACTCTATCCCAAATAAAAAAGAAAAAAGGTTTGCCTTAAGTTTTACTTTTATCACCAAGTTTCATTAAAACTAGTCCTTACAATAACGAGTTTGCTGAAGGCTGGGATGAACCATTTAGTTCAGTACAGATACTTCTGAAAGCCTAATAGCACTAATAGTCTATATAATATATACAGGATATTTGAGAAGGAAGTGGAAACAGTCCCACCAAGTGGCATACAGCAGATAGTTGGTAGCTATGGACATAGATGTGAGAGGACAGTCACCTGATCCTACTGTTTATGGCTCAGTCCAGAGATGATCTCATCAATATATTATCAGAGGATGCGTGTAGAGCAACAATTCTCATGGATAACAACTGGTCAGCCAGGTTGGAAAAGGTTTGTACAGTTCTACTGTTCCCCTAAGACAATGGTGGTCAACTTACAAGATATACTATAAGGGGCCATATGTGCTCCCCACGACTTCACTATGGGGCCACAAATGATATTTAGTGAATGGAATGTTAAAGAAAGCTGTCAGAAACTGCAGACATGCAATAGGAAATGGTCATAAACTATGCTACATGAGATGCTACAAGAGATGGTAAGAGACTTTGACCTAGTGACATACTTAAGGAGGCAGAGAATATAAACACATTACATGAGACTCCTAGAGATCACTGCTATTGCAGCCCCTGAAACATTTCCACAATTGTGTTCCCTAATGGACAGCACATAAAAAAGATAGCGTGAAAGAAACACATAAACTAAAGAAATTAATTACAAGTGGCCAGTTTAAGAAAATTGTCCTTCACTGGCCTGGGTACACAAAACCCAAATTAATGTGTGCAGGGGCCCCGAGGCCCACACAATAAGTACCAAAGGGCAGACTTGGCACCAGGGCCATAATATAAGCAGTACAGGAAGCGTCTGGATGCTCCTTTCTCCACAGGCACCCAGCTAACAACCTGACCCCATAAAATCAACAACCAGTACGAAAAGAAGCAAAACTGGCCGGTTAAGCCCAACAGCACAAGAGAAATCTAAAGCAAAGCTTCTACCTTATCAAGAACTCTTGAAATTCACACATTTGTTTGTAACTCTCATTAAAGAGTCTTCCAGCCCTTTCACTCCCCTAATTACCTAAGTGGACAATAAGGGCAGAAGCAAAACCTATACAAAAGTGTAAGAATAGATGAATGCCTCTTTATCACTTCCTGCTGAGTTCCATATCTCCGGCTATAAAAGGATTAATCCTCTGCAGAAAGAAATAGTTAATTGTGTAACAGAAACCATTTGCTGCTCATATGTTGGGGGTGTGGCTGCGATTTGAAGGATCCATGGGTATCTCAGTGTACAGAGCTGTGTGTGTCTGCGGGCCCGCCGGGACAGGTGGGGGAAGATGGAAAAGCAACTCTTTTTAACCCCTTTTTGTGGAGGAGTATGGGGAAACTCAGTATTATTACAGATTTATTAAGAAAAACAGCATTGTACAATGTAAAGTATGAAGAAAAAGAGAAAATATATTACTTATTACTATAAAAACTCTAAGCTGATGGAAGGTGACCTGGGATTGCTTGCTATAGTATGTATGTGACAAGTACAGTGCCTTACCATGAACCCCCATGCTGAGATGTTATAGCATTTGTCAGCTCAGCATGGACTTTGCACAACCCTTCTTAGTTAAAAAGAAAAACTGCTGTACAAAGCTCATCTGACGTTGTGCTAAATGATCACTAGAGCCAGCGAGGACAAAACAGTCAGCTCATTATTACAGTAACATTAAAGTAAAGCCTCTAGTCTTCAGATAACACAAAGTAACACTTAAAGGGAACCTGTTAGGACACAAATTTGGTCATTGCAGGCTTGTTTTTGAAAGTGAAACCTTTTAGGAGGTCAATGATCTGTAATAAGATACACACACTATACACATGCTTTTTCCAGGTCATACTTGTTCAAGAAGAAGGAGAAGGATAGTTACAACTTTAAAATCAAGTCAACAATGGCAGCTTTCATTTTTCTATCTTGTCGGGTTCCTTTCAAATTGAAAGGCAAACACCTTACATGGGTGTCAAACTGGTGGTCCTCTAGCTGTTGCCAAACTACAAGTCCCATGAGGCATTGCAAGATTGATAGTTACAAGCATGACTCCCAAAGGCAGAGGCATGATGGGACTTGTAGTTTCACAACAGCTGAAGGGCCGCCAGTTTGACACCCCCAATGCTGTGCTCTATGTGGGGAGACTAGAAATATGCTCATTTTATTCTACCCTCTCCAGCTGGACATACTCACCTTGCTTTTGCTCTCCCGGTGCTCCATTCAGCTGCCTTTAGAAAGAGAAGCCACATCAAGTGGTAGTTTGCAAAGGGCTAAAGACTGCCAGCACGTTTACATGCACTGCCATACAAAGAAGTACCAGGCATTTTCTGCGCTCGCAGGAGCTGAACAGAGCAGGGGAGTATATAAGAGGTGAGTTTGTGTTGCTGGGGAGGGGATGTTTAAAGCAAACCTTTTGATTTGACCTGTATAGGCAAACCAAATGTTTGTTTTAAGGTGCTATGCCATATCTTCATTGTGCTGTACTGCCTATCTAAGGGCTTGTTCACATTTGACTAAATTTCTAACTCTTAAACACTCATGTAGCTTTAGTTTGAACGTTAGGCAGGCGTTAATGAGGTTAAGTATGGGCGTTAGGTGTTAATGAGGTTTAGTATGGGCGTTAGACTGGCGTTTTACAAGCGTTAAAAACGCATCACAAATGCCTATAATAAACGGTAATGTTATCAACATGCTGCAACCGCACAGCAAACCCCCCGCAAACATTTGCCAGCGTGTTTGCGAAGCACCACTATAGACTTGAATGGGAGTCATTGAAAGGCTTCAAACTCCTCCAGACTCGATATGAGGCTTCAATTTTGAAGAAATGTGACGCTAACGCAAACTTTGTTGCAAACTTCTACCTGTTTACCTGACTTGTATCTGTGGCCCCGTTCACATCTGCCGATTTGAGATCGCGGGCAGAATTGCAATGATTCTACCCGCGATTTCAAATCACAAAGCAAAATGCACCACACATGTTTGGGTGCAATTCATTTTTACTGGCACCTAAATGAGGTGCAGTTTTGCAGCGATGACTGAGTGGCAATTGCAGCAAACTGCACTGCGCGAAACTTGTTGCCCAAAAGAAGCGCCTCCTCTTTTTTGGATAACAAGCTTCGCATGATGTGATTGCTGCTCACTTTATTACTAGATAACTGTGGCAAAACTGTACCGCGTGTAAGGTGCCATTAAAAATGAATGGCATCCAAACACACCTGGTGCGTCTTGGTAATTGTAGTACGATTTGGAACTGCAGGCGGACTGGCCGCAATTCTGCTCATGATCCCCAATCACCAGATGTGAACGTGGGCCTCAGTGTCCTTCAGACAAACATTGAATTTTACAGAAATGTACAGAATTTTACAACAGCTGTAGTTTGAAAATGAATGGTCATTTTAAATAACATTAAATATACAACATGGCTTGTGTAGCAATTATACAGTGGGGATCGAAAGTTTGGGCACCCCAGCTAAAAATTTGTATTAATGTGCATAAAGAAGCCAAGGAAAGATGGAAAAATCTCCAAAAGGCATCAAATTACAGATTAGACATTCTTATAATATGTCAACAGAAGTTAGATTTTATTTCCATCATTTACACTTTCAAAATAACAGAAAACAAAAAAATGGCGTCTGCAAAAGTTTGGGCACCCTGCAGAATTTATAGCATGCACTGCCCCCTTTGCAAAGCTGAGACCTGCCAGTGTCATGGATTGTTCTCAATCATCGTCTGGGAAGACCAGGTGATGTCCAGCTCAAAGGTTTTAAATGCCCAGACTCATCTGACCTTGCCCCAACAATCAGCACCATGGGTTCTTCCAAGCAGTTGTCTAGAAAACTGAAAATAGTTGACGCTCACAAAGCTGGAGAAGGCTATAAGAAGATAGCAAAGCGTTTTCAGATGTCAATATCCTCTGTTCGGAATGTAAATTAGGAAATGGCAGTCATCAGGAACAGTGGAAGTTAAAGCAAGATCTGGAAGACCAAGAAAAATATCAGACAGAACAGCTCGCAGGATTGTGAGAAAAACAATTCAAAACCCACGTTTGACTGCACGATCCCTCCAGAAAGATCTGGCAGACACTGGAGTTGTGGTACACTATTCCACTATAAAGAGATACTTGTACAAATATGGTCTTCATGGAAGAGTCATCAGAAGAAAACCTCTTCTACGTCCTCACCACAAAAATCATCGTTTGAACTTTGCAAATGAACATATAGACAAGCCTGATGCATTTTGGAAACAAGTTCTGTGGACCGATGAGGTTAAAATTGAACTTTTTGGCCGGAATGAGCAAAGGTACGTTTGAAGAAGGGGCACAGAATTTAATGAAAAGAACCTCTGTCCAACTGTTAAGCATGGGGTTGGATCAATCATGCTTTGGGGTTGTGTTGCAGCCAGTGGCACAGGGAACATCTCACGAGTAGAAGGAAAAATGGATTCAATAAAATTTCAGCAAATTTTGGATGGTAACTTGATGCAATCTGTGAAAAAGCTGAAGTTAAAGAGAGGATGGCTTCTACAAATGGATAATGATCCTAAACACACCTCAAAATCCACGGGGGATTACATCAAGAGGCGTAAACTGAAGGTTTTGCCATGGCCTTCACAATCTCCTGACCTCAACATAATTGAAAATCTATGGATAGACCTTAAAAGAGCAGTGTGTGACAGACAGCCCAGAAATCTCAAAGAACTGGAAGACTTTTGTAAGGAAAAATGGGCAAAGGTACCTCAAACAAGAATTGAAAGACTCTTGGCTGGCTACAAAAAGCGTTTACAAGCTGTGATACTTGCCAAAGGGGCAGTACAAGATATTAACTCTGCAGGGTGCCGAAACTTTTGCAGACGCCATTTTTTTGTTTTCTGTTATTTTGAAAGTGTAAATGATGGAAATAAAATCTAACTTTTGTTGACATATTATAAGAATGTCTAATTTGTAATTTGATGCCTTTTGGAGATTTTTCCATCTTTCCTTGGCTTCTTTATGCACATTAATACAAATTTTTAGCTGGGGTGCCCAAACTTTTGATCCCCACTGTATATACTCTATTGTTTTATTTCTTTATTTTTTTGTAGTTATCCTTTGAAATTCCAGCCTGCAGCATGTTATTTTCTAATGTTTTATAACTACAACACTGACATATGAATAACTATATCTAGAAGCAATTCACTTTATCATCTGCAGCCTTTGAACAGTCTCTGTCCAGACCTTCCCCTTCTGTATAGGAGCATGAGATGTTGTAAAGCTATAGAAATCATAAAACAGTCATTGATTAACGACTGGTTTACTCAAACTTTTTTTTTCTGCTGGTTATCAGTTAATAATGACTTCAGGTCTTTTAAGGTGTATAATCCATGAGACACTGGCGGGACCTTCTTTAGCTTTGAGTACTTGAGAACGTGATAATCAACTACCTACTTGGCTAACTGTCTGGCTGTGTACAGTGTCAAGGCTGTGAGGCTCGGCTTCCAAGACAAAGACCTGAAACAAACATGCAACATATTAAAGCGGAGTTCCACTTGACCTATAAAAAAAAAGTCAGCAGTTACAAAAACTGTAGCTGCTGACTTTTAAAAAACAGCCACTTACCTATCCCTCGGTCCCGTGGTGTATCCCCTGCAGCTTATTTCACTGGCTGCCCTGGATTCCAGGAGGCTGCCATCTTCAGTGTGGGCACCCGGCTGTGATAGCTTGCGGCTTCACAGCCAGGTACCCACTGCTCATGATCAAGTAGCGCTGCGCTTTGCGAATGGTCCTGTAGTCTTCTGGGACCTGTCACGTGTCCAAAAAGACTACAGGGAGGGAGGGAGGACACTTTCCGTTTCTGATCGCCTACGCAATCGGACCGGAAGTGGGAGCGGGTACCTGTCAAATTCGGGTACTCGCTCCCCCAAGGTGCCAATCCTTAATGGGGAGCAGTCCTTAAAGCGGAACTTCCCCTTATGGGTGTAAAGTCAGGGAAAAATCTAGATTTCTAATATACTTGTTCCAAGTCAGCAAATCAAACCTCACTGAAACATGACAGCAAGACAGCTAGCATTTTCAGAAGGAGAGGCCAGCAATGGGTGCCTAGAATGTGTTCAAATATCAGGTCTCCTTTAAAACCTAGAACTGAATTTTGGGTTGATACTGCATGATTCAATCAACCACTGATATTGTTAACAGTTTCAAAGATGAAAAAAAAAAAACCTGACCAGCCTGTCTCACACTACAGTATATAAGCTTCTAAGTTTTGTATGTAGAACACTAATGGCCTCATATATTGTACATGTATGTATTGAGGTGGGTGCTGCTGAAAAGATTTAGGATGTTAACCCTTTGAGGACCGTAAGATTTTGGAACGCCAAAAGAATCAATTGTTTTGTTTTTAAAGTTCGTACACTTCAGTTGCTGTAACTAAGCCATTTCATGAAATAATTGGCAAAAAGCTAGATCCATTTGTTGTTTGTTGATAAGAACGAATATTTTGACTCAAACCAAAAAAAAAAAAAAAGAGTTTTAAGTTCTTAATCAGATGATACATGCAATTAAAAACAGGGGACAAATACGTCCCTTGGTCCTCAAAGGGTTAATAATAAAATGTTAGTTCATTCAGTTCCATCCAGGAACTAATTCTGCAGCTCCATAATGCCACGCTGGATCAATACACAGCAGTCATACCGACAGCTTCCAGGGAAGACTATAAGTGATGGTGTGAGCAGTGCTTGGACTTACAATCCAGCAGAAAGTCTGGAATGGTTTGTGAACACAGGACATTGACAAATATGGTGTAACACTTGGCAGCCTCCCAGGATTTTGCATAATCTCCTCAACCGTCTATTCTTTCGTTTCTATCAACCACTGCATGCATTCGTGTTGGGTCATGTATAGAAGAGCTTTATGTTTATTAATGATCAAATCCATAAAGTTTAAAGATTCCTTTTTTTCCACAGAAGCATTGACTGATTTCCTTTTAATAAAAGTCTCTTTGTCATTACAAACACAGGCCTGTTTAAAGGGATAGTTCTCCAATACTAAGAACTACATTGGAGAGATTTCGGCATCAAAATTTGTGAGATTATATTGTAAAGAGCTGAGCTATTGGCGCTATATAAATCCTGTATAATAATAATAAAGATGCCTGAATCTAGTAAATAATAAAGGGAAATAAACTCCATCCTAAACTGAAATACTTCTTTAGGATAAAATGTCTCTTCGGTATATCATACCTCTAAATTACACTGATGGCATTTAATGTGTCAGCCTTTATACAAAAGAAAAAAGGGCATTGTGCACAATCATAACATTGTGCCTTACAATCTATACACACTCTCTTCATTATCAATGTGCTCAACGGGCTGCCTCTAGGTGGAGACACTAAGTCAGACGTTCATCAGCTTCTCTTTGTGATGAGCCAAGGCAGGCATTGCAAATGATTTGTCCTTCTGCCCCATCTGCCACCTTGGCATACAAACTGGTTTGGACTAAACCAGCTAAGAGGACAGGGAATGGCAAATGAAGTCCTGACTAGAAGTGACCCAGGCACAGGGCATTCATACATATTAAAAGAAGGAATACATTGCTTTTATGGTGCATTTAATGGTTAGTCCAATTTTAAACAGGGCTAGAAGTGATAGAATGGAAATGTAATTTTATCTCTCAGTGTTGGGAATAAAAATGGATTCTGCACAATGTCATCTTGAATAATTACGAAGGAATGTTTAGGCCCAGAACTCCTGAACTTTTTCACCTTCCTGCTACAGAGCTGAAGATATAAAGAGAACAAGTTATGGCTTGGCTTATTAGATAATCAATAGAATCTATATTAATTATTATACTGTCTAGGCTATCACACAGGCTTTTGATAATGATTCGCATTTGTCCCCTTATTTAGCTTTATTTGCTGTGTCTGTAACTAAGGCTACTTTCACACTGATCTGCGGCAAAAACACAGCAAAATGCATAGGCGTTTTTACCACGCTGAGCGTTTTTAAAGTACGTGTGACTTAAAAACTGCACCAAAAACACTTCTCAGAGGTGTTTCGGAGGTGCTTTTCAGGTGTTTTCATTTGATTTCAATGGGAAGAGGCGTTTTTGGGGCGTTTTTTTTTAACTCACCAAACATGCCCCAAAGATGCTGCATGGAGGAGTTTTTACACCGCACTGCAAGCGCAACGCCTCAGTGTGAAAACATACATAGAGATACATTCACATACAAGGTGAAATATTTCTCTTCAGCTTTAAGACTCTTTTTTAACGCAAAAACGCTTCAAAAACTCCTCAGTGTGAAAGTAGCCTAACTCCTCCAGGCATTGAACAGCTAATGGCACCCAGCAAACACTGCAGCTGTGCTAAATTTAGAAAGTTCACACAATTTACCTTAGACTGCTTTCACACTGAGGGCTTTTTGAAGCGTTTTTGCGGTAAAAAAAAGCGCCTGAAAAGCTGAAATAAAGTGCTTCCCTATGCATGTGAATGTATATCTATGTATGTTTTCACACTGAGGCGTTGCACTTGTGGTGCGGTGTAAAAACTCATGCTTGCAGCAACTTTGGGGAATGTTTGCTGAGTTAAAAAAAACACCCCAAAAACACCCAACATTCATTGAAATCAATGGAAAACGCCTGAAAAGGGCCTCTAAAAAGCGTTTTTTTGGTGCAGTTTTTAAGTCACGTGTCCTTTAAAAAACGCTCAGAAAGCACGGTAAAAACACCTATGTGTTTTTGCGGTGGATCAGTGTGAAAGTAGCCTTACTCTTATTTGGCTATAATCCACTGCAGGGATATCTCAGAGGTGACCTCACAATGTCACTGAGCATCTACTTCTGAGGACTGTGCTGTGTTGCCTGTTTCCTGACTCATCAATCACATCCAAATACCCAAGGCAAATTTGAATCTGGTTGGGGTTCTTAAATTAGCATTAGTTCTCTGATCACCAGGTTAGACAAAAGGTGGACTGGTTTATCCAGATAACAAACTACTAATCCCAAATACAACTACTCCCAGGATGCACCTCAACGTTTAATTTTCACATTTATCTGGAGTACAAGTGACATTAAAGATATGAGGACATTTCACTACAATGCTGCAAGTGTCAGGCAGCAGAACCAAAGTGAATAGTAGAGCCAGGCTGCATCCTGACAGGCGGGATCTTCGACTTGACTGGTATGTTCCATACGGACACCCGTATACTGTAAATAATACATAACAATATATACAGTATATAGCACTGACATAAGATAGACTATGTTTGGTGGGCCATATTTTGTTCATGTGATTACCCAAATGTTATCAATCAGTATCAGAGAAAGAAATATTTCCTTGTGCATTTCAGTAGAGAAAAGTGTTTTTAATTTCATAATTGCATCATCTAGTTAACAATTGCAATTATTTCCCGCTTGCAGTGGGGTGACCTGGTTGAATTTGGCTAGCAATGGCTTGTTAAATTAGCATGGGACCAACCAAGCAGAGATGAAGAAACTGAACCTTTGTATGATCCTAAAAAACAATTCTGAATAAAAATGTGATGTAACCAAACAAGCCAGTGATCAACACAAGATAAATATATACTCTGATGCCCATATCCAATGTGAGCCAAAAAGGAACACAAACAACCAAACACCTGACGATCACTTTGGACACAGAGCAAATTGTGGAAAACTATATTTATCCAGCAATTGTATCTCAGCTCAGACTTATTCAGCTCATTAATTTTGAGCTAGCAAACAAGCAGTCCATTTTTCAACATTTAAAGGCGTTAAAGCATTTTTAAAAAATCGCCTCCTGTGTTAAAAACCTGTCATTCCAGTGCTGGCAGTCCTCTTCAGGCAGAATGACACTTGTGTCATTCTACCCATTTCACAGGAGCCCAGCCTGTGACTGACATGCTCCCTGGGGGGCACATCATCATGCAGGCTGAGCTCACAGTATTCCACACATTATTACATGAGCCCCATTCAAGTTCTGGAAGTATGCCTGCCCCATGTCTCACTAAGAAGAAGCTGCTGCAGTATTACAGCGCCTACTAGAAGGCAGTAGGAAAACGATATGTATGTTTTATTTAGGGATTCACCAAAATATCGGCGGCAGAAATGTATTGGCTGAAAATAGTGTTATCGGCATTTTGCCAATAGGAAAAAAGGTGCCAATAATGGCAGCTGAAAACTCACGATTTTACCCGCAACTTTTTTCATAGCTCATGTGACTCAAAAAAAGCATCAAAATGCAACACATGTGCGTTTCTGATGGGTTTTCAATGCATTTCAGGACCGGTTCACACCAATGCAGTTTACATTTTGTATGTTTTGCAGTGCGTTTTTGCACACAAATTTTTTATGTTTTTTTTTATTTTTGGCCAACTTCTTGCTGGGCAAATTAAGAACACAAAATGCATAAAAAACACAACACATGCCTTTTTTATGCATTTTTAATGCATTTCAGGCCTTGTTCACGCCAATGCAATTTACGTTTGGTCCGTTATGCAGTGCATTTTTGACCCATATTTTGATGTGTTTTCTAAATTTTGAACATTTTTTTGGCCAACTTGTTGCTGGGCAGATTAAAAATGCAAAACGTTTGCTACATTTTTAATGCCTTTCAGGCCTGGTTCACACTAATGCAGTTTGCGATTTGTCCATTTTGAGTTTTTGCATGCACGTTTTTGCATGCACATTTTTGACACGTTTGCGCATAAAAACACAAATGCATAATGCAGCAAACTCGTGAAAACGCGTAAAAAACGCACTACGTGCATTTTCTGCAGCATCTCCATTGACGTCTATTAAACAAAAAACGCAATATTTTGCGTTTAGAAAGGTCCCTGAGCCATAGGAAATAATGCTAAATGGACTGTAGTGTGTTTTTGACAAAAGCCCTAAAAAACGCATTGGTGTGAACTAGGCCTCATTGGAGAGGTGTATTTTTGATGCGTTTTTTTTTTAAACTCGTCAAATATGCACCAAAAATGCTGCAAGCAGGACTTTTAAAACTGCAAGGGAAGCGCAGCGGACCAGTGTGGAGACATACAGTGAATTTAAAAGGATGCATTTTTCTTGAGCCTTTTTTTAAAACACAAAAGCGCTGCAAAATCTGCTCAGTGGGAAAGCAGCCTATTGGCTGAAAGGTGCTGAAAATAAATTCATATTCATTTAAATTCATATTAATAATTAAAAAGTCGAATAAAATACAATTATATATATAAAAAAATATATTTTTTTAAAAACTGTTCATTTAGGTTTTGGTTTTTGGCCAAATAAATCCTGAATTTTCGGTTTTGGTGCAAGAATTTTCATTTCAGCGCACCACTAGTTTTATTCTATAATAAAAAATACCGGGGAGTGGAGCTCCATTTTAAACCCCAGTAAAATACAACAAAAAACACAAATACAACAAAAAACAAATTTTTTTTCCCCAGATGTAAGTATGCAATGTGCCACACCTGTGAGAAGCTGGAAATCAATGTAATAGGCTAAAACAGCTACTAGCGACTGCCCTACTGCTTAGGGAACACAGGAGGTTGCTCGCTCTGAACAGACGCTACTCACAGAATGAGTACCTAACACTAATAAGTGTGATATATGAAGATAGATTAATGCTGCGCTGCCAATCCTGCTCCTATTTGTGATGTCGAAACCAGCCGAGAAGTCTGTGTCAGTGTACTACAATACACCTCCCCTACTTAAAGTGATATAGGAAAGTATTGCGTGGACAATCTTGCCTCTAATTGAGATCAACTGAAATACCCAATACTGTGTATCATGTTTGGGCGCTTTAAAACCAATGTGTTCTGGAACGCCGCTGTAATAGTGCCAACTAGAGTGATTTCCAGCTTCTACAGGAACCCAACATGTATAGTTACTAACCATTCACTGATAGAATTTCAGTCAAATGCAAGCGGATTGTTTGTTATAGGTACCATCAAAAAAGGTCTGCTGGGAACAATGCTGAGCAGCTCAGCTCCAGGACATTATTCAAGAAAAGTTTTAGGCTGGCCCTCACTGACGTCTCAAGGTCTTGCCCGATTATTCTACTACGGGGGAGCAGTTGCCCCCAGCACATTAGGAAAGTGGACCTTTATTTTATTGTGGTCTCCAGAAAAGCAGGTGTTTATAATATCTGCCTAAATCTAGCTCATGAGCGGCTAAATCAATAAACTATATTAAACCATCTCCATAGAGCGTTCCAGTGGTAAAGTGGTTAATATGTAATATATATGGCATTCCAGAGTGAATCTAACTGGAAGCAGTTTCCCCTATTTTTGGAGCAAGACGTCACTGCCATGTGTGTGAGCCAGGATAGGGGAGTCAGGAGAGGCAGGGGTTCATAGGGATCTGTAAAATCCGTCTTCTGGAGTACAAGGAGTGAGTGTGTGGGAGATAACACTGTGCATTGAGGTAGCAGACAAAATAGGACTGTATCAGCAGGATATACCCCTGTGCCCCCTAATTAGTAACTTTTTAAGTCAATAAATAGGGGGGATAACTGAGGATTCTTTGTACAGACAGATTAGGGGGTAATATAAATCAACAGGAGTGGGGAATAACTGTGCCTTTTGACAATGGGAGTAATATATATCTTCCACCATGAGGACGAGGGGATAACTGTATCCTTGTAGTCCACTGCCAGAACAGTGGGGTATACAATAAATATGTCTTGCAGAGGAAGGAGAGAGGAAATGAAATTTCATCCCAAAAGCACATTGTACCCTACAACAAGGAGTGGTAATAAATGTCATCGTCATCATAAAAATGAGTCCTTCATAGTCCACAGCATTTCTCTCATCTCTCTGCACAACAATTATTACATTGAAAATGTGATCTATTTAAACAGAAGAACCACGGGCCACATTACTAGATGTGCAGTTGCAATAATAAATTATTATTCTGGCCAGTGGAATGCATTAACACTCAAACATTTGATGAACCTAAAGGCGCATGCAATACCTGGCTTTTACGGCGTTTTTAAAGCAGCTTTTCTCCTAAAAGGAATTCGGGCAATCAAAGGGGTTAAACAGATGTCCTGTGTGCATTAGGTCAAAACCATCTCTATAGTCTACACTGAAGTGTCCTTTAAGGCTCCACTCACATTTGTGCAACGATTTCCAATGCGACTTTGCATTAAGACTATACTCCCTGGCACTCGAGTTGCATCAAAGTAGAGCAGGAACCTTTTTCAAAGCTGTGACATTTTTAAGTCACAGAGATTCGAATGGGTGCCACTGAAAACAATGTATGTGTCCAAAGTCGCACAAGTGTGAACACCCAAAGCACAATGCATGCAAATACTATTTATCGTCATTGTCCTTTTCCTGGGTAGTCTTATATTCTTCTCTCTACCTATTCTGAACCCTTATTTACTTTTTTTATTACAGGTACTTATACAGTGCCGTTAATTTAGGCAGTGATTTACATATATGTTGTACATTTACATCTGTCCCTGCCCTCAAGGAGCGTACAATCTAACTCACATTTATACATACACATACTGGGGCCAATTTAGACAGAAACTAATAAACCTACCAGCATGTCTTTGGAGTGTGGTAGGAAACAGGGTAACTGGAGGAAACCCACGCAGGCACAGGGAGAACATGCAAACTCTGAAGTTAGTGCCGTGGTTGTGATTCAAATGTCTGCATTTGGTCAGGTGATCTCAGCCATGCGGGTTTTGGGGAGGAATGGCCAGTCAGGAGGTCTGTCTGAACCATGATTTTAAAACCAAGAGCCTGATTTTAACACGGGCCAAGTAGTAAAAAAGTCCAGTAACTATAATCTAAAAATCACCTTTTGGAGGATGGACCCTTTAACAAGGAAGAGATTATTGTAGAAAACGTGAGCTACAGCATCCAACGTGTATTCTTCTTTCAGAGTCTGACTTCTCTATAATGATGAATGCTTCATACCCATTGTTATTGTGTTACTTCATTTTGAACAGTGTTTACCATTTGTATCGATTCAAGTACTCTACAATATGTTCTAGCAGCTTTGCACAGACAAATGCATGGGCTTGCACTTCTGCATTTATACAAAAGGGCATCTGTGATGTGTCTATTCATTGGATTTTGTTACATGTGTGTACAAAAGAGCATATCTGAGGACCACATGAGAGGCAATGCAAAGCTTATAGAGTGAACAAAGGCATTCCAGCGGCTGCAAAAGACCTATTACAAAATATAAAGGACCTTCAGATTCTCTTAGCTTAACAATATTCATACATTTGCTTTGAAATGTGTAAGGTTTGGAGTGTGATTTCAGTGTGTTTTTATCACTTTTGTCAATTGTTTGCATTGCACCTATAGGAAATAAAACATATATGCTGCAAGCAGCCATCTGTAAACATACTGCTAGGAATTGTGCTACTGCTGTGTGAACATGTTCATAGCGGATAATGAGCATGTTCATTTATTTGCATCTTCTTTTTCATAATTAATGTATACTTTAATTATACTTAATTAATGTAGCTGTTCCTCCTCTGCAAGGGAATAGGCCATCTAAGACTTCATGCACGTGGCTCTACAACTTGCAGAGTAATCACTGTCCCAGGACCCGCAGCTGCTACATACAGCCGCCATTGAGATGAATTGGAAAATACATCTGTACATGGTATTGCACTGGGGGTTGCATAAGGCTGCACAGATGCATGATGCTCCAAATGCAGTGTGCATATATTAGTGCGTGTGCTGTACGCAACCCCTCCCCCACACAAATTCACATACAGATGCATCTTTTAATTCATCTTTTTTGGGCTGCTATGTGCAGAAGTTGCTAGTCCTAGGAGTATGATTACACAGACTGCATGCTGTACAAATGTGTGCCGGGCAGCAAATTGGCTGCAATGTAGCTCTGCCCTTTCCCAATGCCCGTGTCTTCCCAGTCAGGGCACTCATGACATTTGGAGGCCAATATGCAGGTGTAATAGGGGAAGGGTGAGACCATGCATGATTTATGCAGGCATCCACAAACGTGTTGCTGCACCTGGAGTTGTCTTCTGTCCAAGGCAGGAGTTGCTTTAACCAAATATAACCACATTACAGGTTTGTTTTAAACAGTATTTGGTTTTTCAAGTTAACTGTAACTTACAATTAAAGGATTATTGAACACTTGAAACTGTGTCCAAAAAAAGAAAAGAAGGGTGGGAAGGGGGCAATGGACTAGTCACCAGCCATGCCTGGGAACTCTCAGTAGCTGCTCTTTTCTCTATTACTGACTTACCATGCCTTATTCTGCACAGTGTCTCAACACCTCTACTATCATAATAGCGGTAGGGCTTTGCTTCCTCATATCAAAGCCTCCAGCAAAGAGAACAGAAAGCAGCACAGTGAACCAAACCTCCTGAGACTGAGAGATCAATCTGGGGCAGTAGTATCTTAGATCTCACACTGCAGATATACAGCTATGAAACTGCAGATACGGGAGGGCACACTCACATATCAGGAACAGCGCTGCTATTTTCCAGGAGGAATTCCAAACACAAGGTACATTTTTGGGACCCTGTTAAGGCACAATTAACATTTCTAGATTTTCATTATGACATAGCAACTCTTTTTTAATTTCAGATACGCTAACATAAAATGTGGCATGTACAATGGTTACCCTGTCATTTAGTACATAGTAACACCGCTCTGGCAGACATGATAGGCTCCAAATGTCATCCTCTGTTCTGTTTAATGGAATAGCAATTCACCCCCCCCCCCAAAGGGGACTTCTAATTCAAAAATACAATTGTATTTATTTATTTTTGTTAATCCAATCACCTGCTTATAGATATTCAACAACTGGTAATCAAATCTTAACTTCAGACAAATAACTGAATACATGATTGAGATACATAAATGTAAACTGTCCTATATTCCAAAGAATTTTTAATTCTGTCTGTTCGTTATCCATATGCCATTTAGTTCAGTAAAAACTGTGTATCAATACAACTGCCATTTTTGTTTTTACAAAATACTATTCACCTTTTCTTCCTGTTGTTCTTAGTGCTGCAGCATTTTGGCAGCAACTTCCTGTCTACATGCATGTGCTCCAGAAATGGTTGCATGCCATTTCTCAGGGAGGGTTTCCTGATGTGACAACAGTGGGCCATACCTGTATAATGTGCATTGAAAGTTTATAATAGATTTTAGTGACTGGGTTTACATATACGTTAAGGAATACAGTGATGTCACCCACTAATGACTGGACATAAAGAGGAGCAGCAGTGCAGAGTTATGGTGACAACCTAAATTGCAAAAGATTAATCAATTATAGTAGTGATCAATCACTACATATTTGGAACAGATATCTCCCTATGGAGTAAAGCACAAAATTAGAATGTATGTAGCAAATAGCAAAAAATTTGGAGAATTTACCAGTCATTAGAAATAAATTGCTACTACATGCTACTTATGTGTTTCACTCCATAGGAAGCCCTGTTTCCAATGTGTAGCAATTCATTGCTACTACTAGCAATTAATTGCTAGCGATTTTAATAGTGCGATTACATTACTTCAAATATCAAAAAAGATTAAAGTACAACTGCTATGTGCACATAAAAATATATTTCAATATTTACAGAGGAATACAAAACTGCATCGTTTTTTATAATTTCTGTAAGTTCAACAGATAATTATTAAATATTTTTTAAACACTGCATATACATATCATATTCTGTCTGTTTCCATTTTACTTAGAAAATCAAGAGAAACTGTCAATTACTGTGCCTCACATCAAGGGCTGGGTTACCAAAATGAGCCATCTGATGAGGATGGAAATACCAACATCCTATCTCCATAATATCGAGAACCCATACAATGCTCTATGGATCCCCTGGGTTCTCTTTATGGACACATAGGCATTTAAAACACTCAGTAACGGAAGGCCACATACCTCTCTGCCTGACCCTATAATGCAGTTTACTTGCTCTACTGATATCTTGGTCAAAGTGGCAGTGAGGACTATGATGCAGATTGTGGCCTACTGCACCATGCACATTTCCTCCCCCACACTGCCCTCTTACCTCTTCCCCAGTCTGTCTTCATTACTGCTTGGGTTCCCTTGCAACTCCACAGTTTCCAGCAGTATGGGGTTGGTGGATAACACTCTTATTGTGTTTTTGTAAATTGAGACTGCCTTCTTTAATGTCACTGTTTTCTGCTTAAGAAAAAAAAAAAAAAAAAAAAAAACTCCTATTCTTTGGAAAAAAAAAAGTATACAACCAGGGGTGCCCAAATGTTTGTACAGAACTGTAAAGGAACGCATGTGACTGACAAGGCAGAGATAAAAGTTATGTACTAAAGGGCAGTGTCCCCATTCTCTCCTCAACACCTCTGACTCACCAGCTATAAAAAAAACTATTCAACTGAAAATATGACTTTAAGGAGAGAAAAGGTGTCGTGTACAGTATCTAGTTTCACTCCTTTATGCTGCTGCTATTATGTTCTAAAAGGGTGCACGTTTGTTTGCTTGTGATAAGCACAATATGGCAGGTCACATCAGGGCAAGTCTTTATTTTTTACATGCAAAAATGTTGTGAAGCCATGCCGAGCACACATTATAGGCAGTGACCTCACGTACAATTCTAGAAAAACAACTTTTCACATTTGTGGCTGATCAAGGACTAAAGCTGTTCTGTTAGTAGGAGTTAAACGTCAACTCAAGTCACATTTTTTTTTTCTTTAGTTTTACAGAGAGTGGGGACCATTGGACCCTTAGGTCAGGCTCCTACTGCTGTCTGTAGTTCTACTTACCCTCACTTTAAATGTGACACAGACAGCGATAAGAAACTGTTGTAACATTTGCCCACTCTAAAAACCAATGTTTGATGGGCCATTCTGCCCTTAGGGACAAATCACTAGTGGCAGGATCACTAAAGAAGCCTCCAGTCTGTCCTAATGAAATCTGCCCCCATTGCAGACAGATATAGCGAGATGCTGATTTCCCTCTGTTGTTGCCTGAATGCTGCAGAATCTCAGTTGTTAGTTATGGGGGGTTAGCACTGCCTCAGCTATATAAGAATTAAAACAATAGGGACAAGCGGCAATTCTGCTGGCTGTCGGCAGGACCACTGTTGGCAGGGTTGTCAATCTGTCATCAGCCTAAAAAAAAAGGTGGTTTTATTGCCTGCATGATCTTCTCTAAAGGCTAGGTACACATATGTGCGGGTGGTGCTGCTGTGGATCCGCACAAAAATCCGTGCAGCCACACCACCCACACAGAAGAATGCGGACCCGCGGGCAGGTGCCATTAATTCGAATTGCACGCCACCTGCACTGGAAATCGCAACCGTACTGGGAACCGAGGTACCCGTGCGGGCTGCGTTTTCAAAAGAAGTGCAGGGAATTCTTCCCTGCGTGTCCCAGGCCAGGAGTCCATTCAAATGAATGGGCTCTCATGCCCACACAAAACGTGGCCCACAGGAATGCGGATATGTGAACCGGGGGTAACACACATTTCTCATGACTATCAATATTCTCTTCCCCATGGGCATTCCTCAAGAATCTTTAGAGTCCCATAGGAAGTATTGCCATTTAAGCCATGATGAAGTAGAACTTTTTTATTCCTATGGTCGTACTATCATCTGGAATAAAGGACTATGGACCATCTGATGCTCCTTTATGTTAATCGCATTATTGCTGTTTGTATCTCTGTAGTAAAGATTGCGGGATATGACTAAACAAGCTGGTTTAAAGCAGATTTTACACTTTTGAATTCAAAGGTGAGAAAACCTCAGTATGTTTATGTATTCCTATGCAGACAGCATACCTACGTTAAAAAATATTCCTTACCTTTGAGATGTTTCTAATGAGAAGGTGTCATGGCTAAATCTAAGACTTTCTGGAGTGTCTTACAGTGTCTTTGCCCCCACAGTATCCCTCATTAACATAAAATGCAGGAAAGCAGTTTCTAAACTTTTAACCCTTTGTTAGGACAGACAGTGTTCAAATCTAGTTTGCAGCTGACAATACAGAAATGCGAACACAGTACAGACAGGGTTATTAAGGTAAACATTGCTCCACAGCCATTTCCTATACATTACAAAGCGGGGGGAACATGTAAGGGGTTTTTCAAACAGGTAAAAAAGCACTTAAAAAGGTAACCAACAATTTCAAAATAATAGTTACGCTATAGTAATGGGAACTTGTGACAAAAATAAAGTAGGTGTTCTCCCAATGTGGCTGCAAAAGTGGAAAAACACTTTAAGGCAGCATTTGTCACTGCTGATTATGTAAAGTTTTGAGAGCTCATCATAACCAGGGGCGGACTGACAACTCATGTGGCCCCCGGGCAATAGGGGATCATGGGGCCGGTGTCCTTGCCCAAACTCAAAAAAGCCTATGAAAAAGGTACCATGGGCATGTCGTGGGGCCCCCTACTGACCCCGGGCCCTCAGGCAGTGCCCAAGTTTCCAAATGGTCAGTCCGCCCCTGACCATAAATTTAGATATTGAAAATTAAACTGATATAGGAAGGAAATGCTGACTTCTACAGTACTCCCAGAGAAGGATGCTTCTAGGCATTTAAGCGCAATCAGCAAAGTTGAAGTGAACCAGTCTATCTAAAATATTTACTAAATACGTATTATTTTAGAATAAAGGTACAAGAAAGTGGTTATGCATGAGCATATGGTATGAAAACAGCATTTTCAAAGTTGCTCCCCCCCCCCCCATCATTCTAAAATGATTGTGGATACCTCCAACGGTGTCAGATTAATCCACTCACTTTCTCAGAACTGAATGCTGCTGTTTTCCTTTTATTATGTTATTATTTTGAATCACTCCCTGATTAAATGACAGGTGTAAACAAATAAATGGGTTAGTAGGCTTCCTGCACAGCAGGGAATTCTAGGACAGGCTGTTTGATGAGTAAGTATAGTTCACACACATAGGTGGCAGCTGAGGGAAATAGAGCCTGTCCCTTAAATGGCAGAGTGACACAGACCGAGAAACTATGACTGCTTTCATTTGTCTGGCACAATCCCACAAGTTACATAACTGTGTCTGTGGTGATGACACAACAGAAGTATGCATTTCAGGCTCCTCAAAGCCAGTTTAAAAAAAGACTGCAGGCTTTATTTAATCCTGTGCTGCAAAAACTATGGTAGGTAGTAACTCACAGCAACCTGATGTGCATCCCGTTCTAACGAACGGGAATTGGTGTTCAACAAGAGTATCCCAGCACAAAAAAGGGGTTAAAGCCCAAATCTACCTGAAAGCTAAAAAGCCCCCTTGGGGGGGGCTTCATCATGTTGCTCAACCCTCACAGTACAATGCGGCAGAGAATGGCACAGATGTCTGCATCTTTGAGGACTACCCATTGTTGGAGAAGGTGAAGAAGAAATACGGAGTCATGTGCCCAGTCTGAAATAAAACTTACCTTGTCCCTACTCAGTCGAAAGCCAAAAAAAATGTTTTGACATTAAGTTAACATTAGTTTAGGATAAAGGCCAGTTCACACTACATGCAATTCAGTGGCTTTTTTTTCTGCATCCAAAACGCACAAAAAGTAGGTTATATGGTTGTCAATGTCATAGTTCACAGTGCTTGCAGTTCCCATGCATTCCAGTTGCAGAAAAAAAGAACAGGCTGCATTTTTCATGCACAGAACTGTACTGGGACATGCTAAAATGCATCAAATGCACCAGAACGCACCAAAAATGCACTGGAACGCACATGTCCCTATTTAAATTGAAGAAAAAGAGAGGGGAAAAAATTAACCTGAAAGCATCGAAAATGCACCGGAATGCAAAAAAATGCATATAAAACCCACTGTAAAGCATAAAAAAAGCATTCGGAATGCATATGGACTGCATTTCTATAGTGTGAACCAACCCTTAGTGTAAGAAAGCCTAATGCTGGCCATACATGGTCCAAATATCATCTGCACATGTGCCAGACTATCAAAAATGGCAGTACCAATGGAGGAGGGTAGAGTCACAATCAAGGGGACTGAGGTTTCACTTTAAGGTGCACATGCATCCATATTAAAGTGGACGTTGTTTCAGGAAATGTGTTGGATGGATAATTATATGTGCACAACCTGAACATGTGTTCTGGATGGACAACTATATGAGCACATTCTAACTATGTGGTTTGAAAGAAAGTATTTGGACACATGTCCCTTACTGTCAGAATGTGCATTAATGTGTGCATAATTAGCATTCCTCTGTGCAAGATGATGTGATATACTGGCTATAGATGGATCGAAATTCAGCTGATTCAGCAGGGACTGGCCGAATTGCGATCCATGAGTGGCCACTGCAGTTGAACAGAAATCAATCTACCAATCAACTTCTGTTCAGCTGAACTGTTGGATAACAGCTGCCCAACCAGCAGCTAAGGCTAATGCTTACAGTGCTGAGTATTCTGACCTGGGGGGGGGGGGGGGGGGCGTCTCCCAGCTGTCAAAATAAAATAGTGCAGTGAGGAGGATTCCCCATTCACTGTGAATGTACGGAGGGGGGAATTGATTTGGCTTTTTTTTTCAGCCTGCGGGCTGAAGGATAAAAACGGAACCATTTATGGTCAGCTTTTCACTTGCATTATGGTTTAGCCCTTTTTCTATTTTATGATAATACTGGTGTAATTATATATATATTTATGTATACACACACACATTTTTGAACATTGTTGTGAGTTAGTCACCAAACCTAAATATTCCTGTTGCTTGCATGATACCCTCAAAATGGTAATTCCGGATATAGTGTGACCTTGGTATATTCTCCTATTATTATTATTATACTATATATTTTTATTGTCTGGTATACTAACCTTTTTTATATGCAAAAAACAAAAAAACAAACAAACCGCATGCCAGGTCCACTTTTAGGTCTCATTCACACCATGGTGCAGAGATGTGAGTTTTTCTGCATGCATTCTGCAAGGGCACAAAGAAATCAATTGTTCTCTTTGTTCCCTGTTCATGCCACAACACTAATATCACGTGCAGATTTTGTTGTGCAGGAATCTGCAATGTGTATAAAACTCACTGAAACGCGCATGAAAACTGATGTAAACTCGTATCTCTGCAAATAAAATCTGCACGGTTTTCCCATCAGTTTTTGTGCATACGCAGTGTGAACGAGGCCTGAGGCTGAAAAACACAGCTCTCTGCAAGGAAACACAGAAAAGAATGGTTTTCTATGTGCCCCGTTCACCCTTCCCTGCAGCTGTCACTTATGGGGCAGAGCAGTGCGGAAATCTGCGATATTGCTCCTCAGGTCTCTGTGTGACCCTACGACTTTTGTGTGTTTGCTCAGCTTAGCGGGCATATAAATGAATAGAATGTCACTTTGTGGCGTTCCACTAAAGGTTCGAGAAAAAAAGAAAAGGGGGAAACTGCGCCTTGCGATGCCCTCTGCAGACACCTGCGATCACTACACGCAGAGAAAAATGCAATTTTTGTCTCTGCAGGTAGTGTGCACCTAAATTAAATCCTTTTTTTCAACACCAGGCTGTCATTTATGTTTACTGGCAATGTGATAACATTGGAGCAGGATGGCAGCAGTGTCCACACTCCTGAGCCTCCTCTTGTTCACCTGCATTTGAACGGTTAAAGTTCACTTTCGGGTGTACTGGTCCTGTGCAGAGTCCAAAGAGAAATGAACTTTCCTGACATCTCTGTTCCGTTTGATCAGCCTCTGCACACTACAGAGCCTCGACCCAGGAGAGCCTGAGCTTTATATTCTTTACCATTTATCTGCCATTTTTCAGAGGATGCCTATATAAAACATATCATGTTCCCCATATAATATACAGAGCAGCACCACATTCATGCCACTTGCATGCTTTATAAGGCATAAAACAAGGCAAATCAAATACCTTCCTAACTCAATGACCATGTATCTACAGCACGTGTAGGAAATGTTTATGGCAATATAATCATGGCTAATGATCCCATACACAGGCATCAGCAATTGTTCTATATGTGGTTTCCAGTTTGATGGTTTCCAGTAACAGTTTCTGATTGTTTTTGCAAAGATTTTCATGGCACCATAAGTAGATAAACAGTTGATTGGGTTGGTTGGAAATCCTTGCTCATTTGCTGATCACATGCACAGTGAGATGGAGGGAGTGACTACTAACATTGAATTTAAGGCAGATATAATATACTAGTTATCTATTTTCCACAAAAAATGACAGCCTGGGTTCACACTGATGCGGTGTGGAATTCATAGCTGTTTCTGTGCAAATTCTGCACCACATCACAATTGCACCCCATTCATATGAACCGCTGCGGGTGTGTATGTTAAGTTAACAACACCCTGAAATCGGTCTGCAAAACGCGGTGCGATGTGCAGAATTGGATCACATACGATCTGATTCTAGTGCGGATCAAAAATAGTGTCCTTCACCTTTCTTGTGTGAATGCTGTGCGAAAATGTATGGCTCAAATCACACGGTACAGAATTCGCATGTGATTTACACAGGAATGTGGTGCGTTTCTTGTGTGAATCACATTCGGTACACCGCACCGCACAAGTATGAACCTAGGCTCATAGATGCAACATTCATAATTACCTGAATGTGTCTCAATATCAGCCTTTGCCATTCCTTGCACAGACGCACTTAGGATGGAGGAGGAGGGCCAGAGCTCTGAACCAATCAAGTCTGTTGAATGCACATGTAAGGACAAGGAAGATGCTGACAGGAGGAAGATCAGCTCCTTAACTGTCCAATCACAGGCTGGGGAACAGGGAGGTGACTTAGGTGCATTAACTGCAGCAGAGAAACTGACATGTCACCAAGCTAGCTCTCCAGCAGAGCTGTGTACATTTTGGGAATGTAATGTCAGAAATACAAACTATTTGGCAGGAAAAATAGCTGTATATGTATTTCCATGGTCATCTGTTTGCCTGAAGATCATTTTTACCATTTTGTTGTTAGTGCATACCTTTGACAAGAAACAAAAGTGCAACGGTTGATCTTCAGTGGGTGGCTACTTTGCCAAGAAGATGTACCTGTAGATCAGTATAATTACCAGGTTTTACCTGTATAAGGATTCTGGAAAGTAAATGTCTCAGAGACACTGACAATAAAAATGCTGTCGTTTTCTATGCTACCCATGTCCATGCTCTGTGTATTCAATACCTGGTTCATGTATTTACAGAGAAAGACACAGAAAGTTGATGTTTGGGCCATACAGTAGGAAAAATAATTATTTGATCCCCTGCAGATTTTCCAAGTTTGCCCACTTAAAAAGAAATGAAGGGTTTATATTTTTTATCATAAGTGTATTTTAAATGCTAGAGACAGAATATCAACCAAAAAAACACATGATACAAATGTTATAAATTGAGTTGCTGGTCAGTGAGTAAAATAAGTATTTGATCCCCAAGCAAAACATGACTTAGTACTTGGTGGAGAAACCCTTGTTGGCAAGCACAGAGGTAAGACATTTCTTATAGTTGGTTACCAGGTTTGCACATCTCAGGAGGAATTTTGGTCCACTCTTCTTTACAGAACTTCTCTAAATCCTTAAGGTTTCTTGGCTATCGCTTGGCAACTCAAAGTTTCAGCTCCCTCCATCAATTTTATATAGGAGTAAGGGCTGGAGACTGGGCTAGGCCACTCCATGACCTTAATGTATTTCTTCTTGAGCCACTCCTTTGTTGCCTTGGCGGTATGTTTTGGGTCATTGTCATGCTGGAAGACCATCCACAACCCATCTTCAGTGTGCTGGCTGAGGGAAGAAGGTTCTTATCCAATATTTTACGATAAATGGCCTTCTCCATTAGCCCCTCAATGCAGCAAAGTCAGTCTGTATCTTTAGCAGAGACACAGACCCAAAGCATTATGTTTCCACCTCCGTGCTTAACTGTAGGGATGGTGTTCTTAGGGTCATAGTCAGCATTTTTCTTCCTCCAAACACGATGAGTCAAGTTAATGACAAAGAGCTCAATTTTGGTCTCATCTGACCACAGCACTTTCTCCTAATCCTTACCTGAATCATTTAGATGTTCATTGGCAAACTCTAGACAGGCTTGTACATGTGCCTTCTTGAGGAGGGGGACCTTGTGGGTGCTGCAGGATTTCAATCTATGGTGGCGTATTGTGGTACCAATGATTTGTTAGGCGACTGTGGTCCCAACTGCCTTGAGATCCTTCACAAGTTCCTCCCATGTAGTTCTGGGCTGATCCCTCACTTTTCTCATGATCATCCTTACCCCATGAGGTGAAATTTTGCATGGAGTTCAGACCGAGGGCAACTGTTATTTTGGATTTTGTTCCATTTTGCGAATAATCGCTACAACAAGGTGTCTTCTTCTCACCAAGCTTCTTGCTGATGGTCTTGTAGGCCAGTCCAGCCTTGTGCAGGTCTATACTCGTGTCCATGATGTCCTTTGACAGCTCCTTGATCTTTGACCCATGGTGGTGATGTATGAATGGAAGAAAGCTATGGACAGGTGTCTTTTATACACATAACGAGTTGCTGTTAGGAGCACCTTCTTAAATTGACAGGACTAATCTCTGTACCACATGAGCACATAGCCAGTCTGTGGGAGCCGGAACTATTGTGGGTTGGTAGGGGATCAAATATTTATTTTACCCACTGAACTGCAACTCAATTTATAACATTTATATCATGTTTCTTCTGGATGTTTGGTTGATATTCTATCATCTAAAATACACCTATGATAAAAATTATAGACCCTTCATTTCTTTGTTGGTGGGCAAACTTACAAAATCTGCAGGGGATCAAATAATTATCTTCCCCACTGTTGCTGCCATAGTCTTTCATTTTTCTGTAGTAAGAAAAAAAAAAAAAAAAAAAAAATATATATATATATATATATATATATATATATATATATTCTTGAATGATTGCTATAGGCACTCACTTTATTCTTTCACTAAAGAAAAAACAGCACAACCCTTCAAAATGGGACACAATAAACCTACAGTATACCTGGACTGGCCACACTTCACCTCTGTCTGGTCACATTTGCACACATCAAGCTTCTCTTTACTATGACCCAATTCTGGCAGAATTCAAATTGTAAGGCCTCTGAGCACTCTACCATACTGTGGTAACTACTTAAATCTTTCAGTATCTTTACAAGTCTGAGCAAATACATTCCTGATATGTCACAGAAGACAGAAATGATATATAATTTTTTTTTCTACAAACTCTACCTTTTATCATTAAAAAGCCGCCTTTGAACTTCAGTCAAGGGACTTTGCCTAGGCTGAAATGATGTCATCAGTCTGCTGCAGGCAGGTGGAAACTTGTTCTCTGTATTATCTCTCCAGTGATCAGACTGTAACATTGTTAAAAGGAAAAGTACTCACCTCCATGCTGCTGCAACATCAGTGTAACACTGCAGCTGTCCCACATGGGTTCCAAGAACTGAGCGATCAATTAACAGCTGAGTAATCAGTTCTTGGTCTGTTTGCAACTGAGAACAGCAACTATCAGCCACTGCTGTCCATTCTGCTCCTCTAGCATCCAGGCTGGTGAGGGGACAGGTGCAGCTGGCTCCAGCTCTCAGCTGTGCCCCAAAAGGCAGAGCCAGCTGACAATAAGGCAGATGAGTGGATCCCGACAATATTATCAGGATCCTTACTGTATTTGGCACAACTCTGGGTCACTAGAGAACAAAAGGAAATGTACTCCTGTGACCCAAAGTAGAAGTATGAAAAAATTAGCAATACTTCTCTTAATCTGAAGAAGAGAGGCTGCAGCAGGGGTTGCTCTGTGTCAGATATTTGAGAACACAGTCAAGAACTGCACAGACAAGGATTTATATGAGCCAGCATCTTAGTCCAGCATGTAGATGCCAATTGTGGATAGTGACTAAACAAAGATGGGGCTATACTTCTGGAGAGAAAAGCACCTAAAAGCATTATGAGAGGTATCACTGCAATCTCTGTGAGAGGTAATACCTGTAAGTGTTACACTTACATGTTACTAAACATGTACTGAAAGCTGAAAGAGGAGCTCCAGTCGTTTCTGTAAAAATGAAAAGTCAGCAGCTACAAAAACTTTAGCTGTTGACTTTTAATAAACAGACACTTACCTGTCTCCGGATCCAGCGTTGCGCTCACCTCATGGGGGCATCTTAACTGCTTGCGGCTTCACAGCTGGTTGCCCATTGCGCATGCGTGAGCTGCACTAAGCACTGTGATTGCTCCCGCAGTGTTTACTGAAAGTCCATTCTGGGCAGCCTATCATTGCACAGTGAAAGAACAGCAACCATCTCAGGACTTTGAAATGTTGTGCCAGACCGGGCTTTCGTTAAAAACATCCACAAGGTCAAGCAAAAATACTGGACTACCGAAAAAGGGGAGAAACAGCATACAAAGAGTGATCTAGTCATGCAGTTAAGTATAGTGAAGCATATGTATTGGAGAGTCAAAGCATCCTCTCAACAAAGAATGGCCCAATATAGAATGTTAAATTTTACAGGCCAGAATTTAACAGTCTTCCTAAACTTCAAGGAAAAGGGACATTCTTTCAAGGAAGAGAGGTGCACATTTTGGATAGAGAGGACAACTAGTTTGCAAGAGACTATATACATCAAACAACCATGCCTGAACACGTGTGGCCTAGAGACGCTATGATACATTACAAAACAAGTCTAGTTGAATGAGACCAACTACTACTAGCTACACCATGACCTGGATAAAGAGGTCTTCAGAGACAGAGCAGTAGCATACAGATGAATCATCCCTTTGCATTCCTCCTGTCAGCATGGTCACTGTCAGTCCACATGCACTGCAACACACTTTGCTGGCTCTTAATGCAGACCCTCCCATGTCTATAGTTTTACTTCTACTGTGTAGGGAGTTACAACAGATTGAAACTAAGTCAGCTTCAGGTACTTTTAAGAAACAGCATTAACAAAAAATAGATGCTTGGTCCACTTTAAAATTAGTTTTGAACCATGTTTAATAGATGAGGGAGGGCAATTCTCTAGATTACCAACAGTCCTAAAGTGCAAGATGCCAAATTTGGAGATTTATCTTTAGATTTTAGGTTTAGTTAGTGATACTCTACGGCATGAATAAGTGACTTTGGGTTTCTCTGTAAAGCACTGTGTAATATGTTAGCCCCACATAAATAAGAATTATAAATTGCCTGGTGACAATTCATTCCATGCTTCTAGCCTGTTGGACTTCAGAGCATGCTGAGATGCGAACATGACGCCGTGCACTGGCATGAAATTAATGATTCTCAAGCCACCTACATTTTCAAAGCTTGTATTGAACTGTCGTACAGCAAGCGGCAGGTTGCCTTAGGGGCCTAAAGTGAAGATAAGCACACTACAATAACACAAGAAGGGTTGCAATGTGATTCGACCTTTGTTTTCAGCAGCAGAGGGTTTTACTGGCAAGTATATAAAGCCATGATACTGTAAAGGAATACTACTGTATATCCGTATATAAAGCCTATAAACCTGCAAGTGTTAGCTGTTGCTACGCATGCAGTAATCTTGCACTGGCAAAATAGAAATAGAGTGCCTTCAAGCCGTCTGACAGCTCAGAACGATGCCTCCTGTCACTGTGATTTGCAGAAATAAGCCAACATGTAATTACAACAGTTCCTTCCTCTTAGTAAAAGACAGTCATTCAGACAATCCATATGTTGCCTAACCCTAGTTCAGTTTTCAGAAGCTGAAGTGGCTGGTATACTTTAACCTCCACATACAAAACTTATTCTAGTAAGGTAAATGTTTTTATAGAGGCACATCCAGACCGCCAAACATTTATATAGCTCCAGCGTCCCAAGTTCTTTTTGTATCTAAACCAACCCTATATTGTACCTCTAGCCCAAGAAGAAAATAAATCTTTCAGCAAAAAAAAAAAACATATTTATAGGGCCCTCCACCTATTACTCCACCATGTAACAATTACATATACACATTTGGGAGAATGTTAAAAAAGTTCAAACCTTTGCCTGCAGATTCTACATATGATATAGAAGCAGATCCCAACCAAAAACTAAACAGCTCTGCTCCTATGATCCAAAAGTAGCTTACATTACTACACGTATGTCATAATGATGGAATGGTGGGAATTGGCACAAGCACAGTATGACTTCAGTCATTTTCAAGCAGACAAAAACTTACTGAATGCTTTCTTTAAAAAGCTTCAACGTAAATAAGTATATTTTTTTCAGGTTACTACTGTGGTAGCCACCTATAGTAAGCACAGCAACCCACAGCAGCCAATTGGCAATTATTTTCATTGACCTAATTAGTCTAATCTGAAAGGTGACATGACAGATGAAAACTGTATTGGCTACTATAGGTAACTTACACCATTGTTGCTTTTAATTCTATCTTATAAAATAGTGGCATACTGTACATTAAAAAAGTTACTTTAAAATATTAACAATCACAGGTACCTATTTCTACATCTCTAAACCTGGATGAGGAAAGTATATTTCCCAGCACAAACATGACAGCACACTCTTGGGTAAGCTCTGCCTCCTCTTACCCCACAGTTCTCTGGACATTCAGCAAGAATAAATAATGATAGGGCCCCCACTTCCATTCATACTGGATATACGGCTCATTTCGCATTACTTACCTTATGCAATGGCCCCACAGGTTTCCTCTCTGCTGGATGACCAGTTCCCCAAAGTCACTTTGCCTAACTAGTCGTTTGATTTCCCTCTCATTGCCGTTATTGCATACAATGTAGGACCAGGGGTCCTGTACTGTAAATGATGACACTGAAAGTCAAACCACATTCTGAGCCAGGAGACGAAAAGACCGATGAGTCAGCTGCCACAGAATGAGGTGTAAGGTATTTATCTTACTTACAATCCCTAACGCTAAAGGTGCATCACACAATGTGTCTTTCGGGGAGGATGCATCATTTACTTTTTGAACATGAAGTATGATCGGCTGACCTGCCTAAAAAAATGCTAGCTGCCTGGCTGTCACATTGACTCTGAGTTACTACACCAGAGCAAGTATTCCACATAGGACTTTCCTAATCTAAATACTAGTTCTGAGTCAGAGACACAAAAAGTACTGCAGCCAAAGAGTCAGCAGGACAGCCAGGCAGATAGCATATTTATAAGGAGATCAATAATTGTAGCCTCCATGTTCTTCTCTGGAACTGAATACTATAAGGAACAGCAGGAATTGTCAGCAGAATTCCTTGCTCTGATTACTGCATGCACAATGAGCTGTGTGCTGAAGAGTATTGCTCACTAGTGTTCCACTTTTAAAACATTCTGGTAAGATCCTGAAATGTTTGCAGTCACCCATGTTCTTACAATCTTTTATGCTGCCTTGATGCCATTTATGCCCCTTACAAAAACCTCTACTGACGGAAATATGGAGACTGCCATTACTGACCTTTTTCTGAAAATGCAAACTGCCTGGCTGCCCCTGTATTTAATAGTTTATGACATAGTGAATTGTAATAAGCAAAGAGTCTGTAAAGTCAAGGAGCCGTCAGAAATCCTGACCTGCATACTTGTCAGTGAATCAGAAGTATTGGTTTAGCACAATGGCCATACAACTAGTCTTTTCAGAAGGAGAGGTAAACACTTTTTGTACAATTTTCTTAATGTTAACCCAACGTGAAAAAAATATTAACGATTTCCATTGCTAGTCTTCTTGTGAAAATACTAGATGCCTGGCTATTATGCTACACACTACCCATGAGTATTGACCTCTAAGGTCCCCCACAGCTCTCAGTGGTTTCTCCTGATGACCTCCATGTCACTGCTGTCTCCAGTATTGATGTAAAGGTCAGTGTAAAGAAACAGCGAGAACTGCAGGAGACCCAGGATATTAACACTTCTAAAGCTGTTGGTTTGCCAGTAGACTTTGGGAGACCGTATCTCCCAATCGGAACAGAGCTTAGTGGTGCAGGCAACAGGAAAATAAAGTATTCTTTCTTTTCTTTACAGGTACATGCTTGCCTGATACAGAGTTGCTGTAAATAAGGGTCTGCTTCAGATATCCACTAGGTGGCGTGTTTTGTATTTAATCTTTGCCTTTGGCTATTGAGTTTTACAGCACAGCAAGCCAGCTTCTCAAATGTACATTTATAAATGCAGATGAAATGTCTGTAGGGCTCGGAACAGTTCTTGATGATGGGAAATTGTCTTGGGTGTACAGACACTCCAGAAACTCCAGCTCACATATAAAAATCATGAAGTAACTGATCTAGTGTGAAAATAACCTGCATTCCAGATCTGACACATGCATTCCATTCACAGCCCTGGAGAAGCAAACTCAAGTGACTAACAAAGTATGGAGCATTTTACCTTTTTTCATCTGGCTCTGACAAGCAGTCCAGCCCGCTAAGATTCTGGTCCATTCAACGTAATTCCATCCAGAACCAATCAGAAGAGACCAAGGCGGGCTCCGCCCCCAGCTGCCCGATGTTCATGGGACACCGCCGTGTTCACATGGAGGCAGGTTCTACGCCTTCCCTGGACAGACCATCCCCTCCTCACTCAGAGGGGGACATAGAGATAGGGCCTCGTTTCCTAAGGGGCCCCCTGAAAGACAAAAGCAGAAAAAAAATGATGATTTCCATGCATCAATCTGCAGTTATGAACTATAACTATAAATATATACAGAACAAAGCGGATTATAATGTATAGTTTATGCTTATTATCACTTAATTTTCCATGCTGTGATCAGGCTTAGCGGAAGGCTCAGCAAATTTGGGTGCTGGGCCTTATTAAATCAATCATATCACGAAAGTACTTTTTTTTTTTCTTCAACTTTCTCCAGCTGACCCCAATGAAAGTCTCATATCAGAGGTCTATGAAAGTCAGAAAGTAAGTCTTATGTTTCTGACCTTAAGGTGCCTGAGCTGATCATGATGCAGATGTGATATAAAAAGAAGCTCTAAAATCAATTTCAAAGTAACACAATGACTTATAGAGGAACAGCTCTGCCGTCAGTCACTGATGATCCCGATTACAGGTAAGGAGATTTCAGGGAATGCTTCTTGAATACAAATTACCCTCTACAAAAGGATATTGGGTACTGCTGTTATTACATGTCAGACTTGTAAAATGTAGGAGGCTTGACTAAATTCTTCCTACCTGTACTTAATACTCAGCTCAAGTCATTCCTATGAGCTTAACATATTAACCAGACAACCAGCCCTGCACTGGTAAGGGGAAGGAGAATTCACTGGTGGGTGTTCTGGTGCAGCAAAAGGTTGGGTTTTTGCTTTGAACGTGCAGGGATGGGAATTCACTTTCAGGCCTGTCATGTAAAAATGACATTACTTCATAAGTCCCTTCTACTTTAATCTTCCCTGAGAAAAAGCGATTAGGGGGAAATATGATAACCTTTTAAAAATACATAAATGGTCCAAAGTAAACTTGGTTTACTTAAAAGTTTAACTAAAGGTAAAACTTTTTTCTTTCGTTTTGGATAGATTAGAGAGGGATTAGGACACCTGTCAGCTTTTATTGTTGTATGTAACCCACATTTATCCCTTCTATTTGTCCTGTTTACCATGATTACCAAGAGTGAAAGAAAATACTGAATTTTGGGCTGCCACCAGAACAGGAACAGAAAGGATATCTTCTAATGGGACGTTAGTTCTGGTGACCCAGGTGACAACCAAGGATTCCCTCACTTCTTTGGAGGCATTTCCTCCTATTCTCATTTTGGCTGTGGGCTAGAAAGTGAAGGGAAATCTCTGCAATTGGCCACAGATGGTTAAAAAAACAAAATGACAGGGGTTAAAATCCCTCCCTTACTCTATAAAAGAAAAAAAAAAAAAAAGCTATGAAAATGTGGTCTTCTGCAGGAACTAGCTGTAGCCAACACAGTAGTTTGCACAAATAGAGCTGGATGTGTTTCTAAATACACATAACTGGCTATTAATCCTAAACTATCTCATCTAATAAAAGTTGTGCACTCCAATTTTTTACGGTTACTGGGGGATTCTGCCTCCAGGCTTGACTTTAGGATCCCACCTCCAGCACACAGAAAGGCCTTTCCCTAGAGAGATCCCATCTCTAGCACGCAGACAGACCTTTCCCCGCTAACAGTCAACCTCCAGCACACAAAGTTCTTTCTCCAGTGAGATCCAACCTCCAGCACACAGATAGGCCTTTCCCCAGTGAGATCCCACCTCAAGCAAGCAGACAGGCCTTTCCCCGGTGACAGCCAACTTCCAGCACAGAGATAGGCCTTTTCCCAGTGAGATCCAACCTCCAGCACAGAGATAGGCCTTTCCCCAGTGAGATCCCACCTGCGGCACACAGACAGGACTTTCCCCTTGTATATGCTCTGTGCAATAGTTTTGCACAGAGCAACTCTGATTATCTTCTTTTAGGGTCCCCTGCTGGTGGTCCTGGCTCCTCCCCCCTGCTGAGCGCCCCCAATAGCAAGCTGCCTGCTATGGTGGCACTCAAGCAGACTTGCTCCCAAGCCATGCTCTGTGGGTCCATTTACACATGGAGTGTGCCCCCCCTGCTCTCTCCTCATTGGCTCACTGGCTTGGACTGACAGCAGTGGGAGCCAATGAGGAGAGGGAAACTCGAGAGAGCTGCCACTTTTATGCAAATCGCTGGATCGAGATGGGGCTCGGGTAAGTATAAGGGGGGAGCTGCACCTAGAAGTTTTTTTATCTTCATGCATAGAATGCATGAAGGTAAAAAACCTTAAGCCTTTAGAACCACATACGATGTTTCACTTTGCAAAGGAAATTGCAGTGTGCACACACGCTGATCTTTTCCCTGTATCCAGCACACACTTCCTGTACTGCTATTCATGCCAGAATTTAGATGGCCCCTACAGTACACAGGGCTCTTCAGACAGTTTAAACACCAATAGAGCATGCACATAATCTAGGTTGCAACTTGGCCAGTATTTTACAGTCCAAGCCATTAAAATGGGGCTTGTTACCAAAATAGAAAAGAGCTCATAAGGTTGATATTTTTTCCCAAAAAAAGTGGCAATCTAAACTTTAAACCTTCAGTGACCTGCCTGCAGTCTATGTACAATCACTCTTCAGTAATCATCCCTCCACAGAATAAGCATTAACCTCTCAGGGTGACTTTGCCTTCCTCCAGATCAGTTGTAGGTTTAGGGTTCTGAGGATGCAATGTTTTTAAGTTATTTAGTTGAGCCTTTTAGTTGAACTCAGTGGACATTTTCTTTCAGTTTAACTAGGTAACTTCTGGCATTACTTGCACACACTCGCAAGAACAGCTCTGAGTGACAAGAACCCGCCAGTCATTGCTAGATGTCATATCAGGTGGTTTTCATTCCGGTTTAGATTTGGTTGAACTGGATGACTTATATATTTTTCTATTTCGATGGTTTTTATTAAATTTTTTAAACAGTATAAACAGAGGCAATAAAACACGCCCACGTAGGGGCTATCAATTGCACAGATAAACAAAATGTAAAATAAAAAAAAAAGGGAAAAACAATGCTCTAATGCCAACAGGGCAAAAGGTACGCCCACGCAGGGGCTATCAATGGCACATAAGTTACAAAACATTAATGTAACTGATTATAACAACTAAATGCAGCTGTCCAGTCACACCAAAAACAGAGAGAGAGAGAAAAAAGAAAATAGAAAAGAAAAAAAAAAGGGGGGGGGGCAAAGAGCAGGGATTCAAGAGCGCCAATACCGAACGCCATTGCATCCCCAGACTAGCCGGGGGGAGTGAGGGAAGGGCATATTGCAACCACGGCTCCCATATTTTCAAAAATTTACGTTGGGAGTCGTTGCGGATACTCGACATCTGTTCGTTGAGCATCATAGTGGTCATACGATCCCGCACCCCCTGAAGAGGGACAAACGGACTCCTCCAGGCCTGAGCAATTGTTCTAGTGGCGGATAAAAACAGATAGGAAGCCAACTTCTGCTGGTGAGCCAAGAGGCCCGGTATGGGGCAATGAAGCAAGGCATACCGAGCATCCCGGTGTATGGAGAGATGGAACAAGGTGAAAAGGAGGCCAAATACACGAGACCAAAAATGAAACAGTCTCAGGCATGACCACCAGATATGTAATACATCACCACGATGACCACAACCCCGAAAACATTGATCACTACAGGCAGGGTTAGCCCGGGCCAACCGAGCCGGAACCCAGTACCAACGAAACAATACCTTATAGGCTGCCTCCAGTGTGGTCGTATTAAATGAGCATTTAGCTACGAGTGACCAGGCCTTATTCCAGTCCTCCGGATCCACAGCCACTCCCAGGTCGCGCTCCCACTGAACAACATATGAAAGAGAAGTATGCGACGAGCGTCTGTTCAGAGCTGCATAAAGAAGGGATATAAGGCCCGGAGCGCCCGGACGCTGTTGGCAGAGCTGTTCAAAGGCAGATTTCTGGAACAGGAACGCAGAAGTACCCCGCAGCGAGAGCAGCCAGTGTCGCAATTGAAAATATCAAAAAAATTCAGCTGGGGGGATATTCCGGGATTCCCGAAGAGAGTCCCAGGTGGGAAAGGACCGAAAAATCAAAAAGTGTCGCACCTGCAAAAAACCATTAGTCACCCACCAAAACGCCCCTGGGTGATCCAAACCCGGCGGGAAAATAGGGTTGTTAATAATTGGGAGCAAAGGCAGAAAAGGTGACATCAGACCACCAAAGTAACGTACCGAGTCCCAAACTTGTAGACCATGAAGTAACATCGGACTCAGTGCCATAGGGCGCAGGGCAGGGGGAAGCCATAGAAGCGTCGACAGTGCGATAGGGGCACAATTAGGTAGTTCCAACAGGACCCAGAGGGGGGCGTCGGAAGAGGCGTGCAACATAGACAGCGGGGCAATCTGGCTCGCTTGATAATACTTAGTCACATTAGGCACCCCAAGACCACCCTGAAGTCTATGGGCAAAAAGCGTACTTTTGGATACTCTGGGGTGCTTATCAGCCCAGATAAAACGCATTAACTTCGCCTGAAGCAACCGAAGAAAATGAGGGGGAACCCGCACCGGGAGTGTGCGAAAATAATACAACAATTTCGGCAAGATGGTCATTTTCACCGAATTAACCCGTCCTATTCAAGACAGGTGCGGAAATTGCCAAGAATGCATAAGAGAGGATAGAGAGCTAAGCAATGGATAATAATTTGCAGAGGAAGCCCATTTGTAAGGGAAGTGGGATTGTAGGCGCGAAACCAAATCTGAAGCCAAAGTAATATTGAGGGCGACAGTCTTATCCAAGTTGATACGGAGACCCGAAATCAAAGAGAAGCGCTCAAGAACCTGTTGCAAATTAGGAAGCGTCGTCAGGGGGTTAGTAAGAGTCAGGAGGGCATCATCCGCAAAAAGGTTCAGTTTGAATTCCTGTCCCGTGTAAGGAACCCCCGATACATTGCAATCGGTCCGAAGCGCCAAAGCCAGCGGCTCAAGCGCCAGGACAAAGAGCGCTGGGGATAGGGGGCAACCCTGTCTCGTCCCGACTTATATATTTTTAACCTTAATACATATGAAACTATAAAACGTGGAAAACCATTTTAATTTTAATGGTGGTCATGGGTAACACTTCCACTGTGTTCTTCCTTTAGTTTTCAAACACCAGTTCTTGCAATCTTTACCAGCGACTTAAAGTGTTAGATCACCTTAACCAAAAAAACTGCCTATGCAGGTAAAATTGACTCATGCCCTTGCTGTAGGTATAGGCCATTTATGTACCTCCTAAAGCCTAGCCAAAAAAGAACAGGATGATGCCATCTCTGGGACTTGTCTTGTTGCTAGGACATTAAGACAATCCCAGCCAATTCAAAATCCTCTTACATGCTCTCTCTTTTCCCTGTTGCATTAGATCTGAGCTCAGTGATGAGATAGTGGACCACAAATGTGTGGGGGTTTCAGAGTTTCCTCCTGTAATGGTTGGGGTGAGCTGTAATAGCTGGGAGTGTCTAAGTAACAAGGCAGGACGGGATGTTGCCTCCTCAGAGTTTTTTGGTCAGCCTTCAGGAGGTACATAAATGGCATACACCTATAGCAAGGACATTACTCAACTTTAGGCAAAGCTACACAGCTGCACATACCTCATCTTTAATATGTAGTTCAGTTTTGGGCACCAATTCACAAAAAGAACATTGGGGAACTGGAGAAGGGTAACCGAACTGATAAGAGGCATGGAGGAGCTCAGCTATGAGGAAAGATTAGAGGAACTGAATTTATTCTCTCTTGAGGAGATTAAGGGGGGATATGATCAACATGTATAAATACATCAGTGGTTCATACAGTGAACTTGGTGTAGAGATATTCACCCTGAGGTCATCACAGAGGACAAGGGGGCACTCTTTACATCTGAAGAAAAATTAATTTAATCTCCAAACATGGAAAGGTTTCTTCACAGTGAGAGCTGTGAAAATGTAGAATAGACTCCCTCAAGAGTTGGTTCTGGCCAGCTCAGTGGCTTGCTTTAAGAAAGGCCTGGATTCTTTCTTAGATACACAGAATATAACTGGATACTAACATTTATACGTAAAGTTGATCCAGGGAATATCCGATTGCCTCTCGGGGGATCAGGAAGGATTTTTTTCCCTGCAGGAGCAAATTGGATCATGCTTTGCTGGTTTTTTTTGCCTTCCTCTGGATCAACTGTGGGTGTAGGATTATAATTTTTTTTTTTTTTAATGGTTGAACTGGATGGACTTTTGTCTTTTTTTTCATCCAGACTAACTATGTAATATTTTAAGTTTGTTTTTATCTATAGGCATCCCTTATCTGCATGGGAAGTTTTTGGAAAAGGTGAACTAACCTTTTAAATCTCTGCATCACTATACAGTGCTGACTGAATACCAGTCATTTTATTTGCATAGAACGCAAAGTTAAATAAACTTTGGTGGGACATGAAGACTTTACATTGCCTGTAGTAACCAAAATTCAGCTGATATCCCAGTGCATGTCAGAAAATGCAAGCCCGCACCTAACTGGTTGTTAAGGGCAACACTAGTGTTATTTAATTGATCCACTAATAAGCCTTATTATGAGAGTATACAGGACCACTGCCTCCTAATCACCTCCTTGTTAAAGCTCTTTAATGGGAAGGCAAAATAGAAGACTCAGTCTAATTAAGCTCTGTATGGGGTGCAACACTAAAGAGTCTTTAGAAAGATATTTTAGGTACAAAGAAACGGATTCATTTTAGGGAATAAAATGTGGATGAAAATCTCTTGCAAAGGAATTTTTTTACTCCACCTTCAGAAATGTCTTTCTAAATCTGCTGAAAATCAATTGCAGGTATAGAAGCGGTTTTGTAGAAACTAGTAAGACATAAAATTGCAAAAACAACAAAAATGTGCATTAATCAGGTACAGACAAGAATACCCAGTATTAGGATTTCAGAACACCAAGAGAACAAGCAATGAGAAAGATCATACACACATACAAAACAAGACTATAGGGTTACTAAAACTGGAGTGTGCAAAATTTGGTGCAGCTTTGCATAGAAATCAATCAGCTTCCTTTTGTCAAAGCCTAATTGAACAAGTGTAGATGCTGATTCTCTAACATGCACAGCTGCACCAGATTTTGCACTTTCCAGTTTTAGTAAATCAACCCCTGTGGGGTAGGCACTCTGGAAAAAAGCCATTTCTATCAACATAACTACATCTAACTACATAAATTTAAGCTGACCACACACAGAAAGAACTTTGTTCCAAAAAAATGTGTTTTTGGAATTTTTATTTACTTTTCTAATAGTTAATGGGGTCAAATTAGTGATCATAGTGATGAGAAAAATCAAAGGTACAGTGTAGAAAATGTTTCTCGAACTAACGAAATTTTAACCTGGAATGTGGCTTTCATTCTGAAAATTCCATTAATCCCAAAATCAAACGTTAAAAGCAAAGAAAAATTGAGAATGACTTTTGAACGAAATTCATCAAGTCTCTGATGGCATTATCAAATGTACTGATGAGATTTTTTGTACGAATGTTCAAACTAAAATCTATGGCAAGCATCAGGCCAACAGCCTAGTTCAGGATTGATATTAAAGAGTAATAGAAGAGCAGAAACACTTGGTAAAAAAATTCTTCTTCAGGCCCCCTTTCAAAAACAGACAGAAGCCTGAAGGCCTAGGCATTTAGTCATGTGATCTCCGTTGAAGGGGATGGTCAGAGTTTAGATTAGCTGATATTCATTAGCAAACAGATCATGTGACCAAAAGCGTAGGCTTTTGTTCATGTGACCAACACTGAAATGAGCCTAGAGCAGCATTTTCCCTAGGAAAGGTTTATTTTTTATTCATATTACTCTACTTTTCAAGACAAGAAAATATTTTTTTTATTTTTTTACAGCACAGATACAGCCTACAATTACAGAGACACGTATTGTAACTAAAAAACACCTGTTTCTGGATTTCTGGCCTTCATCAGTAGTGTGTAGAACACATAGCTGTATGCAGCAGTAAGACTGCCTAGACTTTAACAATACAGCTAAGCACGGATCACTCTTGTCAGTTGGTGCTCAGGCAATACACCAGCTCACACTTGACATTTTCACAAAGTAACGTGGGCATTCAATAATGCACCATAGATCTGATTAAAATTCCTTGGCAAAAGAATAAAAGCTAACACTTATCTCTATATATATCTATAAAGAGGCAGCAATGTAGCCATAGGCTTTTTCGGCAGGTATCCGATGTATGCTACATTCATGGCTGACATTTGCCAAGCAGCATTTTATCAAGATCACACAAGAGCCAAATCAGCAATCAAATATAAATATAATGGATAAATTCCCAATTCACATTAAAGCAGTGGAGGTATCTCAAGCTCAGTGACTGATAGCTGAGTAGTTTAGGCAACAGAGTGGTGTTCACATGCAAACACATCACTAAACACAGTGTAAATGCATGTGTGGCACATGAAAAATGTGATCCATTGTCTTTGAAAGCAGGAGTTCATGTCAGTGCAGTTTGCTTGCTACTGTAGCTTGTGTATACAAACTGTGCACTGCGGTAATGTGCAACACTCCAGTGCATAATAACTGTAGTGGGCAATGCACCCACGTTGCAGCAGTGTGATGTGCTGCAGACAATCCAGCCTTACAATCACTGCGGGCATTCACCAGCAAGAGGGTGATAGGTTACGCAAAACCCTTCGGCAGCTTCGTTTTCCACTACTATGCCTTTTAGGGAGGGCGAGTCCTTCTCCTGCACCAAATCCCAATGCTTCTCCATCATTGGCCCTCATTTAGATCTAATGCACAGATACACAGTTGTGCTCAAAAGCTTGCACACCCTGGCAGAAATCGCAAAATGAAAATATTGAAAATATGAATGATCATGCCCAAAAACTATTTTACTTAAGCAGGGCTTGACAAATTTCCTTTGAATCTAGGGGTCAGCTACAAAAATTAGGATCCAGTTTTTTTTCTTTATAGCATAGCGTGGGTTGTCAGCACCAAGAGAAAGGCAGCTTTTGGGTGACAAGGCCCATAGCTTCACGCAATGTGATTTGTTGTGCGACATTCACACAAAACCACACCACGTTTTAGGTGCCATTGAAAAAAATGGCACCTGAACCTACATTTTACAATCACAGTGATGCTGCCGCAATCCAAAAACGCACAGGTGTGAATGGAGCTGCTCTGGTTCACATATATGCAATTTCCAAACTCACAGATTCACATGACAGGCTAGATATTATGTGTTCCTATTGAGGTGGTTCACACAGATGTGATCCACATGCATTGTGTTTTGTGTGCCACTATGAAAAGGGTTCTCGGCAAGTTTTAGCAGTGCGTTCCAGACTCTCAAGTGATAGAGTAGAGTGGCATGTGGAGATAAGTGTTCACAAAGGATTGCTATTGACAGGAGTTTTTGCACTGAATTCAAAGGGAGGTAATCCTGCACTGAAGTCAATGGGAGGCGTTTTTGCACTGAAGTCAATGGGAGGGGATTTGCATTGAGGTCAATGGAACGCAATTTTGCCCTGACAGGATGCCATTTCTAGTTGCCATGGCATTTGCCAAACTCTGTACTTATGGAGAGTGATCATATGAAGCCATTTATGAATACATCGTTGCTTGGCTCTTTTTTAAATCCTAAAGATAACAGACAGGTTTGAAAAGACGTTTACATACCCTGGAATGGTTGGCCTTGGTACAGACACACAAATTGAAACACACAGGGTAAAATGGCAATTAAAGGTTAATTTCCCACATCTTTGTTTTTTTTTTTAATTTCAGTTATTGTCTGTGTATAAACAGTCAATGCGTTTTTTAGCTCTCACATGGATGCACTGAGCCATAGGGAACAGAAAGGAACAGTCAAAAGACTTGCGTAACAAGGTAGTGGAATTTTATAAAAAGATATCAAAAGCCTTGAATATGCCAGTCAGTAACATTCAGTCACTTATTAGCCAAAGTCAGGTAGACAAAGAAAGGTTGTAGCCACAATTGCCAGAATTATTCGGAATACAAAGAAAAACCCACAGGTAACCTCAGGAGAAATAAATTCTGATCTGGAAAAAGACAAGTGTCATTTCAAGGAGCGCAAAACCACAATATTTAAACAAAAATGAGCTGCATGGTCGATTTGCCAACAACCAGCCTTTACTGCACCAATGCCACAAAAAATCCCAGTTACAATATGTCCGTCAACACCTTGACACACCTCACATCTTCTGGTACACTGTAATCTGGAGTGACGAGATCAAAATAGAGCTTTATGGTCACGCTATGTTTGGAGAGGGGTAAACAAGGTCTATAGCAACAAGAATACCATCCCCACTGTGAAGCATGGTGGTGGCTCAGTGATGTTGCCCATGGGATGCTTTTGGACTTTCCAGCACAGCAACGACTCCATGCCAAGGCCAAGTTGACCCAGTCTCCTGACCGTATTATCATCGAGTCACTTTGGGGAGATCTCAAACATGCAAAACGACCAAAGAATCTGCATTTTGCCAAGGCGAATGGGCAGCTATACCTGGCTGTATGCACAAAGCCTTACACTTTAATACCAGGCAGCAGCCTTGTTTGTGTACATTCATAAACACTAAAATAAATAATAAAAAAAACCCAGCAATGTAACCCTCAAATTTTTGTTTTTATTTTTTATTCAACAACCGTGCCGTGTATATTCCAGGGGATACTTCTGATGGGTTCATGGGTACTTCTGCTTCTTAGCTGCCATAGACATTTTATGCTGCGGGCGGTCCTGTCAGCACCACCTGGCTTGAGGTAAGTCAATTTCAAAACTAAGAAGCTGGGTGAAAAATTGTTGACCAAAGAGTGCCTGCATCCAATCAGATGCCATCTCTGTTCAGGTATTCTGACAGCAGCAGGTTCTGGCTGTCAGAAAATAATAGTCAGCAGGGAAGATTCTTTCATTCACACTAGCTTGGATGGAGAAATATATACATGATGCAAGTTCATCATTACTGACTTTTATATACAAATAGTGTCTCCCAATAATAAATGTACCTATACCAAAGAGTATTTGAGTAAACCCTGACTTTCAAAAAGGAATATAACAAAGTTGCAAAACACTCAACTAGAAAAATTTTCTTTTTTTCTTTAATTAATTTAACAGGAATCTTAATTATTCTTTTTAAATAATTTAACACGTTTATAATTTTCATAGCCAAAAGAAGAAATCCTCTATAATTGCTTGAGGCTGTTCATTGACAAGTATGCCCTCCTCGGAACCCCCACCAACAAGCTATTTCAAAGTGACTATGTCACTTTCTCAAAGTTTATTTTGCCAGAGGATTATGCTCCAGTGAAGCGATGTTCAGAAGAGAGGGCAGAAAGAGAATTACCTGTAGATATTCCTATGCTTTTTTTGCAGGTATGGCATTTTTTAATAAAGCAAACAGGGTTGCTTTCAAAGGAACAAAGAATAGTTTTGGGAAAGCCTTATTTTATTCTGCTTTTTTTAAGTTCATATGTTTTCAAACTGATGTTTTATAGATGACGTTTTATTATCACCTGGCACCTGAGTGGTGTTTACAGGGTCACTCACAAGTTGAATTTTGGCCAATTCATGCTTTCTATGAGGGACTTAAAGTGGTTGTAAAGGCAGAAGGTTTTTCACCTTACTGCATTCTATGCAGCAAGGTAAAAATCTTTTGCATGAAGCTTCCCCCTCGCAGCCCCCTCTAAATACATACCTGAGCCCAATCTCAATTCAGGGATGTGCATAAGTGCCAAAGTTGTCTCGGCTCTCGCTCCTCATGGTCTCAGATACAGCTGTGGGAGTCAATAGTAATTAGAGCCAGTGTTGAGGAGCGTATTTTATGGACACACAGTGCAGGGCTTGGGCACGAGCACAGATGAGGTTGGACGGGGGTACAGTCCAGAGAGTCGGGGGACCCCAGAAGAGAAGGATCTGGGCTGCTCTGTAAAAAGACCATTGCACAGAGCAGGTAAGTATAACATGTTTATTATTTTAAGAAAAAAACAAGCAAAACCTTTAATATCATTTTAAAACATGGAACTGAGCCGTCAGATATGGGATGAATAACTGCTGATAAGGCATTCAGTTCAGTTAGCACAATTTATCAGGGTAAACACCAAGTGGGACACTGCTACTGTATGGGGAAGGGAGGAAAGGATGGGAGGGTTGGTCTGAAGAGCAAAAGTTTCAGTAAGTATTTAACCTCTTGGTGTCGGCCGCATGAAAATGTGCGGCTTCCCGGCATCTGGGCCTTGACGCCAAGCGGCCGCACATTTGCGTGCAATTAAGGAAAACATATGTGCTGAGAGCGCACGCCCTGCGTGCTCCAAGCACCCATGTCCGGTACTCATAGAAAGGTCCCGATCTCCTCTATCGATCGGGACCTTTCCTGATCATGTGACCACCGTGACGGTGTGTCACGGAGGTCACATGACCCTAAACCCTGCCCCCGGCTTCTGAAACCCTTAAAGCGCCGGCACCAAGGGGTTAAACAAAACGTAAGCAATTTTCTTCAGCTTTAATCTGACAGTGCAATATATTCAACCCTGCATATAAATGTTAATGAGAGTGCTGGCTGAAGCTTTAAGCTATTAGGCTGAAGCAGACTTAGGCCTGTTTCAGCTTGTATAAGTGTGAACGGCAAGCTTTTACAAAGCATTTGCAAAGCTTTCAGCAAGCTTTTTTGAAGACTTTAACCACTTGCCTTCCGTAAGATTTACCCCCTTCCTGACCAGGCCATTTTTTGTTATTTGGCACTGCGCTTTTTCAACTGGTAATTGCGCGGTCATGCAATGCGGTACCAAAACTAAATTTGTGTCCTTTTTTCACACAAATAGAGCTTTCTTTTGGTGGTATTTGATCACCACTGGGTTTTTTTTATTTTTTGTGATATGAAGGAAAAAATACATAAAATTTAGAAGAAAAAAAAGATATTTTCTACTTTCGGTTACAAAAAATATCCAATAAATTCAGTCATAAATTTAGGTCAAAATGTATTCTGTAACTGCAGGCATCATCCCAATATAACCACTCAAAGTCCAGCAATGTACCAGTATGTTGCTGGTTCTTGTGGGAATATATGTACAGCAGAGAACATGCGCATAAGATGAATTGGGTCTGTGGACCAATATGACCGCAACTCATTCTTTTGTAATGCCCATGTTGAGGGTTAGGCCCAAAAACATTTTAAATTCAGAAATCGTGCTAGGTTTCCATTCAAATTGTCTGGCCAGAGCTGAATTTGGGTAAATGGCGATGTATTGTTATGCGTATAAATTGCTTTGTCCTACAATCAATTGATACAAATTTTTCGTGAAAAATCAGTGGAGGGGCTAAAAGCTAGTGCTGGCAGTGAATGGGGCCAATCCTGCTAACACTGCGTTTTTGGGGACACTATACAAAGGAGGCACTAGTATAGTTCTGTTTATGATCAATATATTGATCCGTACAAATACTATACTAGTAATGGCGGTGATCAGCGACCTATAGCATAAGTGTGATAGTGTGTGGGCAATCTAACGCTAGCTGACCCTGGCAGGGAGGGGAGCTTACAAACCCTGATGTTATCTGATGTCCCTAGTGGCAGTAATACAGTAATCAGTGAAAAGTTCTATATACTAACAGTGTACTAATGGCACTGGCTGGGTGACGGGGTGATCAAAGGGTTAAAAGGGACGATCAAAGGGTTAAATGTGCCATTTAATGTGTTCATGTAAAATGTAGTGCCGTGTTCTCTCTTCTCTCCCTGGACTGACAGGGTGGCAGTGGGGGACGCAAGCGTGTTCACAATCCAAAATAAAAAGCGACATAAGGTTATGTTGCTTTGCCCAGAGCCGCTGCACATCCGCACAATGCGGGCAGGCAGCTGGCAAGTGGTAAAGAAAGAAAAAAAAGGAAAAAAAAAAGCCTTATTTTTTTTTTAAAATTCTCAATACGGTATTTTTATTTTATTTTTAATATGATTTTTTTTACCATAGTAACATTGTACTATTTTGGGGAGGTGATCAGGGATTTTTTTTTTTTTTTACACTTCGCATTGCATAGCAATGACGATCATTGCTTTGAACTATCATGAATGAGTTAAGTTCATGAGAGTTCAATATAATAGTGATCTGTGATTGGCTAGAGCTGGTCACATGGTACTGGGTGCTGTGATTGGCCCCATGTATCATTTGAGAGCTGTGAGCCAATCACAGCTCACCAGGAAGAGAAGCAGAGCTATTATGAATCAGATTGATTCATAACTGCTTTGCTAACAATGTGATCGCCGGGTCCCGTTCACCGGGATCTTCATTCCGCTGTGTCCCTTGGACACAGCATCCCCGTGTTAGTAAAGCCAGAGTGACGTACCCGTACATCGCTCTGCCAGTAGCTGCAGCCCGTCCGCAGTACATTGGCTGGCAGCAAGCGATTATTGTACCCTTCAGCTCCAGTTTGTAAATGCTGAATACTAATCCTAATGGGAGTGCTGACTTCCCCTTTAAACAAGCTGCTAGCAGGCTTTAGCACTACTAGAAGCTTCCCCTATCTTTGTGAGTAAGCCAGGAGTAGTGAAATGCATCAAGGAAGGCGGGTTTTGGGTTGGAGACATCACTACACTGATTTTTTTTTTTTACAAACGGTTTTTATTAAGAGATAGACTACAAAAACCGCACCATACAGTGAGGTAGAATCAACAGCATAAAACAAGATACATAAAAATTAAAGAGAAATACAAAGCACATTCATAAATAGAAAATAGTAAAAATAAAATCAAGTACATGAATGAGGTAGTCAATAATATCGACAAAACAATCACAAGCTCATTAATAGGTATGATGTAAAATAATCTGATAGATCATCGCTCAAATAATAGGTGTCGATGCGCTCTCCAACCATCCCATGTACTGTCGAATAAATGCATCCTATCCAACAGCTTATATTGAGTACGTTCCATAAGCATAACCACATCACCTCTCCATAAGACAGAAGTCAAAGGGGCTACCGGTGATTTCCAGTAAAGGGCAATAGCCCAACATTGCAGATAGTGTGAATTAGCCTCATTTTGTTAACCGGGATTCCAGGAATCAACACACCCAATAAGCAAATTTGCAAGGATAAATCCACTGGGGAGCCTGCTAGAGTGGAGGCCACTTCTAAAATTCTACACCAGATCAAACAAAAGACTAGGACAAGCCCAAAATACATGTACAAGGGTACCGGTTAATCCACACCTTCGAAAACAGAGGTGCGATGTCCCCAGAAACATAACAGAGTCTAGAAGGGGTATAGTACCAGAGAGTTAAAACCTTTAGGGCTGTCTCATAGACCAAGAGAGATCTAGATCCCTTCCGTATATTCTCCACCATAGAATCCCAGTCCTCATCGGAAAATGTAACCCCATATTCAATTTCCCATTTCCGTCTATACAAAGGAGGCATGGGATAAATGATAGTTAAAAAGGAGCCATGTAAATCCAAGATAAGACCCCTACCCCTGGGCGAATCATGGCTGATACGTTTGAAATAAGTAATCGGGGACGAGAGCATCAAACTAAAATGGGAACTGAAAAAGTGTTGGATTTACCGATAGCGAAAATGTTCACTAAACGGAATATCAAATGACGTACGTAGCGTATCATATGATATAAAAGAACCACCAAACTGAAAATCTAATAGTCTAATGAAAACGTCATCATACCACCAGCAAAAAGCCTGTGGAGCCGAAAACCCTGTGATAAAATGCGGGTCACCGAAAAACGGCTTTATAGCCAGACCAAAGTGCAAAAGAGTGGAACACAATCGAATTGAACATCGACAGCGAATGAGGGGGAGTATTTGACCACAATAAACCCGGTAGATAAAATGGCCGTATAACGTGGGATTCTAATCTGACCCATGGCATCAGGGAGTTAACAGTCGCCTATTGAGCTAATTGAGAAAAACGAGTCGATAGATAATAAAGCCAAAATTTGGGAAAGCCTAAGCCTCCCTGACTTTGCGATTTATATAGGACCCGTGAAGTAAAGCGAGGATGTCTATTTCGCCAAATGAAGTTGTTGATCACTCTTTGAAAGTGATCTTAGGGACTGACAATGGAAGTGCTCTAAATAGGAGGAGTTTACGTAAAATATTTATTTTTACAGCCGTGACTCTGCCCATAAATGAGATAGGGTACCCATGCCAGATCTTAAGCAAAGTGCAAAGACGAGACACATATGTTGAGTAATTAGCTGCAAATAGCTCAGAATATTTGGGTGTGAGATAAATGCCCAGGTATAGAATCCGGTCCATGTTACACAGAAATGGAAAAGAACCACGGAGCAATTTCTCTAAAGATTCAGTAACATTAATAGGCATCAGTACAGAGCTAGTAAAATTCACAGAGAGGCCTGATATGGATGCAAAATCATTCAACAGTGTGCATAAATTAGGCAGGGATACTAATGGGTTGGTAAGAAAGAGCATAACATCATCAGCATACGTACATAACTTAAATTGTGATACTAAGAGCGGGTACCCTTAGATATCAGGGTGTGACCTTATAGCAATAGCCAAGAGTTCCAAAACAAGCGAAAACAGAAGGGGCTAGAGCAGACAACCCTGACGGGTGCCCCTGCCCAGAGTAAAGAAGTTGCACGCTGGGAGTCTAATTCTTGTTTTAGGAGAATTATACAAGGTCTTTACAATGGAAAGAAACTCATCAACAAAGCCCAATCTCTGCAATAACGAAAACCAATACGGCCAAAGGACACTATCAAAGGCCTTATTGATGTCTAGGCTCAATAACAATACCTCCGTAGAGTGCAAATTGGCATCTTGGATGACATTTAACGTGAGACGTATATTATCAGTGATAAGCCTGTCAGGAATAAAACCCGATTGATCAGATGAGACCAAGGAGGAGATAATAGGGGCCAACCTATCTGCCAATATACGGCTAAAAATCTTTACATCATTATTCATCACAGAAATGGGTCTATAGTTTTGTGGTAAAAGGTGATTCTTTAGGGGTTTGGGCAACAGGGACATGTTGGTCAAAAGCATCTCATCAGGAAACCTGCCCCCCCCCCCCCCCGCAAAATCTCATTGAACATAGATACCAAAGAAGGGGCTAAAAGAGTGGCAAAGTGTTTGTAATAATTAGCCGTGAACCCATCCGGTCCCAGAGCTGTGGATTTCTTCATCGTGCTAATTACCCGTGTAACTTCCTCCATGGTACAAGGGACATTAAGAGATGCAATGCACTGATTTTTGAAAATGAGAAGAGCTAATTGGAGTGATGATTTTTCCCTATTTTCAGTGAAGAGTGGAGACGGACTGTGACGGTCGGCATCGTTGTCCATGTGCAGGAGAGGCCCATCTTGAGCGGAGCTATGAAACTGTGTGTGTTTCTCTACTACTTGAAGCTTGTTGAAAGTCTGTAGAATCCTGGTATCAGCTTGTTGTAAGTGACAGTTAGCACCCCCATTAGGATCTGTGTATAGCCTTTGCAAACAGGAGCTGAAGGGTGCTTTAAAAAGTTAGAGAAAGCCGCACAAAGCTTGCTGAAAATTTCATAAAAGCCTGCTGTTCACACTGGTCTTATACAAAATATATGTGTGTGTGTGTGTGTGTGTGTATGTGTGGCGTTAGCAATTTCAGATGCTTAACAAAAGTCTGCTAAAACCTTGTTTAAAGCTACAGCCTGTACATATATATAAACATTCCAGAACAGAGCTGAAAGGAGCTTGAAAAGCTTCATGAAAGCAGCCTGGAGCATTAAACGCTTTGTAAACATTTGGTGCACATGATGGTCTTCAGATTAACATTTACTAGCAGTGAGTGACAAATACCTGTGTGTTAGATCCTAAAATACATCTATGTTTCCCATCTAAAAATGTTGGCTGCAGTGATAAATTCTGCATGCAACCCACAAACTGCGAGTTAGACATCACTGACTATCAAAGAGCCTCATGTACAAAAGGTATTTCAAAAGAAAAAGTGTTCTTTTTTCTACCCTACCAGAAAAACGACAAAATGGGAAAAGGGCAGAAACTCTAGAACATTTTCCTTACATCAGGGCCAATGTATCTCTGGGTTAGAATTAGTTTATAAAACCCTCACGTATTTTCCTCATGCTCAGAATGCCAATATCTCACTATCATTCTTTCTACCAAGAGCAATTATCACTTATTAAAACAGATGTGGAGGGTGATGGGGATTTTTCTAATTAAACAGAATGAAACAGAGTATGAATAACAAATACAGCAGCTCACAGAAGATTATAATAAAGAAAATATGCATATAAAATAATCAGTCCTTAGAACACAAAATAACTAAATACTGAGGAAAATACAACTCATTATAATTTTATATAAAAAAAATGTCATAAATTTAACTAATAATCCTACTTTGTTAAATAATAAAAAAAGTTACCTTATTCTGAAAGATCTATTAGCACATCAATGTATGTGTTAAAGCCCTCACTGTATTTCTGATAAGAAAACAAAATTACTTTTTAGGCTACTGGAGGTTCAAAATTGTCAGCACAAAGAGTTCTTGCAAAGATTTTTTTTTTTTTTTTTTTTGAAGAATATTTCATCCCACATTTTCCCTTTCAGAAAAGTTCCTGAAATAAGTTACCTAATAATGTTTGCTATATATTTTGGGAAAATCACACAATAAAAAGGGTAAGGCACATATTGGGATTTCTTTATATATATTTAAAATAAGATACATTTTTGAAGAAATTATTATTATACATGAAGAATATGTTTGACTATAATTTTTTGAATAAAAAACTTTTTTTTTTGTACCAGCTGGTCCTATAATGGTTTTTGTACTTTAAGTGAACTTGTCTGCCACCGTAGGTTCACCATTGACATTAATGATGCTTCTTTTCCAGTAGGATGTAAATCTCCCTGTAATGTATTTTAGATGTTTCTGAGACAGGACTCCACCACTCCAGCAGGGTCTGATGGGCGTATCCCCCAATCCCCCCTCCTCAGGAGTACTTAGGGGTCTGCGTCTGGGACTAACCGCAGCGTCTGCTTTCAACATAGAGTCTCTGCTGTAACCAGAGAAATATGCGCTGCCCTCCCCGTTGCAGGCGGCAAATAAGGAATGGTCACAATATATGTCAGAGCAAGGCCTTCCTTTATGTAATGTCCCCGTCTTAAAGGAGCAGCAAACTTAGAATGGAAAGCTGCTGTGGGTAGTAGAGCTATAAAATTATATTCAGAAACATGCAAGACAGAAACTGTGGCCTGTAGATCTATGTTAGACTCTGTAGTTGGCCAAAGATGGCCATTCTGCTGGATAACCAGTCAGGACACTGGCTGTGTTAGAAATGGCCTGCCCACACTGTATCATGTCCAATAAAGGATCAAATAAACTGAAAACTCTGTTCAAGTGAAACATGGCTGACATTCCTGACTACTCCTTCTGAAAAAGTTAGCTTCCTAGCTGATCCTTTTACTTCAATCACTGACCCAGAGCAAGTTTACAGATAAGGACATCTGACATTTCTCTGGTTTTCCTCATCTGCATACTTGTTTCAGGTCAGTGACTCACAAAGCCCATGGCAATAGCAGCCCTGTATTTGTATCATGATGGGTTTACTTTAAGCTACATGAAGTCATTAACAATATGGCTGAGGATCATGCACAATTCGGCAGCTGAACAGTATATCTGGGGAAATATAAAGGTTCCTCTGAGCTGGCGAAAACAGAGGAGGGAAACCCAAAATGTCCATAAAAACACAAGTATGATTGATACACTTTATGACTTTAACACCTCTTCGATTGTAAGCTCCAAGGAGCAGGGCCCTCCTAACCCTCTTGTATTGAACTGTATTGTTGCTGTATTGTCTCCCTTTATATTGTAGAGCGCTGAGCAAACTGTTGGCACTATATAAATCCTGTATAATAATAATAACACAACTGTTGTGTCAATGTCGTACAATGTATCAGCCATTTTTGTGTTTTTATGGACTTTTTTTAAACTTTGCATTAATAAAGATCTATATGAATTTTTATATTGTACTGCTATACAGGTCTGTCTGCAAAGTCCCACAGGAGTGGTAGTAGTCTTGTCTTTTCAAAGATGTGAGCTTATGGCAGCTGAAATGTTTTAAGTAGTTTACCAACCAAAGCATTGATGTGAACTGGCACCACTGAAAAACAATGGTATTTTGCCTGACCTTCCTTTAAGCCATGTAGCCCGGAGCTGGTGGTGTGAACGAGCACTTAGAATACCACAAGTCCTCTTTTGTGAAAGACCTTTTCTGAGGGATGCTAAAAAGCAGAGTAGGCTAATACAGAAGTATAGTCAATTGTCGCTTTTCTTTCTTTTCCTAGAGAGTAGAAGACATTCGGAGAAATGCTGTGTCAGTGATCACCTCTCCACTTTATCATACCGACTCACAGCACAGTTTCAGCTATATGTGGACAGAAGATAGTGCTCACTGGACTTGTGAAAGGTTCTACTGCAAAAAACGTTCCATAACCAGTAAGCATCTTATCTACCAACCAGGATATTAATTCACAAAATATATGATGTATACAATGATGTCAGATAATTTTTAAATAATGCTTCCAGACAGAGAAATGAGCATGTGTAATGTGTTGAGCCTTTAACCGACTCAGGATGGAATAATGGAAATGTTCATTTGTTGGGAACCGGATAAAGAAATCCTAGCGGTGCAGATCAATTGTTCTGGTGATGCTCATTTATGAAAGTTATGTAAAATGACCCAAGATGAATGAATGACTTGTTTCTACAGACCAACATCTTATGTCTATTAGTAGGCAAAATCCTACTGATTCGCGTGGGCAGGGCTTTTTCCAGATTCAGAATTGGTATGCCATGATAAGAAAGAGATATGACTACGAACATGTAATTCTTTCACACATTCCTGACTTCTATTAGTTTGAGAACTTTTTGAAACCTGTACATGGTTTTCTTTTTTCACAGAAAAAGATTGTAATTTTTCTCCAAACTTTTTTTAGGGCCATGTTATGTTGCCAGTTTGTATGCAAACAAGCTGCAATTAAAGATCCCAAACCTGTACAGACATTCAAGGGCTTTCAAACTATGAAAAATATCAAGGACAGATTATCTGAAGAGTTCCCAGAATTCACATAAAGGTACTAATAAACATGAGATGACTACTGCACAAAATAGTAAGATTTTGCCGTTGATAATTGGTGAGCACAGGGGGAACGCTGACTGGATACTATAGATTACAAGGGGATCCTGATTGCTCCTGAAAAGTCAAGATTGGCTTTGATCTCTTTCTTGCCACCTCCTGAACCCCACCACCACTAACAAAAATATGTATGCATAACCAAGCTAAAGCTGGATATACACTGAGGGAATTTCATTCCTGATGTACCAGCTAAAATGCAAGCCATGGGTGTCCCTGTTAGCACCTTCACACCTAACATAAATTTGGTAAATCTAAAGCTTATTATACGATCAGACTGTAACAAGTATAGTGTATGGCCAGCTTAAACATCAGATTTGTGGAGCATTCTGTAAAGCAACTGTAGTAGATCAAGCCACCCTTACAGCCAGATACTTAATACATTAAATAAACTTGCAAGGTGAGGTCTGCTTACCTAGCAAATTTACATGAATTGAGAATAGGGAAGGAGAACAAATGCTGCCAGCACCACTTTTCTCAAAGGGAACAATGGAGATCAGGACATGTTTTTTAACCTACCCATTCTCCTGCATCTCACAGGCTGGCTGCACCAGGCAGGACTCACATCCATTAGTCTGTTGCCCAATCCATTAGGTACTCTGTGATTCCAACAATAATGTAGGCAGCATTACTTAAACCTCCTTTAGCCTACAACTGCAGATAAAATACTTTCACAGTCTGCAAACGGTTTTAGCAAAACATACAATGAGAATCAAAACATATTTGGAACAGATAATAAAATTTAGTAGTGGACAGAGTTCAATAACCTAACAAACCACGAGGTTGAAAGCATGAAAAAAAAAAAAAGTATTAATTAAATTGGCTCCCACAAATGCAGAAGGAAAAAAAAAAAAGATTGACACAAACGGTCAGATGAAATCCTTTCACCACATCTTGGATCTATTTCTACACATAATAGAAAAAGGAGCTGAAAGAGGAGAAGGGAGGGAGCGGAGGGATACAGTGCTAAGATTTACATTCCTATACAGAAATGAGGCTTTGTCAGATCACTCTTCACTGCCTTCACCTCCTCAATCATGAACTCTGGTCCTCTGCCCATGTCACACAGCTGCTGGGGCCTACTCCTGTTGCCTGGCAACCAGGCAGCCTGGACGCCACCAGAGGGATCTGTCTCTGTGAACCCTTCTATCCCTTTGGCACTTTGCCCTCCATGCCCTGTGCCAACCGCAAGCATAATGAGATGTTAACTCAAATTCTGCTGGTGAGAAAAAAAGCATATTGATGTGCCAAAATCATCACGCTGATGCGAAGTGAACGACTCAATTTTTACAGACAAATAATGTGAGGAGAAAAAAAATAAAAAAAATAAAATAAACTGAATCGTGCTGCATTTCTCATTCTAAAACCAGCTGTAACACAGGATACAATGCTACAAAAATACAAGAGATGTGATCTGAACATCATGGTTTTTGCATCGTAGCTACATACTAGCCAAAGGGAGCGAAAAAAAAAAATACAGAAAAAAACAACAAATAAAAAACAAGACATGTGCATATATATAATATATATATATATATACATACACACACACTTTAATTGGGGACAGGTAATGATCTCACATTCTTGGGGAACCCCAGGTTGCATTAGCTCAACAATTACGAAACCTGCCTAGGCCTTAAAGCCCAACGCTAGGCTAATTTACTTTTTAAATATTTCCAAAGTGTTAAAAAAAATCCAGCTTAATCTGCAATATTGACCTTAAATCCAAAGCTGTCCCTACAGTACCTCTTTTGTCAAAAGATGTTCTCAGTTTTCTATGTTGATAACCCTCCTGCATCACTCAACCTGGAAGACTTAAGACGGCCGTAGATGGATTTTGATCCACATATAGGAACCCTGGTTGATCTATCAATCGGCTTGTGTACAACCAACCAATTGTTTTTTTTTCCAAATGATTATTGCGCCAGCAGAACATAGCACTACAGGAGGATTTGATGGCTGGAATCAAGCAATTTTTTTTCCTTACACCCATGGCAGAAGGAAAGGAAATTGCATACTCTTTTGCCTGTTGAAGAAAACACTCATCCACCCAGAGCATGGTGGCCTGCACTCAAAGAGAGGAACTTTTCTAAACTGGAGCAGCCAGAATCTGAAGCTGTTGTGCATGGCAACCATTAATCTTCTATCTTTCATTTTCAAAGCTTAATGGAACAAACTGAAGGTAGAAGCTAATTGGTCACCATTGCATAGCAGCTCCAGTTTTTTAAAAATTCCCCCAGAGTATATTGGGGTAGAGAGCAGTGCCGATGTCATTAAGTCAACATTGCTGTGAATCATCCAGGACCACCCACTACCGGGAAAAGACCCCCAGTGTGTCATGTGACACCATAAAAAAGTAAGAAAAAAGTAAATGAATGGAGCAGCCAGAATCTGAAGCTGTTGTGCATGGCAACCATTAATCTTCTATCTTTCATTTTCAAAGCTTAATGGAACAAACTGAAGGTAGAAGCTAATTGGTCACCATTGCATAGCAGCTCCAGTTTTTTAAAAATTCCCCCAGAGTATATTGGGGTAGAGAGCAGTGCTGATGTCATTAAGTCAACATTGCTGTGAATCATCCAGGACCACCCACTACCGGGAAAAGACCCCCAGTGTGTCATGTGACATCATAAAAAAGTAAGAAAAAAGTAAATGAATAAAAAATACAGTGTGTGTGTGTGATCCTATACTACATACAGGGGGGATCCACCATTCTGCCTAATGGTGGACACCATACGATAACTTTTTATTACCTTTCTTAAATGTGCACTTTTCGCAAGAAATGCGACAGACTGTGGGAGCAGCAACTGCATGATGGAAAAGTGTCTGATGCAATCATGCAACAAGACAATTTGACAGTGATGTGGATTTTGTACAGTTTATGGAATGAGAACAATTTTACATCAGATCATGCTGATGCTTAGGACTTTGATGGAGCATGATATAACATTTCAAAAGCCATCCCTTTAGTCTCTGCAGATGTTGTAGAGATTAGCCGGCGCCGTATATTAAAGCATGTGGATCTTACATGACATTCTCTGCCTAAACTCTTTGCATATCAGGTGGAAAAGCAAACTTTAGAGACAAACTTTTCATGAGAGGCCACCTTAAGAACTCCACCATATATAGCTAAACTGGTAATACAATATAACCCTATAAAATTTCATAAAGACATCAACAGCTATTGTGGGGGGTCACAGATTTAAAATGATATGCCCCCCCCCCCAATGCCTTTAACAGTCAGAACCATGTGTAAGTAGTAAAAAAAAACTGTGTGTGGCCACTGCTCCTTCCAAGCATGTGAAAGCTGTTATTGGGCAGACGAGTTGCAAAGCTCCTACTGGTCCTAAATTTAACTTGTGATTTGCCTGTGCAAGAAACAGGTTTACCTTTATACCATCCTACCAAGCAGCACATATTCTATTTTTTAGCACTCCCTGCTGCCCATCCTGCTGTTGCCCTACGTCACCAAACAAAGCTTTTGTTTAAAACAAACTATGGTCTCTCCCCATGTGACCGCTCCGGTGCCTGGAGATTGGTACAGCATTGTCACATGGAGTAAGTCACATGCTCCTTAGTTCTTGGAAGTACCTGGCTCCTTCTCCCATCTCAGAGGATGAACGGAACAGTGAAGGTGTGAAGAAAACATGAGTGCTGCCCAGCATTAGGAGTTAAAGGGGGAAGGTTGAGCCCTTAGTAAAAGTGCACGGAGAAGAGGTTTTTCTGGTGCAGTAGCAGTACCTCTTTGGTTCCTTACATTTCAAAGTTTAGCATGGTTGACAGGTTCACTTTAAACCAAAGCAAGTAGTTATGGCTGTCTAGTGCTGCTCTGCTAATTTGCTTAGTTCTAAGTGAATGCGCAATTACATGCACAATTAAGTGCCATAGTGTATAAGGGTCTATCTCAGACATCTTCTAGGAACCTGGATAATTTATACTTCTAAGTCTATGAATAGAATTCAGAAGTAGAATCTCTTGAATAGGCATCTAACTTCCCATTCCAGACACAAAACAACTGTTGCAGGATTAAGCAGTTCTCGGATTGTAAATGACAAAGTATATGGCCATCCCTACAAGCTGGGCAAAGGCACCTACAACCCTCTTTTGCCATGTCGTTCTGAACTCTACACTGACTTGGCAGATACATTCAGAAAAGAAGTCGTGTGAAATTAAAAAGACGAGCAGGAGGAGGTTCAGACAGAGAAGGAGCCAAGTGGCTTGTCTGTGCCAGACCCACTGGGCTACTGAACAATCTAGGCTCTTTGTGGAGACACTTGGAGGGGGCAGGAATCCCTCATGCGGGATAGGGGATTTGCAGAATTATAGAGGAGAGGAGTGAAGGATACAGAACCCCACATAGAGACTTCTGTCTGCAGGGACTTGAAGCCAGAACTTTGTATGGGACAGTGTGAGCAGAGAAAGCAAATACATTCGATAGCAACTTCTTTCTGCCCCAGACTAAGCTATTAGCTGATCTTACTGACCAAAATTAATTTTATGACTATGTCAAAACTAACAAAACTGTTTCAATCAGGAAATTACCCACACAATGCAGTGCAGTGATATCTGTATCACAAAAACATTATCGAGTTCATAAAGAACTATAGTTTGTCACCCGTGGGCTGTAAAATAAAGTTACACTAAACTCACATATTTTTATAAAATAAATACAATATGTTTAAAGAATATGTAAACCCAACTTTTCATATTCCTGATATGTGCCTGCTAAACCATATGCTTGTGTTAAAAAGTATCCTGTTCTTTTGTCTGAAATGCCTGGTGATCCTGCCAGGCCCTCTGCTTTCCTATTAAAAACTGACCACGCTAGGCATGCCAGTACAGCATAGTTTTCTAGCTGTGCTGGGAAGTGTGCTGCTCTCCTCCACTTGTGTAGTACACATAGAACAAAGCATGTGACCGGAAATAACAGCACTGCTCGTTCTACACTAGTAGCTATGAGGTGCACCAGTGAAGAATAGGAAACAAGCACAGGACAAAAACAAGCCTAAAAACAATGTTAGGAGACAAAAAACCCCCAAAAAACTAAAACCCTGAGCCACAGTATACTCATTATTTTAGAACAATTGATATAAAAATGTGAGTTTATTAACACTTAAAGCTGGCCATACATTATACAATTTTCTTATTCAATTTCCTTTAGATTTACCTTCAACTGTGTAGTGCAAGGGCCTGTCTGACTGCATATAAATTAAAAATGTTTATGTTTGACCTCAAAATATATGGTTTTGGTAAATCTAAAGGAAAATAATACAAGAAAATTGTATAATGTGTGGCCAGATTTCCAGAGCCAAGTCCTGTTAAAGTGGTAGTAAACTCTCGTATTTTACTTTTACATACAGGTAAGCTTATGATAAAGCTTACTTGTTCGTAAAATGAATATCTCCTAAATGTGCACCATTTAGGAGATATTTTAGTGAGCAGTAGCCGATGATGTCAATGGCGCATGCGTTCTGAAGGAACGGCATACCCCTGCCGTTCTTTCAGAGCTGTGTGATGCGGCCAAGACTCACATGCACATTCGCGGGAATGACATCATCGCAACTCGGCCAATCAAGCGCCCGCAGCCTGGGAACCCGGAAGGAAGACCAGGTGAAGATGGAAGCCTCTGCATTGGTACTTTTACCTGCTTTCATTATAGTGGAAAAAAAAACTAACATACAGACCAAATTCCCTTTCAAATGTATTCAATATAAACTGTTGATCGATTGCAAATCTGAAGTAGAACCAAATTAAAGCTTTTTCTCCTGGTTCAGAGTATACACTAGTAGAATTTTGTTACAAATTTTTCATTTTAAGAATCTTCATTCGATTTTCTTAACTGGGGTCAAGTTGACATTCATTTTTGGCCACAGTGGCAAGAGAATTCAAAGATGCAGGATGAAAACTCTTTTTCAAACAAACGAATTTCCGACAATGCATGTGTTTTTTGATTATAAAACTACATTCATTCCAAAATTTTAAAGTTAAAAGCAAACAAAATTTTGAAGTACTTCTTTGTGTCTGGTCATCAAATGTACAAAGAATTCTCGCTCGATTTTTGTTCTCCTAGTATATAGCCATGTATAGCCCCAACATGATGTCTCAAGCCCCCCCAAATCCTCTTTAAGCTCTCTACACCAGCCATGGGAGCTAAGACACGCTGGGGTGCTACAGCCAGAAGCCAGCAAGGGAGTATGGCTTGGGTTTGGCTAGTCTCACGGCCCTGGGGGAATATCACATTTCTGTCCAAGTCTGTAAAAAGGTAATGTATAGTCTTTGTAATGACATGCTAGGTACACAAGGGTAGGTTTTTTTTTCGTTCAACCCAACGGGCTGAATGAAAAAAAACCTGAGAGGTCGCCGTACTAAGCAAAATTAGTATTGAAATGTTCCACGCTGAGCTATTGTGTTCTACAGGGGGACTGCCCCCACCAGAACACACTGATAGGCGCTCCCAGTCATTGGCTGCAAGCAATGATCGGAAGCTGGTTTTCCAGCATGTCTGTTTGTGTACAGGCTGCTGTACACATGGGCTGAATGCTGGCTGGCTTCTGTTCAACTGTCAGATATTTGGCCTGTGTATACCAGCCTTTAGAACACATGTAAATGTGAGGGGGATCAGCTGATAAATATTATCAATAGGTGTTAAGGTGGAATTAAACTGCACATTATTACACTTAGCTCTGCGTATTCTTACCTTCAGCATCTCTCTGCATCCACTCCACTGCCACTGGTGACATGTTCTTTTCCTCTTTTTCTGGTTCGCCATCTACTTCATCTTCAAATTGCTAATGAGTAAGTAACAGTTTTTGGCAGAAGATACCAAAAAACCCTACCTGCTGGCAATTTTAGTTTTAAAGGTTTATTTCTGCTTTAATTTTTTTTAACTGTTTTTTATGTTTAATTTAGAATTGTGTATAATGTACAGCGCTGAGCGAACTATTGGCGCTTTATAAATACTGTATAATAACAATAATAATAATTGTGTATGTGGGAGCAGCTCACAGGGTCTACTTTTGGTTTGAATGCTACACAATGGTGCAGCTCCCTCCACAATGCAAGTCTATGAGTCAGCTGACTCACTGGAAACAATGCATACCCTGTGTGATTGATACCTTATCTAAAGAACGATTAAGCAATAAGGCAGAGTTATTGAATTAGCTTATCTGCCAAGCCTCTAGTGGCTAATCTAAAAAATCCTGAACTTAATACAATAACATCATCATTCAAGAGCATGTCAAAATGTAAAAGTCACAACAAAAAATTATTTTGAGGTAAACATTATAAGATGTCAACTACCCAATGCACTCCAAGAAAATACAATATAGTTTCCCTTTAAAAGATATGGCTGTATGGCTCTCATGTCCAATGGGTATCTTTTATAATGTTTGGGCAACTGCATGCTGCCAAATCAAAATACATCTCTTTTTTAAGGTATTTTCAGATCACATAGGTAAAGACTGAGATGAAAAGATGATGAAAAAGAATTTGTTATAGAAAGACTCATCTTTCCTCTGATGTTGGTTTCCCAAAAGATAAATTAAGCCGAGCTTTCAAAAGATCCACCATTAAGGGACTGCAACAGACAATACAAAATGTCCGCATTCTATTCTGGAACGTCTTTTTTTTTTTTCCCCTCATTGATCTGGTGTCCAAAAGTATCAACAACAACACTCCAAATGAAGGCAAATTAATTTTTATTTTGGTGCCAGATTTACTTTCATTTGTGCCAAGGATGCCCATCTGGCTTGCCAGCGAGTTCTTAATGAAGGACAATTAGTCAGTTAATGAAAAGGTCTTTTCTGCTGCATCCCATAAAGTCTTAGCTTGAGAAAATAATCCCCCCTTTGCTGCCGGAATCGACAAAACAGACAGTTTTCCTGCGGTAACGTGCGACCTATTGAGATTTCAGTCACAAAATTGCTAAGGCTTTTTTTCATGATAGAAGCTACTTCAACACTTTGCTCAAAATTCTTCACAAATATTTTTAACTCAATATTACTTTTATCAATGTTATTGAAATCACGTAATTGTACATGGATCCTCAACACATCCTCTAAAAGTTGTACTAAGGCTCCGTTCACACTGGTTCGACTCCAAAGTCATATAGATCTGAATGGGTACCATTTAAAACATTGGGCTATGACTGGTCATGCAACTTTATGTCTCCAAAGTTACATGACAAGTCACAGAAGTGTCAATGGAGTCTTACCTTTGTTGTTTCATTACCTTGAAAATCTCCTTCTTGCATCCACTAGGACAACTGCATTGGACAGTTCCACAATAAACTATATGGTACATACTGAAAACCGACAAATACAAGTAGAATAAGCACTAAGGGGAGAAAATTGCTGAGGACAATACACACTGCAATTTATCAAATCCTACTCCACCTAAGGTTAAATTATTATATTTGGGTACAATTCTCCTTCACAAAAGGAAACATTACAACAGAGTTGAAGAAGACAGAGATTAGACTTCCAGTGTTAAAGTGCTTAAAGTATAAATTCACCTTTTAATAAAACATTTAAAGGATAAGTTCACTTTTATACAAAAAATAATAAATGCACATTTTTTTTGCAGGTAACAAAATATGTATTTATTATATTTTGTTGCAGGCGCTTGTAAACCATTGCACCAGCAATAAGCAGATCGCTGGTGCCATGCAAGTCTCTTGCAGATATGTCAGTATGGGATATATGGGCAAGTAGATATACTGGCAGGAAAAGTCAATGAACTATCATGGCGCTCCACAGCATCGTTCATTGAGAACTACAAGCCAACAGCCACTAAGGCTGTCAGGACTTGTAGTTTCTCAATCAGAGAACACAGTAACTGAGTGGCGGAGCCCCACATGGTCGAGAAGATCCGCTCACTAGCTGTCAAAGCGGGGGATGATGCGTTCATTATATGTTACACCCTGAATATGGGTGTAACATGTTATGAAAGGTGAACTTATCCTTTAAATTTGAGCTAACATCCTACAAACCCCCCCCCCCCCCCAAACACACAAACCCCTCCAGTCTCCACTGCACCGCCCACACAGCCAGTGCAGAAGTCAGGGAATTTGAAAGCCCTGCTCTTCGTCCCCAATTTTTTCCTCAGGGCTTGCAGGATGGATCAGATCAGTTCTGATTGCATGTAAACCCTTTGACCAATCAGAATCACTCTGATCCTTCCTGGAAGCCCTAAAGAAAAAAAAGGAAGAAGAGCGGGGTCTTAAAAATTCCTGGACCTAGATTCCTGGATTTGCTGCACTGGCTGCTGGCCAGTAACAGGTAACCACTCATGGAGGTAAGTGCAGCGAGGACAGGGAGGGTGCAAGGTGCTATTTCACCTTTTCATTTTATTGTGAAAAAGTAGACTTGTACTTTAAAGCAAACCTGTGTTTTACCCATGTCAGAAATCTTTCCTTTGCGATCAGATGCTGGGAGTGAGGGCACAAAGTCCTGTGTTAGCTCTGACTGAAGCATGCAAAAGGTTGCAGACACTCTCCCTGCCACCATGTGACATCACCAAGTACTAGCACTGTCAAATGTGAGGGAGGGGAGAAAATCATATGCTCCTCTATACCGAGAAGCATTTTCTTCTCTCCTGCAAAAGTAGCGCAAAGCAATGGTTTGTGCTGCTGGGGAGGCACAAAACTAAACCATTAAATACATACCTCTTTCAAACAATGGGACTTCTATGAGCTCCGTTGATGGCGCCAACATCTTCCACCAAGATTTTTTCTTTGACCCAGGTGACCTAACTGTTATGCATGCACATGGACGTTCATTCATCCAGGCACCAAGGTGTGCTGAGAATGCGCAGCTCAGTGTACATTCTACAGCATCTTGTAAGATGGAAGGTAAAACAATTTTAGTGCAGAATAGACCTAGCAAAGCAGGATTGCTGTAATATCTAAAAAAAACCCTCTAAGGCAATCAATGTATATCAAAACCTTTTAGCAGCTTAAGAGGTCCAACTGGTACCCAGATGTGACAAACACAAGGAAAACTTTAAGCACAGTGCCTCCCTTTTGATGTTTTGACAAAACCAAAAGCACAGATTGCACGATTCTCAAAACTGGGCTGGTAAGTCCTGATTGCATCTAAAGAAAGAAGAAAAAATATTCCTTATAGTTTAACTCCTCTAAAGTTAAACATTATACCCAAAGAAATTGAATTACACACACTATGTTTGAAGCATAACACCATACATTTTTTTTGTTAGTTCTCAGTTTTGGGTAGTGAGGAAGAGTAAAAAATCCTTTCAGGTACAATGGGGAGATTTTCTCTCACTTCCCTTTCTTGTGACGCGCTCGCAAGAAATAGGGGTTGGGAAGCACGACAATAAAAACATTGGCAAAATTTCTGACCCTTCCTTCCTCTACTAAAATTGTGTTTGTCTGTGCCTCTGATACAGTGATTTCCCAGTTCTTTCTTGCACTGTCATGTAGCCAACTGACACACACAGCAAAAAAAATTTAATCTGACAGAGACTCTAACCCTTGCACATTCTATCAAAAATGAAAAAAATACCATTTGGTTAGAACTGAACTAGCTACAAATAACATTCACACCTATGGATGTAAAAAAGCCCATACCCTGTACAAAGATACTACTGAAGCCTAAACTGCATGGGGACAACAGAAAGGGAGAGGAAATTTCTTCAAAGTGAGGAAAATCCTTTCTTATACAGCTGACACTGCAACAAGTCTCCCTTTGAAAATGTTTCCTTCTATACCTATGTCAACAAAAAATGTTACACTTTAAGAAAACAAAATTATTGTTTATCATACCTATTCACCGAAATGAGGTTTGCCCTGACCTTTCATCTGGTGAACATCAGATATGGATCACAGAAATCATTCTTTATTGTGATTTGAGACAATGAGAAAGTATCTACAGACCACCGGGCCTATTCTTCACCTTGATGAGATACTAGGTAAGGAACCCACTGATTATGAAACCTGCGCTTCACTAGATGTAATAAGTAGGGAAGAAAACTATTACATATGGTAAAAGAATATAATTCATATTTATCTGAGAAATGGGGAAAGAAATTACATTTTGTGGAACCTAAACGTCATAGTAAAAAAGGAACTGTCAAAGAAGCTGACTGACTATGACTATGGAGCCCACACCCCAACATCAGCAAACAAAAATCCATATATTATGAGTTCTTGAACTTAGGTTGTTGTCCTTCATTCTGATCCAAACAACTGGGTCTCTACCTATGTTTTACAAAGTTTGTGAAATGTTTGTAAAAAGATCCTAAACGTTACAACAAAAAAACTAGGTAATAACGTGTAGAACTGAGTCAATTCTTCACTTCAAAGCTACAAGGACAATGAGTACAGATATGAAGTCTGTTCTTTATGTTACAATGAAGAGCAGCAAAGAAGGCTTTGAGTAATGAAGTCTACTTTCCTCCTTGAGGAGGCCTTATGGAAAATGTACTTCATACTTTATGTGTGACATCAATCAGAGATATATGAGTGACTGAGACAGTCCTTCACCTTGAACCAAGACAATAAGATATGATTCTTTTTATACAAACTTTTATACACTCAGAAGGCAAGAGAGGAATGTAGAGACCGTGAATAAAACACTGGATGGCCAAGTAGATTATGGACGAAAATGTTACAATGCAAACTAAGCCAATGATGGTAAACTGTTCTCTTTTGCACTTTGAGGTCATTGCTGAGAAAGTGGACTATCATCAAGCAGTTTTTAATACCGGTATATAGATCTGCCAGTGGAATCCACTCTAGAGAAGATTAGAAAATTAACTTAGTTGTTAACACCCCCCCCCCCATCTCATTTTATAGAATAGTGACCAACTTGAAGTAGACATTTCCTTAGAGAAACCATTGTCTTCAATAATTTTGGCTTCACTGGTTTGCAATGTGTGAAGACCAATAAAATCATGGTAAAGTCTTAGGTCCTTATTTGCCTAAATTGTTCTTAATGATTCTAAGCATTGAAGCCAGAGATTTCAAATACCATTTTGCAAATTCACAAATAATAAAAAAAAAAAGATTTGGCTGCAAAGCCCAACCCCCTAAGGTTTTTACTCTCAAATTCTCCCAAAAAAACAAAAAAGGCCTGCCTGTATGGCCCTACAGCCAGCAATCAGGTTGTTACCTGCACTGAAAAAAGACAGAAAAGTAATAAAAGTCTGAATATGGTTGGTGAGTAATGTGCAATACAGACAATTATTTAAAACAAGATCTGAATTCTACTAAGGGAGAAATGTTCTTGGTTACAGCAATCAAACCGTAACTCCGGAAAAAGAGTTAAATACACAGATAAATGCATATGTGGGGGCTGTTTCACTTTCTAAAGGATTTGTAGTTCTGTGCAATGAATCCTGAGATTTACAATGCCCTGACAGACAGCATAACCAGGCTGACCTTTCTTGCCTGCAATCCATACAGCTCCACCTCCCTGCTCCCAGGTTGTCATTGGTTAATGAAGGAGCAGCAGAAGCCTGATGTGCATATTCCATGTCCTCCACTCATCAGGTTTCTTTTTAGTACAAAGGTATGCAGCACACCTGATTAGCCTCTCTTGCTGCCCTTACCTCTCTCATTTTTATATGCAGCTGTGCCAGGGATTACTGGAGATGGAGATCCCTTTTCAATTCAATTCAAGCACTTGCACTAATAAATGTATGTATGTTTAATAATTTACAAAGAAATGAATTGGTGTTTTTGCACCTGCCTGGACCTTTCTAAATCAGAAAAACATTTTTCACAATTGTCCTTCCAAAACATCTCTCCGACAGAGGTTCTAGCCTGTCTCAATTCTACCCTGAAACAAAAAAATGTTTTGCCTGTAGTTGCACTTTAATAAGCACCCGGCACTACCTTTATTTACTTTTGAAAAAAATAAGATGTATGTACTGTGTGAAAGAATGCGAGCACAGAATCCCGTTAATGCCAGCAAGGCAGAAGAACAGGTATGTTCAGGCAGGGTGCAGCTGAATAAAGTATACCCGAATCCTGACTCTATCATTCCACACTCCCCCGCAGTGCTGTCCAGACTGTATCTATGGTGACTCCTTTGTTTTCCTATGAAGTGTGAGAAAGAACACAGGTGATAAGAGGCAGAACAGATGAATGAGCACTGCAGAGGATTGAGAGACTGTGACATATGTGCAGACAGGTGAGAGAGGTGTCAGAAGAAATGAAGAGGGAAGCATCAACACACTACAAGCACTGCAGGAAAGAAGAGCCCAACTCCATGGAACCAAAGAGAAACAGAGTCATGTACTGTAGATAAGGGAAAAGATACACTTTGTATACCAATAAAACAAATGCAGGTAAGATATTATGTGGAATGATTTTGGCATGCAGACATCCATATTAGAGTATTTTCTTGATGTAAGACTTTAGGTGCAAACAAATTCTAGCTAAGCATATGGCACGTACCAGGCTCCTTTTAAGTGGATCTCTCAGCAAGTTTTTACTTTGGTTTGAGTGGAGTCAGGCAGGTCTCCAATGGGTCTTGACTAATTTCTTCCTAAGGCAACTTTCTGGAGTAGACAGACATCTTTATGCTCATGCTCTTAGTAGGGTATCTGCTCATCTTTAGCCATCCTAATGCTTTGCCAATTCAGGAGTGGATGGAGCAGCAGCGAATGAAAAATAGACAGGTATATGCTGCTGAGGAAATCAAGTAAAAAAAACAAAAAACTGTTGCTTTGTAGAGGCAAATTACAGGTTCATCCCAAGATGTGTATTACAAAAAACAATGGCAGACGGTCTTATATCACCTACTAGTGCATCTGTGCGGACCACCATCACCTCCCCATCTCAGAGTAGGAGGCAACAAGTGTGGGTCACATAAGAGAACTAACTCCCAGGGTGGGTTCTTCTGAACTACACCGAGCACCTTGAACTCGTCACTCACCTTGCACATGGGGTAACCTGTACTGTGCCGTGCTCATCAATGCCCCGGGACAAGGCAGGGGTCGCTTTAAGGGATAACTCAACCTTATTGTGGACCCCAAACTCAAACCTGGCCATGCACTGTGTACACTTGAGCAATAAACTGAACTTCAGGAACTCTCTTTAGCCCCGAGTCAATGTACACCTACACTGTAACTTGCTGCATTTAGGACAGACATGCTGAGCCAATGCCCACTCCACCTATCCAGTGAATCTCCGCTACCTTAATCCCAGTAACGGAACGGGGTCTCGCTGAGCACCTAGCGCGGACCTCATGCGTACTCTTAATTAACTCTTCCACACCTGCGTACAAGCTAGACACCTCTGAGTGCTAATCTGCTCCCGTTGCCATAGAAGACATACCACCAGGGAAGATAAAGCCGACAATAACTCCCTCGATTCATGACAGGCTGCTTGCTAGACCTCCGATACCCTTGGTAACCACTTGCTGTCTTCATATCCCAGAGTGTTTACTGACACAGACTGGAAACCACATGTGTGACAGTTACTTGCATAAACCTCTTTCAAATAACTTCAGCCCGGCATGGGCAAAGTTCCAAAAACTTTACTGTAGGATCTTCAATACAGCAGATTAAAAAAATCTTTCTCCCTAACTAAACAAACGTACGGCAGCTGTCCCAGCATACCTGCACAGGCAAGAGTCCATAGTGGCAGTATCCAGAATGCTGGTGTCTTCAGGGAGAACTGCAAGTCCCAGTAGTCTCCTACATGGAAAAGGCTACCGATGTGGATCTCCAGGACGGGGAACCCCAGCAGGAATCAGATTGTAAGGAACTTTTGGCGTGCTCTGATTCGGACCCATGTTCTGCTTATATCAACACAAGCCCTGTGGGTCAGGCCCAGAAAGCCTGAGGAGACAACCCAGAGAACGGTGGAAGAGGATGTCAACCCCATCCCTCCCGGGCAGGGCAGCAACTAACTACCTAGTAGGTAACCTGCCTACAGACAAACCCCCTTCCTATACACCCTGTTCCAAATTATTATGCAAATTCTACTTAAGTGTCACAAAGATTAAATATTTTGTTTTTCAGTTTAACTCATGGATGGCATTGTGTCTCAGGGCTCTTTTGGTCACTGAAAACAATCTCGGACACCTGTGATAACTAGATTGGCAGGTGAGCCCAATTTAAGGAAAAACTACTAAAGGAGGGTGTTCCACATTATTAAGCAGAGCACCATTTTCAATATGGGGAAGAAAAAGGATCTCTCTGCTGCCGAAAAGAGTGAAATAGTTCAATGCCTTGGACGAGGTATGAAAACATTAGATATTTCACGAAAACCTAAGCATGATCATCGCACTATTAAGAGATTTGTGGCTGATTCAGAGCACAGACGGGTTTGTACAGATAAAGGTACATTGAGGAAGATTTCTGCCAGATCCATGCATCGGATCAAGAGAGCAGCTGCTAAAATACCATTACATAGCAGCAAACAGATATTTGAAGCTGCTGGTGCCTCTGGAGTCCCATGGACATCAAGGTGTAGAGTCCTCCAGAGTCTTCCAACTGTGAATAAACCTTCTATTCCGCCACCACTAACCGAAGCTCAAAAGCAGAAATGGCTGCATTGGGCAGAAAAATACATGAAGACTAATTTTCAAACAGTCCTGTTTACTGATGAGTGCCGTGCAACCCTGGATGGTCCAGATGGATGGAGTAGTGGATGGTTGGTGGACGGCCACCCTGTTCCAACAAGGCTGCGACGTCAGCAAGGCGGTGATGGAGTCATGTTTTGGGCCGGAATCATGGGAACAGAGATGGTCAGCCCCTTTAGGGTCCCCGAAGGTGTAATGATGACCTCTGCAAAGTATGTGGAGTTTATGACTGACCACTTTCTTCCCTGGTACAGAAGGAAGAACTATGCTTTCCATAATAAAATCATCTTCATGCATGACAATGCACCATCTCATGCTGCAAAGAATACCTCTGCATCTATGGCTGCTATGGGGATAAAAGGAGAGAAAGTCATGGTGTGGCCTCCATCCTCCCCTGACCTCAATCCTATTGAGAACCTTTGGAGCATCCTCAAGCAAAAGATCTATGAGGGTGGGAGGCAGTTTACATCCAAACAGCAGCTCTGGGAGGCTATTCTGACATCTTGCAAACAAATTCAAGCAGAAACTGTCCAAAAACTCACAAATTCAATGGATGCAAGACTTGTGAAGCTGCTATCAAATAAGGGGTCCTATGTTGAAATGTAACGTGACCTGTTAAAATGTTTAAAAAGTTAAATTGTTAAAAGTTTGATTGAAATAACTTTTGATTTCAGTAAATATGCTGCAAACACAACAAATGGCAATTTTCAGTTCTTTACAACCTATAAAGTGTTTTGAAACTTACTGTGTGTAATAATTTGGAACAGTGTATTGTAAATTTTTTATGTTTAAAAAAAATCCTGTTATCATTAGGAGGTTTGTTCAATAAAATTTGAATTGTACTCTTAATAGTTGATAACATGAGAATTATGCTGACTGTTATTTACATCATTTATTTAGGTAAATGAGAAAAATATAATTTGCATAATAATTTGGAACAGGGTGTACACTAAGGATCAGTAATCCAAAATCTGCAGTAAACTAAAACAAAATGGTGCTCTTACATGTCACCAAGAAGATAATTGTGTTCATTTATTATTCTCACACTGACTTAGTAATGATGCTACGTGACAACTGATCTGCAGCAAAAACTGACATTCGATTTTGACTTAGAGCTTAAAAATGTTGAATAGCAAATTTAACCCAATTTTAGACAAGCATCTCAAAGGCTGTTCAGGGTAGACAATTTAAATGTGGACTCTGTCCCTTTCATGAACCTGTGGAGGGTGGGAGTTGCGGGGATGGGCAGTATGGAAGCAGTCATACACAAGTCGTACCAAAACGGTATGCTTTTGGCTTCTTATTTTTTGGAGAAGGCTTCTAAGTTTGAGTAGATATGGTGAGACAAATGTATTTATGTATTTGATTGATACATTTTCCAAGTAATCCAGAGTGAAGAAAAAGTTAATGCCGGATGCAGCGAGAATGACGACCTGCATATGCTGCACACATGAAGACAGCTGTGGTAGGAAAAATCACATTATTAAGCCAAAGTCATTTCTGAAATCATTCTACTTCCAAGTCCCAGGCGATTTAGTAACTATGTAGGAAAAAAAGAAATAGCGCTCACGGAGACAAGCAGCAGCCTTAACACCTGTCACTGAAGCATTTTATAGAGACTGAAAATCTACCTTATATACTCTATACTGTGATGTTAACCATTTCCATGGTACAGTATGACTAGCTAGAAAAAAAAGGCACAGCAACGACCAAATATGATACATTAATCCTTAGCAATCAACCAAAATCATCTCCTGATTGATCAAAATTCTCTTATAACCCTTAGAGGCTCTTAAAGGGTCTATGGTGCCCAAAAAGAAGATCTCAACTAATCCTGTGCCTATGTTCACATTCCAGAGGGGGCTCTACATACAGTTTCCTCCATGGCAACATCTGAATATCTTTTGATGAACACAGCATTCCCAGTAATGATATAAGGGGAAAATGTTTTCACCAACCTAAAGATTCTCCCACCCTAACTTACACAAAATTTCCAATAAAAGTGGAGTAAATGTGAAAGTCACCTTTCAGAAGGATATTCAGATGGTAAGTAAGTATGAGTGAAGTAGAATACTGTTGGAGGGTTATCCTATATGAAAGGCACAGACATGACCCAGCAAACAGTCAGAATTTATCTTTTCATTACCCGATTCCAACACTAGTCTGGGCCAAGTAAAATTTTGCATAAGCTTTCATCTGTCTATGGATGTACTGAACATTTTGATCATGTGTTGAGGATACCATTATGAATATGACCTCTTTGTTCAGGTACATGTGCAATTTCCTAACATCTTTTCCTAGCGAGCAAAATATGTTTGTATATGCCAAGTCTCTGGTGTTTACAAGGCCTTGCTGTGTGAGATATATTACAGCTTTTCCATGTAACTATAGTAAACAAATCAAACTTATGTAGCCCTGTAGTAAATTCTCAATTTACATACACAGTAATCACATATCATTTTGCCAAAATTAACTTGACATTTCTCCAAATTTGACTCCCCCATTGGGTTACCCAAACCAATCCAAAAAACTCAAGCTACAATCATTCTTCCAATATCTTTAAGCAGAGCCTATCCGCCCCTCTCTCGACCTATGGAACTTTGCACTGTACAGAGAACTTTGAGAAATCTGTTGCTTTTACTGGATAAAAAAGATTGCAGCAGTAGAAAAATCTCAGTAGTACTATTTTGAAATGCACATAAGTGACCAACATTACACTGCCTTTACTGTATGCCATCAGGATTGGAGAAAAGACTCAGGACAGGAGAAGAGTTAAGTCCATATAAACTCCCTGCTCAGATGGAAGAGCTGAAGTGCATTAGAGACTATAACTCATGGCTCAGTCTTAACTGCAGGACATTAAGGGATCAATGAGAGTCCCACGAGGAAGGGAGGAAGAAAACCGGCAGATAATAGGGGAGGAGGCCCCTCTAACTGAACTCAGCAATGAAACAACACAAGGGGAACAAAGAATAATTATGGTGCAGAGATAAAGCTTGTTGATGAAGAAACAAAGCAGAAATGGATTTTGGGCCACATGGTGTTAGGAAAAGAGTAAGCATACAAAGTTTCCAAATTACCACCATATAGAAATTACATTGGTGTTTTGGAGTAGTATGGTCAGTATTGGGGATATTGGACCAGTGTTATCATCAGTCCATTTTGGCACTACCTTTAACCTTAACTAACAAAGGTTTAATGTATTTTGGCAGGATGAAGTTAATCTCTGCTACACACATTATTTATGGATCACTTTCTGTAATATTAGCTCCACCTTTTTTATATGGCAGCATAAAAGGAAGCTAGGCTAAAGCAAAGTTCAGTGTCACCTATAGTAATTTTCTGAGACACCGAATGACGGCTTGTCACAAAGGTTTACTAGCTTTGATAGCTTATGAGTCTGAGATATAACCACTTTTTGACATATGCCTTATTAACAATTTTAATCAAGGTAATTGTCAACTAGAGGCCAACTCTTATGGTCATTATTTATTTTAATCATCATGTCTTTGGGTCCTAAAGCTATACATAGGCCTGAGAAAGCAGTCGGCATGAACACTCAGATTGCCCTTAGGGCAAGTTCTCTGAAGACCCATCGAAGGATGCTCTGTAAGCTTGTATGGTTGTCTCTGATGACCGTACAAGTTTATGTCAGCAGAAAAAGGGAGACAAAACCTGGAGGCAAGCGCTGGCTCATCAAGGAAAATTGGGGGAGGTTAGAGCACTGCCCCTCCAGCCAATGATGTGAGGAGCCACATGTCAGATGGGGCAACTTTTAATACCTGCCAAACAATTGCAGTGTCTGAAAGGGTGCACTATGCCAAATGGGTCAATACATGCTTCCACAACTAAACATTGCATGCAACATTTGGGCCACACTATTATATTAATTTTGACTGCTTACTTTGCAGACCCCCGGCTGTGTTTAGTGAATGTATCAAACCTGCTCTATAACTTTATCTTCTAACAGTGACAGCCAACCAACAAGGAGGCACACAGGACTAAAGCAGGTCACGACATACACACAGTTTACTAAACCCTTCATTAGTAAAAGAAACAAGCTTTGTGCCTTGAAATTGTTTTTAAAAACAAAGAAAAGAAATATGGTACCACAAAGTTCACCAAATCTAAACTTTCAGATCCCCTGGTCCCACTCTTTTTCCAGAGTTTGTTTGGGTAAGTCATATGTATTTTGGACATAAACCAAACCTGGTTTTGCCCATACAGTAAACCAACACGTTTCCTTCCCACCAGTTCACATGTCCTGTAGTCATATATAAGCCATTGAGGGCAAGGAGGTATTTTTGCATTATGTATATCCAAACTTCTTTTACTGGTAACCTATTGGCTAGAAGTGACCCTGTGGCAACAAGGGCATGTTAATAACAGAACCACTTGCAGCACAAACATTCCCATTCCTCACCCAAATATCTAGAACTTCCAGGTATGAATAAAGCATGTAACTCACTGTTCATGAATGTTAAAGCATTGGTGCTTGATGATTGGCCACATAGGCACCCAGTACTGCCACGGGCAAGCTCAGTCACAACTTGAATCCTCTCCCTTTGCTCCCAGTGACCACTAAAAGCAAGCAGCAAAACGGGGACAAGCATAAGCAACATGTGGGAATATAGATAAAGTTCACCACCTGTTACTTTGCTCTAAATGAGTAAAACAAGGCATGATTTTAGGGGAGGAGGGAGAAGAGACCTGTTGCCATCTTTCCAAAAACTGGGATCATTGGCCATATAATTTAGAGGCTTAAAAATCCAAAGGAAGGCAAAATGTATGTGTTTCCTGTAGACCAATTAGATCTTGCTGATATGGTTACTGCATTTTGTCTAAATGGGCCTGAAGATATGATAAATAGAGCAAACTTGTGGTTTGCATGCATTTAGGCTGTGTTCAGGAGTTCTGCAGGTGTTCTCCCAGATAAAGGTGGAGAGTGGCCACTGAGGGCAGCAATTAAAACTAATGGTCAGATACGGCCTAAAAGTTGCACGTGCTTGAGATGGCATAACGCAAAGCATAGCCGGGCTTAAACAAATATGTACTGAACCATTTGTTGCAGAATCTTTTTTCGACAAATATACTCACTTTAGTGGGTACATGATATAAACAGTCACCCAGCTTGGGGAATTAAGTGAACATTTTCTTTTAACACAGAGAGAAGCCCGCTGAGTACCATTTACATTTTACATGACATTTACTGGTGAAGTAATGCAACAGCCAATCTTCTGCTTTGGTCAATTTTACACAGCAGGTTTGAGAATAAATCAAAGAAGATGGTTCGTATCTAAGGGCAACAAAACATTTTAAACTTTCAAACATTTAATACACCAAGCCCATAATTTCAGAAAATCAACAAGCCCTTCAGTGAAAAAACTATTCTAGGTCACCATGTCATTCACATTACAGTCATTCACATCTGAGAGAATTACAACCCCCCTCTCAAAAACAACAAAACGAGATATGTACCATTATGTATAATCTTCGTCATATAAAAGCTGTCAGTGGAAAGGATAGGCATAGACACAGCATAGCTTCCAATGACTTTAAATAATGTTAAAGGAGGGGGGAGCGCACAGTTGCATTGATGTAAACGGCCACCATAGAGAATATTGCGATTTCCACTGTCATCAATGGCAGTGGAACCTAAAGGGTAAATCATATATCAAGGCAGGGAACCACTGGAAAAGAGGAAGGTGGGTAGACAGTGCCCGGCTGATCGATGATATTAAATGTTAGCAATGTTCAAGAAGGATAACGCAACAGAGCTACAGTGTGATGAACAACAAAGACCTACAGTAATGCCCTGCAGGCCAAGAAGGGGTCAGTTGGATTTAGGCCTGCACCTGCTCCCACTATCCACTTTCCTGCTCTAATTCCTCATTATCATGGAAAGCGCACATTCGGCCATATTGAGAACCATTTCGGCAGGCTTTCCATCAATGCTCATACATGAATAAGAACATGCAATTCAGGAAATGTATAGCCAAGTTTCTACCGAGGAGGAAAAACATGCTAATCCCACAGGCATGACATTAATCACTAGGTTACCGCTGCATGTATCTCACTGTGGGACTGTGGGGAAGTCAATACCTGCACTAACTCTGCAAGATACTGGACAATGGAATAAGCACAAGACTTCTGGATCAGGCAAGGCAGCAGGGGGAGAAGATCGAAGACTGAAACTGTTCACATGGGTGAAACTGGAGTTAAAGAAGAGCCCCTGACAAATATGAAAACGTTCATTTACATTCCACTAATGAACAAAATGCTAGCGTTTCATTCCATCCTGAACATTTCCACCCAACTCACCCATCTCTCTTCAGGTACCAATCCTATTTAGCAGTCCCCACACTATCAATTACACAGAGAATACAGTTCAAAAATGTAATTGTTATTTGCAAAGTTGTCTCCATCCTGATCCCACCATACATTTCCTAATTCGTTTACAGACAGCTGAAAAGATCATTGGTTTAAGTGGCTACTCATCTAAGAGGCAAAAGTTGTTTGTCCCTCAAGGAACCCCTAGCAACCTCTGCAGGATCAATGAGTTATACAGAACCATGGTTGAGGAAGGCTGCCCTAGACAAATCCCAGCAGTGTCAACCCTTAGTTACAACCATGGTTTATAATCGATACAGTAGAATCAAGGATATACTGCCCATTATAACTGCTTAACAAAAACAGTTCCTTGTGTCTGGAGTACCTATTTAAGTCAGCCTGTGCCTGGACTACAATTAGTGCTGTATCATTAACGAAGAGGAAGCCTGCAGCATGTCTGTCTTCCACTCTGGATGTACATAATAGTGTGTTGTTGGCATACCCTCTGTCTAGGCTGTGAATACATATAATCCTATGTTACTGACTGAAGAGGAGGCAGACATTCCCTCTGTCTGCACTCTGAATGCATGTAATGGTGTGTCATTGTGTGCAAGCTAGCTTTTTTTCTGTCTCTGTGCTGTAAATACATACAATGGTGAATCAGCAAGTCACTGTGCTATGCAAGGGTGTATCAGCACATAGGGAAAATTCAAGTCATGCTATTGTGTGCACGGCTAATACATGTAATGTGGTAGCACTAGCAGCGGCTTTGTGTGGGCTGTGCATATGTTTATGTGTCAGTAGGTGTAGGGAAGCAGAGCTGACTAGGATGTGGATATACATGGCAGTATATGTTGTTAGGAAATGCAGATTGGCCTTGCGTGTGACACAAAGAACAGAAAGGTGAGCTGAAGGTAGGCCTTGTCAGTTTATACATGTGATGGTATATTAGAGTGGTATAGCATTGGATGTTTATGATTCTTTGAACATATACAGATAGGATGGGTAGATCTTTGTGCTGTTGTGCAGTGCACTAGAGTGTAGAGTTTAGGCTGGATGCAGATGACCCAGTTTTTGCTTGCAATGCAACCAGTCTGAGCATTAGGGTGATTATTAGTCTGTGACAAAAGCTCCAGACCTCAAACAAATGTGCTAATGAAGGTATTATAGATTGTATTGTATATGGAAAAAATGCCCATAAACACAGACTGTCAAACCTGGGCTGAACTTGATCCTCCATGAGCATGGACCAGGACTGAACCTTAAATGGCCAGTCAAAGCTCAGCACTATCCAGCAAGAAAATTATACTGCATGTGAAAGCTCTTGGAGATGTCAATAGGCTCTGCACTGGGACCTAAGAAGGCTCTCACAGTCAGTTTGCAGGGACACAGGATTAGTAGACAATTTCGGAGTACCAGAACAATTTTTGCTGGGATCCCCAGGACTACAGCACATTGACACTAGTGATTGCAACACATAAAATGCCCCAGCATATGTAGAATGCACACCCATATGACAGGACATAAGCCCACCAATCCTGTGCATTATGTATTAGGCAAACCTGTCTTTACTCCTTGCAACTCAACCTAATGAAAATCAGTGTACACATAGATCGGGTTGGTATAAATACCCTTCACGGGTTGTGCAATCATGGAACTTTATATGTGTGTGACAAGAAGTCTAAGTATGTGACTATGTATGTAACACTACCTTAGAAATAAAAGTGACTGCAAAGGGTCTGTAAGAGAACTGTATGTGCTACACATAACAGCCAGTCCGATTTTCTAAATATGACGTATATGTAAACCCAAATTACTAAAATCTCACATACTCTTTAACATGATAAAGTAATGTAATTTCATAAGTTGTCTTTTTAAATCTACAGCTTTCCTGGTTAGTCTGTCATGAAGGTCCCTAATCGGGAAACTTTTGTTTTAGGGTGACAACACTCTGCCCCTGCCTTCCAATTATGCTCCTGCGTTGTCACAGCCTGTCATATGGGCCCATGGAGCCTAAAGCCTAGTACACACGATCAGAAACTCATACAAAAAATACGGCTTTCAAAGCAATCGTACGATAATCTGAATGTTAGTACACAGCTTTCATCTGAAACTTTTCTTGTACAATACCAGATTATACAATTTTAATTTAATCAGTACAATTTTTGTCCAAAAATGCATTACAATACATGACATCACTTCCAATTTTTTAGTCCGTTCTACAAAAATTATCATAACTTTGGTAACCTTTCCATTATCGATATGAGACTAGCATGCAAAAAAAAAAAATGGAAACTCATTTGTCCTATATTCTCATCATATATATTCTTAAAGTTTACACCATGTCCACTGAGCTGCATCTATCTACATTGATCAATGCAGGGTCAATGCATGGAAAACAATTATTTTCTATATTCCATATTCACAACATATACAGTTAGGTCCTCCAATTTGATGTACATACCCTCAAATTAAACCCGAGACTGTTCACTTTCAGCCCATATCCATTATATAACTATAGCTTAAATATGTTTGGGTAAATACCTGAAAAAAAAACTAAAATTGTGCCTGTGTCCAAATATATATGGACCTAACTATATATGCAGTGGTTTGTCCTGCCTAAAAATGAAGTATGTATGCCTTTTTATGCACTGAAAACTGTGGTGCATAGAGTTGAATAAAATATTTTATGACATTAATAAAGTTAAAACAACAAAAAAATGTAAAAAGTGTGATGCGCTTTAATAACAAAAAAGAGTGCAGAATTTTTGTGCGATAAAAAAGTTAAACATTAAATAAAAAAGTGGCAACTCACACATTTTCCCACTTGGGACAGTGCAAGGTCCAGCAGACGAGAGTTGGTAAGGATGTTGAAATGGTCATCACTTTTGCAGAACAGGACTTGCACACATATCTTAAAGCCAGCAGTGTTTGCGATCTTCTGGGTGCACCAAAAAAGTGAAGGGGTGCACGATATAAGACAGCGATTTTTAAAGGTCTCTCTATTTGTCAAACCTCATGCATTGTGACAACACATTGCACTGCACTTTAGAGGATGAGCTGGTGCGAATGAACCCTAAGATGACTGGCTATTTCAACCTACAATATGCAGTCATTGCTAGTAAGTAGGCATGTAGACATGAAGTGGCTGCAAACAGACTCCCGGCAAGCAGCAGCACTGAGAGGTAAGAAACAAAGAATATGAAATACAGTGCTTTAACAAACTAAATGTTATACAATTAAGGTTTACATTTACTTTAAGCTTTTTTGATCGGTTACAAAATAAAACCTGCATGTTGGTATGGACCACATACACTTCCTTCCAACACAAGCTTCCAACTGGCCTGATTTGTCCCTCTGTTCTAATGAAGAACTGACTTGATTTCCCACTCTCACCAATCACATTCAAACTTTCAGGGCAGTTTTGAAACTGACTGGATATTGGGCAGAATAAACCTGTGAGAAGAAAAAAAATGGATGCTGCCATTTGCCTGGCCGCCATACCAACCTTCTTGTTTAAACACTCAAGAGTCACTGACCTAGAACAAATATGCTGAGTAGGACCTCTGACTTATCACCAACAGTCCTGATCTCCATTCTTCTTTCAGGTCACTGACTTAATAAGTAGAGAAATAAAGTACAGATGGGGTTGCTGGATACAGCTTTTCAATGGGTCACTGAAATTTTCACTGGGCACACTGGCTACAGTTTGAAAGCAATCCACAAATCCAGGTCATCCCTTAGAAACAGAGGAAGAACCCATAACTGAGAATCCACACACATACAGTCCAATCAGAGTTGCAAACAAACGTCTAAGAATCCAGTCTTTAATGATAAAATTGGTTCATAGCAGAAAAAAAGAAATACAATTCAGGTGCCAAAAAGACCCCCCCCCCCTCCATCACGGAATTTTAACTCTGCTTACATAGAGGCAGGTAAGCAGATACCAAATAGATTGAAACAGTTCCAGAAGGGCAGATAAAGCCAGTGTTAATGAGTACAGTAAAGGACTTTGCTCTATACATTACCATGGCTTCACCTATCCCCAATTTTTTCTGCTATGAACCAATTTTATAATTGAAAACACTGGACTCTTGGACATTTGTTTGGTGCTCTCACTAAACTGCATATGTGCCAATAAGTAGAGAAGCCAGTGAGTAAACAGCCAGGCAATGTGCATTTTCAGAAGTCAGCACTGGTAGTTCCTATATTTCTTTTGTGACAAGTCTACTTTAACTCAGGCTCATAGAGAGAACATGTTGATACACCAGGCCTATTTGTAAGGAGAAGGCTGCCACTGTGCTATTATTAACACGTACAACAGAGTATCAGTCGGGGGAGGCTGGCTCTGTCTGCACTATGAATACATGTAACTGAGGATAAGTGTCTGAAGCAAAGGCTGGCAGTGCTTCTGTTTGGGCTGGGAAGGTATAATACTGTATAAGCATATACGTCACACTGGCTGGCGGAGGTTTGATGGAGGTGGGAATACATGTGCAGCTGTACAAGAAATGGAACCTGCCTGTACCTGAGCTTGCTATGTATCAAAATGCCAGGGGGCAGTCTGGCACTGCTACTCCCAACTGTGAATAATAGAAATGGGTATTTCACTGCGTATGGCCTGGAACCAAGGCTTTCTGCTCTGTGGATACCATGTAATGTTACATCACCCCAGACAGATAAGCATGCCGCCGATCCCCCATTCTCTGAATACAACGGCTTTACTGAATAACAGAGAGCAAAGAACAACAATGTGCAACAGAAATGGACAAACCCAAGACGTCAAATGGCCAAAGAGCACAGACAGGTATTACTTATGAAATCCTCTTCTGCTCTTGCCTACAGAAGTTCATATCCACTGGCTTTCTAAGTTTGCCTGCTGACTTCTAGATTTAAAGCGTTACTAAACCCACAACAGTGAAATCAGTCTGTATATGCAGTAAATCATGCTTGTTATACTCACTGTGGAACCTAAGGGGTTAATCCTCTGCATTGTGTGAAAATGCTGTTTGATCCACACTTCTCTGATCCTCCCTTTGTTCCAGGGTTCCCCTCTTATCTCTTGATAAGATATATAGTATGGAGACACTCTGTGGAGTGTGGAGACACTCTGTATTTGCTCAGTTTAGTGTGTATTGCTAGAGAGGTTGTTTTTTTTCTTGGGAGAGTGCATGTGATCAGCACAGGGCCAATCAGCATTGTCCAGACAGAGGTCAGTGGTTCTGCATCCTCCTAGAGCAGGAATAAAACTCCTCCTACAAGCTTTACCAGTGCTCTGCTGAACACTGATAAAAGTTACAAAACTGCTCTAGCTGCGGATCAGAAAAGGTATTTAGCAGTTTACATTTACTAAAATAATTGCATTTCCATGTTCTGTGTGAGACCAGATATAAGGAATGCAGGGTCCTGGGTTCAGTAACACTTTAAGGGGTGGAAGGAGTGGAGCGCTGGACACTGATTTTTATCCTACAAAAAGAAGTTACGTCTAATGGCTTTGGTATGGCAGCTCTGCACAAAGCAGGGAACCCTTTGAAAAATGAGGGACATCCAACCTTAGAAATCCAAGTGCAAAAGAAAAAAGCATGCCAAACTATTGTACCAAGAGTCCAAAGTCCTTTAACAATATCACAAGTAACAGGAATACAAAGGCACCAATGGCCAAAAAATTCCCCTTTATCGAGGCTTAAAGTGTAAGTTCCCCTTTTCAAACCAAAGAAAAGGTGAACTTAGCTGTACACTCTTCCCCACTTACTCGCTCCCACTGTCTGTAGGAAGGCAGGGAAAGGGTGCAACTTCACTCCAAACTTTATTATTACTGGAAAGTAAGAATACAACCCTGAATGTAAGTGGTGTATGTGTGTGTACAGGGGTAGGACATGGGGGAAATCTGCTACATTGTATCTGTGTATCATACAGCAAGACATACACTGTACTGTCACTTTGGATCTCGGTGTACACATTGTAGCACATGCTGTCACTTTGCATCTCTATGTACACATATAGTAGGACATGCACTCAACTCTGTCACTCAGGATCTGTCTGTAAACATAGTGGGGTATGCACTTTACTCTGTCGCTGTGGATCTTGTGTACACACATAGCAGGACATGTCACTTACTGCCGCCCAACGACTTGCCATACTTACATAATCTGAAGCCTGGTACACACTTTAGTTTTTTTTTTTCCGTTCAACCCAGCAGGCTGAACGAAAAAAAGAACTGACAGCGCAGGAGGAGCAGCTGTACTAACTATCCAATGTTAGTATAGCGATCTCCCCCACTGTGCTATTGTGTTCTGACAGGAGGGACATACCCCCACCCCACCAGAACATTCCGGTGGAGCACTGATCGGGAGCCAATTGGCACATCTTTTTCGGTCAAGACCCTTCGATACATGCTGGCCTAAAGGTAGGATTCTGTCAGACCGGCTGCAATACACACAGACCGAATTCTATTGAACTGGCTGATGCCACCAGACATTTGGCCCGTATACAAGGTACAAGAATGCTTCTGTTTTATTAAACCATGCCCCTTTTCCCCCTCCCATTGTCAACACAAATTGACCACACCAACTATTTGTTCGGGTTCGGCTTGAAGATAAGGTGGCAATCCTGTGCTCACCCCCAGGTGTACAGTAATCCATAGCAACTAAACATGAATATGACAACAGCCCAAGTCCTGAACCTGTACTAGCTAGTGTGCTAGGTCACATGGCATACCAAAAAAAATCTGAATCAAAGAACTGTTAATAAAAATGGTGAATGTTTTAATGAATTTATATAGCACCACCAACTAGCTTTATGTTTTCAGGAAAGATGCAATGGAACAGCTATTCAAGCGGGCTAAAAAGCAACAAGCAATGTCAAGTCTTTTGGGAAATCACATGAGGCAATTGGCTGGGAAACATAGCAGAGCAGTGATGTGGATTATAGAAACAATCAGAAAACTAGCTTTCAATAATCTAACTGCCATGTAACTATGCAGTTCTGCTCATAGCTCTGTGTTACCAAATAAGTCCAGTCATGTTCTATCATTGTTATTACTGGTCAGGATAGCATTGGCCAAGGCTGAAAATAACTCTGTTGCTGTGATAATGAACAATGGTGTATCTGAGAAACTGTCCTTCGGTTGGTAGAACTTTCAGTCAGTACATATACACGGTACAATCTTTTGCGCTTGCTGTGACGTTGCAATATGAAAAGGCGTAGGGCTTCAAACAGAGCAACAGGGTATGTTGCATGGCAAAACTGGCACATTTATGACAGCTCAACATGTCAGATGTACTGTGATGTTTAACTGTGCGAAGGCAGTCGGTGCACATTATAATGGATGAAGTGTCGTGTGAACCCTCCACCCCAGCACTTTCACGTATGAGGGACTTATGATGAAGGTGGACAATGGCTTCCTTTGAACACATAGAGGCTTTATCTAATAACAGCACACAGTGCAAGGAGGTGCACTCATCCCCCATGCCCCCAATGCACTCTCACAGCCAGGAAAACAGCAATCCCCATATCTCGCCACCAGACAAGCCTTTATTGCTGTTTGTATACTCAGAGATTTCTCCTCACTTTCTGTCTGGTGACAACAGGGCAAAAAATTAAAGGGTGTGAGTGTCACTAGGATACAGAGGACAATAAAAAAACTCAATGATGTTTTAATCCTTCACCTTTCTACTAAATGAATGTGCTTTTGCTGTCTCTGTCCCAATCAGAGATATTACATCACTTCCTGTTCTTGTGACACTCAATCACTGAACATGATCATGTGAGGGTATATTTTCCCATCAGAACACAGACAGCACATTGGCTTTTGTGAACTATAGGTCCCAAGAGGCACTGCAAGACTAATAGCCACAGGCATGACTCCCAGAGGCAGACGCACAATGGGATTTGTAGTTTCACTACAGCTGCAGTGCCAAACATTGCCTACCCTTGGTTCTAAGGCTCACCATAGATGGGTCTTGCCTTTTTTTTTTAATCAGCCAGAGGGCTGGTGTAAAAAAAAATGATGATGGTGGATAGAGGATTCCTCCTCGTTATGCTGCAGTATTCTGCCAGCGGGACTCCAGTGTCAGAATACAATGAACAGTACCGCAGCTGCTAATCAGTTCACTTATGACTTCTGTTGAGCAGGAATGGCCATAGATGGATCGAAATGTGGTCGGTCACTGCTGAACAGGCCGAGTTTCAATCCATCTATGGCCAGCTTTAGCCTTCCCCACTGTATACAAAACAAACGTTTTTACTGAAGTTGTGCTTTCAAACTGGCCATACACAGCTTGAATTTCAGCAGATTCATGTGAATCGTCTGAAATTTGTCCCATGGGTACCTCTGATGACACTATCTGGCTCAAAGAACTTAAACTGAGAAATTGAAGGAGCTGGGCAGAAAACCATCAGCCGAACAGCAATTACATCCAATCAGCTGCAGTCACTGTGCTGGTGGAGAAGTGCCACAATACAATAGCCTTCATTGGGAGATTCATCTATCCACGCTGTTTAGAGTTTAGAGGGAATCTGCAGATTACATTTTTACATAAACGACCAGTTTCAGGCTTCATGTCCTGCTCACATTCGCCACAGACTGATCAATTGTGAATAGACAGGTCTGTTCATGTGCCAAAGTGAGGATGGTACTGGACTTACAGAAATATCAGTATGTGCTGGGCTTTGCATTCAGAATTTTAACAAAAGAGACTGCATGTGTGCAGATCACTCAGCCAAAGCAGAACTTTACAAAGTTATGAGGATTACGGTTTGTAAGGTCAAGAGAGGGCAATTGGGGGTTGCGGGGGGAAGTCTTAAGGTAAGTGCATTTATCCTTTAAAAACCAATCAGATGTCAGCCCTCATTAGTCTGAATACGCTTCTCTGGATTAACAGACAAGCAGGATGGTATTGTAGATATAGGTGCTAATGAAGCCTGTAAATAAAATCAATTAAGAATTTGGGGAAGTGGATTCCCTTAAAGCGGCACCCTTAAAAAAGTATCTGCCTCTATGCTCTCCAATATGCTGTACCATGCTGACAGCAAAGCTACAGAGCACAAGAGGTTCTATTGTTTAGTGGACGAAAACATTTTTCTTCCCAGACCAGGTAAACCAAGGAAAGAGAGGAGGAGGAATGACTAGACACAAGAATAGAAATTCAAAGCCCTGTGCTTGTACATAACAATTCATGCATGGGGATTTTGGAAATTGGATTTTTCTTTCACATACTGTATATTAGTGGTGCTTAAATTGTATGTAAACCCAACTACTAAAGTTGTGTAAATAGTTCCATTTCTGCTGTATAAATATTGTACTGAAAGTTTTTTGTAAAGCTGGCCATACATGGATAGAAATTCAGAGGAATGAGTAGGGCCCGGAAGATCCATGTATGGGCACCAAGGTTGTACAGAAATTAATCTACCGTACAACCACCCTGTGGGGTTTTCCTGCTCGATCGGTGCTGCCGGCTATTACGGGGAAGTCTGGCCACTGTCAGAATACAATAGCTTAGTGGGAGGATTTCCCCATCAACATCAAATGTGTGGATGGGGGAATCGGGTCAGTTTTTTCATTCAACCTGCTGGGCTGCTTAAGTAACTGTTTAGTAAATACCTGTTGGTGCTGCCAGCCTCTGTTTTTTTTCAGGCATTTCTTTAATAGGGTGACAATGCTATCCGACCAGCTCACAATGTTGCAGGAGCGTGGTCACCCTCCTGTGTGAACTGCAGACAGCTGTGCTTTCATCCAAACGGCTGTAGTGAATGTTCTCTGCCATTTTATTGACAGCTGCTCTGACCATTTAGCAGCTGAGACAGACTTTGTTACGGTCAATGACCATTTTGCTGGTCACCATAGCCTATTACAGAAGTAGAAAAATTACAGATATTTTGGCAGGATCAACAGATAATAAAAGCAAAAGACAGAGCGCCTCTAAGTGTAGACTGTACAACAATTTATTAATTAAAAAGTAAGTATAGCAACTCACATCTTCATATAGTAAACAGGCTCATAGAGATAAGGTGCAGTAAGTCTGTCTCCAGATGTAAGGATTGCTTCTGGAGAAGAGTAACCCAGCCGAACAGAAGGAGGCCCTGTAATAGTTAAGGCATAGATGGTAAATCCTGGCTGGGTCTCCAATATGTCCGGAGCTAATGGCGTTTTCCATCTCATGTTATCGGGATGCCCTTGCCTCATCTGGAACTTTATCCATTTATTCACTACTACATGGACTGTATCATTATGCAGTCATTCCTTTTCAACAGATAAGACTATGCTGGGGGGGGGGGGGGAATAAATGGGACATGTAGTCTGAGTCATGTTACTATATGGTGATCAACGTGTGCAGGTTCCTCCTCGGCAGTATTTCATGGAAGCTATACACGGATAAAAAGCCAGTAGTTTGAAACATTTAGCTACTAAGTGACTGTGTGATCAGCGTTAAAAGGAGTTTGGTCAGAACTTTTGTAAGGTTTTACTGCTGTCTGTGATCTCACTGGGGAAATTAACTCTCTTTGTAAGATAGGGACACTTTTTCTGGTGGGGATTTACTCTAACTTCCTGCTCTGTCTCCATGACAGGAAATCAAAGAAATCTCCTAACTGGGTCAAAGATACAAAATGAAAGAAAAAAAATGGATAGAGGCTAGCATGGTGAAGCCTAAGGCCTGGCTGTGAATATTATGATGGTGTAATGGTGAATGTGCAAAGGAGGGATGCTGGCAAAGCCTCTGTCTGTGCTATGAATATGTGCTATGGTGCATCAATGTGTGAGAGGCCTGGCACGGCTGTAATATCGAAAATGTGACACTCTGGAGCATACTGAGGCTTTGGGCTGGCAGCTGCACACTGCATGTTTACACAGACATTACCACGGACTGTGTAACTTCTGTTAATATACCATGAGGTGGAAAAGAAATGGGAGAAGAGGAATGACAAACGGGATGGAGAGAAGCAGAGAAGAAAAGAGAGGGCATGGGAAGTGGTGAGGAGAAAAAAGAAAAGAAGGAATAACAGTGGTCACAAGATGGCAGAATGTGATATAAAAGTGACATATAGAAACAAAAGGCCATTGATGCTAATGAAGAATGGCAATTAAAAATAAGTAAAGTGGAAAAATGAGGAGGGAGTGTCTAAAGCAGAGGAAATGACAGAGACGGTTCCAGCAAAATGAGACATCTACACATCCATGGTTGCTGCAAGTACGGATTACGCTGAAAGAAATGTCTGTCTATAATATAACTCAGGAGATACAGGGGAACCTAATGGAGGCAGAGAAGAGGGGTAAACGGGAAAAAATGAAAAGGGACAGGATGAAGCATAGAATTAAATGGGCAGACGGGGTATGTAGGTAAATTTCAGTCAGAAAGAGGGCAATAAAAGTGAGAAAAGTGAGATGTAGGCACAATGACGAGGGAAAACAGAAAAGTGAAAATGGAGATTGAATTAATCTGTGGATGGGTGGGAGAGTAACAATAAGAAGGAAAAGATGTCCAAAAGGGAGACAGAGAACTACCATAAGGAGCATGGGGAGAGAGGGAGGGCACCATTATGAGGATCAAGAGGAGAGAGGGAGCCACCATGAGGAGCACGGGGAGAGAGGGAGCCAACATGAGGAGCGTGGAGAGAGAGGGAGCCAACATGGGGAGTGTAGGGAGAGAAAAAGTCAACATGAAGAGCACTGGGAGAGAGGGAGTCAACATGAAGAGTACAGGGAGAGAGAGAGTCAACATGAGGAGCACAGGGAGAGAGGGAGTCAATATGAGCACAGGGAGAGAGGGAGCCAACATGAGGAGCACAGGGAGAGAGGGAGCCAACATGAGGAGCACAGGGAGAGAGGGAGCCAACATGAGGAGCACAGGGAGAGAGGGAGCCAACATGAGGAGCGCAGGGAGAGAGGGAGCCAACATGTGGAGCACAGGGAGAGAGGGAGCCAACATGAGGGGCACAGGGAGAGAGGGAGTCAATATGAGCACAGGGAGAGAGGGAGCCAACATGAGGAGCACAGGGAGAGAGGGAGCCAACATGAGGAGCGCAGGAAGAGAGGGAGCCAACATGTGGAGCACAGGGAGAGAGGGAGCCAACATGTGGAGCACAGGAAGAGAGGAAGCCAACATGAGGAGCACGAGGAGAGGGGAAGTCGACATGAGGAGCACGAGGAGAGGGGAAGTCGACATGAGGGGCACAGGGAGAGAGGGAGTCAATATGAGGGGCATGGGGAGAGAGGGAATCGACATGAGAGGCACAGGGAGAGAGGGAGTCGACATGAGGGGCACGGGGAGAGAGGGAGTCGACATGAGGGGCACGGGGAGAGAGGGAGTCGACATGAGGGGCACGGGGAGAGAGGGAGTCGACATGAGGGGCACGGGGGGAGAGAGGGAGTCGACATGAGGGGCACGGGGAGAGAGGGAGTTGACATGAGGGGCATGGGGAGAGAGGGAGTCTACATAAGGGGCACGGGGAGAGAGGGAGTCTACATAAGGGGCACAGGGAGAAAGGGAGTCCACATGAGGGGCACGGGGAGAAAGGGAGTCCACATGAGGGGAGTGGGGAGAAAGGGAGTCCACATGAGGGGCACGGGGAGAGAGGAAGTCAGCATGAGGAGCACGGTAAGAGAGGGAATCAACATAAAGAGCACCGGGATAGAGGAAGACACCATGAGGAGCAAAGGGAGAGAGGGAGCTGCCATGGGGAGCATGGGGAGAGAGGGAGCTGCCATGGGGAGCATGGGGAGAGAGGAAGCCAACATGAGGAGCCTGGGGAGAAAGGAAGCCAACTTGAAGAGCCTGGTGAGAAAAGGAGTCAACATGAGGAGCACAGGAAGAGAGGGAGTCAACATGAAGAGCACAGGGGTAGAAGGAACCAACATGAGGAGCTTGACGAGAGAGCCACCATGAAGAGCACAAGGACAGAGAGGGTGCCACTGTGAGGAGCACAGGGAGAGAGGAAATCAACATGAGGAGCATGGGGAGAAAGTAAGCCACCACGAGGAGGAGACTGAGAGCCACATCAAGGAGAAAGAGGAACAGTGGAGAGAAAAAGTCAAAATGAGCATGAGAGAGTTACTGTGTAATAAGTGGGTGGGGGGCCATATAAGCAGGAACAGAACCACAGTGACCATGGGGGTAGAAAGCCACAGACATGGTGATAAGAAAGAGACATAGTAAGCAGAGTTACAGCCAGAATAAAGTAAAACAGGCAAAGAAATAGCAAGGAATAAGAGAGAAAGCCACAACGAAGAAGAAAAGACGGCCACACGGAGAAGCATGGTGAGGAGACAGAGTGCCACAGTGAGGAAGCACAGAAGCACTTTGAAGACAGACAGCCACAAAGAAGCAGAGACAGCCAGAGTGGCTACAGGGTGCCAAGATGAGGAATAGGGGTCAGAGCCACAGTGAGCAAGCAAAGATGGCAGTGCAGATGAAGAAAACCGTATACCAGAGGAAAAAAAAAAAAGGTGGGTGGGAAACATGAATGGTTCTGGATGACATGAAGTAAGGAAACAAAGACAGGCAGAAAAAAAGAAGAGGAAAAATACCAGGAGAGAGTGAAGACAATCTAAGTAATGTCTAATCCAAGAGTGCAGTGCAAACAATTACAGTGAAGAGATGGCAATGCTGGGAAAGGAATGAAGGGAGCAGTAAAAGGACAAAGAAAAATGTAGAGGGAAAAAAAAAAAAAACAGGAGACAGGATTGGATTAGCGAGCAAGAGTGATGGTGCTAGAGATAATGGGAGAAAGAGAGACATCCATATTGATGGAGTGTGAAAGCGAGCCAGAAAGGATAAGATATATGGCAATGTTCCCCTTCCTTTCCTCCCTGCTCCCCCACAGTAACAGAGCCGCAGGGCGCACCCCCTCCTCTGCTTTCTGCACTATTGATAAATACATTAGTATGTGCAGGATGCCGAGCAGCTGCAGAGCTGGCAGAGCAGGGGTTAACCCTGGCATTGCCAAGGAAATTGACAGTGTATTAGTCGGCATGCCGCGCCAGCGTTCTGCAGATTGGTAGGAGTTAACTGTGCAGCTCTACCTTCCAGCTCTGACTTACACGTGGTTCATTATGGAGACTTCTTGGAATCAACAGCTGCTTTGTGTTTGCTGCATTAGAATGATACCAGTCTGCAACTCATGTTTCTGTGCAGGCTTAAACAAAAATGTTATATATTTATTTATATATATATATATGTATATATATATATAAAATATCTCTATCTATATATCACTCACGCACACATACAGTGTGTGCATATGTATGTGTACATGTGCGTTTTATATATCCATACATACACATACATACATATCTCATACATATGCTATGAGATCAAGACATAGGAGAGAAACGGTTCAAGTTCTTCAAGTTACATATACCCAAAACGGATATGTAATGTATGGGTGGATGCTAGTGGGCTGATCTACTCAGCGGCTTCCAGTATCCTATGAGCTCCCTTTGCCAGCATTACCCGCTCTGCCTCCCCAAACCACAGGGAATCATTTCTTCTGTTGTAGCTGAAGGAGTTGTCACTGCTGTTTTCTAATATTAATTACATTTTTGACATGGAGAGTGAAACCTCAATGAAATGGACACAGCAAGGTGAAAGACGTAAAAAATTCTTGGTTCCCCTGAGAAATAAACAAAGCTGGCTAATGATTCAGTCCCCAAACATCTACCCAAAATGAAAAGCAATAGTTTGGCACAAGATCTTCAAAATCTGAGCAGAGTATCTGTGCTACCCAAAGCATCCAACCACATTCTGCCTGCCATTTTCTAGTGTAGTTTCCAAAAATGAAATGCTGCACCTGCTTGCTTTGATAGTAAACAAAAGATAAAAGAAGCAAATATGGGAGAAGAAAAACAAGAAAAGTACTAACACATTATAGCATGGAAGGTAAGTAGGTGGCACCACACATTAAAGTGCATTTAAAGCCAAAATACGTTTTGGATAGAGTATGGGCATCTTAAAAAATATCTGTCAGTATTTTATTGTTGTCCCCACTGGGAAGATTCACACTCTTTCTGCCCTGATGAGGCACTTGGGAAATCTTTCAAAGGGGTCACCAGCTCTGGTAATAATTAAGAGGGAATTGCCCCTTACATTGACCAGTTTTCTTCTGGTATCCGGTTATGTCTTTTGATTAGGTAACAGCGGAATACAAATAAAACAAAATACAGTGGGCTTACTCTTCCCTAGTCTATCTAAAACTAAAAAGTTATGGCTTTGGAACTCTTTACTAGCACAAAGTGAAAGAAATGGCCCTTTTGAAGCAACCAGGCACAAACCATTGAATAACTTTTGCAGGACAAGAGAATGGGTTACGAGATGTGAAGAGAGAACTGAGATGTGAAGAAAAAAACACACACACACATGTTTTCCATGGTATGGTTAACGGGTAGAAGGATGGATGTAAGCAACAACATGCAATGGTTAAAGCAGCCTGTTTCAACCAGGGTTCCATGGAACTCTGGGTTCCTCTAGAAGATACTGGTGGTTCCTTGAGCAATTAGCAAATTCTGCCTCTCAGATTAGTAACCATTGACATCATTGATCTTTTCAGCTATTTATAAGAGGAGGATTCTTCCTTTAGTCCCTAAATATAAGGAGCAGTCTTCCTTTTGACCATCACACAAATGTACTGTGAGATGTAAATATCGTAATGATCAGCAGGGGTTCCTGAGACCAGAAATATATTTCAAGGGTTCCTCTAGGTCAGGGGTGGGCAACCTGCGGCTCTACAGCTGTTGCAGGACTACAAGTTCCATCATGCCTCTGCAAGTCATAGCTGTAACTGTCAGTTTTGCAATGTCTCATGGGACCTGTAGAGTCATGCTTATAACTTCCGGTCTTTGCAGTGCCTCATGGGAAATGTAGTTCCACAACAGCTGGAGAGCCACAGGTTGTCCACCCCTTCTCTAGGTCATAAAGGTTGAACTTTAAGAAGGAAATAAATAAAAAAGGTGAATATCCATATCTTAGGCTAAGTTTACACTAGCTGAAAATTCTACACTAGGCAGCACACAGTGCTGTTCACACTGAAACGTTAGCGTCGTAGCAAAATTGACGCCTCGTGTCAAGTCAGGAGGAGTTGAAACCTCCCATTCAAGTCTATGGTGATGCGCCTCAAATGCCTGGCAGGCATTTACGGGGCATTTGCGAGGCGTTTACTGAGCGTTAATACCATTAAACATCATTATAGGCGTTTGTGGTGTGGTTTTAACGCTTGGCAAATGCCTATCAAATGCCTGAAAAATGCGAATAGGGCATTTGGGGAGCGTTAAAAACACTCCCCAAATGCCTGTCAAACGCTATAGGGGCATTTGGCAAGAGTTAGAAATTAGTCAAGTGTGAACAAGCCCTTAGACAACTCAGCTTGCCACCACCATGTCTATCACTTTTAAACGTGGCTAGCACTTTGTGGATGACCTGTCAATCTCTGTATTTCATAAGCAGGCCAACAGTGTAGCACACTTCAGCAAATACATGAAAGCACCCCTGTAAGGTCTGGTCTCCTGATATGCATATCCTCAATTCACTAGAGAGGTAAATGGCAATCATTAGGTAGCTGACCAAGAGTCTCTCATTTGGAGGGGCTGTGCCTCTATTGGAACTAAATTCCCCTGTCCACCTTTCATCCTCAGTTGTCTCTCATTTTGGTTTGATCTGCACTAACCCTCTAATCCAATCCCCAAATTGTTGCATTTGTGGTCTTAAAGCCAGCATAAAAGAAAACAGTGGTAAAAAAAAAGCACTTGGTAGTTTAAACAATTATTTTTCCATACCAATTCTTGCCGCTTTGCATAACTGGGGGCGTGGCAGGGGTGGGTCTTTTGCTTACATACTTTGTGCTGAGCAGTGTCCCTCTTTGCAACCATAAATAGTTGGGAGGAATGACCAATGAGCCACATCTCTGACAACATAGTCTGAAACCAATATACCAATTCTAAAGGTCTGGACTGTCAAAAATGGCAGATGAACGGTAAACCTTGCAGTCCATTACACACTCACTGAAGGCATGCAGTTAGGGGCACATCTGGGCAGTAACACAATTTATTACGATTACAGGAAAAACTAGGAATTTCTTCTGTGGAAAACACAGGCTTAAAATGGCTACCTTCCAGGATTGCACGCTATTTAGGAGAAATGTAGGTTAAACATCACTGCCAGTGTACTCTTCTAGAACTCAGCTCAGAAATACAATGAATACTAACCATGTTAATCTGGGGGATTGGGGGGGGGGGGCTCAACACTGGACTGTACCATTTTAAGGGATTCAGGGGAGCGGGAATACTATACACAGTCTTCATGGTTTAGGGCTTGTACAATTACATTGTGATTAGAGGGTGTGCTCAGCTTTAACCCAATGCTACATATTTTCATTCTTCAAACACACTTGGCTATGTGTGCACATTAATAACATCATCTTAAAGAGAACATATCCATATAAATCTGAAATCAGCAGTATACCACCTAGGGAGCTTTGTATTTGGGTGAAAAGTTTAAATCCTGCGATGCACTGTGCAAACATGTAATGTTAGGATTTATATTGGCTCTGGGAAGGTGGGGTGACCTGCAGTAAAGCCAAAATAGCCAAGTTCTATTCGCCAATGACATACCAGTCTCTTACTGCTATATTTATATCTATTTTTATGCTAAGAGCATACTTATCATGGAGAGACTACCTTGGTTGGTTGTAGAATGGTGACATAAAGAGCACACTCGGCATGGTGAGACTATCTAGGTTGGCTGTACAATGATGACATAAAGAGCACACTCGGCATGGTGAGACTACCTTGGTTGGTTGTACAATGGTGACATGAGAAGTACATTCTCGGCATGGAGAGACTACCTTGGTTGGTTGTACAATGTTGACATGAGAAGTACATTCTCGGCATGGACAGACTACCTTGGTTGGTTGTAGAATGGTGACATGAGGAGCACACTCTGAATGGAGAGACTACCTTGGTTGGCTGTACAATGGTGACATAAAGAGCACATTCGGCATGGTGAGACTACCTTGGTTGGTTGTATAATGGTGACATGAGAAGTACATTCTCGGCATGGAGAGACTACCTTGGTTGGTTGTACAATGGTGACACGAGGAGCACACTCTGCATGGAGAGACTACCTTGGTTGACTGTACAATGGTGACATAAAGAGCACACTCGGCATGGTGAGACTACCTTGGTTGGTTGTACAATGGTGACATGAGAAGTACACTCTCGGCATGGAGAGACTACCTTGGTTGGTTGTAGAATGGTGACATGAGGAGCACACTCGGCATGGAGAGACTACCTTGGTTGGTTGTACAGTGGTCAAGGTGAAAGGATAGTCCTGGGATTGCCTATTGCTACTTATATAAAAAAAAATCTATATGCTGCCTCAAAACTTGAATGTAGAGTAGCAAGACTAGCCCAAAAGAAAAACACTGCTTCATCAGCCCAAAAATTGATCTGTCCACAGCTTGGCACAAAACTACTAATAGGATTTCAATGGCCGTCATTTATCAGAGTGCATGAAACAGCAGTCAGCCTTGTGTCCTAGCTTTCAATCATAAAACTTTAATTTTCCAACTGCCCAATCTAGGTTTCAGTTTCAATGGTTTTTAAGTGGCAATGCGGCATTTTCCATTTAAGATGCTATCGTAAAAAAGTCTAAATTGGTCAGAGGTGCAAAAGATTTAAGCAGCAACGTCTGGCAAATAGTATATCAATCAGTGAACTGCTAATCCTTCCAGAAAGAAAGGAATAGCTTAAATCACAAATTCTATGACTTTAATGTGGTGGCTGCATTAGTCTTTTCTTTCTTTCTTCCCTTTATTATTATTTTAGTTACTTCTATAGCGCCGTCAATTTAAACAGTGTTTTACATGTGTAATATTGTACATTCACATCAGTCCCTAACCCTCAAGAAGTGAACAGTCTAAGGTCCCTAACTCATATTCATATATATATACATACTAGGGCCAATTTAGACCAGAGCCAATTAACCTACCATCATGTCTCTGGAGTGTCAGAGGAAACCCACGCAAGGACAGGGAGAACATGCAAACTGCAGGCAGGTGGTGACATGGTTGGGGTTCATCTAGTTATCTTGCCAGTACCACACTTCTTTTTCTAGGATGTACTATATCTATAAAGTAGCTGTGTTGTCACCCTGAGACAGGAAGTGTATTAGAACTACAGAAAACCTCCACAGCTACATTATATAGAAGGGAGGTGTTCTGTAGTCCACTGAAAAAACTGGTGACAATGCTGACAGCAGCCAGCAGAGGCAGAGCACAGGATGTCATCAGGTCACTAGAGTTCTGGCAGGATCAACACACACTGTTCACTAACTGAAGCAATATAACAAAGTGCTTTCAATAATATAATGAATGCATACTATCATTAGGAAGATTAAATATGAACAATGACATAAATGTGGCCTACCAAAAACTAGCTGCATTAGTGTGGATGAGGCTTAGAAGACATTCAGCTCCCTCTATACTGCATGAAAAGCTTATCCTAGTTTTTTCAGAATCACAGAATAGTTTAGTTTCTCTCTGATCTCTTTGCTACACTGTCAGAGGCAGATAACATAGCTTTTGTACTTCTGTGCAGCCTGGCATATGGCTTTGCAAAAAGTGCATGGCATGTGAATGGATTCTGGCTCAAGTCCCAGGTGCTGCCCATTCAGACACAGACCCTCCTTTTAAGACCAGGCACAAGAGCAGATCCGTCTGGGCCACCTCCAGAGGTATACATTAACCCTACCTGTACCTGGAAAAATGCTTGTGCTGCCAGGTCTCCCTTCACTAAGCATCACTTGTAAAAAATGGGCAGTGGAGGGGTGTCTTTCTGAGTGATGAAAACTACTTTGTCATATTGAAGAGAACAATCCTTTCATATGTGCAAGGTGTTAACTTTGAAAAAGCCAACAATAGAAGACACAGAAAGTTTCAAATGTATAGCAAATTCAAGGAAGACATTGTTATAAATGAGAGATCTGACTCTATATGGCCACCCTTAGGGCTGATTTATTGTCTGGTTCTATAGTAATTCAACAAACGGGAAATGGTGCGTGAACTATTGAAGAAACCGAAATGACTACCCCCAACTGATCAAAACAGATAATGCTTGTCAAAACTATTGATTTTTTTTGGCTGCCAAGTTCTTGTGCTTGCAGCGGCTGTAGGGACGTACTATACCCCAGGAGATCATTTTCATGCAAGAACCAGGAGTAGCAGATTCAACAGACTTCAGCCTGGAGGACTGGACTCTTCAACGTCTGCTGCTAACTACTCTTCGTCAAAGAGAGGAGGATTGTCAATCATTTCCTCTACTGATCATTTTTAAAAATTTCATCAACCCAAAAGGCTGTTTATTGACTTTGACAGACAGAATCTTTTGGCTTGTCATAAAACCACTAAGAGCACCAGAACGGTCTTACCGATTCCACAAGAAAGCAACAGGTTGCCAACATGTTTCGAGGGCCAAAATATATGCCCCTTCATCAAGGCTATGGACTGAAAACAAAGAGTAAACAAATCTGTGGCAGGAGATTGTCAGGAAAACAGACAGTGAGTGTGCCAATATCAGTGGCAAAGTTGTATAATTTATTGTCTCTCCACCCCCCCCCCCTCCCAAAAAAAGAAAAAAAAAATTCACTGCCTGTTGCTTTCTTGTGCAATCAATAAAATACTTTGGACTCCAAAGACATTGTTCTGGCACTCTTATTGGCGCTATTGCACTTGGATTTCCCAATCAGGGTAACCCCTATCTCTGAGGCACCCCCCATTTGGTGGAGCGCTTCTGAACTCAGCGACTTATATATCAGGCTTTGGTTAATGACTATTTTTAACTCATCGAAGAGATTTGTTTCATTTTCTACCCTTTCTGAGAATCTCTCAGCTGTCACTCTGGAGCTCTGATTACAAACAATTGTAGCTGAAACCATATCTAGAAATCATTTTTATAGGTAATTTTTTTAAGACTAAATCTTAATTGACACCAAATAAGTCGATTTCTACACCATTCTGCATAGGCCTAGCTGATCGTACAAACCTATTCATATATGTTCCGCTTCAATGGGTAGCTTTAGTCTGCACTGCCTCAATTCAATCTTAATTCTTCAACTCCTGCTGGCACATAAAAGCAAATGACTTCCAAACTACACAATCTCAGTTATTATGAATGAGAAGAGTACATGATTATATCAGAGAAGCTCTAGGAACTTTGCATCTATTCCAAGTAAACACACCAGATAATGTCACAAAAAAAAAAAAACAGAAGGCTGCCAATGAAGTCAACAAAATATTATCCAGAAAACAGATTAAGAGCTGGGCTACATAACAATGCAGCTTATATTAGAAAGCATGCCTGCTTACAAGAGGCTCTATCTGTCTTATTATTATGGGGTATGTACCTCTCTGTAAAAGGGGGTTGTGGTGGCATTAGTAATGCTGGTGTAGGGGCAGTGGTGGCATGTCGGAGAAGGCGGATGGTGGTAGTGCCTGCATGGTTCAGCGTGGGAATCACTGAACTGCAGCATCCCACTTCAATCACATGCAAATCCACATCTTTAATCTGCTTATTTACTCAGCCCAGATAGAGGTGGGGGCATCAGCGAGGTGTGGTGTTGTGGTATGCCGAGACTATTTAGTAACAGGAGACAAAGGGGTAAAATGTGGGTAAAGTAATGCAGAAGGGATACAAGAGTAAAATAGAATTTGTTGCACGATTAAGAAGTAGAAAGCAATTGCACAGTGCAGCAATTTAAAAGAATTGTGCTGATTGCTCTAGACCAGGGAATTCACAACTCTCTAAACAAAGGGCCAATTTACTGTCTTTGAGACTTTAAGAGAAGTTTAGGATTGAAAAAAAATAAACAAACCTAGATACTCACCTAGGTGGATGCTGCATCTGTCCCCCGCTGCCTCTAAGACCGAGAATTGAGCGATCAGACGGCTGATTGCTCAGTTCTTAGTCTTCACTGAGCAGAGAGCGGTGAATGTCAGTCATCAGCACCTGCTCTGCCCCTCCAGCACTCATTGGAGTGGCAGGCTGTGGAGGAAGCAGAAACAGCTACCTCAGGCTCTCAGCGGCGCACTGAGAGGCTGAGCCAGTTGCCGGTCCAGGCATCTATATGGACCCTGACATTAAAGTCAGGATCCTTTCAGAGTCTGGATCTGCTGAGTGACGGGTCACACGAGTGCAGAACTAAGTGTACTCCTGTGATCCATAGGAGAATTAGGACTTTAAAAGCTTTGGCCATAATTCTCCTTTAAAGGGGTGGACTATGGTCAGTGGGAGCAGACAAGGGGGTTGATTTACTAAAGGCAAATAGACTGTGCACTTTGTAAAGTGCAGCTGCACTCTGCAAAAGCAGTTGCTCCAGAGCTTAGTAAATGAGGTAAAGGTTCACTTTGCAAAAAATACCCAATCACATGCGAGGAAACTTGCTTGCACATGATTGGTTGATGGAAGTTAGCAGAGCTTCTGCACATGATTGGATGATGAAAGTCAGCAGAGCTTCTGCTCATTTACTAAGCTCTGGAACACATGCTCTTTCAAAGTGCAACTGCACTTTGCAAAGTACACAGTCTATTTGCCTTTAGTAAATCAACCCCAATGTTTCAGGCTTGGAGGTCAGCGGGAATAGAAACAATTACATAGCACCTGTGATCACTAGAAGGAGGAATAGTGTCCCATCATTGGTATAAGTTGGAGGAATTATGCCCCATCGTTAGTGTTAATGGAAGGAACAGTGCCCTGTTGTCTGTGTCATTAAAAGGAATAATGCCCCATAGTTTGTGTCCTTGGGAAGAATAGTGCCCTACTGTTGGTGTCAGTGGAAGGAATGGTGCCTCATTGTTGGTGTCAGCAGTGCCTCATGTAACAGCGCCTCATGTCAGTGGGAGGAACAGTGCCCTAAGGGCCAGAAAAAGAAAGCGGCCACAGTTTGGAGACCACTTCTCTATACCAAGGAAAAAAAAAATCTGATTGGTCAGTATGGGTTATTGAATAATGTCTCCACTACTTTGTTGAAAAAGCCCTTGGGTGTAAGCACCTATACAAACGATAATGGGCACCATGATACAAACAGGAACAGGGGCCAATAAAAAAAAAAAAAAAAGAGAGCTTAATCATTCAGGGGCCAATATATAAACAACAGAATAATACATAGGTGCCCAGCTGTTTTGTGGTATGACCCCACTTATCAGTGTAACAAGAAACACAACAACATGTTGTGAGACCCCATTTCAAGATGTCTAGCCACAAAATACGCAGGTTATAAACTGAGAAAATAAAATGGGATATTTTGCTTTTTTGTTGGAAATATCCTTGACAGTTTTGCAATTACTAAACATTAAGAATACGTTCACAAGATACATTAACACAAACTGCATTTCTCTGTCTAGTGACAAGGCAGGATGACCCAGGCTCAGAGGAAGTGGGCTGAATGATGCTGGCCATCAGACTGGGGGTGTCTAGTGTCAGAAAATAGTACTGCTGTGTAAATCTCTGGATTGAAGGTGAATATTGCAGTAAATGTTGGTGTTATTTTTATCTTTTATTAAACTATTCATTTTTAACTTCTTTTTTGGCTCTCCTTTAAATGCAAGTACCTGAATTTGACTGTATACCTGCCTCCTGTCCCCTGTGCAGCATTCAAAATGAGGAAAAAAAAAAAAGACAGGACTGGGAGCCAATCGAGTGTGTTGCATGTACATATGTTGACAAGGAATATTGTGATAGAGTACGCAGAAAAATGGAGAGGAGACACCACAGTTTGGACAGAATAGAGGAGGTTTAAAACCGCTGTCAGTATTTTTTTGCCATCTGTGTCTCGCAAGATTTTCCACCACTTTCTGTCTAGTAGACTCAACAGGAGAGAAAAAGAATATCTTTCCAATATGAGGGATATTCCTTGCCCCTTTCACACGGGGTGGACTCCATCAAGCGGATCCGCCTGCACAGCGGGGGATCGGTCCGCTGATCCCCGCTGAGCAGGCGGGTGACAGGTCCGTGTCTGCTGCACTTGTGTAGAGCGAGCACAGACATAGCCCGCTCTCCTCTATAGGGCAGTCAGATGTAAATGGACATCCTGTCTATTTACATCCTGCTGTCATCCAATCCGCTAGATGAATGGTGCACGTATCCCCATCTGTCAGTTTTTGTCAGACAGGATCGGAAGCAGGCGGGTGTAAACGGACACGTCACATGAAAAAAAAATACAGAGCCATGCAGGCCGCCGCCACATCATTCATTCACAGTTTTCTGTGAATAGAAAACTACAAGTCCCGACAGCCTTTGCTTCTTGGCTTGTAGTTCTCAATGAATTACCACGGTGCTGTTGAGCGTTGTGGTAGTTCACTGATTCTGCCAGTGTGTATCTGTTTGCCCGTACGAGGTAGGAGCACAAAGACACACTAAAATGATCTCAGGAGTCCTGCATGGCACCTGCGATCTGCTAATTGCGGGTGCAATGCTTTACAAGCTTCAAATTAAAAATGTACATTTTTTTACCTGCAAAAAAATGCTAATTTATTTATTTTTTTAAAATGTGAACTTATCTTTTAACAGACAAGTTGGAAAACTTTTGATGATCAGCTGCAGCAACTAGTCAGTGTATTCTGACAGTGCAGGGACCAGCTGTTCAAATACATTGCCTTGGCTGGGGGTATTCCTCCATCCACCTCGTTTGTGTGGATGAAGCAATCCATCTATGGCCAGCTGAAAGGATAAGTTCACATTTTCTATATATTAAAAAAAAATGCAAAAGTTAATTTTTTTTTTTACACTGCAGCCTGTAAAGCACTGTACTCGCAATCAATAGTTTGCAGGTGCAATGCCAGGCTCCTACAGACTCTCTGTCAGCTGCTTGCCTGTACCTCCCAGGTGTGAGGGGAGTGCGGGGGCAGGAGCTGTCCTGTAACAGGTTACAACCTAAATACGGGTGTAACCTGTTACAAGACTGAAGTTGTCCTTTAAGTGGTGTCATCCACTTGGCTCTGTTGTCTTATGTGGCTGTGTAAATCCCAGGACTGGATGGACACAACTACAAATCTTCGAATGGTAAAACAGATCCCTTATCTGTATTTCATTTGTGTATTAAGCCATTATAACACAAACCAATTTAAAGAAAAATGGTCATAAAAAAATAAGCCACAAGAAATATAGTAGCTGCTACTACCCAGTCATACATACTGACACATTTGGGCATACAACACCAACATCCACACAGTCATGCAGACTGTACAAATCAATGACATGCTGTAGGCCTGTAACAATGAATCCAGCCACTTATCTGTTCTTGTATGTGTGTAACCACTCAAATGCGTGATTACAGGTGTACAGCAGCAGCATCTGACAGCCTGTTATTGATTTGTACAGTCTGTTGGCCACAGCTGTGAACAATACCTGTGGACCCCTGAACATGGAAATACATGGATTCTAGAGCTGTATACCCAAATGCAACCATGTGCATGAACCTTTATTTTTGAAGATGCAAACTTCTGAAAGTGGTAATCCTGATGTTTGTTTCACAAGATACCGAGTGACCAGATATAAGTACACAAGTTGGAATTGCTTGTCTGGGGTCAGGGAATTAATAAGCAGTAAAGCAAACATGTAATAGCAGCTACCACATTTTTATCCTGACAAGTTCTCTTTCAGGTAAACATGGAATATATAAAGATAAATTAGATAAAAATCACAGGTGAAGTTGAAAAAAAAAACCCCAAAAAGATAAATACCAGTGGACAGGACGAAGCAATGTAAAAGGTGGAGGTTATGTAGGGTAGGTTCAGAGGATTCTACGGTCCAGTTGTCACTCTTGCTCCCATTTTTTTGGATGTCCAACTTTATCAAATAATGTCACTATAAAAAAAAAAAAAAGATTAAGGTGAGAACTTGGGCACAGCTATTCCTATATCCTAGCAGCACAGCAATTCTGACAAGCCCCTAAATAAAAATAAATGCCTTTAAACTAGATGCTAGAGAATGGTGGCTAAATGACCTGGCCTTGCACCTCTGGATCTGGGGTTCTGATCTATGTGGAACAATATCTACATTGAGTTTATATTTCCTCCCTGTTTCTGTGTGGGTTTCCTGCCACAATCCAAAAACACACGTTGAGGTTAAAGCTAAACTTCATGAAGATATAAAAGCAGCATTTAATGCAATTATATATTGCTTTCAATTTAAACTCCAGACTCACGTCTCTATCCATGCAGATTCTGTGTACTAAGCTTGTAGTAGGTATTCAGCCCACCTAAAGTTTGTCCCTCTCCACTCCTTGCTGTGGGCCAGGAAACTTTCTGTAACAGGCATGATAGGTGCATGATACTAAGGCCTAATGCACAGTGGACATTTTTGCAGCTGCTTATTTTTTCCCCTGCATCTAAACTCCCCAGCATGTTATCCTATGTGTCCATGCACACAATGTGTTTAGCAGCATTTAGCGGATGAAGCTTTTAAAGGCAGTATAAAGAAAAAAAAACAATACCAGTGCGTCTAGGAGCAGCAGAGTTTTGGTAGAAAAAACACTTGACTCTGCTAAACGCACCTAAACTCTAGGCGACGTTAGCATTTGAGGGTTTAGTCATTTTAATAGCCAGAATAAATTCATATTCTGGCCAATGAAATGAATTAACGCTCCAGCTCTTGGCGCCTGTAAACGCGCCTAAAAGCTTGTAAACGCTTTGAACACTAGTGTCAGGCTTTTATTCTTCCAAAATGCTGCTGCCAGAAGGAAAGACTTCTAGGAGAGTTTGCAAAACATCCTGTGTGCATGAGGCCTAATTTCTTGCATAAAACGTGGTGTCATCTACTTGATTTACAAGTCACAAAAATGACAACTCCTTTGCCATATGTGTATCCTATTTGCCCTCAGCTCAGCTCTAATTTGTTTCCTATTAAATTGGCCTGAGATTGTGTTTGAATATGAACATTACACTGAAATTCTTCAAAGGGCAGTGACTGAAATGCCTATATCTACAAGTACAGGAACTAATCTGTAGGCACATGATTAATGCATGATAAGCCAATTATTTTCAAAACACGTTTTCTAGAGTAAAACAATTTGGAAAACCCAAGCTGATTAATGTAGAAAAAAAAAAAAAATCAATAACATGAAAGGTCTGCTGAACGGGTATCTTCCGAAATGACAAGTACGAAGGCTTTACTGAAGGCAGTAGGGTCTGTTAGTATGATATGCATAAAGCTTCCAAAATGCTTGAGCCACTCACATCAAAGATTTGGAGACTGAACGTTCTCTAGGTAAGCCAAAATATTTGCTTGAACCTTTCACACGACATGACCCCTGTCTTCTGAAGATGCATTAAAGTGTAAAACATGCTGCCCTGGCCTATCCTGCAGGCAAAAGGTTAATGTGACACAACTGAAAATAGAGGTTCTAAAAATAGTTAACCCAGGAGCGTCTAAGGATGCAGGAAATGAGAGAGTGCAAGTATAACCTCGTGAGATCAAGACACCTGCAGAAAAAAGGGCAAGAATAATCCATCTAGAACCAGATACCTGAAGACTCCAAGCAGGTTTAACCTCTGCAGAACCAGACACCTGTACAATCAGAGCAGGCTGATCTCTCCAGAACCAGACACCTGTACAATCAGAGCAGGCTGATCTCTCCAGAACCAGACACCTGTACAATCAGAGCAGGCTGATCTCTCCAGAACCAGACACCTGTACAATCAGAGCAGGCTGATCTCTCCAGAACCAGACACCTGTACAATCAGAGCAGGCTTAACCTCTTCAGAGCCAGACACCTGTACAATCAGAGCAGGCTGATCTCTCCAGAACCAGACACCTGTACAATCAGAGCAGGCTGATCTCTCCAGAACCAGACACCTGTACAATCAGAGCAGGCTTAACCTCTTCAGAGCCAGACACCAAAGTATTCAAAACATAATCTCTCTAGAAACAGATACCAAAAGAGTCACCTCTTCAGAGCCAAATAGCTGAGGAATCAGAGAAGCTCTAACACACCCTCTCCTAACCTTTTTACCCCTTACAGCAACCTTTCTTAACCTTTTCAACACAGAAGAACCCTTGAAATAACTTTCCAGTCTCAGGGAACCCCTGCTAAAAATACCATATCTACAGCTAATGATATATTAGTGTGATGGTCAGTAGAAAAAAATGTTCATTATGCTTGTGGTTTTTGGGAAGAATTACCCCTTTAGAAAAAGATCAATGGTGTCATTAGGAACTTCTCTAAGAGACAGAAATAGCTCAGTGCTCAAGGACCCCTAGCAACCTCCTGACGTTCCATGGAACCCTGGTTGAGAAACCATGACTTAGAGGCACCCTTGAATTAAAACCAGTTCATTAGGGTTCAGTAGAAATAATCTCCCCTCTACAGTGGTGGCCAGAATGTCCTACTTAGAGACACTAAAAAATCATTAGTGCAATGCCACTGGCTCTGCCAAGTGACAAAGGTCCACATACTATGCAGGAACCATTCGATGAGAAGTCAATCAGCCACAGCTCAAGAAGCCTCTAGCAGACTTTGAAGGAACCCTGGTTGCAAATGGCTGGTCTAATATGAAGAATAAAAGTAGGGTTTAATCGTTTTAGGCCCAGGCACACGAGCATTAAAAAAAAATAAAATAAAAAGTTAGAGCATGCCTCTTGGAACCAAATCACTGAAGAACCAGAGCTTATTCTCTTTAGAAGAGGATACAAATGGGATTTACTAAAGGCCAATAGGCTGTTCACTTTCCAACTTCCTATGGTGGCACCTGCTGGAAGAAGGAGAGGACAGTGCCGGTAGGGAACATCAAAGAAGAGGTAAGGGACTGACTCTGTGCAATATCGTTGCACAGAGCATGTAATTATAACAACTTTTTTTATTTTAAATTAAAAACAAAGTCTTTAAAATCACTTTAAGTAAAAAATATGCATTGTGGTAAAATGTTGCCAACATTGTTGGTGACATATTTCTGAAATTGATGTCAGAATGCAATAAAGTTAATAGGAGAGTGCATATTAAATTTGACTGCTCATCCTTAGATACAATTAGCAACACCATTTATGAAAATAGACCTCTAAAATAGAAGGGTACTGAATAGGAAACACATACAATAATATTTAAAGCCATATAGCAGGGATGCCAGTAGACTATTCAAGGGATTGTTAGGCAGATCTACTCAGCTACTGTGACAACTGCACCAGGTCTACTTCACAAGGTACATGTGATTTGCACATAAAAACCGTATGCAGTCTGCAGACAATGTTAATAGGTTACATAGGGTGAAAAAAGAACCATGATTGTAAGGTATAGACTTCAGTACTAATCTATCATTTATAAAGATCTGATGCAACAGCATTGTATTTTATGATCCTCTACACACTGCCTGCTTTTGTCCGCCAGGTTTATTATTATTATACAGTATTTATAAAGCGCCAATAGTTCGCTCAGCGCTGTACATTACAAAGGGGGACAGAACATGTGACAGAACAATACCAATACAATGCAAAACATGAGGGGATTGAGGGCCCTGCTCTTTCGAGCTTACAGTCTAGGAATAGCTACATAAACTAAAAATCTGCATTCATGGCCTATGGACCATATTTGATGTTAAATGTGTATATGGACCCTACTGTCCACCACTGTTACCAAAATGTTAAGTATCAACAACGTGTAGCCATGTCAGAGCTGTATACATAATGATGCAAGATTCAGTGTACAAACAATACACCATTATGCATAAGCCCTTAGGGTGAAGATAGTAACCATTGTCTTCTTTGTATTGCTGTTCCCCCATTTGGCAGATTTCCTCTCCACTACCTGTCTAGAGGTAAAATCTCTTTATTGCCAGTCTATTTGACAGGTTTCAGACAAAAAAGAAATTGAGGGGCAATACCCTCAAGTGGGACACAATAAAACAGTTTTTCAAGTAGCATAAGGAAGGTTAAAACAACTCCTTCCTTTCACCAAGAAGATCTCTTCCAGAGGTGGAAAGTCCTGCAAAGTCTTTAGCATTAGACACTTTCTGTACTGTCCATCTTCTTGCTAGCCCACAGTAGAGGAGACAGTAGTGAGGGGTCGGTGGGAGGGACTACTGCATGTGGTAGGGAACAAAGCATTTGGCACTCCCGGAAGTCGTGAACTCTAAAGAACACAGTGAGCTTGGATTTGGTGCCAGCCAAGGATGCACCGATACCATGTTTTTACAGGTGAGTACGAGTCCACATACTTTTGGTCAAGTACACGCCAATATTAGGAATTATAATAAGCGCCACAGAATACAACATAAAACGAAAGTGCAGCTGACAGTCCAATACCCCCCTGGGTAAAAAAGTCGCACAGCTTTGCGCTCCAATCCTCCTGTCTTCTCACCAGAATCTCTTTGACTATGATGTGTTGTGTGCCATAGAATGCCTCACTATCCTTTGATCTTCCAATAAAGTGACTCCCAAATCTCCAAAGAAAAAAAACTAATATAGTGTAATATTGCTTCTGCAAATGTGCTGCATGTACATCTGTGCACAATTCAATATCAATAGTGTCCATCACTTATCCCCTAAATACTTTTACCCTCTTGGGGTGAAAAAGTGCATTTCACTACTTTTACTGAGAATGATGTCCACAGTAGGATCGGGAGCTGGAGCAGTTTGGTTTCCCAAAAAGCTCCTTTGTGAACTCAGGCCTAAAGTCACTATGACAAGCCTGCAAGCCGGGGTTAACACAGAAGCTGTACGGGAAACCGCATGCGATTTGGACAGGAATCAAACTGAATTCATGTTCAAATCACATTCAATTCTTTACAGTGCAATTTCAGCCCACTCATTTTGTATGGGCTCAACCGCACCGCAAAGGTAACAGTTTTAGTATCAGGAGCATTTGCACGAGTCTGAGATATTCAGCTTTTTCCCTTGCAGGGAACAGTTATTGAGGTCTTTTTGCTGAAGTCACAAAGTTGCTTTAGTAACCAGTGTAACGATTGTACTGCTCTGTGTCCCCATAACGGCAACTTCCTTTGTTAGGGCTCGTTCACACTTGACTTATTTCTAACTCTTGCCAAATGCCCCTATAGCGTTTGACAGGTGTTAGACAGGCATTTGGGAAGTGTTTTCAACGCTCCTCAAATGCTCCCCAAACGCCGTTTTTGAGGCGTTTGCCAAGTGTTAAAACCGCACCACAAATGCCTATAATGAAGTTAAATGGTATTAACGCTCTGCAAACGCCTGCCAGGTGTTTGAGGAGCAGCACCATAGACTTGAATGGGAGGCTTCAACTCCTCCTGACTCGACATGAGGCGCCAGTTTTGCCGTGACGCAATGCGATGCTAACGCTTCAATGTGAACAGCACTGTGTGCTGCCATGTGCAGAGTTTTCATAGGCATTTGAGAAGCGTTAAAAACACTTCCCAAACGCCTGCTGACAAAGCTAGTGTGAACGTAGCCTAAAAGTGAACAGTCACTGACATGGTGATAAAGGACACTGATAGCATTTAAAACCCAACAAAAGTTGTCATTTACAAGTTTTTTTTGGCTGGAATTTTTCTTTTAACATCTCTAAAAACACATACCTGAAGTATGAGAGCAAGATTTGCTGGCATAATAAGTGCAATTGTAACCTCTACATACTCAAGACACTGGCAGAATCAACTCTAGAGGATTTTACTTGAGTGTCTTGAGTGGAAGGACTAGTGAGAGACAACCTGCTTCCACCAACCTGAATCCCCACACTGTAAACCTCAAAGAAGCCCCCAGGATGTATTAATTACACTGCAGTCTACAGGAAATCTATGACACCCAGGGAGTGGGAGATCTACAGATCAAGTGAAAACATACACTCTCTAAATCCAGACACCTACACAATAAAAAAAAAAAAAAACGAATATGAGCATGAGTCCCAGACATTCAAAAAGAGGAATCTTAACCACAGAACAAGGTTGCCAAATACATAAAATCAGAGAATAAGTGTGAGGTTAACATACTCCGTGCCAAATACCTGCATAATAAGTACATTCTTACTGTCAGCAACGCCATATTGCTTAACCCCTTCATTTCCAGATGTCTTCCTAAACTAGGCTACAGAAAAGTTGTTAGAAGAACCCATGAGTGCTCCAGATCTAAAAATCTTGCAGGCCAGTAGACAAGCAAATGCAATAATTACATCTGTGAAAAATAAGGTTTCCTGTTACACAGGAGACAATCACTATTAGGTGGTATCACATGAATGCTGGAGTCAGAAGAGAACACATTTACTGGCATGTTGCTGTGCCTGAAGTAAGAGAAACAAAACAAATTAAAAAGAATTCCCACCTAGGGGAGAATGACATAAGTAATAGCCCACATCCTCCAGGGATCACGCATCCCAGGAAGCCTTGGGGTACTCTACTGTACATTGATTGCCTCACCAGGGGGCAGGCTGTGTCTTCCCCGTTCTTGCAACTGGCCCACTGATGACGCGCATGCATTGGCTGCAGTGCCCAGAAGATAAAGCCAGATCCTGAAAACATCAGAGAAGATGGCAACGCAAGACCAGACTGTCAGATCCCCACAGAACACTGCTGGATCATAGAGCATGCAAATAGGTTTTTTGTGGGTAACCCAGCAGGAATGGGGGGTCCCCTTTAAGTTCATGCATGCTAAGCACTGTGTTTGGCATTTATCACGGCGATCACAATACTCCAGCCTTCATCTGCTTTTATCATGAGGATAACATATTATTTAAGAATTTTCCAGGGTTCTTATCTACGTCTTAAGATGCTGGCTCGAGATGGCACACTCCTGGTGCCTGTACATCTCTTGTATGTCACAGATCAGCCCCTGCTGCAGCCTTATGCTATGTCATTGTTAGGGGATTCCTATTTCCAGAGTAGTAAAGAAACTGAAGACTCAATATGTACCCAACAGCCCCTGGATGTCACCTTTACCTGAAAAATCACTTCTGGGTGGACTGGTGGATTGAACCCCTAAAGGGGCAGAACCCATCCAAAAGGAGCTAAACCACAGACAGCCCTGGGAGTTTTAGTTTTAACATTAAGAAACTAAATGCTCAAGAGGTTTGCATATGGAGGCACGTTGAGGTTCCTTCCACTTGTACAAAGTTAAAATCCTAATTAAATTATTGTTGCAAAGGCGACTTAACCTCTCTGTGCAGATACACTATTCCATGCATGGCAGTCAGTGTCCCATATGAGCTGGGGTACCAAAATATATGTTCGGGCACACAAGAGCCAGCTGAACTTGCCGACTTGCCCATCTCATATATTGTACAATGAGAGCATTGGTGCATCCACCATCTCATAAATGTACATTGCCCTAGGACAGCTGTATAAAGAATTTTAGAGGCCATGCAGGAGGGGTGGAGGGTGAGCGTTTTAACTCCTTCGCTGGCAAATGCATAGAAGTCGTGTGAACTAAATCGGACAACTTTTTCGGTGCAAGGAAACAAAAAGCTCCAGTATACAATAGCGTACTCTTTGTCAAATCCCAAAGTATGAAAGACGAAGGATGTTCACTACTGCCAAATCACAGCCATTCCCCGACACATACAAAGCCCACAAACTGTGACAGTAACCCCTTAACTTGAATGCAGAGCTGGCTACAAGCTCACACACAGAACACAGTCAGAGCTCTGCCTGCTAGTTCATGACCCCTTGTGGGATTAATCCCCCCCACCAACGGCAGGTCCCCACATGCACATATAGAACGCACAGCAGACCCCTCCCTACCGCACAGCATAGCAACACCCCACCTTTTCTCTGATGTGTGCTTCCAAACCAATTAACCCCTTCGCCACGACAGTCCCTGCTGAGACACAGCCGCCAGCGCTCATCATCACAGGAAATTGTTATTGTGTGCTTGTTATTAAAGGGAGCAAAACAGTCATTATCAGTGTAACTATATGGACATTTATTACAACACAGCACAGCAAGATCAATACTAGTGTAAGGTAACAAGTTACATAGAGCAGGTTTTTGTTTTTTTGAATAGCTTCAAGACACTTTGGGGTTGATTTACTAAAACTAGACAGTGCAAAATCTGTTGCAGCTGTGCATGGTAGCCAATCAGATTCTAACTTCAGCTTGTTTAATTAAGCTTTGACAATAAAACCTGGAAGTTGATTGGTTTCTATGTAGAGCTGTACCAGATTTTGCACTCTCCAGTTTTGTATTATTATGTAACACATCCCAATTAGTACATGTTCTATACGTATGTGTATAATCAATATACACAACTTACATTTTTCCTCATATATGAACATGTCTTGGGCAATCATGCATACTTAGGCCTCATACCCACAGGGCATCTGCTTAGCCCCTCTCACTGCTCTGGCATGAGAAAAGCTGCTTAAAAACATGGTAAAAGCCATGTATTACACATGCGTTTATGCACATTTGCACAATAATGCATTCTATTGGCCAGAATATTAATTTATTCTGACCTTTTTAGAATGAATTAACTCGCAACCCCCCCATAACCGCACCTTGCGTTTAAGCGTTTCATGTTTTTCTGCTTAAAAGCTCCTCTCCTGAAAGCTCTGGTGATTTTTATTTTAACCCTGTAAGCGTTCCTCTTATAATACAACTGTAAAAGCCTTTGTGTTCATGAACACAGAGGCTAACATACAAGTTCTTTTAAAGGCTGAAAAAAAAGGCCAAACGGCAATAAACACGTTTTTTTAGGCCCAATGTGCATGACGTGTTATTATTGTGAACGCAGGACTACAATCAATCTGCTAAATACTGTACATACCTAATATAATTTATAGAAATTATTAGCCACCAAGGGATTTGTAATTCTGTATTTTCCAGTTTTCTGTTTCTAGCACCCCTATCAGTAAACGCAAACAGATCCCTGACTTTCTTTGCAGCTCAAGAATGCTGGACGCATCGCCAGCCTACTGAATGGACAACTGAACAGCACACTAAATAGGTGATCTCTTTTCTGTCAGCACCACATGTGCTTTTAGCAGCACCTGACTGACTGCTGCTGCTGCTGAACAGGAACTACAGAAGGATGATACCAAGAAATAAAAAAATCAATCTGCTTCATCATCATACTCACACTAATTGCATTTAGAAAATGCATTTAATGATTTAAATGAATACATAACTGCGTTCATTTGCACAAGGACTCAAATCAAGTAATCTGTAAAAGCTTGAAAATCCCATGTAGGACAGGGTTTCTCAACCGGGGTTTTGCGGAACACTTGGTCCCCAGTGGCTCTGCCACTTTTGCAGCAGATTTACATCTACCCAATGGTGATTTCATTTTTTCCCCCAGCAGTTACTGATAAACGTTCCAGGCAGTCTAGGGAGCTAAATAGCTATTGATCATCACTGAGGGTCAGCGACAGGGCAGGGCTACAGACCTGCAGCTGGCAAATAAAGTTTGTGAACGTGAGGATGGAGAAGGTAAGAGGCACTGCACCTTTACTTCCCCGGACATGCTCATTGCTTACCACCAATGCGACCTTTTCCCTGTACACCAATGCAACCTTTTCCCCGTACACCAATGCAACCTTTTCCCCGTAACACCAATGCAACCTTTTCCTGTACACCAATGCAACCTTTTCCCCGTACACCAATGCAACCTTTTCACCGTAACACCAATGCAACCTTTTCCTGTACACCAATGCAACCTTTTCCTGTACACCAATGCAACCTTTTCCTGTACACCAATGCAACCTTTTCCTGTACACCAATGCAGCCTTTTCCTTGTACACCAATGCAACCTTTTCCTGTACACCAATGCAACCTTTTCCTGTACACCAATGCAGCCTTTTCCTTGTACACCAATGCAACCTTTTCCCCGTACACCAATGCAGCCTTTCCCCGTACACTAATGCAACCTTTTCCCCTATACCAATGCAACCTTTTCCCCTATACCAATGCAACCTTTTCCTGTACACCAATGCAGCCTTTCCCCGTACACTAATGCAACCTTTTCCCCTATACCAATGCAACCTTTTCCCCTATACCAATGCAACCTTTTCCTGTACACCAATGCAACCTTTCCCTGTACACCAATGCAACCTTTTCCCCGTATACCAATGCAACCTTTTCCTGTACACCAATGCAGCCTTTCCCCGTACACTAATGCAACCTTTTCCCCTATACCAATGCAACCTTTTCCTGTACACCAATGCAGTATTTTCCCCGTACACCAATGTAGCCTTTTTCCCCATACACTAAAGCAGCCTTTTCCCCGTACACCAATGCAACCTTTTCCCTGTACACCAATGCAACCTTTCCCCCGTACACCAATGCAACCTTTCCCCCGTACACCAATGCAACCTTTTCCCCGTACACCAATGCAGCCTTTTCCCCATACACCAATGCAACCTTTTCCTGTACACCAATGCAGTCTTTTCCCCGTACACCAATGTAGCCTTTTTCCCCGTACACTAAAGCAGCCTTTTCCCCGTACACCAATGCAACCTTTTCCCCGTACACCAATGCAACCTTTCCCCCGTACACCAATGCAACCTTTCCCCCGTACACCAATGCAACCTTTCCCCCGTACACCAATGCAACCTTTCCCCCGTACACCAATGCAACCTTTTCCTTGTACACCAATGCAGTCTTTTCCCCATACACCAATGCAACCTTTTCCTGTACACCAATGCAGCCTTTTCCCCGTACACCAATGCAACCTTTTCCCCGTACACCAATGCAGCCTTTTCCCCATACACCAATGCAACCTTTTCCCCGTACACCAATGCAACCTTTCCCCCGTACACCAATGCAACCTTTTCCTTGTACACCAATGCAGTCTTTTCCCTGTACACCAATGCAACCTTTCCCCCGTACACCAATGCAACCTTTTCCTTGTACACCAATGCAGTCTTTTCCCTGTACACCAATGCAGTCTTTTCCCTGTACACCAATGCAGTCTTTTCCCTGTACACCAATGCAACCTTTTCCCCCGTACACCAATGCAACCTTTTCCCCCGTACACCAATGCAACCTTTTCCCCCGTACACCAATGCAACCTTTTCCCTGTACACCAATGCAACCTTTTCCTGTACACCAATGCAACCTTTTCCCTGTACACCAATGCAACCTTTTCCTGTACACCAATGCAGCCTTTTCCCTGTACACCAATGCAGCCTTTTCCCCGTACACCAATGCAACCTTTTCCTGTACACCAATGCAACCTTTTCCCTGTACACCAATGCAACCTTTTCCTGTACACCAATGCAACCTTTTCCTGTACACCAATGCAGCCTTTTCCCCGTACACCAATGCAGCCTTTTCCCCGTACACCAATGCAACCTTTTCCCTGTACACCAATCCAGCCTTTTCCCCGTACACCAATGCAGCCTTTTCCCCGTACACCAATGCAGTCTTTTCCCTGTACACCAATGCAGCCTTTTCCCCCGTACACCAATGCAACCTTTTCCCTGTACACAAATCCAGCCTTTTGCTTGTACACCAATGCAGCCTTTTCCCTGTACACCAATGCAACCTTTTCCTGTACACCAATGCAGTCTTTTTCCTGTACACCAATGCAACCTTTTCCTTGTACAGCAATGCAACATTTTCCTTGTACACCAATGCAACCTTTTCCCTGTGCATCAATGCAACCTTTTCCTGTACACCAATGCAACCTTTTCTGTGAGCACCAATGCAAAGGCTTGCAGAGCATGCATTCTAAAATGACCAACAATGAAAAGTTAGGGTTACCACAAATTCTGTTTTGTGATTTTGTAGTTCTGATATTTAATATGCAATTCTGTGTTATATTTTATGTGTTTGTTATATTTACATATTTATTGAAATAGCTACAACTTACTGGTTACACTACTGCAAGCTGTAGATGAGAACATTTCAGGGGGTTCCCGGAGATTTTAAAACGTTTCCTAGGGTTCTTTGAGGGCAGAAAGGTTGAGAAAGAATAATGTAGGCTCTTTCTTCATGTCCTGACACACAAACTACACTTCTGTGATCTGTCCACCATCTCTTCCTATCAATTTGCATTCATTAGGCAGGCAATGATAACCGTCAACTGTACATAAACAGTTATTTCTGATTTGATTTTTTATGCTGGCTACATATCTCAAGCACTTTGTTGGTAAGCCTGCTGGACCCCTATATAGAGCACAGTGATGATGTCACTGCTTCCATTACAAAGTAAGATCTGGATTGGCAAAGGCAGTTGAGGAACACAATGTGGATTATTATCTCTTGTGTCCATTAAGGAATATATCTCAAGGAGTTCGGCTTTAAAACTTCTTCTTAAGTAATAAAGGTGAAAAGTCTGAAATAACCAAATATGTGACACCCTCATTATGGTCATATGAATGTGGAAGTGACATTAATCATGCCTAGTAAACCGCAGCACTGGAGTCTTGGAAGAACTAGAAGAAACTGGCATGTAATCCATTGCAACAGTACCCACCCATTCCTAGAATGTCCATTTTGGATAGAGTTAACTGTTAATTTAATTTTTATGATGGATGTTATATAACACAGGATATTCTTTATCAGTGCCTCGACACTGAAATATTATATAATGCAAGACCACAACTAGCACAGACAGAATGGCTATTATCACAATATATCATTCTTACTGAACAAAGTATATGATATTAGCTTTAGCATGGAAAATGCTTCTGCTATCTGAAAAGATGAATGGTTCTCTTTATCTAACTGGCTGTCCGAATACTTCCATTAAATAATTTGTTTCACATTCTTGGAAAATCTGTGTTATCAATGACAGTTCTAGTCCAACACAAGCTATCTGCTTGAATTTGCTTTGTTATTCCACACTGAGACATCGCAGAGCAGAATCTGCGGTTGAGCAGATTTTGGATGTGTGCTCATCTCCAGGGTGAAGTCATCAGAAAAAAGCAACTGGCGTGTGTGCAACTAAGGCCAGGACAGAACCAAAGAGCCAGGTAGTCAGTGTACCTGAAAAAATTAGACCTGACACCTAACTTTCTAGTGATGTCACTGGGAACTCAACAGGAACCTGTTATGACAGAAGCATGTCGCTTGCATTTGCTGGCTTCTCCTTTTATACTTTCTAGTTATCTGGCTGCCATGCTGACCCTTTTGCTTCAATACTTTGAGTTAAAGTGTTACTAAACCCACAACAGTAAAATCAGTCTGTATATGCAGTAAAGCATGCTTGTTATACTCACTGTGGAACCTAAGGGGTTATTCCTCTGCATTGTGTAAACAGGCTGTTTGATCCTTTCTTCTCTGTTCCTCCCCTTTTTCAAGCAACCACCACTTATCTCCAGACTGAACCGTAAAAACGTAAAAAATACCAAAGAAATTTATATATATATATCTATATATATATATAGATATATATATATTTATTTATTTATTTATTTTTTTCCCCTGCTATTACTATGTCCCACCACAAACAAAACCCCAAAACAATTCCTACTCCTCCAGGCATGCATGAAGATACTACATATGTGTGCATTATTTATTGTTTGTATCGATCATATAGTCACTGTGATTGGCTGTCACAATGATCACGTGATTGGAATCCCAACCTACTGGCTCCCGATTGTCAGTCTGTGACCAGTAGCATGGGGCGTGCAAATGAGTGTTCACCCGAAACAAAACAGCAAAGCATATACAGTATGTGACAAGAAAGAACAAGGCCCACCTTCACGCTGCTGCCAAATACGTACAGCAGATAAGAAGGGGTTAACAGGTTTCCTTTTACAGCAACAAGTATGTAGTGCAAGGCCCTGCCCTACTGGATACAAATTGATTGTATAGATCGGGTCAGACTTTGTATTCCATATTTTTGGTAAATCAAAGGATGATTGTACAGTAGGATTTTAATGTGTAAGTTGACCCTAAAGCAGGTTCCTCACAGTGGCTATGAGAAGTGCAGTTGATGTACTAATACCTCCACTAATGCATCCGGGGCTTCCATGAGCTGTCACAATGTTTGCAGTTGCCCTGCCTTCTCCGGAATGCCAGGATTCCAATCTCGTGGTTGCACGCTTTGCCTACTATACCAAGCATTTTCAGGGCTAATTATCTCTTGCAAAAGTGTCCTGACACTTCCTAATTATTGCAAGCAGTGTTTGAAGTAATCACATCTCTTGAGAAATAGGCTGTTTGCGTGGATAACCAAAGATATTTTCCTAACCCCAAAGTACATGAATGCTGAACACTTGAAATAAAGATTCTACAACGCCCAACAGTGCCACACGGCCTTGGATTTGACAAGATAATATTTGGGTCAACCCCTTTTACATTAATGATCGCATTTTTTTCATATGTGAATACTTAAAAAATAAAAACGTTAGAAAATTTAAGAGCAAGTTAGAAAATTTGAGAGAATGAAATGAAGTCAATCTCTTCCCCGCTTATGTGGGATCTCCCCAACTATGCAATAAAGGTACAAAACTAACCCAATATGCTTCCACAAAATGACTTAGCTTCATGCAGGAAAGGATAAAGGAGTTGTAACCTTCACTACATGCACTATTGCAACTCATAAATAAAATTTAAATGTCAACATAAACTAATGTTCTGCATTTAATCCTGTCTGGAGCACCACTTTAAATTCTCCCAGCAGTACATGTAAGTGGGCATCCACAATGTAATTTAGATGGAGCCAGCAAATTCTTACAGTACAAACTACTGTACGTGGCACAAAATAAAAGGTCAAAAAACACATTTCATGAAGTATGGCATAGTTCACAGCTTATGTCATAGGATAGGTTTTGCAAACATTTACAGCATTATAATGCAAGTCACAGACATCCTGATTTTTTTCATACAATCTTATCCAAGTTCTCTCATTATGGTGAGTGACAGCATTATAATCCAATATATCTGGTTGGACCAGGAAGAATTTTCATAGATCCTCCAAGAGTCTGAACCCTGGACATGGCAGTTTAGAGGTGGTAATATATATTTATAGTAAGTACCCTCTTTCTTGCTAACCTGGTTGCACAACTTGGTCATTTTTGATCAATATGTTGGAGTGCATGCAGCCTGCAAGTGTAGAACCATGGCAGAACAAGATGATGTACTTACGAGAACTGTTTTTGCATCTGTGGCTACAAATCAAATACTAATATCCAGCAAACACTGCAGCTGTGCTAATATCACAACATTTACTCAAGTTCTGCGCTCCTAATATGAGTTTTGTGTAATTAATTGCAAACAGAGTCCAGAGAGCACCTCATGAGATGACTAGAAATGTACTTTCTGAAGCCTATGTGGGGCAACCACATCTCTCTGGTTTCCCTATGTGCTTGAAATTTCAAACTTACAGCCAAGAGTCTGCAGCAAGTTTATTAAAGTTAAATCAGAAGTAAACCCAGCTACACTTATTAACCAGTATATTATATTATTGAATATTACCTATACTGTAATAAAAATTTCTGCAGTCTAAATTTGCATCAAAAATTCTTCAGGCCATGCCAAGCTCCCTGTTCCTAAAGACAGCGCCAACCAGCACATCAGTTTTTCTTTGGTGTCAACAAAATCTTGCACATGCCTAGTTATGCCTTGTCTAGTTATGAAGTTAGGCTAGTCAATGACCAATATCATAAGGTGTGGTTTAGCTGCTAGAGATGGAGTGCGACATCACCGCAGTAAAATGTACAGTATGTATCCTTGTCAACCATTGGTCCCAGCATCAGGAAGATGCCAGGACAGAGAATGAATGAGCGCATGTGCTGCCCTATTTATCCCCCCACAAACTGCATGGAGGCTTTTTTAAACATTTTTCCAGGGGCTGCAGTGTGCACACACTTTAAAGCTTTCAAGGTGGACCAATATTTAATTAAAAATGCATTTGGTGATTCTAAGATTTTTCTATGTTAACAATGCTGAAGTGCAATCATTTAAGGGTGTCCCTGAACCTAGGTCTAGTCCCACGGAGAAAGGACTTTGTCCATTGCCCAAAATCCAATTAAAGGATAAATTCCCCTTTCCACAAAAAAAATATTAAATGCCCATTTTTTTTGCAGGTAAAAAAATGTGCATTTATTATTTTTTGTATTAGGAACCTGTAAAGCATTGCACCAGCGATCAGCAGATCACTGATGCCATGCAGGTCTCCTGTACACTATTAGTGTATCTGCTTGCTTGTACATCCCTTACAGGCAAGCCGATACTTACTGACAGGAAGACTCAATAAACTACAGTGCCGTGGCAGTTCATTGAGGACTACAAGCCAGCGGCTGCTAAGTCTATAGGGACTTGTAATCCATTCATTCACAGAACATTGTGAATGAATGATGCAGCCGCGTGGGCGGAGCCCCGCATACCCTCGCAGTTTTTGAAAAGTGACAGCTAATATAGTGAACTTCTCCTTCTGTTGGGGGGGGCAGCAGGTGGTGGCTGCAGGGTTGGGAACATGGGAACATGTTCCATGCTAAAAACGGGTGGAATATGTTCCCAAAGGTGAACTTATCCTTTAAGCCCCATCCCTTCTGATGCTAAACGCAGTGACACATTTAGGCAACTAGATACTTTTCTTGATGAAATATGTAAACTGTCTTAAAAAAAAAAAAGTTTACTTCTGTTCAGCCAGTCTTGAAATTTAGGCACATTTGCCAGACAGCATAATCAGGTCAGTAACCTCACTTTTCTCCACTGCAACCCAGCAATGCGGCTTAGTAAAGCTGGCTACAGACAGATTGAAATTCAGACAGTTCAGTAGGGACCGGCCAAATTTCAATCATGGTGGGCCATCCCTGTTTGACAGAAGTCGATTGTTACAATTGCCGCTCTATCCACCTCGCTTGTGTTGATGGAGGAAACTGCTCCTTTTGTCATTTGCTCAGCCTTCTGGCTGAACAAAAAAAAAGAGGTACTCACCCATTGCCAGCTTTACTGTCCTGTCCTCAGCAAGCCAATTGGACAAGGAAGGAACAGTAGGACGCTGATCATCATCATTCTGCTGTCTTTGCGCTGCCCTCTTATGAGGAAGCTCATATTGTTAGGCTGACAGCAGTGAGCAATCAAGTGATGGCTAAATGGCTAACAGTGCTGCCCCTCCATCGGTTTCATTGCTACAGTGCAGGAGATTACATGGAACAAAAAAACAGAGCCAGGTACTTGCACTAATTCTCTTTCAAAATTATGATTTTTAAAAACTGCACAACTGTAATAAATTGTGTTATATCTACGTTGACTTAATTTTCAGCAGTTTTGTGTCAATGTCTACAGGGAAGGAATTAACACACGACCCAGTACCTGACACCTCTAAATGCCAAGTGTTTGTGCCCTGCTTCTCTAAAACGTCATCTGACAGAGCTCACACACACAAAGACGCAGAGGATTCACTGAATCATGGCGGCTGAGATTCTTCAACTACTTTCTATTCCGTAAAACATGCTGACATGCAAATGTGGCCACACACATACATACACACTCAAACAAAAATTTAAAATGTCTGAAATCTGAAATGTTTCAAAAACTCCTGGAAGTCAGAGGTAATGAGACAATGTACAAATTGAAGTGCATCTAAAGTTAACATTTTAAAAACATTTTGACAACAACCTCCTAACTGACAACAACCTCCTTGACCCACTACAGTCCGGCTTCCGTCCCCTACACTCCACCGAAACTGCCCTCCTCAAAATCACCAACGATCTACTAACCGCCAAAGCCAAAGGCGACTACTCTGTCCTCCTTCTCCTAGACCTCTCTGCGGCCTTTGACACAGTCGACCACCCTCTCCTCCTTAATAAACTACTCTCCCTTGGCATCAGAGACACCGCTCTCTCCTGGTTCTCCTCCTACCTATCCCAACGCTCCTTCAGCGTTTGCTACAACGGCGCCACCTCCTCTTCCCTCCCCCTCTCTGTTGGGGTCCCCCAGGGCTCTGTCCTTGGACCCCTTCTCTTCTCCATCTACACCTCCTCCCTTGGCAAACTCATACACTCCCACGGCTTCAACTACCACCTCTATGCTGATGATACTCAAATCTACCTATCCACCCCTCACCTCACCCCCACATTCTCCGCCCGCATCACTCACCTCCTAAACGACATCTCTGACTGGATGTCGCTCCATTTCCTCAAACTCAACCTCTCCAAAACCGAGCTTCTCGTCTTTCCCCCTTCCCGTGCCCCCCCCCCCATCCTTTCCATCACTACCAACAACACCACCATCAATCCCGCCCCGCAAGCCAAGGTCCTTGGCGTCATTCTGGACTCAAACCTTTCCTTTCAACCTCATATCAAATCTCTCACAAACTCATGCAGGCTCCACCTCCGGAACATCTCCAAGATACGCTCCTTCCTTACCCCAGACACCACTAAACTACTCGTTCACTCCCTGATTATCTCACGCCTTGACTACTGCAACTCCCTCCTCACCGGCCTACCCCAGTGCAAACTCACCCCGCTTCAGACCATCCTGAACTCAGCTGCCAGACTCATCCACCTCACCAGCCGCTCCACCTCTGCCACCCCCCTCTGCCTCTCCCTCCACTGGCTCCCCATTGCCCAACGCATTAAATTCAAACTGCTCACTCTGACCTATAAAGCCATTCACAACACTGCCCCTAACTACCTCACCGACCTGATTCCCAGATACCACCCTACCCGTACCCTTCGCTCTTCACAGGACCTCCTTCTATCTTGCTCCCTGGTCTCCTCCTCCCACGCACGACTGCAAGACTTCTCCAGGTCCTCCCCCATCCTCTGGAACTCACTACCCCAACCCATCAGACTGTCACCTTCCCTCCTCACCTTCAGGCGCTCCCTGAAAACCCACCTCTTCAGGGAAGCCTACCCCACCCTCACCTAACAGCCGCTGCCCTTCCCTCCTCCTTCCACTCCATCCCCCACAGCCATTTCCTCCTGTACCTCTACCCCCTCCCTCCTAGATTGTAAGCTCGAAAGAGTAGGGCCCTCTTACCCCTTGTGTGCTGTTTGATGTTACTGTACTGTTTCATGTATTGTCCCCCCTCTATTGTACAGCGCTGAGCAAACCCTTTGGCGCTATATAAACTCGATAAATAAATAAATAAATAAATAAATTTTGATCTCGGGGAGGGTTGGAAGGCTGGGAAAATTCAGCGACAATCTTTACCAGGACAAAGAGATGAGAACGACAACATGTAATAACTGGAGGTTATTTTTCCAACATGGGAATGAAGGATATTTCACCAGCACACCAAGGAAAGAAAAAAAAGGTCACATCACAGCAAAAACAACAACGTTTAGTGCCCACATGCCTGATAAAGGTGTCCTGCGTGGCCTCGAAACTGTTTGGAGATCCTTGGTGTGCTCATGACATGTCCTTTGTTCTGAGTAATTCTGGCAGGGTTGATTTGATTTAAATCGAGTTGATTTAAATCACTAGTGAAAAGGCTCGATTTATATTCGATATAATATATTATTATAGTTATTATTTTTATAGAGCAACTGTCATCTCTGTCTCGCAGCGGCTCCTCCTCTGACCCTCACTGACAATCCCATTCACTTTAATGGGACGGCTGGTGATGTGGCAGTGACACAAGGTGAGGGACGTGGCGGCAGCAGGTGAGTGGATGCCCGCTAACAGGCGCTGCCATGATAGATCTAAAATGACAGGTGGTCTTTAAATGTAAGGAATCCGACTCATTCTTGCTGGTAGTTAGAATCTTGAATAATTGCAAACCAAATGAAGGTTTCCTTTTTAGAATAATAAGCTGTCAGGTTAGTAAAACAGCGATATCAGAACCAAATTTGGATTAATAGGTTAATCACACATAGCTGGAGAACTAGTCAAATTCTTTTATTTCATGTTTTATCTCATGGTTACTGTGAAACTGTGTGAATGCATCAATGCAGTGCATGTTATGTCAGCTTGCAGAACTTGGATTCATTGAATGAGTTTACCAAAAATGTACATAGTGCAGAATATACAGCCTCGTGCTACATAACTAAGCTCCAGTTCATGCTGAATAAACTAAATTATTAATGTATCTTAAACAGAAAACAATCTTTAGATATATTTTTACTCCAAAAGCATTTTATTAAAATAAATTTGATAAAATCAAAAAACTCTCTGATTTAAATTAAAAAAAATCAGATTCTGTTTTATTTAAAAAAAAAATCATTGATTTTTATCCATCCTGATTTCCGGTTTCCAGCTGGTGGTTGCTGCAGCACCCACGTACTCAACAGGCTCTTCCAGGAATATTTCTCTGGACTTCCAACCGGGGGGTGGTTTGGGGCACACCTTTTCCAAGGACAACGGTCAAAAATAGTTTCCTCCCTAAATTTGAACTGATTTCCTGTCATTTTCAGGTTTTGTCTCCATGACACAGGTGAAGGGAAATCTCCACAATGTGACACATACAGAAATTTTTTTAAAAAAGTAAAAAAATAAACACGACAGGGGTTCTAACCATTTCCCACTCAAACTCAAAAATAACTTAAAAAAATGCTTTAGGATAAACTGTAAAAGGACCTTCACCCCCCTTCTTTCATTTTCCACAATATTATTGCCCTTTCCCCCCTCCTCTATCAAAATCACAAAATTCTCACTCGGATGTGGTAATACCAAATATATGGAACCATTTTATATAAAGCTGACCACGCAGTTTCTGTTTTCTTGCCAAGATGAGAACATAGCTGTGCTGCCTGCAGCCTCCTAGGATACTCATGTCACGCATCCCAGGGGGTTTCATGGCCCATCTACCCCACAGTGTGTGGTACAGTCAGGGTACCATCCCAGAATCCCACTCCTGATGAAGTAACAAAGGAAGATGTCAGCCTGGGACCCAGCATGTGTAGACTTGCAATGCAACAGACAACACTGGGTTGGCAAAAGTGCGAGTATGACTTTTGAGGACAACCCACAGGACAAGGTAAGAGGGGACTGAAAATAATACAATTGTGGGGCGTGGTTTCCTTAATGGGAACGGTTTTGGTTTTTCTTCAAATAAATACATTACTATATGTGTTTTTTTTTTTTATTAGAAGTACAGATCCTTCAAAAAATAATTACTGGTCCCTGGACTGCAATAAGTTGCTACTGAACTGTATATATTTGCATACCCCTGCGGTCTTTTTCCAGCACCAGCACTCATGTTCGCATAAAAAAAAACAAAAAACCAGTAGAACTATCTGACTACCAGATATTCGCGTATCTGTAGTTCTGCCCTAATTGTTGAGCTGCACAGCACACTCTTCCTGTAGGTCCCGGCAGCTCCCTCTCCCCTGGTGCATCTCTGCTTACCCAATGACTCCCGCCTCCGTCAGGCTCCAATGTGTCGACAAGGGGTACATTTCCGTGTCACACACAGGCGTTCATTGTCCATACTTAGTCAGCCCACACAGAGACACCCAAGAGTACGGCCAATTATATTACACATGCACAGCATTCTAAATAACAGCAGTACCAAGACTTATTTCATAGGAAAAGAGCAGTAACCCCTATCAACCCAGCAGAGCTCATTGCACCTTTATAGTGCACTGCAAAATAAACGAGAAACAGATCATATGAGATGACTACAACAATAATAATGACATTACAGCCACAGTAACCAAAATACGCTTTTGTACGCTAAACACAATAATTAAGAAACAACTAGTCCTCTAATCTAAAAGGGAGGATGAGAATGTCCCCATAAAAAAAACACATTTCATTCTATAAAACTAAATGATCTCTGGCAAAGGATTGCATAATTAAGAAACAATCACATTATGTCCATAATTAGTATAAAAGCCTAAAATCCAGAACTTTGAATATGCAGGGAATATAGATGGCAGAAAGAACCTGCGATTAGTCCTTCATATGACCCAATGATGAATTTGCAATAAAACATCAAATGCACAAACAGGTTGGGCACTGCAGCTTCTAGCATTTGTCATATCAAAATGTGGAGAATGTTACCAAAACCATTTGCAGAATAGGAAATCTATAAATGCGGAAAGCAGGACCTGCTGGTGCCAGATGAGCTTTGTGACTATGGCAAGGGTAGCAAAGTGATTTAGTGGTTAGCACTTCTGCATTGCAACACTGGGGTGCTTGGTTTGAATCCTATCTAGGATGCTATCTTCATGGAGTTTGTGTGTCCTCCCTTTGCTTGCATTGCTTTCCTACCTTACATCAAAGACATGCTGGTAGGCAGCTCCTCTCTAAAATGGTCCTAGTATATGTGTGTGTACAAGAAAAGTCTGAGAGGTCGCACTGAAGCACATACCCACTTTATTGTGTAGAAAAGCAGCTTAAAAACACCATACTGTGTGCCGGGTGGGGGAAAAAGGTTCACGCATTTCGTGCTAACCTCAGTGCAGCCTCCCAGACTTTCCTTTGATCTACAGCACAGGTGTGCGAACTGGGCCGGCACACAAGCTGAAGGATTGTGGCGTGTGGGAGAGGTGAGCCTACGTGGATCAGTGCTACCTTCTCTTATGTGTGTGTATAGGTTGGCTAAGCACACATGTTATCGCATTCTGTATGCCGGTCCAAAGCAGTGGGATACGGCTGTTGTATGTATACACAGTATACATACAACTATGCTAAAGGATCAAACACTGGTAAATGATGGTAGGATCCAACACTGGACATGCTGGTAGGTAGTATCACCTCAAGTGGGATACGGCTGAATGGATATACAGTATACATACAACTATGCTGAAGGATCAAACACTGGTAAATGATGGTAGGATCCAACACTGGACATGCTGGTAGGTAGTATCACCTCAAGTGGGATACGGCTGAATGGATATACAGTATACATACAACTAAGCTGAAGGATCTAACAATGGTAGGTGCTGGTGAGATCCAACACTAGACATGCTGGTAGGTGGATCTTGTCTAAATTGGCCCCAGTATGTGTGTGTAGAAGTTGGCTAAGCACATGTGTTATCACATTCTGTATGTCAATCCCAAGCATGAGCAATTGGGAAGGTTGAGAAAAGATCTGAAAGCCTACTTCGAAACATTCTATGGAAAAGGATACTGAGGGCATCAGGCATGTTGCCCACAGAATCGCCATGCGTGGGATACGGCTGAATGGATATAAAGTATACATACAACTAAGCTGAAGGATCTAACACCATGTAATAGATATGCCACAAATAAATACAACACCATTTGAATAAAATAAACAAAAAAGTTATAATAATAATATAAGCAAAAACTATACTCATGGGTTTATAAAAGCGAAGTGTGATTTTGTTGTAGCTATTTAAAGTGGAGTTCCAGCCGTTTTAGTGTTTATTAAAAGTCAGCAGCTACAAAAACTGTAATAAACACACACTTACCTGTCCCAGGGTCCAGCAATGTTCTCACCTGCGCAGTCCCTTCTCCCCGCCATGGCGCCAGCATCTCAACTGTGGGCACCATGCTGTGACAGCTTGCGGCTTCATAACCTGGTGCCCACTGCGCATGTGCGGGCCGCTCCTGTGATCCGGCAGTCTCCTGGGTCCTGCGAAAGTTCCCAGGAGACTGCGGAGAGGGAGGAGTGGGCCGAACTTCCACCGTGGCGAACTGAGCCAAAAGTGATAGTGGGTACCTGTCAAAAGGTATCCCCCCCCAAAAGGTGCCAAATATGGCAGTGGAGGGGGGAAGGAGGCAAATAAGTGGTGCTTCTGCTTTTGAGTGGAACTCCGCTTTAAGGAAACACTGTAATGTTTCTAGCTGTTTTGCCTCTTGTGAAAAAAAAAAAAAGTTTGGGAATTTCTCTGCTTATTATTTCTAGATTTTGACAAAGGCAAAAACACACATACACAGACATTACAATCCATTTTTCAAGTAGCATTCAGTATAATAAATAGTTGTTGATGCAGAAATGCCAACCTCAACCAGTCAGAGCCCAGAATCTGCACTGACATAAACTGAAAACTGTACTGTGTGCATGCTCTGCTTTAGGCTTTGTGCACATGGACGTTTACACGCTCCTAAGCTTACAAGTGGAAATGCACTGGCTTTTCCCCATACATGCGCATGTGGCATATTTCTCCAAATGCAAAAGTGTCACTTTTTGGAAAATACACCATACATGGATATATCTTTGTGTAAGCTCAACATGGAGCTTACTCAAGGCTTCTTCTCTTTGATTCCAGTGGCTGAACAGAGCTTTGGAGATGAAAGGAAATGTCTGTATGTTCTGCAGGGAACCTGTTACTTTGCCCTATATGGCACTCATATTTGACGCTTTAATGCACCCACAGAAGTTGTGAGATCATGTTTGAGCCTAAGCTTCTGACAGACAAGAATTGTCAGATGACCTCTGATATGCAGGATGGTGCCAATCTCAGTCATATGTCAGAAGAAACACATATTTTCTATAAGTAATCTGGCACAATTTGTATAGTTAAAGCCTGAATGTTCAGATTCCTGTAAAGCTGAATCATGATTGTTAAAGGTATAATTGTATATTATATTTGAATTGGATAGAGTAGGCAATGGTTAAAATGCCTGCCAGGTTTTTCTTTTGGTCAGTTTTGTTCCATTGGGCAATTTCCCTTTACCTTCTGGCCTATTGTTACAACAGGAAGTGAGAGGAAATCTCTCCAAAGTGAGTGATATCTCCTCTTAGACAGTCTTCACCATAACAAGTGTCCAGACTGGAACACTTCCCCTTCTTGTTCTGGTGACAACTCAAAATTTTGGATTCTCCCTCACTTTCAGCCCCGGTGATAATGGTTACTAGAACAAATAGGGAGAGTGACTATTCCCAACAGGGGCATGAACTGCAAAAAAAAAAACCTGACAGGAGTTACAGACTTTTTCCTAATCTATTCACAACTAAAAAAAACAAGCTCAGGCTTTTGATGCAGTAATACTTAGTTAAATGAATTATTATTACATGCAAACGAAGGCTAGCCAGCAGGTTGAACAAAAGAAAATGAAGTGATTCCCCCATCCATTCACTCGATGCGGATGGGAGAATCCCTACCGCTGAGATTTTCTGTTCTGACAGTGGGGAGTGGTGCTGATTGAAAGAAAATGTTTAAGCAGGCAATTGTGTACAACCAGCCTGCCCATACACAGAACGGAATTCAGATGGTCTCTGCTGAACCAGACGAATTTCGATCCATGTATGGCCAGCTTTACTTTATAAGGCAAGCAGCAATATACAATGTGCTACAGCCCACCTTAACCAAATGCAATATAACTTTCATTGTCCTGGCTAAAAAAGTAATGATAAGATAATGTTTTTAAATGAACATCATTGTTGTTGTAGAGGCTTAAAAAGTTGAAAGCTAATCAAGAACCAAATGTGAAAACTCACTGAAAAAAAGTATAGATTTTAGGTATGTCTACTAAATGAAAAGAAGTGGGTAAATAGGTCGGTGAGCTTGCACTTTTTGCACTAGAAGTGGAAAGTCAGCACCCCTCCCTTACTGAGGGTGTGGGCCTTGGCACGGCCGCTTCTGCTCAGAGCTGGCCCACGCTGGAGATGCACGTGGCTGGCTGTCAGATCAGCTGGCAGAAGATCAGCGCCCTGGTCACATGACCTGGCACCGGCGTGCGCTCCACCTCTGTGACATCACGGAACGGAATACCCCTCTCATTAACCCATGTAGCACAATATAAGGTTGCAGGGAATCACTGCAGAACTTCGAACGATTAGTGAGCCTGGAGTCACAAAAACAGCACATCAGAGCAACATCCCATATGTGCAGAGGAGAGTGAACACTTGGAGACTCGCATTAAGTATCCACTGATAAGGAATACACTGTATTGTATGACAATGAGCATCGAATCACTCCGTACCAACTGAATGCTCTATACGGTGACCAATCACAAACTGCACGGTGCAAATAAAGTATCTGTACTCATTACCGAAACAGCTGCTCTCTACAATATACAGAGACTTCCTTAAAGGCAACCATAAACAGCAGGACTGTGATTGGACAGTTCAAAAAGTTACTAACTGTGCACAGGGTACAAGCTGGTGGTTAGAATTCTAGACTTGAAGCACTGGAGTCCTGGGCTTTCATCATAAACACTATGGGGCTTGTCTACTAAAACTGGAGAGTGCAACATCTGGTGCAACTCTTCACAGAAACCAATCAACTTACAGGTTTTATTGCCAATGTTTACCTGAATAAGCTGAAGTTAAAAGCTGATTGGCTACCATGCACAGCTGCACCAGATTCTGAGTGCTCCAGTTTTAGTAAATCTCCCCCTATATGTATGGAGGCTGTTTGTTCTCCATGATCATTTGTGGTCTCCACCAGATGTATCTTACCAATACCTATCATATACTGTATACACATACTTAAGCACAAAGAATATGACACAATAGATGCAATATATATGGTAGGTTATATTTCATAGCCAATATATATACTCTAGTAAAAGTACATTTAATGGCAACTTATATTAGTGGTATGTCCTTTCAATGTTTGTAGACAGCATCAACAATAGAGTGGCCAATAGAGCCCCCATGAGACAATAGACATTGAGTAGTCATCGTCTCCCAATCTACAAATTTTGCAGTGATTTATTGGATTGATATGCATAACATACGCTGCTTGGAATAAGAGATGTGTTTGAAATACCGTATGTACTGTGATGGGTGGACACATTGACATATAGAAATGTTGAATCGGTCACAGCAAAATCAGAATTGTTTTATAGTGAGTTTTTACCCCTTTGCTTTGCCGTCCAGTGACCATTTAAGAGGGTTTTAACACAAGGAGGCAGTGTCAGGCTTCCCAATCATGGGACCATCATGATTGGCTGTCAGAGTGGTCACGTGATTGCTTTCTCCCAATTGTAAACAATGACTAGGAGCTGTCCATAACAATTTATGTGTGTGCGTAAAAAGCCCAATTAGGTTTGTGTTGTTTATTTAGATCTGTTTGTCCCCAAGACAAGAAAAGAAATTTGAAGAAGATAGCGAACAGAGAAGGACACTGCCAAGGCAATTTCCTTTTTACAAACTAGTGGCATTAAAAGTATATTTAAAACTTTTATTTCTAGTTTTTAAAAGAGTAGGGGCTGGTTAGAACCTGTTAGAGGATTATTGCTATCTGTGCCCCTACTATTGAGCATTGTCACCCAAAAATTCAAGGGTTATTCAAAATTGTGTCACCAGAACACATGAAACTGTAATGGATGTTACCAGTGTCAATCTGGAGACAGGTTAAAATCTTATAATTTCTATTAATTACAATCTTTAAAACATATAGGACCTAGGTGGCCCCAGATATCACATATCAGTGCAACATATTCATACATGTAAACCAATTCCGTTCCAGATGAAAAGCCTCATTTCCTTCAATAAACTACTATACATTTACATTACAAATACCAGCCACATAGGTATCATCTCAATATACACTCACCGGCCACTTTATAAGGTACACCTTGCTAGTGCCAAGAAAATATCCCCCACACAATTACACCACCACCAGCAGCCTGAATTGTTGATACAAGGCAGGATGGATCCATGCTTTTATGTTGATAACAGCAAATTCTGACCCTACCATCTAAATGTCGCAGCCATCAGTCTGCTCAATCTCCTCTGACCTCTGACATCAACAAGGCATTTTCGTCCACATAACTGCAGCTCACTGGAAATCCCAGTAGATCAGCAGTTTTTGAAATACTCAGACCAGCCTGTCTGGCACCAATAACCATGCCATGTTCAAAGTCACTTAAATCACATTTCTTCCTCATTCTGATGCTCAGTTTGAACTTCAGCAAGTCATCTTCACCACATCTACAGTTGTGTCCAAAATTATTCAACCCCCACTGAAATTGAGTGTTTTGGCCAGTTTGACATTGCTTTTGATCATTCAGTCATCTTGCTTACATTTACATTAAAGAGGCACTTGTAGGTCAGACAAATATAACATAACAGTTATAATGAAATAACCACAAATGTCTTTTCTGTGCTCACAGCATTATCAGTTTTATTCAACCCCCAAGTGACATTCAATCTTAGTACTTAGTACAGCATCCTTTTACAGTTATAACAGCTTTTAAACGTGAAGCATAGCTTGACACAAGTGTCTTGCAGCGATCTACGGGTATCTTCGCCCATTCTTCATGGGCAAAGGCCTCCAGTTCAGTCACATTCTTAGGCTTGCGCACTGCAACTGCTTTCTTTAAGTCCCACCAGAGGTTCTCAATCGGATTTAAGTCTGGTGACTGCGATGGCCACTCCAAAATGTTCCAGCCTTTCCTCTGCAACCATGCTCTAGTGGACTTGGAGGTATGCTTGGGATCATTGTCCTGTTGAAAGGTCCAACGTCTCCCAAGCCTCAGGTGTGTGACGGACTGCATCACGTTTCCATCCAATATCTCCTGGTACTGAAGAGAATTCATGGTACCTTGCACACGCTGAAGCTTCCCTGTACCTGCAGAAGCAAAACAGCCCCAAAGCATGATTGACCCTCCACCATGCTTCACAGTAGGCAAGGTGTTCTTTTCATCATAGGCCTTGTTCTTCCTCCTCCAAACATAGCGTTGATCCATGGGCCCAAACAGTTCTAATTTTGTTTCATCAGTCCACAGAACACTATCCCACAACTTTTGTGGTTTGTCCACATGGCTTTTGGCATACTGCAGTCGACTCTTCTTATTCTTTGGAGACAGCAAGGGGGTACGCCTGGGAGTTCTGGCACGGAGGCCTTCATTACGCAGTGTGCGTCTTATTGTCTGGGCTGAAACTTCTGTACCCACATCTGACAAATCTTTTCTCAGTTCCTCAGCAGTCACACGGGGACTTCTCTCCACTCTACGCTTCAGGTAGCGCACAGCAGTCGAAGTCAGCATCTTCTTTCTGCCACGACCAGGTAGCGTTTCAACAGTGCCCTTTGCCTTGAATTTGCGAATGATGCTTCCTAAGGTGTCTCTTGGTATGTTTAACATCTTTGCAATCTTCTTATAGCCATTGCCCTTCCTGTGAAGAGAAATCACCTCTTCTCTTGTCTTCCTGGACCATTCTCTTGCCTTCACCATGTTTGTAACCACACCAGTAAATGTCTAGAAGGAGCTGAGTATCACAGTCATTTTAAAGCTGCCTAATTGGTGCTTATTATGCTTGATTGCTGCTCGGTGACATCCACAGGTGTTTTCAATACCTGATGGAAAGCACCTGTATGAACCTCTGTTCTTCAGAGTGGTAGTCTTTAAGGGGTTGAATAATTGTGGCAATGAAGAAACCACATAAGAACCATTTACTACTGTATTACATAAACAATTGATGTCATTTTAGTTGCATTTGGGTAGTTACAACGTCCTTGTAGGATTTGATTCTGAATACAATTCCAAATGTACACTATAGTCCCTAAACCCCTTTACAGCATTGGGGGTTGAATAATTTTGGACACAACTGTACATGCCTAAATGCATTGAGTTGCTGCCATGTGAATGGCTGATTAGCAACTTGTGTTACCAAGCAATTGAACAGGTGTACCAAATCAAGTGACTGGTGAGTGTATACTCTATGATGTAGTGAGTGTTGAGATGGCTTTCCACAACACTGATATGTTTTGCGGACCAAGTCTGCTTCCCAACCGACCTGCACAAGTGTGAACTTAGGCCTATACTTCCTCACTATATTCAAAGCTTAAAAAAAATAAAAAATTACCGACTCGTCAGATATTTTAACCCACTGGTGCTTGCTGTAATATCAGTTTTAGAGCGCTGAACGCAAAACAACTTGTTATATCTGATTGGACAACTCCCATTTTAAAGTGGCTGTAAACCTCAGACAAAATATAAACAAACCAAATCCCTCTATAGTGTGTACTTGTCTCAGTTAAGAGCACTAAGTGTCATTTCTGTCTGCTGCTTTGTTTCCTCTGCTATCAGCACAAACCACTTCTGACACGTTTTCCTGACACCATGAGGAAAACAAAATGTCAGGGAGGGGCCTCCAGCAGATTGACAGTCTCAGCTCTGTTCCTGTGTTAAGAGGGGTGTGTTCCTTCCCTCCAACCAGCTCCCAGCTCCTCCCCTTTTTTCTGACCGCTAAGATAAGGTTAATTAATTCTGAACTTTGAACGGATGTAGAGGAGAGAATACTAAAGATAAACAGGTACAACTTATGTAGGAGGATTTGTTTCATTTCTGTATATTACCTGAGGCCAGTCACCCCACCTGGTATATTAAGGGATTACAACCATTTTAACTGATCAGAACTGGACTCCAGGACATCTCTCTTTTTTAACCTACATTGGGCCAACTTGGTTACATCTAATCATTAATGTGCCCGAGGAAGCTGAATTCACTGTGTAGTCGGTGCTACATACAGTGCTGTGAAAAAGTATTTGCCCCCTACCTGAATTTTTTTTTTTTGCATATTTGTCACACTTAAATAATTTGGATCATCAAACAAATTTTAATATTACACATAGATAACCCAAGTAAATACAAAATTCAGTTTTCAAATGAGGATTTCATTTACTCATCATAAAATAACCCAGAACAGCATCTAAAGAATTACAGTCCTCACTTGCCACAGTTAAGGTCAGTGTTCATGATTCAACAATACGAAAGAGACTGGGCAAAAATGGCATCCATCGGAGAGCTCTACGGCGAAAGCCACTACTGACCAGAAAGAACACAAAGGCTCGTCTCACATCTGCCAAAAAAAATCTAGATTATCCCCAAGATTTTGAGCCAAATATTCTGTGGACTAATGAGACAAAAGTTGAACTTTTTGGAAGATGTGCGTCCCATTACATCTGGTGTAAAATTAACACAGTATTTCATAAAAAGAACATCATGCCAACAGTCAAACATGGTGGTGGTAGTGTGATGGTCTGGGGCTGCTTTGCAGTTTCAGGATCTTGACTTACTATAATTGATGAAACCTTGAATTCTGCCCTCTACCAGAAAATCCTGAAGAATAATGTCCAGCCATCAGTTTGTGACCTCAAGCTCAAGCACATTTGGGTAATGCAGCAGGACAATGATCCAAAACACACCTGCAATTCCACCTCTGAATGGTAAAAAAAAACAACAAAATTAAGGTTATGGAGAGGCCTAGTCATACTCCCGACTTAAATCCAATTGAGATGCTGTGGCATGACCTTAAACAGGCCATTTATGCTTGAAAACCCACCAATGCAGCTGATTTAAACAATTCTGCAAAGAAGAGTGGGCCAAAATTCCTCCACAGCGATGTAAAAGACTCGCTGACAGTTATCACAAACGCTCGATAGCAGTTGTTGCTGCCAAGAGTGGCACAACCACTAATTAGGCTTAGGGATCAATTACTTTTTCACATAGGGCCAGGCAGGTTTGGACAGCTTTATTCCCTTAATAAATGAAATAGTTTAAAAATTGCATTTTGTATTTACTTGGATTATCTTTGTGTAATATTAAAATTTGTTTGATGATCTAAAACATTTAAGTATGACAAATATGTAATAAAAAAAAACAAAAATCAGGAAAGGGGCAAATACTTTTTCACTTATTCGAACAGCTTGCCATCTGAACACTGAACACAAGGTTTTACTCGCTACCGTAACTCAGTCATTCAGCAAATGTCTTGTATTTTTTTCAATAATTACATGCTGTCCTCTGATTGGACGAGGTGGTAATCAGAGGTGGTAATCATTACATCTGCCCCTCCTCTCCACCACATTTTGCATGTTTTCTTTACAGCTCTGGCAATGTCCGATTGTGATTCATTCCCTTTAATTTACAATAAAGAACTCTACTTTCAAACCCAAACTCCGTCATAACAAGGAAGGCACAAACGGTAGCATTGCCCATACAAATCTCATCATTTTTTAACTCATTAATATTTTATTTTCTTGGCCAACCTTGAAAAAGTTTTGACTGTAAGCTGATTGGCTGCTAAAGATAACACACTTCCATGTTCCTTTCCTCCAGGCTTCATAAGCCGACCTCACTGGGTCATTCATATGGCGGTACATATGGCATGGTATAATACTGTTCACTATAGCAGGAGTGCTTGTACAAACAGGTTCACTGCAAAACTGCATAAAAGCATTCAGCATTCCATTTTCCTAACTAAAAACCATCTATCATAAAGTAGGGATTTATGAGGCAATGAACAAGTCTGAACATTTCACTTATTACAAGTAGGCGGCACAGGACCAAAAATATCAAATCATCTATAATCAAGACAACACAACTGCAAGGCAGTCATGTATTATGATGCACAACAGTACTTTGTATTCCCTTATCCATTGGGTTTTAAAAACACCCCTTACTGCTGCTTTATTGAAGAACTTCACTTTACTGTATTCAGTATATAATCTGGGATTATACATCTTGTGCTATAAAATTTTTAATGTAATTTTCATATTCTTAAAACACTCAATGTTTCATGTTTAGTTTATTGCAAAGAACTTGGGTCTCCAAACTACAGCCTGTGGACCACACCTGGCCTGCTACAAGATTTCTTCCGACCCCCCAGCTAGAGTCACTGGCATGTCCTTAATGTGCACAGACTGAGATTTAGAGGATGCCTACGATGACTGCTTCACTGCCCCTCTCCCCCATCAGGGGACTCTGATGTTAGGGAGTCTTTGATATGGGGGAGCTCTGGTGGGGACCCAGATGTAAGAAAGGGCTCTGATGGAGTCCCGAATGTAAGGGGGACTCCAAAAGAGACCCAGATGTAAGGGGGACCTCTGATGAGGACCCAGATGTAAGGGGGAACTCTGATGAGGACCCAGATGCAAGGGGGAACTCTGATGAGGACCCAGATGCAAGGGGGAACTCTGATGAGGACCCAGATGCAAGGGGGAACTCTGATGAGGACCCAGATGCAAGGGGGAACTCTGATGAGGACCCAGATGCAAGGGGGAACTCTGATGAGGACCCAGATGTAAGGCGGAATTCTGATGAGGACCGAGATGTAAGGGGGAACTCATATCTAGAGGACTCTGATAGGGACCCAGATGGAAGAGGTAAAGTGTTTTTTTCAGTAGGCAAATATTTATAAAATATATACTATGGCCCTCTTACTGATAAGTTTGAAGATAATACAAAGATCTGTGTATTAATCACTAAAGGGAGCCCTGTATTTTGCAATAATTCCTCAGCCTCCCTGCTTAAAGTGGAACTAAACCCTCCAATACTCTTCTCCCCTCCAACAACGCAATGTCTGTAAACTCCCTCACTGGTGCCAACAGCTTCTTCCCAGCTTCTTCCAGGTTCAAGGTCTTTGGCCATCTTGACCAACCTGGGATGACATAACTCCTGCTCATGTGTGCAGGAATTTTTTATAATCCCAGCACACAGGTGTGCTCAGAATGTAAAGCCAGAAAATGTGTTGCGCTGCTGAAAATTCAATCAACACGTTACCATGTCTGCAAATGTGACATCATCCACAGTTTCATCACATAAATAACCCAACATATAAATGTGTAGTCTGTTAAAAGGGCAAAAGATACTTCCACATTTTACTTCCGCTCCAAATTAAAAGAGTGATTCAACAATAAAAAGTCCTCCTGCTGGGAAGTGAATCCTCTATTCCAGTTCTGTAACCCTTTTCATATATCAATCTGCATCACCACACACTGAATGCCGGATGGACCCTCACCTTCATGCATTGACCTAGAAATTATATTAGGTCAATGAACACATCTCCCCTTCCCTGGGGGTTGTGTAGAGGCCTCTTAATGGTCCTGGGTCTCCCTCTCGCTTCCACGGCTTATAGAGGTATCTGTATCCTTAAGATTCACTGTACCTCTGTGGTTGTTCTACAGGGTGAGCTCAAAGCCACACAGAAGCCACCATAGTGTAGTATGTTTAAACAACAACTCATTTTATTAAAATTGCACTCACATGTAAAATAGAAGTACTCAGTATGTAAAGCAAAGACTCTGGACTACAAACACTTGCCGCACCTCCGGTTTCCTGGCTCTTTGCTGTACATACTATGCAAGTACTTCTTATTTACACGTGAGTGCAAAGTTCAATGAAATGAGTTGTTTTACCATACTATACTATGGTGGCTTCTATGTGGCTTTCAGTTTGTCCTACAGAACAACCACAGTGGTACAGTGAATCTTAATGACACAGATACTGTCTTTAATTACATTTATATATGATCAACACACAAAGGAAAGCTATTGCAGCAGCTTTATGAGTATATACATTATTTTTCAGCTTACTGTATTTTTCTCACAGGACACTATTAGTGACAGCACACAATTTTTTTGTTTCAAGTGCCCAGAATGTACTCAGGGAAAAGTGACGGACTCTCCTGTAAAAAATAAAAACAAGCCATCTAATACTTCTCTTACACCCATAGACTGTGTCCATGTTGGATTGTGATGCAACTCCACAAAACATAAAGGATGAGTTCACCTTTGGGAACATGTTACATCTGTTTTAACATGTTCCCAATCCTGCAGCTGCCCCCTCCCTGTGACAGACATACGGGGAGAAGTTCCCCATTCTAGCTGTCAGTATTTAAAAACAACGCAGCCGTGTTGGACTCCATCTAAACGGCCGCATCATTCATTTACAGTGTTCTGGTGTTTGGGTTTTTTTTCTTAAATTGTCCAGAATTATCAAAATAATAGATGGTTTCTTGAAAGGATAACTGTATTTTTCAGCATTTATGAGGCAGTAACAAAAAAAAAGGCTACCTAAATACTGAACCACTGTAAAGATAAGGTAGCAGCTGTACCTCCAAAAATGCTGTATTAGAACGAACCCACCTGTGGTAATTTCAGCCCTTAGAAAGCAGATAGCAGACCAAGTCTCTCACTTCTCCCTGCCCCTAGCATGCACTAGGGCAAAAAGGTAGCACAGTCTACAATGCATTGTACATTTTTTTTTAGCAGGAGTCCACACATCGATCTTTGGCCCGCAAACTGAAAAGAAACAGCTTCCTCCATCCAAGCTAAAACAAGCAGATGGACACATTTCTATTCAGGCAGGTGGCTCTAGTGGCTTTTAGAATACCCAAATCGAGACTTCATTAGATTAGATGTAGGCGCTGCTCTGCCTGCAGCTTTCCCCCCAGGCCCTGTCAACAAAAGTCGATTATTCAATCAACGTTTGTTTAGTGGGGTGGTTGGTGTCCATAGGGCACCTATAGCTTGAATTTTGGATGATTCTGAAATTGCTGAAAATTGAGCCACGTATGGCAGCCTTCAGGGATAATTTCCTTTACTTCTTTTTACTGGGTCAGAGCCTGGATTGTCACTGTAGGGCAAAAAAGCAACACATTTTTTTTAATAGAGAATTATTGATAATCAATAATCAGTTGCTTATCAATTGATATTTTCAATAAGCTGAAAATATGTCTGAAAATATTCCACTCTCCATGATTTTTGCTGATCCTCTCAAACTTAAAATTTTTTGTTCAACATGAGTTTTAAAACATATTTTAAACAAAACCATTTCATAAAAATTATGAAGTTTATGTTTTTCCCTATTTCCATAGAGAGGGTGTTGCCTTTCAGGTCAATCTATCTAAAAGGTTAGCTTCAAATGATTACACTGAAGACAAAAATATAACGGCTGATATACTCTACCTATCCTTTTATAAAGATGATGCCCAAGGCAGTGAACATTTGAAAAATAAACCTGCTAAGGTTTCCCCCCCACCCTTTGGCAGTAATTCAAGGTTCCCCACTGAGACACCAAGCTACAGCTGTCAAAACCTGTTTTCTTGGAGGGCCAACTTCCTCTACCTGCAGGGAAAAAATCCTGGCCAGTACACAAACACTACGGAAATTACGCAAAACGTTCAGCTGGCTAGCTTTGCCAGAGCAGGTAGAGACAAAGTGAGGTCACACGGAGAAGTAACTGACTGACATATGTGATGCTGAGGTGTGGAGTACAGGAAGTGGTCTCCAAGGCTGACACCACACTTCACATCTACAACAGCTGCACATCTACTGGTTATCTGATGCGATTCTACCTCACACCATATGAAAAGCTCCATAAACCTTTTCGGAGATAAACATAGGGGATGCCATTGCTTGTAATTTTCAGAAAATTCTGGTTGCCTGGTTATTATGCTGACACACGGTCTTCAGTACTTTTTCAGCCACTGGCCTAAGTATGCAGATCAGGAAAGTCGAGCAATGTCAAGTTCCTTATCTGCAGGCTTGTTCAAATCTGTGACTCAATAAATAGAGAATTTTATTGCTGTGTCCCCACCAAAAGATTTACACTCACCAGCGACAGGCTGTCACAAGGGTGAGAAATGATGGGGGAGATCTTGGATGGCGGCAGAGATAGCAGCAAAGGCACATTTATTTAATAAGGTGGAAAAGGGTAAGGCTAGCCACACATTTACGTTTCTCTTGTTTTCCAGTGCCTCCTTCAATTTTTCAGTCAAAGTCTCCTGAACCAGCTTGCGCCGACAGGGCCACCCACAACTAAAATTTCAGCAGAAATCTCTCGTAATTCAAGCTGTGTATATCTCTAGGTTTTTTATTGCTCACTGTCTTCAGTCTTGGTGTCAGCTACAACCTTTCATTCTTGGTGTGGGATCACCAGTACAAGAATTCAGAGTTGATCTCCCAATCAGGACATCAAAAAGAAAATATTGACAGATGTTCTGAAAACTAAAAAAACAAAAACAAAAATGGGAAAGGGGGGGGGGGGGGGGCTTTATAAAATACCTGTGCCCAGACCAAGTTAACAATATGTAAATGTCCAAAAACAACAGAGCCTTAAAAACCCCTGATGTACCCCTGTAGCCGCTGGCATTATGGATAAATTAATTTTTACATTTAATAGAAGCAATGAAGTCACAGATCCTCTTTTCTTTTTTTCTCTGCAACAGGTTCCAACTTAAAAGACACATTTCATAAGGAAAGGGGATCCTTAAGACATCCCATACATATACATTGCTCTTACACCGATCTGCTTCAAAAGGTCTTCTACCATTTCAAAATCCTTTAACCCACTACAACTTTTCAAATAAGTTACTGTTATTACCAAGTTCATGTATAGAGAATCCAACAAAGTGTGCACTGTAGAAAATGCATAGGTGCCTGCCATGGCTGTGGCAGGGTGGGGTGGATGTCCCCATCCGTGTCCCTATCAGTGGACTTGGTGATTCATATCACCCAAACTGAAATGTCCATCTCTGGCAGAGTAGACGTTAAAGCAGGACTCCACCCAAAAGGGGAAGTTCTGCTTTAAGGCCTCCTCTCCTGCTCCTGTTTGTGAAATACAGCTTTTGGGAATGGGGGGGAGCAGGTACCCGTTCCCACTTCTGCTCCAACTGCTTAGGCGATCACAAGCAGAAGTTCAACTCATCTGTCACTCCCTGCAGTCTTCTGGGACACGTGACAGTTCCCAGAAAACTGTAGGATCATTCACAATGGGCAGCGCTGCTCGCCTTTGCGCAGTGGGCACCCAGCTGTAAAGCAGTAAGCTGTCACTGCCGGGTGTCCATAGTTAGCATGCTGGCGCCGGAGACAGAAATGGCAGGTGAACTGGGCTGGGGTGAGTACACCGCTGGATCGTGGGACAGGTGAGTGGCTGTTTTTTTTTAAAGTCAGAAGCTGCAGTTTTTGTAGCTGCTGACTTTTATTTCTTTCACAGGAGACTGAAGACCCGCTTTAAGTGCCTGTCATACATGTAGTCTGAGAGCAGCCAATTTGGTGAAAGCACAAATATTCCTGGAAACTTTGACCCTCCCAACAAAAAAATGCAAATTCATTGTAGACTGGTGACAAGAACATTTTAAAAAGGGGCTTATTCACATGGGCACAGAGGACCATACAAAACAAAATTAGCATATTTCTGCACCCAATGGTCAGCAACCTGTACAAGCCAATAACAGGCTGACAGACTTTGCAGCTGCAAGCACATATGAGTGGTTAGATGGATACAGAGACAGATGAGCAGCCCTGGACACAGAGTCCGGTGCCATTCAACTATCACTGTACACATGTAACCGCTCGGATGTGCGTACAGCTGCTATATCTGTCAGCCTGTCATTGGTTTGTACAGGTTGCTGGGAATAGCTGCAAACACCAGAAGCAGGAATTCTGTCAGTGTACCCTAGGAGCCTATGTGAATGAGCCTTAAAAGCTCTGATATCTGCACCATTTAGAAAGCAGCCTGACCAACAACAAGCTAAAAACTAACAAATAGAAACAGCAGCAGAGTGTATAAAGACATAACGAATTTAGATTATGCGTGTCATGAAGGGCTGGCAAGAGCTGTGTTGGTGCAATGGCTCTACATATAATGTATACTGGCACACAAGCGCATCCTTTTGTGAAGGTCTTCCCCAGGGGGACAAGGCTGACAGTGGAGGGGGGGGTTGTCTACACATCCATAGGACATATCCAAGGTGCCCTTATCTTACTGCTCAACATCCTCTTTATAAATTGCCTAGCTGGAAGGAAGGAGCGTGCTAAGAGTCATCACAGGGAAACATTATTTATGTCTGCTTTGGAATATCTGGTCACTGATGTCTAAAGACCCGTAACCTATAGCAACAGTCAATCCAGCGTAAGAATCAGCGGGAACATCTAAGGTGACATAGAGAAACAACAGGAGAGGTTCAAACTTTAGGCATCAGCTAAAGATTTTAGGTGCAATGGATACTTGAATCTTGGCGATAGTCCTACATAACTAATCAGCAGTCACATTTGGACTGCTCATACTCACACCTCCATCTCTCTGTTCTGTTGAACTATGGTCTGCAAACTGCAGCCCATTGCTTGCTTTTATCCAGACCTCGAACCATTATTCTCCCCACTGTTGACAACACTATTCCTCCCACTTACAGCAACAATGGAGCACTATTCCTCTCACTGACACCAATGATGGGGGACTATTCCTCCCACTTACACCAACAATGGAGCACTATTGCTCTCATAGACACCAATGATGGGGGACTATTCCTCCAACGGACACCGATGATGGGGCACTATTCCTCCCACTGAATTGAAATATGGGGCACTATTCTTCCCACTGAAACGAAAGATGGGACACTATTGCTACCACTGACACTAAAGATGGGGCACTATTCTTCCCACTGAAACGAAAGATTGGGCACTACTACTTCCACTGACACCAAAGATGGGGCACTATTCTTCCCCCTAATACCAAGGAGGGGACACTGTTTACTCCCACTGGCACCAAGACATTTTCTAATCCCACTGGCCACATTCCAGCCCTCCTAAAGTTTGAAGGACAGTACACTGGCCCTGTGACCCCTGTGCTAAACTATAATGCTCATGCAAAAAATACTGTATGTTCCCATCTAAAGTGAATTTGATCACTTTAGCCATTTTGTGCAAAATGACAGGTTCCCTTGATAGCTCACTGCCCTTTCAGCTGATGCCTTCCATATGCTCCGTCACTGCTCTATTTGTCTATTGAAGACCAGAGTAGAAAGCCCATTGTGAGCTGCCATATCGGTCTGTGTGCCATCGCCCTACTCCCTTGCCCCTCATAACAGTAGCCACTTCACCATACTTGAAAGAATGGGCTATGGCAGTCAAGTAGAAAGGGGAAAGGTGGGATGTGATGAAGACAAGTATTAATGAGGGTAAGGGGGGGCAGACCTATCAATAAAACCTTTCGTTTTAGCCTGAATAGGCATTCCATTACTCAAAATGATCTTGAAGTTTGAAAACTTTGTGAAGATACCCAAACATTTACTTCCTTGAATTCTGCGACATAGTCACTATGCACTGTGAGTAGGCACTGCTGTGTTACACATTTCACAGAGCCTGCCTTCTGAACTACAGAGGTTCTGAGAGGAGGAGTTTCAGGAGGCGGAGTCAGTACAGGAATCACTGCTTGCAGGCAGCAAGGTACCATGGGATATGTTGTCCTTAGAAATGGAAAGTAAACAACAGAGGATAAGCTGCAAAGCATGCAGGAAATCCAGAAATTTGTGGAAAGAGATGGCCAGCAGACAGGCAGAAACGTGAAAATACATTTTTCTAGTAAGTTTATATTGGACTGTCAAATCTATCTATTGTTTATATTGTTATTACAATGCTGATGTTATAAAATTACAGTGTATGCTGTTACCATAGATTTCCTTTAAAGGTGAAGTTTAATGTTTATATTTTTGGTGTAAACCTCCTGCGCTCCTAACTAAATAGTGATAATTCAAATGAAAACACCCCTAAACAAAAAAGAAGAAGCTGCTAACAGCTAATCATATACCTAATGATCAATGGACAAAACTGAAATAAATGAGCGCTACCCAAATTATATAATATACATAAATAAATAAATGACATGACAAACATATATAAATAAATGTGATAAAATCTGAAGTGAAAAATAATAATAAATTATTATAAAGGTGACCTGATCCACGAGATCATTTTTTAGTCCTATTTGGACTATTCAATCTTATTGTTTGGATTGTTCACCATCACTGTAGATCCAATTTAGGATCAAGTCACGTATACACTATACTTTGTGAGAACACTTTAGATATCGTTATCACTTTAGATCCTGTAGTGGATTGCTATTCACCTTTTTCACAATAGGATCCCCAGTGGATCAGGTCACTTTTATACACTAATAGTATTTCCACTTAGATCTCATGTGGATCAGGTCACCTTTATAATAATTTTATTATTATTTTTCACTTCATATTTTATCACATTTATTTATATGTGTTTATGTCATATCATTTATTTATTTACGTATATTATATAATTTGGGTAGCGCTACATCATTTATTTCAATGTTTATATTTTGCCTTTCTCCTCATTAACATGCAAATTACATTTCTGTTCTCATTACATATCTTATTTTAAATCCAGTTGTCATCACCAGCTCTCTTTGCTTCTCTAGGCAATGCAGACAGATCATGGCTGGTGGAAGGGGACTGCAGGCTGCTATACTGAAAACATCACAGGACCTTGCCTCAGTACTCCTCCTCCCTGATGCAAGTATTGGGCTGGCTCTTGGGAGGAGTTATGCAAATATCAAAATACATTCATGGACGGGTGTCAGCCTAGAGTAGTGGACATTACTAGGCAGACTTCATTTGCATGTAGACCTACCTAGGTAATACCCACATGTGATGCGGACCTAAGACAGCCGGGAGGGGGAGGAAAATGCTAAATGATGCCAGGAAAGGTGGCGGGCTATAACTGGCTTGCTCTAGTTTCTAATGCACATTGTGAGAAGTCCACAGTGTGCAGTAAAATTATTGTAACCATTTTCTAGCACACACACGACAAGCCCGCTGCTATAACACTTACAACCCGTTTCAATTGCTTCCTTTCCAGTACGAAAAATGCCAACACATGGCCTGTATTTTTCCTTGATCCAGTCAGAATATCAACAAGATCAAAGTGAAACATGTCACGCCACTAGAGACCAGAGGCTGCTGCTGATTGGCCGCTATAGGTTACGGAACGCTGCGCTGTGAGCTTTTCCTTAATGAAGAAGACTGACAGTCAGCAAAATATTTTCTCTTTGTTGTGGGGAGCATAACCGATTTCATGACACAGGGAAAGGTGGGCGCAGTGGGCAGTTACCGAACACTAATTATTTTTCACACGTGCAGTCTTATTTAATTATGTCAACACGCAATGCAGAAAGCAATCATACGCAGGAGCGAGCCTTCATCTTTCTTTGTTGTAGCTGCTCTATACCGCCGGCTGGTGAAATCCGATGGGTTGTTATTGGATACGGCATTTCATTATTGCTATGGCATGGTTTTATGCTGCATCTTACAAAAAAAAAAAAAAACCCTCATTCAGAAATGCTTGTCTAATCCACTCACGTATTAGATTCCATACCTGTATAATAATGCTTTGATAAGAACTATAGCTAGAGTAAAGCCAGCATATTCGAACTTGAGCTCTCTATTATATTCCATCGAGGCACAGATCCTCATTGGTATGTGAGCAAATAAAAAAGCTCGCTCCCTCTAGTGATATGACAGTATTGGCCCAGCCAGGCACAATGCAATCTTCTGCTTGGCAACACTGCAATATTTCACTTTCCTGCTGTACTTGTCTACACAGCCTGCGGAGAGCCAAAGAGCAAACTGCACTGCGGTTTATATTACACTTCTCCATCACTTTTTAGACTTTTGACTCATCAGCCACAAAGTACATGCATCTATACATGTCACCTGGACATATTTCAAGCATATCCAGGACTGCAGAAACCCAAGGCAGCCAATCAGCTTCCATTGTTGTTACTTCTTTAAACTATAGAAGAGCACATCTGATTGGCTGCTATAGGTTACTGTACTTTTTCAATGCTCTTTACAACACCTAATGGCATAAGCATTTGCTGATGAACTTTAGAGAATATGTAAACCCAACATTTCATATTCCTGATATGTGCCTGCTGTACCATGTACTTATATCAAAAAGTATCCTGTTCTCTTTGTACAGTATTGCTTCCTTTGTGTAAAACCCCTGGTGTTCCCGCCAGTCCCTCTGCTTTCCCATTAAAAACTGACCACACTAGGCATGAGAGGAAAGCAAAGTGTGGTCAGTTTTCTAGCTGTGCTGAGAGCCGATCTAATTATCAGACTTGTACTGACTTGGCCCCTCTGCACAGCCATTTACTGGGAAGATCAGTGTACTGCTCTTTCTCCTCTCGGAGCTCCTTATGCAGTTGAGAACAGAGGATTTGTGATCCCTTACATAAAAGAGGGGGAAGAAAAAAAAAAAAAAAAAAAGGTATTTATTTTCTTTTTTATATCTATACACACATTTTCCTTTCATTTCTTTATTAAACTGAATGGGTTGTTTTACAAGGTGAGGGTTTACATATTATGTGTTAACGACATTAGACTATATGCTCGTAATTAAACGTCACATACAAAGTAAGCTTACAATAGAAGGCACTGCATGGTGTCAGAGCATATCCCAAGATTGTTGTGTCACTCACTCAGGCCCTGCTCATATTAGAAGATTTGATATCACAGGCAAAATAGGCGTGATTCTGCCCACGATTCCAGGCTGCACATCATTATTCTAATTGGCACCCCAGAACCATAGCGATTCTCCTGTCGAACGGCAATATGCACATTTAAAAACTGTTCAAAGCTTGTTGCCCAAAAAGGAGCAGGAGCTTCTTTTGGGGCGACATTGAAGTAAATGGCCTGCCCTATGTGTGATACTCGGAAACACATGTAAATTGCGCTTTGAAATCCTAAGCAGGAACACTAGTTCCTGCTAATGCAACATCTGAATGCGGCCTTAAAGTATAAAGGCAAACTTTTTTTTTTTTTTTTTGGTTTTGGATAGAGTGCAGAAGGATTAGAACACCAGTCAGGTTTATATTGTTGAGTGTGCTGCCATTAGGCAGATTCACCCTCTCTAATAGTCCTGTTATCATTGAAAGTGAAAGTAAATGGACTTGACCTCCGCACCAACCTTACATACATCTTCTGGGTCACAGACAGCGCTGTGCCTGCGCACTTAAGTACATTGTTTAGTATTATTGTAAGTATTGTTTGCCAGCTTAAAATAATCATTGTATTCAGATTCCTTTTACACTCCAATGGTTATTACTCTGGAATTCATTGACACATTATTCTTTCTTATGCCCTTGCATGGGTTTATACTCTGTGACCTACTAAAACCTCAAAAATGTTAGTGAAAGTAAAAGAAAATCCCAAATTTGGGATTGTCTCCTGAAACGTCGTAGAGGGGAAATCTTCCAATGGGGACACTAGTTCTGGTTACCCGGGGGGGCCCTAAGAGATTTCCTTCATTTGAAGGGATTACCTCTCACCGTTTTGGCTGTGGGACAGGAAATAAAGGGAAATCTCCCCAATGGAACACATATGGCAAAAAAGAATTGACAGGGTTTTAACCCTCCCTTACTCTATTGAAAAATGAAGAAAAAAAGTTTTGCTTTTATTTCTACCTTGTGGGTCACCTCAGACTATTTATGTAAATACTGACTATAAGACTAGCCAAACTTACAACAACCACCTCTATTAAATAAAAATTACTTTGGCTATTGGGTCTGGATTAAAGAAATATCCTATCACTTTCTTTGTTACACCTCTTCACCAGGGGAAAAAAAATGAGGGTCCAATACTAAAAAAGTTTTAGTTTGAGTTGGGCTTCAACACTGACTATTGCCCTGGTAACCATACTACGCAATCATACAACACAACAGGGGAAGATGTGATTGGGCTGCTTTACAGCCCTCAAATCACTTCTACCATAAGACTGACGGTTTACTGTGAAAAGGTATATGGACTCTGGGTTGCTATAAAAGCAGGGAGACGGTATACATGTCAGTGCTATTGCCAGTGTAATTTGGTTGTTACCAGTGGCAAAAGGGTTAAATTACGCCATGCCATTTCTCTTGTCATCTAACAGAATCTGGGCACAGAGGCTGTTGTAAGCTACTCCCTGCCACATCCCTCTCTAACAATCCCCAGATAGGAGGTGTGAAACCACTGTGTAAAAATCAACATTACTTTCACTTTCTTCGCCCCTCCTTTCTCTAGTGAATGGAATTATTTGTTTCTTTTCTATAGGTTGAACTTGGCCAAAAATAAAAAAAAAATTCTTCCAGACCATCATGAAGGAACCAAAGCTACATTTAAAAGGAGAAGTAGGGCCAAAGCTCTTTTGGTCCTTCTCCTGGAGATCACAGGAGTACAGTTCATTCTGCACTCCAGTAACCGTTTTTCAGCCGACAGCAGGCTAATGCCTGCTGTAGGCTGCCATCACATAGCTGGCCCATACTCTGGAAGTCTCCCAACTTTAATGTAGGTATCTACCCAGATGCCTGGACCGGAAGCTGGTTAAGCCTCCCCATGAGCCTCTGAGAGCCTGTGCCAGCTGATCCAACTCACTGCATGGCCCAGCACTTCACTGAGCATTGAAAGGGCAGAGCAGGGAGCTGGTGATTGACGGTCACTGCTCAATTCTCACAGAAGACTGAGAACGGAGTGATCAGTGGTCTTTGATTGCTCAGTTCTCGATCTTAGAGGCAGCAGGGGAGAGATGCAGTATCGGGCAATGCTGCAGCCACCTAGGTCAGCATCCATTTTTTTTCTTTCCTGAACTGCTCTTTTAAAAGTCTAAATTTCCAGTTTGAGTTTTCACAGCTGCTATCTAGGGATTGCTAGACAGCTTTGACAAAAGAGAGGAAGTTTATACAAACTCTAAGCACTGGTACTGGTATATGGAATAAAATGAGGAATTACACGAGTTATATTTTGTGGTTGTAGGAACCAACTTGGTCATACCCAAAACCATAATAAATCATTTAGAAGTTTTTTTTAAGATAAAAATAGGATTGTATTACGCAAGGAAAAAAAAATAACGTAAGCAAATTTGATTGGATTTTTTTTGCCTCCCTCCCCATTTTGGTTCAGTAGATTTCTGAAAGGTACATTTCCATTTCCTTCTCCAATAAAACCTATATAAAATTACTTTAACATTATGTATATTTATAGCACAAATTTCACATCCAATACAGTTATCTCACAGTTCATTCCTTAAAGTGTAACTGAAGGCGAAATTTTTTTTCGTTTTGGATAGAGAGGAGAGGGAATAAAACACCTTTCAGTTTTTATTCTCCCTCTTTATTTGTCCTGTTTACCATTATAATCAAAAGCGAAGGTAAAAGAAAATCCCTAATTTTCAATTGATAACATAACAATAAAAGAGGGGATACTAGTTCTAGTGCACACCGAGATTCCTTCATTTTGGAAGGATTTATTCTTTCTTCACTGCCTGTTTTGGCTATGGGACAGGAAGTGAAGGGAAATATCCTCAATGGGACACAGATGGTAAAAAAAACATGACAAATTCAGACCAGACAGGTAGGAAAGACATGCATATCTTACATCAGACATTGTGAAACTTGAATATGATACCATGTTCCTGCAATGTACAGATGTGAATGGAGTCTAAGTGCTGCTGTCCTAAAATTAAAAATTTGAATTCCTATTTATTAGAATAAAAGAGGTCCGACACTACTGCCAGCATGCAGAACAGTGGTGAGAGGTTACCCAGAACATCCAATCAGAAAGCTGATCTGTAAATGGTTGTCATGTGAGGCAAGAAGTATTGGCCACATTATAACACTTAAAGACGAACTCTGCCAAGCACTAACTCCATCTAAGCTCTCCAATTAGAATAACTACCAATAACATTTTCTTAGAGAAACAACCGTGTTTATGTGATCAGCAAACCTCTAAGGGCTTGTTTGCATGCCCCATTTTTAGAAGTGCTACCATTAAACTATATTAGAATGTGTGTTTTGATGAAAGCGCATCAAAGTCCTGCATGCTGCATCTCTTACAAGCTTTCATCAAAACACATGTCCTGTTAGATTTTGATGGTAGTGCAGCTAAAACATGCATAAAAAAAACAAAAAAACACTGAGCACACGTGAACAGGCCCTATTAGTCAGGCACCTAATGAAGAATTCATAAAATCAAGATATCTGTGAGGCCACCCCTCCCCTGCATACAATTATTGCTCACAGAGACCCTCCATGCCACCATATTTATTTTCCTGCATGCTGGTGGGCACACAGCTCCAGCAGCCTAAGCAGAGGATACAGACAACTCACTGATCATATAGTTATCTCCAGAAGATAATTTGCTGGCCTTGATTCATTTTAAAGCCTTCTCATCATCTCCTTTTGTTGGAAAGAGGAAGCGGACTTCAAGACTGCAGATAACAATAACACAAATCCCTAGTGTGTAATTTATCCTATAACGCTTTGCAACTCAGCTTTCATGACAATAGAAAATTTTAAGAGCATTGCCGTTTCTCTCCTGTTTAAAAGCAAAAATTCCCTTCAAGAACATTAAGAAATTTACTCTCCATCTACAACAAAATCAGCAGATTATTATAAAGATTAGAGCTAGAGGGCTGACACTTCCTGTTAAAGTACCCCTGGTATCTGATGTATATCATCCGGTGTCAATGACACAGCCAACAACAAACCTGTCAAACATGTCTGACATATACACAGTCTACAGTGTCTCTTTTGCCCCCAGAATTTCTATGTACTTACTACAGAGGATAGACTTGAAAAGAAAAATACTTCCAGAGTAAAGCATATCTGAACCCCAAAACAAACAAAACATAATTACGGTTTACTAACTCATTTAGGCCTCATGAGCGCTGCTGCTCTTAACCACTTGCCTACCGGGCACGTTTACCCCCTTCGTGACCAGGCCAATTTTCAGCTTCAGTGCGGTTGCACTTTGAATGACAATTGCGTGGTCATGCAATACTGTAACCATATGAAATTTTTTTCACACAAATACAGCTTTTTGGTGGTATTTAATTGCCACTGGGGTTTTTATTTTTTGCACTATAAACAAAAAAAGAGCAAAAAATTTAGCAAACGGGTAATTTTTCTCCTTCACTGATGTGCGTTGATGAGGCTGCACTGATAGGCAGCTTTGATGGGTACTGATAGGCAGCACTGATGGGCATTGATGAGGAGACACTGATATGCAGCAATGATGGGCACTGATAGGCGGCGCTGACTGGCAGTACTGATGAGCACTGATTGGCAGCACTGATGGGCACTGATGGGTGCAACTGTTGGACAGGACTAGTGAGCAGCACTGTTGGGTGGCACTGCACATAAGTGTAGATGTCCTCTGTGACATTTTCCAGTTATCAGTAGTACTTTCCTCACACTGCAACAGCGTGAGGAAAGTGCTGCCGATAACCAGCAACTGTATTTAGTCGGTGATCTGCTGTGTCATTGGACACAGCTGATCACGTGGTAAAAGGCCGCTGTGATTGGCCTTTTACCTCATGTTATCAGCTGTGTCCATAGGACACAGCAATCATGGACAGCGCCAGCTGGGGGTGCATTCTGGGAGGACGTCATATGACACCCTCCCAGAACTGGATAACCATGTTGTAGCTTTCATTTGGCTATAGCGTGGTTGTGAAGTGGTTAAACGTTAGTTCAGGAGCTTTTGGCATTTTTTTGCCAAAGCCCCTGAATTCAACTCAATAAAAGCATGTGTCCATGTACACATAGGCTTTTATCAAAGTTTAAAGGTAGAAGAGTTTAGGGGCAGTTGAATGTCCCTCTCCTGAATACTGAAGAATCGTGTTCAGGAAAGAAACGTTTTGGCCAAAGAACAATAAATGCAGCAAAAATGTGTGTAAACGTGCCTAAGTGCTAACCAAGTTTACACGCGTTTAGCATTTTTCTGCTGTCAGTAGAAGTACATGGAGTCTAAGAGATGATGGCTTAATTCATTCTCTTTTCAGGCCTTTTTCTTTTAAAACACACCTGAGGATACTGCAAGTAACACCTCCAGCAACAATGGTCTTTATCACAGCCTTAGTCAGTGGCATTATTTTCCTCTTTCAGATAACAGGCAGGTAAATTCCACTCAGCTAACCAGCCAAGGGCAGGGCTATTAAATTGGGGTTCCTTCACACCAGCCAGCACGTTACATGGGCCATTTTAACACATGGGTTGGCGGTGTCCATTATGTAAGGTGGTGATTTGCTTTGTTACAATGCAAGGCACCGTGTACCTTTTTGCTTTTCTTTAACTTTATTGAAATGTCACAAACTAACATGTTATTTGCTTCTATGCACCATAATAGAGCTGCAGTGTGGTGAGATGTGCTGACATGAGCAAGTCTGCATTTTTTTGCACAGAACCAAAACTCACCTCAACACAGCTTTGCGGTGAGTGCCAGTTTTTTTTCACTTATTGAACAAATATAACAAAATGCTTTGAATCGTATAAAAGTGAGCAAACATGCCCAGGGCTTCGATACGCTTTAAAGTGGTAGTAAACTCCCCATTGTTGTCTTGTATTCCCAGGTAAGCCTATAATGCACCATTTAGGAGATATTTACATGTGTAGCAGCCAATGACATCACTGAGCATGCACACTACACTCTCAACGGACATCCACTGAGAAAGCTGTTCTGCGGCCAAGACCCCCGCATTTATGCGTGGGAGTGACGTTCTTGTGGCTCGGCCATTCAAATGACCCGTAGCCCACAAACCTGGAAGACCGGATAAGGATTGGTTCCCTGTCAGCGGTGACAGCGTGCCGCTGTAGAGGGATCCAGTTTTTTGGTAAGTCTGTCATAATGTGTTAGAATGTGGTGCTTATTAGCACATTATGACATTACCTAAAGGAACCCCTAAATACAATTTTCAGGTCTCAGGGAACTCTTACTAAAACCAATTTATCTGGAGTGGACTGTAAAAATTGCTTCCTTCATTGATGGTCATTGATAGAATGCCACCCTTCCAGACAGTTAAAAAGATAATTGGTATCATGCTTCTGGCTTTGACAAGTGGTGTTGGCTCTGGAACTATGCCGGAACCATCAGATGGTAGGTCAATCACTCACAGCTCAAGGAACTGCTATGTGTGCTTCAACTTAGAGACTCTCCAAACTATAGCGTTAGGACTGCAGTATACAGAGAAGCCTTGACGTAGGCACTGCGGCCTATACATACATTTACAAATCTGTGCAAACTAAACCTTCTGTTTTTTACATTGATTGTTAGACAGGGTCAGTTTGCTTTTTTTTGTAGGCTAGCTGGCAAGTGTGCTGGGAAATGTTTATTTGTTTGTGAGGTGCACCTTACAGCAAAGGCTAGTTTTAGATTGGGGTGGTTGCCATTTGTTTGTACAGCTCAAGGAATAAACCTTAGCAAAAATCCTGATTGAGAATGACTGGGTTGGAAGATCTGCCAGGACTGTATCACTTCCTGTTCCAGATATATGGTAAGTGAGAAGAAATCTCAAAGTGAGAGGAAATTCTGCTTTTGACAGTTGTCACCATTCTCCCTGTTGGACCCTCACCTGTTGTTCCATTGACACCTGTGGCATTTAGATTTCCCATCAATTTGTCATAGAGATAGAAGACACCAGAACACAAATTGAGAGTGAATCCCTCCAGAGGGGACGTTATAGAAACTTGACAGAGTATCTAACCTTCCCACACCTAATGCAGTTATAGTCGAATTACTTTCCCAGATACCGCTTTACTAATAGCAACTAAGCATGAGAGCCCCCACCGTAGTTATGAAAAAGCTGGTTGTAATGGGTTGGTGAACTCTCACCACTTTTTGTGCTTACTAAACAAAGGCCAGAATGCCTACTTTGTTTATACAGATTATGGTTTAGGCATACAAAATGGCTTCCTCCAGTGACAAGACGACAGGTAAGTTTTAATCCTACGAATATGATGTGCAAAGGCGTCAGCAATGTCTTATTTTCAACTCCTATAGGTAGGCGGTAAACCAAAGAGAAAACATTTTAATGCTCCTCACCGCATTCAAATTCAAACATTCCTTCAAAAAAGCATTCAAAAATAGTTTCCGTGTTTGCCACTGGCACAGTGAGAGGCTTTTAATGACAGAGTTAAATTCAGAAAGCTGTATTTATTATTGGTTTCCTGGAAGTGAGCCTGCAGCATTCAGTCCCCTCACAGTCCATATCCCTCTGTAGGTCACATTGAGCTGGGATTCACAGCCAAATTAGTGAAAAACAGAACAGGCAATAGCAGGGGTCCAGGCCAGGCCATGCAGGCAGGATGGCTCTTCTTCCTGAATCTGCTACAACTGCTGTTTTCTTTCTCTTTCCTTTAATCAGACTCATTTATCTTTGCATTATATCACAATTTCTTGATGGCTGACATGTTTAATGGCACAGATCTTCGTTATCTTTTAATCATGAGTTGCATAAAACTAAAAATATTAATAAAACCACAGAAAACTGAAGCAGCAGATTAACCTCTCTGGCGGTATGATTAATTCAGATTTTTGGTGCTGAAAGCGGTACCATTATTTTGCATGGAAATATGTAGTTTTTTATTGTAGGCCTGTCATTTTTAGGAATAACTCACTGAAATCTGTCCGAACAAGAGTCTAGTAAACATTCCGGATGTGATAAAACTTGAAACACGAAATCATAAATTATAATTTAATAAATAAACATAAAAAAATAATATAATAATAAATTTAATCAAACCAAAAACACTGAAATTTGAAATATAGCACATCGCTGAGCAAAGTCGCAGAATCGTTTTCAGTGTCTGATGACGAATTTCCCCACAAATCATTATCACTCAATTCTGCACGTCGTTCTGATTTACTATCGCTGTTCTCTAGCTGTTCTAAAACCGATTTTGACCTAAAGGGACGCTTTTTGGACGCCATGGACTTTTCCCAGTTTCCAGGCAGAAAGAACAGTCAAAATGCAGACAGGGCACAGGACAAAGCAGTAGGGACAAAATGTATGTGAAATGCTTTGAAACAGCAATGTTTTGCTATGTAATAATCGTTTTTAAAAAAATGACATTTTTCAAAACTTTCAAATTTGCCGCCAGTTCCGGCGCCCGTACATACGTCACAGGGACAGGAACACGGAAGCCGGATGCCGGCATCGGCCGGGGACGCTGCAGGGGACACATCGCGGAAGCGAAGGACAAAGTAAGCTCTGCAGGGAATCCCTGAGCAACGCCGCACGGTAAGCCCGAGTGTAGCTCGGGGATACCGCTTGTGGTACTTGTGGTACTGAAATTTTCCCCCGAGCTACACTCGGGAATACCGCCAGGGAGGTTAAGGGCCCAGTCACACTTATGCATTACAGTAATGCGCATCGCCATTCATTTAACATGGCACTATTGCAGTAGTTGGCCACACACCTCCACTGGAACACATCAGAATGCCATGTGTTGAATTAAAAAATGGATACGATTTTTCTTGTTATAAGGTGCACTGTCAACTCATTCAAAAAGAATTGGCTGCCTTAACACAGCCCACCTTATAGTCTTATGTTAGTTCACCTTAAGCCAGGTTTGGACACAGTGCAATTGTATGCTTTACACATGGTTTTAGGTGCAATACCATTGACTTCTATTAGACCGTGCATTTTTGTGAAAGCGCATCAAAGTCCTGCACTTCAGAAAACATACGGTCTAATAGAAGTAGATTGGATCACACCTAAAACTGCATGTAAAAAGCATATACTATAGCGTTGCGCCCAAACCGCAGCATACCAATATGAACACGGCCTTAGATAAAAGTCACCTATGGATTCTGACTTCTCTAGTATATTGGGTTTTAAAAAATGTGCTTGAAGTGGTAATGCTGCTGTCCAAAGGTGCCCCCTCTGCTCATTCATTCAGAGTGGAGGCACTCTAATACAGGAGGTGTGTTACTGAGCAGCTTATCAGGCGAAAAGTGTAAAAAAAAAAAAGAAAAGAAAAATAATGTAGTTGCCACATCTAATGATTGATCAGCTGCAAAATATATTTTTGGTTTAATACCACTTTAATATCCATGGCATACTTTAGACTGTGTGCAGCCTCTCTCCAGCCTGTCTACAAAGCTCCAATGGTGGGCACCTCTTCCTGTCCTACCTAAATATGCGAGCTGTTGGACACCCAACCCTATCAGCGCATTATGGTTTGTTCAAAACTTGAGCACGTGTGGCGCACTTTCTTTCTGTTACAGCAGCAGCTGAGTTCAGCGTTTTGCAAAAGAGGGAGAGAGTGTGCACCTCCAGTGCGCAGGATTTAAATGAGCCAGAACGCTCACTCATGCCAAGCAGCCAACAGTCAGCAGGTAAAGTGGATAGGTAAATGTTTTGAGGACAAGCTAGAGAGAGGCCACGCATGGCCTACAGGTATGCCTTGGAATTATAATGTATGATGATGATGATGATGTAAAGGTGGACAAGCTCTTTGCTGCAGATGCATTCAAACAACCAACAGTGCGAAGAAGGCTTAATGGAAACCTCTTCTGACAGAGAGGCTGTTGTGTCATCTTTACTTTCACCCTTTTGCTTCAGCAATTTGTGTCCCTTACCTGGACCAAGTACAGTATGCACACAAGGTGTTCTGACTACACACACTTGTTCCACATCAGTGGCTCGAACCTTACTGAACCCAGTTGGTCAGTATATCTATCTTGAAAGGATTGCCTTAAACCTGATTGCTCCAGGCATCAGCTCTGCTCCTACCCCACTTTTCTTAATTTAATGCAGATCTGGGTTTATTCCAGAGTTGCATGTTGCCTAACATTTCTAATACAGACTCCTTCGATTTATTCCACATTGGCTGTTGCCTGACATTTTAATAACAGCCTATCTCTCTCTCTTTGTTTTAGCAGAGTTGGAAGTTGTCTGACACACATTTTTTAGCCCCCCTCTGAAACAGAGTGCTTCTCCTCCCTCTCACTCTCTCCTCCCCGCTCTTTCAAGCTGAAAATGCAATTCTTGTCCAAACAAGAAAATTCAGGGGAGTGTCGGCGGTTGCTGTGGGGTATCCCCTACTGTACAGGCCCCCCCTTCCTCTGCATAGCAACGTCTAATTCCATGCCGCGGCCTTTCTTTGGATGCAAGTGCACGCCACACAACTGACTGAACAAAGTTTGCCACTCTGAAGCAAAAGATCAAGCAGGCCAGAGGTCTGCGTCATGTCCCTCCCACTTCATAGGCCAGCACACACAACACAAGGCCCACTCTCCTCCTCCTGCTGTCTGCCTGGGATATTATGAAATCTTACATCAGACCTTGTAAGCCACGCGTGAGAGCGTGGGAACCCAGCCCAGTCCGTTCTGGCCCCTCGCCTTCCCTGCGGTCAGCCAAAATCCCACATGTCTCCCAGGCCAAGCCTTCCTCCTCTCAGCCCTATTTTTCAGACAGGAGCCTCGGCAACTGAGCAGTTATTTTTAATGTTTCCTCCTTGTGCTGCCGTCAAGTACAGCTCACAGAAGGGCGCAATGTATCACGGCTCTGTTCCCTACTTTTATGAAAGTCGTTTATCAAGTACCTGTTGTTCAGACATATGGTGACATGAATAGTTCCACTATCTAAATCCTGCCAAGGACACAGGCGTTAAAAAGACAGACACCGATTGCCAAGCTATGTGTTCATAACTCTCAAATGCCCCGAATTTTTCAGGGACAGCTGAAGGATTTAATAAGAGATGGTTGTGATATGCAGAAATCTGAACAGTCAACCTCTTACTTGCCCCCTATTTCCCTTGACCTACTTTTTCTGATCCTAACACTTTAGCTTGGGTTGTCCATCAACTGCTGAACATTGCTAAGTGCTAGCAATCTAGTGTTCAAATGGCTGTTTTGAGTTCATACCAGCGGATACTGTATATTTTAAGCCCTGATGAGGGAGACAATGTGTGCTCCCCAAATCAGGTTGACTGTAGCACTTTATACTTTTGGAATAAAACCTTATTTTGGACTCCTGGCGCTTTGGTGTGACACTTCAGACTCCAATATTACGTCTATATTCTGAGCTTACTGTTCCAGTTCCTCAGTTCATGAAAGCAGCCCATTTATCATCTAGATGCCCCATTGGGATGCCACTAAAATGTCTGTGCCAAATATGTCAATAACAGAAATATGTCTACCTAAGGCTGTAGCACCATCAATCTACCAATTAGCTTGGGTGGCAGAGGCCACATGAAATCTGACAGCTGCTGCCTTTCAAATGCCTGATCTAACACACTGCATGCTTTTAAAATTTTGTCTGATTCATGTTGTATTTAGCTAAAATTCGAGCCATGGGTTTTCCTGTTGGCAACATCTGACTCGACAAAAGTTGGTTGTTCAATGGTCTCTACATGAAGGTGCCATATAGAATATTGTCAGCCAGTCAGCGCCTGCATTCAATCACATACAGGGCACCAGCTGTCTGAATGTGGATGGAGGAAATGGATTGATTTCTTTCATTCAGTCCACAGGCTGAATGAGAAATCTTTATGCATATGACCAGTTTAAGATGGAAGACAGGGTGTGCCAGCAACTATCCAACCTTTAGCTGACCTTTGACCGTGTGAACCTTTCAGCATACATCTTATTTTGATCCTGAAGGTTCTTTTAAAGGGCTTCTTCATTCAATGACTTCCATCTCTTGAACACCCAGTTCACCTTCTAGAGTTGTTACAAGGATTACAGCAGTGTGATTTCTGGAGCTAGAAGACACCAAAAAGTAGAAAGAAGGGCCAAGAGTTTTACTTCTGTCTCACAATTTGTCTACAAGAGATATAAATAGCTAGTTGGTATAACATCAGTCATCTTTTATTAAGAAATATTTTGGGTGGATAGCACTTTGAGTCAACATCCACCTGCTCCATAAACATTACTTTGAAAGATTAGGTTATCCATATTCATAGCTGCACTTTACACGATGGAGTACATAAAAGTGTTAATACACTTACTAAATACATCTGGCCTGTTGGCTAACTAGAGCTAGCCATATATGCATACAATCTAAGCTATGGGTGGCTCTGTTGGCACCACCCAGCTCAACAAATTTGACTGAAAAATCAAAGGAGCCAAGTTGAAATTAGTCAGCCGAACAAGGATGGAATCCAGTCAGATGTAGGCTATTCGAGCAGCCAAAGGTGAACACAATAGCCAGTAGTGCAGATTTCTCCATCTATGCAGTTTATAAATCTATTCAAATCTATAAAACGTACTGCAATCCACATGTGTATGGCTTGCTTAATTCACGGAACTGGAACTACATTCTTTATAAGCTACTTTGTTCAAGCAGCTACCCATATTAACTCACTATGAATGAGCTTAGGGCTTGCAGAGATGGGCTTCATACTTCGAATCAAGTCAAAGGCAGTATGCTTTCAGGTTCTTTTGAGATCCTTTCACTTATGTTTGAGTTGCTTTGATTTGCCTTTCAGTTGATCTAGGCATTGATTCAAGCTGCCTCTAAGGTGCATTGAGCTGCTTTTGAGTTCACACTGACTTATAAGGGAATAAAGTAACTCAGATGCAAACAAAGACCCATAAACCCTTACTGTTCATACTTTTAAGTTTCCAAAAACCATTTAGCACAAACACAATGTGAATCTCATCAGCTGCTATTTCTTCTATTTTATTTTATTTCAGGTAGATCCCCCCCCCCCCTCCCTTTTCTCTCTGCAGAAACGTTTCCCTGTCAGCTAGGAACCCATCTTTGATTTTTAATTCATCACAAGCATGTCTTCTCAATATTCCTTTTCAATGCAGTTTGTAGACCATGTTAACACAACTTGCATGTCTGTTTTCTGGTACTACACGGCCTGTCTTGGCGATCTGAAAGCAAATGCAGATCTGACAGATACTGAAACAAAACATTAACTAAATTTATGGTAATTTTTTTAATATCTAGAAAGGCAGAAGCAACACATGCTGTAACACACTATACGAAAATTGGTTTATATTTTTAAAAGACTGGGCTCTTCAAGGAAAAGTGCACTGAGACCATTCTAAAAATGTAAAACTAAATCCAAGGTAGCACTTTCCATAAAGCACAAACATTATATAACATGCTACATACACCTACCTGCCCTGCAGCCAAGAGTCTCTGGACATTATTTTCGAAAGCACCTATTACCTATGTGTGACCCCCTCCTTTTACCTCTCTCTTTAATTTCTGCTTTTATCCCAACACCTGCTGCTATCCCCAATGCCATTATTCCATCCCACCACCCTCTTTTTCTGTAACTGAGCTCCAGGCTTTGTATTACCGCTCAATAACTACTCCTGTGTCTGTGCATAATCGTCCCTTAAAAACGTTTTATATCAAACACCTGCTGCCCACATGCAATTCATTTCACCTGAAAACTTAAAATTTCCCTGAACTTCTTTATGTCAAAAATGTCTTTGGGCTCGTTCATACTATGTTCATTGACCTGTGCTTTTCTGCACTGGACAAATGCAGGTCACCCTTAGCACACAAAGGAAACAATTGTTTTCTATGTACCCCATCCATGGCACAATGCTGGTGTGGTGCAGACATGCTGCATCTTTCTGCAGCAGTCTGGATGACACCGCATGTCACCTCTGTGGGAAGACAAGGATAATGGGTCACATAGTGACGCATGAAAGTTAACAAATAAAAAAAAAAGCAGCACAATGCACATCGCACCACTCCCTGCAAGACCTCACCTTAGCAACAACCTGCAGGTTAAAATGCTGTGTTTTAGCCATGCTGGTGTTAACCAGGATTTTGTATAAAGTGGACCAGTGATACACAGTACTATAAAACAACTCTTTTTATGAAAATGGGCAAAAGCCACAATAAGGGCAGGTCTGCAGTTTTACAGTCTATGCCCAAATAATGCCCCTGTTACCCTTCTTTGGGCCCCTTGCACACTGGGTGTCTAACCTCTGTGCCTCCAATCCTGGCATTTTAATGGACGCAGGATGCACAGGCACAGAATCTAGTCCCGCTGCCTACAGTCTGTCAATGGCTATGGCAGGCTGAATTAACCTGCAGCTGGACGGGGCTAAAGCCTGTTTAGGGCCCTATGCGTTCAGGGACAAATGCGTTCTAGACTAAAATGCCAGGATTGTACAAACAGGGGCTAGGTGTCCAATGTGCAAGAGGCCTAACGTATCTATGTTTTAAAAAAAAAATTGTCTGAAAATCGAAGCATAAACACGCCACTTCCAATGAAAATCCCCAGATTTGTCAATAGGCTGCACAGGCACCGAACACTGTTTTGTGGGATGCGGGTGGATGCTTATTTACATACGTGCTTTCTCGCCAGCAGAAGTGTTGGTTTATGCACTGGATACGTTTGTATATTTACACTCTGCACATTTTGACCATGACTCACAGAAGATTGGTAAACTGTTCTGTAGTAACACAATAATTAAAGCACTCGATAATGTGACAACTGTTGAAGATAAATTTGCATGCCATCCTGAGCAACACCGAACTAAAATGCATTTTAGCTACAAAAATAAATAAAATAAAAAGTACATGAGCAACACATTTTAAATACAAATTGCGACTTGAGTCATTTATGTTGAGATGAACGTTTAAAGCAGCACCAACTCTGTGTTTTTGGTCCCAAGGGCCACCAGCATTTGGATGTCCTTGCTGAGCTGTTAAAAATCTTGTGACAGCCCAGGAGAAGGGAAGCCTACCTGAAGTCTCGAAGGAGCTCATTATTCCCCAGTCACAACATGCTGAGAGGCTTTCTAAACTCTCGTTTGGAGCCAAGCAAGCAGCATGGCGAAGGACAAACGACCCTCCAAGACAACTCATTTCGTAAGGTAATAAGAATTCTACTCTTGAACTTCTCTTGACCTTTCTGATTCTAATCACGTGTGCTTTTCCTATGAACTTTAAAGGGTTTGCTTAAATATCAGGTGATTTGTATCAGAAAGAAAGAAAGTTCAGGGGTAGAGCATTTTATCCCTCATGGAATGGACCCCATTGGACAAACTCGAAGGGCATGATTTATCGTGTGAAGTGAACACAAACACCCAATCACATGCAGGAAACTTTTCTTTTTTTTTTAAATAAAGCTTCTTGCCCATGACAGGATGTTAAAGTGTACCTTGCAATAAAATGAAGAGTTTGCTTATACTGTCTACGCTCCTTCCCACTTTTAAATCACCCATGTAAATATTTCCAAAATTTAACTGTAAGGGAGAAGGTTAGGGTTCATACTTCTCTTACCCCTATCTAAGCTGAGGATGAGTACATACTCCTTCAGACTAGATCCTGAGGGAATACAGAGCAGCCCTAACTGTAGGTATCCACTGGATGTGCAAATACCTGCAAATACATGCTTATAGCAGTAGAGAGCCTTGGTTCCTGTCAGCCTGTCATCCAGTTATACAGACTGAGCAGCCAATGCTAATCGGAACACCTACGATCCCCGTAAGTATCCACAGGAGTGCACTTTTTGCCTGTGTGAATGAGGCATAAAGGGGTTAAAGTCACACTTTTGTAATCTAGGCCCAAGCTGTATTTTATTTACATTTTCTGGGTTGGAATAAGAATCACAGGGGCCACTTGCACAGGTTTATCACATGTGCACTTTAAGGGGTATTTCAAGCCCAAACGATAGCTTTTTTAGTTTTGGGTTAGAACTCCTGCTAGGTTTTCACTACTATTGAAACAGACAACCAACACTCCAGATGACAGGGAAACATTTTTTTTTACAGTTCTGTATGAGACCAAAATTTTAGAGACAAATTAATCGAGGTAACACAAGTGCTCTTGTAATTTAATGATCTTGTAAACGTTGAAAAGAATATTTCCGTTATCTACAGTGGTTTCTTATATGGGGTACATATGGTCAGTTTTTCTGTTCAATCCAGTGGGCTGAAAGAAAAAAAAAAAAAACCTGACAGATCGCTGTACTAACACAAGCGAGGTTAGTGTGGCGATCTCCCCCACTGAGATATTGTGTTCTAACAGGTGGACTGCCCCCCACCAGAACACACTGATCAGCGCTGGCAGTCAATGGCTGCCAGCGCTGATCAGATGGCAATTGGATGCTGGTTTTCTGCTTGACAGAAGCCAGTCGAGAGACCAGTTTCTATCGGACAAAGAGCCATACACACAGGCCGAAAGTTAGTTGGTTCCTAGCGTCTCCGATTCCTGGTTTGGCCCGTGTTTACCAAGCTTAAATCAAAGGGTATTTTAGTGTGTCACCATTGCCCGAGCACTCAACAAGTCTTTTGGTGGTTTGGAGATGCAACACGGTTGGGGGGGAATTTGAAAGTGACAAAAATAAAAAATAAAAAATTTTTTGAGTTGTTCCCAGAACACGGAGTGGAGACATTTCAATGGGTACACTTCTCTCCAAAGTGAGGTGTGAGAGGTTTGTCACCAGAAGATTTCCTCACTTCCTGTTATGTCCAAAGGATAAGACGTAAAATAAAAGTATGGCTATTTTTCCCTATTTATACTTAACTAGGGGGATGCAGCATAGGTCTGATGCTGCATCTGTCTCCCGCCGGCTCTAAGGGTGAGAACTCAGCGATCACATGACCAGCAATCGCTGAGTTCTCCTCTCTGCCCTGAGCAGAGAGCGGGACTGTCAATCACTGCTGTTTGCTCAGCCCCCCACCAGCACTCACCAGAGCCTTGGGCTGTGGGGGGTAGGGAGTGGATGGCTCAGCCTCTCACCAGTTTGCTGAGAGGCTGAGCTAGGTGCTGATCCAGACCCTGGGGTGGATCCCGACTTTGAAGTTTGGATCTTTCCCCAGCCTGGACCGGCTGAGTGATGTCACCTGACAGCGGACTTCAGTCCACTGTCAGCTGAAAATGGGTCACAGGAGTGCAGAACGAACCAAAAAGCTTTGGCTGTACTTCTCCTTAAAAAGGAAATCTCCTGATTGGGACACAGGTGGCAATAAAAAACTTGACAGTGGTTTAATGCACTCTAATTGGAAGCTGCCACTCTTTTCATTGGGCCAAAATGAGATCACTTGCATAATAGAAGGAAAGAGAGAACGTCACATGCTTCTCCATAGCCAGAAGTACCAGGCAGCTAAACATAGCAGCAAATGGAGGGTGAGAAATTGTTGAAGATGGCATTAAAGAGGAACTTCAGTATTTTTTTTAAGTGTAAACAAATAGAGTAGCTGCCGACTTTTGAAAATCAGGTACTTACCACTGCCTGGAGTCCTGCGCTGTCTTCCCATAACCAGGTCTTGTTGTGGGTCACTGGCACCAACATCTTGGATACGGGAGCCAGCAATGACTTCCTGAGGAATCACAGTCAGATATCCAGATTGTATGGTGTGTCCCAGGAGCCTGTGGGCAGGAAGCATAGGCAGGGGGCATGCCTAAGCGCATGTCATTCTTGCCTAGATGCAAAATGAGGAAGTAGGAGAGAGTACTTGTCAAAAAGGTATCCACTCCCCATTAAGAGTAAATACAATGTAAGTGCTAGGCGGAAAGGAAGAGGAATAGCTCAGTGGCTAATTGGTTAGCACATCCACATAGCAGCACTAGGGTTGCTGGTTCGAATCCCAACCACAGCACTACCTGTGTGGGGTTTGCATGTTCTCCCTATGCCTTCATGGGTTTCCTCCAGGTATTCCGGTTTCCTCCCACACTTTAATGACATGCTGGTAGGTTAATTGGCTCCTGTCTAAAATGGCCCTAGTATGTGTATGTATGAATGTGAGTTAGGGACCTTAGATTGAACACTCCTTGAGGGTTAGGGACTGATGTGAATGTACAATATATATGTAAAGCACTGCATAAATTGACAGCGCTCTATAAATACCATAAATAAATAAATTAAATAGCTTCACTTGTGAGTGAGGACTTACTTTAAAGCAAACCTGTATTTTATTCAGTTAATCAAGGATTATTGTACATATGGAAAGTTCTAAAACGGGGACTTTTGGACAGACCTATACCTTTATTGACAAACAGCCAGCATGGGATAGTTTTATCTTAACAATCAGATTTCACCTTATATTCTGCTGGAACAAAGCAATAAAAGATGATTAATGGTTGCCTGCTATGAGCTAATGCACTTTGCCTTCTGCCTTATATAAGACAGAGCAATGACTGTGCAATGTGAAATTACCTTTTGTAACCAATCGGATTCATAATTTTTCTATCAGATCTGACAACAGAAATTCAAGATTGTTGGGGATTACTGCAATGCATGTTCTTGGTGGTCCACTGCACCTTATCAACACACCTGCACATGTATTATGCTTACTGTGAACAAATTACCTCTATTTACAAAGATTTCTGCTGTGAACAACTCCTAATGAAACCAAGGACAATAGAAACCATGCAGCAAATGATGCTATTGATGTTATGACTTCACACAAAAGCTGACATGAAAGTCGGGGTAGTGTCTCTTTCATTCAGGCAGGAGTTTACCGAAAACACAAGACAAGTCGGGGACAGAATGGAACAGCGGAACGCCCAGTCTGTGCTCTTGGAAAACTCAATACCAGAAATATTCATATTTCCTTCTGAATGTTCTTCTCCTAAATATTAAAACAACACATACAAAACCACTTGTTTTGAAAGGAAAATTATTTTTTTCCAGCATCTTCCAAAACTGACTCTGTTACTAGCAATGATACATAAGACACAAAACTACTGAAATCTAAATTTGATCCCAAAGCAATAAGGTGTTCTGTAACATCAAAGGGTTCAAACTAAAGCTCATCATACATATTACAATCTGATTGTACAATCTCCTTTAGATCTGCCAACAACTATGTAGTTATAGGGCCTGCCTGACTGGACACAAGATACATTGTAGAGTTCAGATAGGCGATCATATTACAGTTGTGTTAAACCTACGTTGGCTATACAGCGTCTGTGCAGTCATGGTGACCTTAAAGAGAATCCCCCCCCCTCACCCCCAAACTAAAAATTCCAGGTGCATGCAGTTCTACCTGCATCATCCAAAATATCTACAAGTCAATTTGTAAGTCAAATTATTATTCAGCTAACTACTTACCATCGCAATCTACTTCCTAGTCTGTAGAGGCACTGGTGACTTAGCCAGGACCTCACAGATGCACCTAGGAAAGGCTATGTCACCAATGCGTGCCTTCCAGAGAGCTCTTGCAGCTAAATTGCGATATGCATGAAAGCAGAATACATGAGGTCTGCCACAGAGGTCATCGATGGGTTTGCCATAAAACGAGGCAGAAGAAGTCGGATACCAGTAAGAGATTTTTTTAAATTGGTGGTGCAAGATTCAGAGAATGGGGTGAATGGGCCAGGGGGATTGACTGAAGGCAAGACTAAAGAGGCATGTAAATGTACATTTGCAAACCAGTTATCACCCCTGGATAAGGATCTCAATGTCAAGTGACAGTTGAGATTTGAAAATGACAGTTGCATGGCTAAAATACAGATCCTTAGGGCTCATTCACACCATGCTTCAGGGACGTCAGTTTTTCTGCATGTGTTCTGCAAGGGCACAAAAAAATTGTTCTCTATGTGCCCTGTTCATACCACAACACTAGTATCATGTACAGATTTTTCCTGCGCAAGAATCTGCAACGTGTATAAAACTCACTGACATGAAAACTGATGTAAACTAATGTCTGCAAGTGAAATTTGTGCGGTTTTACCAACAGTTTTTTCTGCACGTATGGTGTGAACAAGGCCTTTTTCTTGTGTTGAAGTTTTATGAATTGTTATGCACAGGGTGGATAAAAATCAATTTTTTTTTTTTTTTTAATTTTTAAAAAGTTGATTTTTTAATTTAAATCGGATTTTTGATTTTTATCAAATTTATTTTAATAAAATGGTTTTGAAGTAAAAATCTATATAAAGATAGCTTTCTATTTGAGATACAATAATAATTTAGTTTATTCAGCATGAAATGGAGCTTAGTTATGTAGCACGAGGCTGTATATTCTGCAATATGTACATTTTTGGTAAACTCATTCAATGAATCCAAGCTATGCAAGCTGACATAACATGCACTGCATTGATGCATTCACACAATTTCACAGTAACCATGAGATAAAACATGAAATAAAAGAATTTGACTAGCTCTCCAGCTATGTGTGATTAACCTATTAATCTAAATTTGGTTCTGATATCACTGTTTTACTAACCTGACAGCTTATTATTCAAAAAGGAAACCTTCATTTGGTTTGCAATTATTCAAGATTCTAACTACCAGCAAGAATGAGTCGGATTCCTTACATTTAAAGAGCACCTGTCATTTTAGATCCATCAGTGCCTGTTAGCGGGCATCCACTCACCTGCTGCAGCCAAGTGCCTCACCTTGTTGTGTCACTGCTGCATCACCAGCCATCCCATCCATTAACTAGTTGCCGACCGCAGATAGCCGAATGACGGCTGCACTGCGGCCGGCCAGTTCTGAGTGTACGTCATATGACGTCCTCCCAGAACGCGCTCTCCTGCACGCCCCAGGGGGCGCGCACCCGACGATCTCCGTGATCGCTGTGTCCTACGGACACAGCTGATCACGTGATGTGGTAAAAGGCCAATCACAGCGGCCTTTTACCACGTGATCAGCGGTGTCCAATGACACGCTGATCAGAGGGAAATGCAAGTGCCGGTTCTCGGCTGCACTTTCCTCACGCTGTCAGATCGTGAGGAAAGTACTGCCGAGAACCGGCAGTTGTCAGAGCGGGGATCGGCACCAATCATCAGGGCACTGATGATCAGTGCCCTGATGATTGGTGCCCAGCAGTGCCACCCGCAAGTTCCGCCCACCTGTGCCCAGCAGTGCGCCCACTAGCTCCGCCCACCTGTGCCCAGCAGATCACCCACCTGTGCCCAGCAGTGCACCCACCTGTGCCACTCTGCAGTGTCACACACCTGTGCCCAGAAGTGCCACCTACCTGTGCCCAGCAGTGCCACCCACCTGTGCCCACCCACCTGTGCCCACCAGTGCCACCCACCTGTGCCCACCCACCAGTGCTGCCAGTCAGTGCCCAGCGGTTGTGCCAGTCAGTGCCGCCAGTCAGTGCCCAGCAGTGATGCCAGTCAGTGCCGTCTATCAGTACCCATCATCAGTGTCACCTATCAGTGCCGCCTATCAGTGCTGCATATTAGTGCTGCCTATCCGTGCCACCTCATTAGTACTGCCTATCAGTGCCCTTTAGTGCTGCCTATCAGTGCCGCCTATCAGTGCCCATCAGTGCTGCCTCATCAACGCACATCAGTGAAGGAGAAAAATTACCTGTTTGAAAAATTTTATAATAGAAACAAAGAAACTTTTTTTTTTTTTCAAATTTTTTGCACTTTTTTTTATTTATAGCGCAAAAAGTAAAGCGCCCAGTGGCGATTAAATACCACCAACAGAAAGCTCTATTTGTGAGAAAAAAATGATCAAAATGTCATATGGGTACAATGTTGCATGACCGCGCAATTGTCAATCAAAGTGCGGCAGCGCTGAAAGCTGAAAATTGGCCTGGTAAATAAGGGGGTATAAGTGCCTGGTAGGCAAGTGGTTAAAGTGAATGGGACTGTCGGTGAGTCAACAGCGGGTCAGAGGAGGAGCCGCTGCGGGACAGAGATGACAGCTGCTCTTTAAAAATTATGATTTAAATCAAGCCTTTTCACTAGTGATTTAAATCAACTTGATTTAAATCAAATCCACCCTGGTTATGTATCTTTGTTCTTCATTTACTCAGCAGCTAGGTGGGCTCCTTTTGTCTCTATGGGTAATCAGACTTGTCATTCACAACATGATTGATCGCAAGAAAGGATGATGGTGTGCACAGGGACCTATTTATGTGCATTTCACAATTACAAGATAAAGGAAGCATGTCATTCATACAGGACATTCTGCCTAGCTGCACAAGAAGTGCAAACTGTGTCTATAGGATGACTGAAGCTCAACAATCACCTGAACAGGCCCTGAGGCTATCCACAGGCTTAAGAAGACAGTCACTGGAGCAGGTGCTGACTGCATGAAAACCCTATAAAGCAGGGCTGCCTGCCTGGCTACTGCTCCCTGCTCCATTCAGTGAAAGCTGACTATACACTAGTAGAATTTGGTTAAAAAGATTTCATTTTAACCAGTTCAGCTTGAAAATAATTTTTTTAATTTTTTGCATACATGTAAAAATCTAAATTTTTTACAATAAAATTACTTAAATCCCCAGACCATTATATATTTTCTGAAAGCAGAGGCCCTGCAGAATGAAAAGGCAATCGTTGCAAATTGGTATGTCACATGATATTTGCGCAACTGTATTAAACACAAATTTTCAGGAAAAAATAATAAAATAAATTTTTGTGAAAAAACACACAATTGAATATCCATTTTTGGTTAAAATATAAAAGATGAGGTTGCATTGAGTAAATGATACCAAAAATTCCATGACTTAAAATTGCGTGTGCCTGGAGCTTTTGTGCTAGAATGATTGCTCTCACTCTGACGTTTGTGGCGATTGTGTGGTGCGACTGCAGTTTACATGCACACCCTGGGCTTGCATTTGCAAACAGGTGTGCAGGTCAACAGGGGTTATGGCATTTTTTTAAATATTTTATTATAATTTTATTTTTAAAAACGGTTTCCTTTTTTTAGTTTATTTTTACTTGATTGATATCACAAGGGATTAATAAATCCCTATGTGACAGTATTGGGCAGATGACAGGTACCCTTTATGGGTGCATTAGGGGTCCAATAGACCCCAATGTCTCCCCTGCCCTTCACACCATCTAACCAAGCAGAGATCAGCTTGGCTAGATGTTTGCCCTAGCTGTACTGGCCAGGAAAGGGAACATCTGAAACTGGAAGTGACATCACTTCCGGTTTCACTGTTTCCATGTGAGATCAAGGCATGGATTTGCCAAGATCTTACAGCGCTCTCCCTCCCCTAGCCCGCGGTTGTGTTCCCAGGATCCGGTAAGAGCACGGATCCTGGGAATCACAGAAGAAGGGGGGGGGGGAGAGCGCCGGTGGGAGGGGGCACCATGCTGCACTTTCAAGCCGGCAGCCGGCTGAACAGAAACAAACAAGCTGACACTGCAGTCATCAGTTTGTGATTAAAGGTTCACTCTTTGGAGGTACCTAGTATGTCCAAAGAGCTGAACAGTTTTTGTTTTCTAATCATTAGTGGGGTCAAATCGGCATTTGTTTTCAACCACGACAAGAAAATTCAAGGAAGCAGGACAGAAAATGTTACTCTAACAAAAGAATTTCTAACAGTGTATGTTGTTTTCGTTCAATAAATTACATTCATTCCAAAATCAAATGTTAAAAGCAAATGAAAATTTTATGTACTTTCAAATGACATGTTGTATGTTCAAATTTACAAACAATTTTTCATATTATTCGAATATTAATAGAAATGTTCATTCAAAAATCTATTAGTATATGGCCAGCCTAAAGGCACACTCCACACATCAAACCCTACTTTGAAATCGTGCGACTTACAGTGAAGGTGCAATTTGCAAGACATCTGCCACAGATGTCTATGTAAATCTCACCAAATTTAGAAATCGGTGTGGCTCCGACCAGGTCAGAACCGCACCGATATGACCGCTCTAATTGCGGACAACAGGCTGCGATTTGCAAGTCGAAATGGCATGCAAATTGCATTCCAATTCGCATCCAGTGTGACCGGGGCCTTAGTGGAGGTGAAACTACAGGTTTAGGAAGTCTCCATGAACATACAGTACCTGCAATCAACCACCCTTTCATGGCCCCCCCAAACTTTCCATGTCTACACTACTCTTATGATGTTAAAAGATCCAGCCTACAGTATACAAGCCCATCAGGCATATGCAAGGCCTGTATTAAAAGTGTCTGCACTGCCTCCAGAAAATCAGATTACTGCCGTCTTTCATTCTAGTGCATGCTAGCAAATGACAGGGAGAGTCAGACTGAACACCATTTTCCCATCAGGCGGTTCTGAGATATGACCACAGACCTAACAGGACCGCAGTGTCTTTGCAAAAAAGTGTAAGGCCATGTATTAAACAGCCTTGGAAGGAGAATTATACATCTGGACAAAGAATCAGAATGCCCATGGATGAGACAATCTCCTGTGATGTTACAGCCATGGACACAAGCTCCTTAGTGGGCAACAAAACAGTGGAGCTGATCACAAAAGGAAAGGCTTAATTACATTCCCTGAGTGAAGCTAAGGCAGTATTTCTCAAAGTGTGTAATGTACAGCATGAGGATATATTAAGTGGTACCCAGGTAGAATGTTTATGCAGGAGAGCCTTGCAGGATACGTCCTGTAATGTGCTTCTTACCAGTGCACTAGAGCGAGCAAAAAGCAGGATGTGTTTACGTCTATGGCCTACAGAAAAGTATAAAACAACTAAAACAGACTCCTTAAACTTTCCAAAGAGTCAGTCTACTGTCTGTCACACTGTTTGAAGGCCGGACTTTGGTTGGTGGATATAAAAATTGCCCTTACATCAGTGTGTGTAAATGCCCTTAAGTGGTGGTCAGGGGGAGTAAAAAATGCCCCTGTAGCAAGGCTATTTTACTACATGCACCAAGACTAACTGTGAATCAGCAGTCATATGGACCTAATATTTAGAAGAACATGTACTTTGCCCAATACAAGGCAAGTAAAGCTGGTCATGCACTTATATGATTTTTATCAGAATGTTTTGTTTTATGAACACGTGCTCGATTTTCTGATTGGTAAAGAGGTCAAATCGTTATTCATTTTCAACCACAGTGACGAGAACATTTTAAGGAACAAGATAGAAAATGTCTAACAGTGTATGTGTTTTTTTTGTTTGGGACAGTCTACTCACTCCAAATTTGAATGTTAAAAGCAAAACAAAATGTATCAAGTCATTGAATGTACTGAGAATTTTTGTATGAATCTTTGAATAGCCGTATGAACATTTGGTCAGAAATCTGCTAGTGTATGGCCAGCTTAAGGCTGGATAGCAGGCACCTTCCGCAGCTTCTTCCATTTGCCCCCCCCCCCCAACCCACTGATTTAACAATAGTAAAAGAGAGGGTGAACCTGCTTATCATGGACATAAACAGCAATAAAAACTCAAGAGTTACATGAAAAAAACAGGAGCATTCAACCAGTTGTTTAGAAATCATGAAGAGTTTATTTCATCATAAAACCTCAAAAGGAAAAGCCAACTTGCTTCAAGGCGTTCTAACTGACCCTCTTCATCAGAGCTACAAATTTCATGGTTAGGAACTCCTACACAAACAACTGCTGGAGCCGGCTCTAAAACCTTGAAGTTTTAATGTTTATACATTTAACACATTCAAACCTGGGATAAGGGGAGCCTGTTAGAACCCCTGAAATGCACCGACTTTTCCTTTTGATGTTTTAAACAAATGGTTTAAAATGGAACTCCAAGAAAACAAAAAATATATTTTCTGACTTTTGCCTTATACAAATAAGTTGCCCATAAAAATGGTTTCACAAGGTCTGGATGGCTGCTGTGTAAGGTAATATTTTTCGTTTCATTCATGATGCATATTACTACCAGAACCAAAACTCTGTGGCTTTTGTACAATAAAGGGATCCTGTTATTTACTCTCCTTTTCTCTTCCCCTTGTCCATTCACAAAACCCCTTGTATTCTGTTCAGATGAGTAATTATGGTATGAGAACCGTAATTAGAGACATTTTATATGGCACCAAGGCAAGAGCAGATTCCATGCTCTGCAATTGAATATCAGGTGCTGGTTCGGTGCAAAACATGTCAGAATAGAACTTGTTACTGCTGACTATTTTAGCAAAGGAAGATTATATTGACTCTTGGTGTGCAGCTTTCGCTTTGCTCAGAATATTCCCAACGCAAACGTTCCTGTAAGTGGCTGTAAGGTAAGTGGGTGCTGAAGAGACCACCAGCTGGTGACCGGAACAACTCATTCCTGTTGCTGGTACAATTCAAAATTAGAGACAACTTATATGTATACAGCAAATGTCATTTTCTTTCTGGAGTTCTGTTTTCTATGTACCACTTGCATTTTACCTGAACATCAGAGCCCTTGTACTCCTCAATCAGTTTGTATCTTGATCTTCATTTCGATCGAATGCCCCCTATCCACATATCGTACAGCCAGGGCTTTTTTCTCAGAGAATAGGTGCAGGAACTCTCCCCTTCTGAATCACTACTTGTCTCTGCCCCTACCCATCTCTGAGCTCCATCCGTTGGTTCAATCCCCTAATCACCTCACAGTACAGATTCTTATAGAGAATATAGAGCCAATTATCATTTTGTGCTGCTAAGTACTTTGTATGGAAGGTGTTAATGATAACAAGAAAAGTAGTAAAATAGATCCCCCTCCAGCAACAATAGTTTCCCCCAGCAACAATGGACCCTGGCAACAAAATACCACCCCGGCAACAATAGACCCCAACAGCAACAACAGATCCCCCAGCAGCCAGCATCAGTAGACTCTCCAGAAGCCAACAACAATAGACCCCACCCTCAACAGTAGATTCCTTCCAGCAACAATAGATCCCCTGCCAGCAACAATAGACCACCATGCAAAAACAGATCCCCTCCAGTAACAATAGATCCTCTAGGAGCCAGCATGAATAGACCTCCCAGCACCCCTTGCCATTAGATACATTCAGTGCTGAAGGTGCCGGAACTGAACTCCTCCGCGTTCCAGCTGAAAAAAAGCCCTGCTTACAGTAAATAAAACCTGGCGGGGTTTAAATACTCACAAACACCAAAAAAAACATCACAACAAAAAAAGTATGTAATAGTCCTTTTACGATAAAAATACCCATTTTTTCTAACATTTACAACATCCATGTTTACAGAGAGGTTCGCTAGAAGGCTGCTTTTAGGCCAAGGCATACTCTTCTTATTACATGGGGCTCTTCAGATACCCACGTAAGTGAAGGTCTTGTTAGAGAAAAAAAATCCTGCCCGCAAGAGGGACCGAGACAGCAAAAAGCCAGGAGTGTCTGCACACGAGAGAGCGCTCTGCAAAAGAATGCAGCAGTGTGCCAGGGAATGAGACAGTTCATTCCGTGAGATTTGACAGGCCCACTTTGTATATTTTTATAGATTTCAAGACCGGAATAAATGTACATTTTCCACAAGAAACAAAGAATAATCAGTACCAGATTTCAGCCTGAAATGAGACATCAAGGTAAGGAGGAGGGTCATGGAGAGGATAGGAGGCTCTTGCTCACACTTAGGAGAGGGGCTCCTTCAGCCTGTCAGTGCCACATGCAGCAACACAGAACCCTATAACTTAAGGTGATGTCAGATGGCGAGTCTGCTAGAGACAAAGCAGCAGCAGGATTGCTACAGGAGCAGCCTGTGTGTCCCTATAGAATTGCTCTCTTTGTAGTTAGATGCACTGAGATGTCTCTGTCCCGATTGCTGACGAATCCCAATCGCTAGCAATGAGAGGGACATCTCACTGCCTCAGCTACAGAGGAAGCGATTCCATAGGAACAAATAGGCAGCCTCTTAGTGATCCTGCCTCTGGTGATATTGACAAATCGCCAGCAGCAGGGTCACTATCGGCAGAGTCACCTATGTGTCATCAGCCTGCAATGCAATGTCTCTTCTGCAATAAAATAAACTTACCTACCATTTCACAATCCTTTCTTCACTTCTAGTGCAGTGGTGCCAATGTGTCGTGATGAGTTACTTCACGGATGTACAGGAGTGACATCATCCCGCACCGGCAAATCAAGTTGGCTGCAGGCCAGCACCCAGGAGAAGTGGGTGAGAAGATACCGACGAGGGACCTCACAGACATCAGACCATTGGAGCATAGGTAAGTATTCTTGCCTTTAGTTTCACTTTAAAGCGGAACTTCACTCTCTCTATTCACTATTCTCTTCACTAGTTTTTATGCCTTATGCCTTAGTAAATCTCTAGAAAGGTTTATAATATTTACTTTTTATATTTTTGTTTACATTTTACATTTCAGTTACTTTGGGGTTTCCAGGCCAAGGCCAAAGTGATGTCATACATCCCTGGAGTCTTCAATAGGGGAGGAGGGCTTTTCTTGACTAACCACACCCTCCTGCCTGCATGCCTCAGCTAGGGGTAGATGGATTCCAGGAAGTAATTGCTACATGAGTAGTCTGCACTTACTCGAGATGGCCAGGTCCAGAAATGCTAAGGGGTGTTTTTAAAGCAATTTTTCAGCAAAATAAAGTATGAATGGATGGGCGAGTTTGTTTTGAATATTAAAAAGGAACTAAATAGCTATCGGATTATAGTGCTTAGATGCAGTGTAGTTTCGCTCTAACTATTCCCCACTGTATCAAAACTAAAAAAAAATTGGCTGAAGTCAGGCTTTAATAAAGCTCTGTTATACTGACGAAATACTGCTTAGAAAAATGTTCTTTAAATAAAGCCTTTGTGCTGTGCTTTATGTAAATGTTTTAGCATAGATGAACACAAATAACTCTCCCTGTGAGTGGAAAAAATATATATATTTATGAGCTCTATGATTCAAAAAGTAAGATGCGTCTCCAATTTCTAAGCATTATCAAAGTATCTAAAGCCAGGGTCTAGTAGGGAAGGGCTCAATATCTACCAGAATAAATATGGAGATTCACCCTCTCTACTTGTTCCAGAAAACACTTTTCACCAGGACTAGGTTCACATATATGTGGTCACAGGAAACAGCGAATCCTGTGCCTTTCCTGCACCACACCCAAATCAAATTGTGTTCATGTGATCTGCTTAGGCTGTCAATGTTAAGTTAATGACACCCCAAAAGCAGGTCACAAAACACAGTCCGCTTGCCAGAATCGGATTGTATGGATGTGAACACCTATGTGATCCAATTCCAGTGTAGCAAAAAAAAAAAAAAAGCTGCCTGTACCTTTTTTGTGTGGGTTTGGTGTGATTCGAGCCATACAAAATGAATGGGCACAAATCGCACTGCAGAAACGCACTGTATATTTCTGAACCTAGGCTGAAAATGAGGGAAATTCCAACATTTTGGGTAGTTACTGGAAAAGGAAAAGCGGGGAAAGGTTCCCATTGACCACTTGTTCCACACAATCTCTAACAAGTATGCAGTACAAACGTCTGCTTGATTGGATAGATTAGGTAGGTCCTCATAGTTTTGATAAAACTAAAGATTGGAAGGTCAGATTGTACAGTGTATGGTGACCCTAAGCCTGGGTTCACATATCTGTGATGTGTTATATCGCATGTGATTCGCACAGGAACCGCACCGCATTCCTGTGCAAATCACATGCGATTTGTGTGCGGTGCGATTGGAGCCGTACATTTTGTATTGCTCTATTTGCACCGCACCAAAAACGAGCAGGACCCTTTTTTACATCCACACTAGAATCGGATCACATAGGTATTGACACCTATGTGATCCGATTTTGCAAAGCGCACCGCGTTTTGTGGACCTCTTTCGGGGTGTTGTTAATTTGACATACAGACCCGCAGCGGTGCACATGAACGAGGTGCGATCCTGATGCGGTGCGGAATTCACACCGAAAACTCTGTGAATTCTGCACCGCATCAGTGTGAACCAGGGCTTAAAGAGGATTTCCCTTTGAGAGAGATTTTCTTTTTTGTCAGTGGGATAGGAAGTTAAGCTAATTCTCCACAATAAAACACATATGTCAAAAGAAAAACCGATAGGGGTTTTACCTCTTACCTACTCAAACCAAAGCTAAAAAAACCATTTTGGCTTTATTGTGCATAGCTCAGATTATGGCTGAGCAAGCCAACCAGGAAAAACAAAACCAGTTGTCATGATGCAATAGGAACTTTACCTGCTTTGTTCTGCATAAGCTGTGCTATCAATCAGCATGATGTGGTGAAGGAAGTGAGAAGCATCACATTGGGTCTTATTGTATTAAAGTGTTCTTACCACGTTATCCCCACCTCCAGCCACCAAACATATTAAGGCCTCATGCGCACGGACATACAGTATCATAAATTCCCTGACATTTTCTTGCGCATGTGCCGCTTTTGCCCTTGTTGCACACCGGAGGCTTTGTGGTCATGCAACTGCTTGGAAAAAGTTTTTAAAAAAAGATATTTACATTGAGATTTATTTCAAACTGTATGCAGGAAAGATGAGTCAGCTGGGTGGTTGTATTGGCTTTCCTTCTACTTTAACACAAAAAAGTGCAAACAACTCTGTCAATACCCCATGCCTAACAGAAGAGTGTGCGCCTGCCTTCCAAAAGAAAACAACAACAGCAATTGATCGACACTTTCATTCTTACACAAAGGGGTGGCTCATTGTGCCAGACAACACATAAACAAACACGAGGGAGGAAAGCCTTCCCCTGGCTGTCTTTGATGTCAGCATGTCAGCGGCTGTCACATAATGTGCACTGAGAGGCCCTCACATCCTCCACTCATCAAAGCCCTGCTGGGACACAATACAGATCAGCAGTTGCAATACTTGATGTGTCAAAAAGCATTACAATAGTACATAAAACGTTTGCCGCTAAGCTGGCCATTCACCAGGAGAACTTTGTTTGAATGTTCTTAGAAAATTTTGAAAAATCGTTGGTCAGAGCATTCAATCTTGCCATTACTGAGTCAACTATATTTGTTAGAAACCTCTAAAATTTCATCCAGATCTGTTACATGGCTTGAATCCCAGATGTATTAATGGATTTAACCCCACTAACCATTAGGTTACATTTACACAGGTTCAGAGCAGGCTGGACACAGCAACAATCTGTGCTATGACTGCATGCAAAATGGCCAATTAGCTGCAGTTAGAACTCCGCAGAAACTCTGACCCTGTACGTACACTGTTTGCATGCAGGGTCGGCTGGAGGCTTTATGCATATGTAACCACTGAGATGAGCAGGCACATGTGAACAGCAGCAGTGCTGGCCATTGTTTTGTACAGAATGCATATCTAACAGCAGAGTATGCATGCAGCGTTTAGTACTCTAAGGCAGACCACAGATCAGGGATGTCAAACTCAATTGTATTGCTGGCCGCATCAGCATTATGTTTGCCTTCAAACGGCCTGTTGTATCTGTAAGACTAGATGTCCAGAGTACTCCCCCCCCCTTACATCAGATGTCAAGATCCCCTTCCCCACCATCAGAAGTCAAGAGTTTCCCACCCTCCCTTACATCACAGTTCGCTCCCCTTCGCTTGTGCTGCTGCTGGGAAGCAGAAAGTACAGGTCTGGAGGAGGACCAGAGGAGGGCTGGAGTCCGCTGAATACTGAGACGAAGAGGTTCTGCAGCTGCATAGAGAGGAAAAGGATCTGTAGGAAAAATTCTGCAAACTCTGCTGATGACACATGAGATGGGGGTGGGAACAGAGATGAGCCTCTCCGCTGCTGCATGGAGAAGCGAAGGATCTGGCAGAGAGATTCTGCCTTCCTCTCTGCTGCTGAGACAAGGGGAGTGCTGCAGCTGCAGTAGAGATGCGAGGTGTAGAGGTGAAATAGCCTAGTGGGCTGGATTCAGCCCATGGGCCATGTGTCTGCCATCAATTATGCGATTTTCTTTCCTCCCACCACTGACTGAAGGAAAAAAAATTGCTCAATTTTGCCATCAACAGGGAATCCCTCACGCAACACTACTGTGATCTGCTGCCGAGGAGCCTTCCCTGCTGGCAGAACACAATGATTAGTGTTGCCAGATATAGCCAGCGGCACTAATCATTCGGAAAAAAAAAACTGATTGACAAAAGGATCGACAGATCAACTTGTGTACAACCAGGGTGACTGTACATTGATTGAAATTCATCCAGTCCCTGTTGAACTGGCCGAATTTCGATCTCTGTATGGCTGGCTTAAAGTAATACTTAAAGTCTTATTTAAAAAAAAAAAAAAAACACATAACAAACATGTCATAATTACCTACTCTGTGCAGTGGTTCTGCACAGAGCAGCCTGGATCCTCCTCTTCTCATATCCCCTGCTGGTGCTCCTAGCCCCTCCCTCCTGTCGGATGCCCCAGGGGCAAGCAGCTCGCTATGGGGGCACCCAAGTAGGCATGCTCCCGAGCTGCGGCTCACTGTGTCTATTCACCCACAGAGTCACGGTTTGGTCCCACCCCTTCCCTCTCCTGATTGGCTCACTGGCAGCTCTTGCTGCTTCCTCAGCTAATCAGGAGTGAGAGTCCCCGGAGAACCAAGGCTAGATTGCAATGGGGTTCAGGTAAGTGTTAGAGGGGCTGCTACACACAGAACTAGATGGACCTGTTTTTCAACTTCACTAAGTATGTAATTATGTAACTATGAAATTCTAGTGTTGTACGGCCAGCTTTACACAAGCAGAAACTGCCAAGCACAGTAATCCACAGCAGCTTTTCATTACACTGATATGACTACCAAAAACCCACATTTGATTCGCTAATATGGGAACTTTTTACAACCTCCTGCTCTTCGTCTGTGTGAATAAACTCAAATGGCAAAGCTTCGGTGAATACAGTTGGGTAGAGCTGTCTGCAATCAACTTACAGTTTCATCCTAACTTCGAGACAGAGGACAATGTGTTGGAATCAGCATCACATAAATCAAGTGATAGTGTAACAACTTGTTTCCATTACAAAGATATTGGAAAAAGCTGCAGCCTATACATCACTCATCACTTTTTAAAACTATTTTTAAATGCACATGAGATTTTAAAAGTAATGTTCAATATTTGCAGCTTTCATTAAGATAATACCTAGTGGTTTTGCCAGGAAGGTCCTTGTTAAGGTACTTCCTTTTATAGTGTGACAACACTCGTTACCCGTATCCCAAAATGTGCTCATACGTTGTCTCCTGGTCTAAAGGCTTCTGATGGCTACTTCAAGTAGACATTTGAACACATATAATGAAGGCATGATCCACTGTTGTCACCATCAGAAATACGCCCTAAGAAATGCCATGCAGTCATTGCTGCCATGTATGCATGTAAACAGGGAGTAGTGGTAAAAAGGCTGCAGGTGATCAGCAAAACTAAGATTCAACAAAGCATGAAAAAAGATGAAAACAAATTAAAAAGGAAAAAAAAAAAGGCAATCGTTTATGATACACAGCACAACAACAAACGATTCAGTTAGGGTTTACGTCAACTTTAAAACATACTGATCTCTTCATAAGAAGAATTGTAGCCTTTCCATGTTTATTTCGATGTCATCTGTAACCTCTCTTACCAAGAGTCTTGCAGAACATGCTAATTTCTGTCTTGTTTACTTTCCAACTTTACCTAAGGCACCATGCTGTATTATATTATAGTACAGCAATGATGGTCTTTCCTCATTTTCCTAATTTTTTTCTCCTAAAACCGAATACAAATTTACTCAAACGAAACCCATTATATAGCTACCATAAAATCACAAAGCAGTACTTTAATAAAATACCCACATAGCATACAACAGGCATTGGACAATTCGTCAGTCATAGGGTGACTGCGAAAAAAAAAAAAACCTCTCTGGTGAGGTCATTGCCCAGTGCTCCTGGTCCTGGCACTGCTGCCACCCATGTTTCTCTGCTGCCTGAGGAAGAAGTAGTGAGTACTCAGGAGAGTGGAGGAGTGCTGCAAATGAAGACTACAGTGTCAGTCTGTGTGTGTAGCTGGGAGATGTTGACTCTCTCCCACTTCGGAGCCCAGGGCTCTATGCACCGTGTACGCCTCCTCATCTGGGTTCTCCCAGCTGCTCAATGATCTGGACTGAAAACTCCAGTGGACACCTTGAAGAAGCTGGTCAACCAGACAGCATGGAAGTGAGTGTGCCAGTAGATGGTGGGGAGATGACACTCTGGGACTGGGGCAAAACATGTCTTGCTTCTGTACGCCGGACTCCGTTCCATCCTGAGCTTACTGAGTTCCCGTCAACGTTCTCCCTGCTGTCCACCCTCAGTCTGCCTGTAGTCCCTGTTCTGCTGGGACTCCAGAGAGTAACGTGAACCTCTATCCCAGCTTATGCCCCCCTCCCAGGTACATGCCTTGCCCTAACAAATCCAGTTATAGGAATATTTTGACTTCCCCAGACTTCTTACATTCCCTAATTAACTTTTCTTCATTTGTGCCTGCCTAACAGGGGTCCTCCGCTTCAAAGTAAGGCCTTGTACACAGGCTTTAAAAGGAGGTGCTCCACACATCATCATTGCAGCCACTTTGGACAACAAACCGGTAACATTGTACCGAGGTGGAAGCACCCAAAAGCCCTGCCCACTGTAAGTAGGCCTAAATTTGAAGCACCTCTTGCTATTACCGCATAGTTTGCTGTGGCTCTTCTTTCCCCTCTGGGTGCCCCCAAACATATTCAAGCCATCAGAAGTCAGCGAGATAAACTATTCTACAGTATAATTTTAGAGAACTGATCCCCCCCCTTCCTGGGAAATAAAATATCTACGTCCCTGCTGCATGAATACATAGTAGCTAATGTGATTGTATTGACAGCTGGTGTTGTGTGAGACCTGCCGGCATAGTACTGGCCTCTAGATTTTTAAAGCTGGCTCCTAGTTCCGGCTCAGATTTGCCCAGGCCTGGTGTACAGTAATCGCCAAGACAAGCAAAGGCTGGAGCTGGCCACACAAGGCACATGCTGATATACTCTACAATCTTCTTAAAATTCAAAACTTTACATGATATAAAACTGAACAAATTGTTTTAGCTACTATATACATGTAAGTCTATAAAAGTCTGTACAACTGGATTTAACACGAGTGCCCAGCCTGACAATAACGTGATGGAGCTTGCACCATCAAAAATACGTCAGAAATGGCAGCCACTATATGTCTATCCCTTTAAGCGTAGTTGTACCTTAGCACTGGCCTATTTTGACATCTAACTGACCACAAAAGACGATAAGGTTGGTTTATGAAAACTGGAGTAAAATTGAGCCATTTTCCTTGGCGTGTAAACAGCGTTCGCCTTCTAAATAAAACAAGAGTTCTGACTGGCTGCTGTAAACCACAAGTACACATTTGCTCCAGTTTTTATTTAAAGTGCAAAAGCCCAAAAAGACTTTCAATTTCAGACACACCTGAGTGATCAAAAATAATACAACACAAAATATGGCACCTAAACATCAGTTGAACTATAGGGGCTACTCATTTAAGCAGCGAGAACAATGCACTGACGGTGGTAATCAGCTGACTGAGATCTGACTGGTAGTCGTGATTCTGCACACTGCTTTTCAGGGCTGACTTGCTAAAATATGTGCGCTGTGTTGCTAAGCATGGTTTACTTTTTCTTTTTTAAGTAAAACTTTATTAAAGAGCCACTAAATGACATTACATACAAGTCTATGCACTGCAGATGTGAGGTGACATGTCTTGCTGTGCACTGCGTACAAATACAAACATGCTCAGTGCAGCGTTATGATGTGAACATGACACATAGAAAACTATTGTTTTCTATGTGTTCTGCATTAAGCCTGTGTTGATCTATGCAGCCCAGCTGATATGGTGTGAATGAGCCCTAAAGGCTTATGCACGAGCAGACAAATGCCACCACCAGTCTGCCTGCACAACCCATAAATGGGCACCTCTGTATGCATTTTATATAAATCTGACCCATTCTTTCTCCTGCAATGTTTCCCGTTCACTGCCAAGAAGGCATAGCCCCAATATGTCATCTACCACCCACCAGCTGCCATACTGGCTCCCACTAAAAGCATACATTACTGTAGAAAGGCACTATGGAAGTATTCAGCATAGGAGAAACTGGGCACTTTGTTTTACCGCCCATGGAAGATTTATAAAGTGGGAATAATGTCCTTTTAGGTCCAGCTTTATGTTAAACTAATGTGAAAATATATGAGATCCAAATGTGCTATACAGGAAATAAAAAGCTACGCTGTTATATAAATAATATATGTAACATTACAAAAATTTCCGAACATGAAATGCTAGTAATGCTCTAGCTTATTATATGCTGGAAAAGCGAACATAATACAATAAAAGGAAAAAAGTGATTTCAGATTCATATTTAGAGCAAAAAGTACAAAGCCGGGTCAACAGAAAATGCTTACTGATGAATACTTTAGCTATAATAACTCTTGGGTATAAACCCTACAGTTCAACTACATATAAACCCTAACTGGAAGACCATTCCTTTGCTCAAGAGCACTGGTCTCAAAACTGTGGTCCGGGGCCACATGTGGTATTTTGCTGGCCAATATCCAGCCCTTGGGGTGCTATTCCTCCTATTGACAGCAACAGTGGGGCATAATTACTGCCACTGACACCATTGATTGGGCACTATTCCTTCTGATACCAACAATGGGGCACTATTCCTACCACTAAAGAACAATGATGACACATTTTTTACTCCCATTGAAGCCTGGGCATTTTCTACTCACACTGACCACAGTACGTCCCCCCCCCCCCCCCCCCCCAAGTCTGAAGGACAGACTGGCACATTGATTAGAAAGTTTGGAGACATTGCTCCACCGCAGTGGTTGACAACTAAAGGGTGCCTCAAATGTGGCCCCAGACATCACTAAAGGAGCAGACATAATGTTCAATATATGCAATGCCTGAAAGGACTGTCAGAAAGTACCTTTTTGGCTGGGGATATGCTGCAGAAGACAATAAAAAACTGGGAATACAGTACATGAGATTAGTAGGTATCAATGATATTACTCTAATCAATGTTCCCACTACAGATTGCTGAGGTTCAAGGGTCGCACATCATATAGCATAGGGCCACATGCAACCCTCGGGCCCTAGGTTGGGTACTAGGGCCCAAGAGCTTCCTGAGGGTCACATTGCGCACAGGCACTTGTAGTCATCGTCAAGCCACGTGTGACAGATAAGTTTGTCACCTTATCTAGGAGAAAGCAATGACATTGGCAACCCATTCAAATTTTACTGATCGGACAATAACCCTAGTGACAACGTAGGAGCACAACTGGGAGATGTACAAAGTGTTCTCATCCTATAAAAGGAAATGCCTGAACAAGGACCTTCATGTCAGGATCACCAGACATTCTTTTAATTAAAGCCGCAAATTAACATGGTTAAGCTTTTATGTGATTTTAATGATTGAGTACATTTTGTCTACAGTAAAGGGGGTTAAAACCTGTGTCAGTTTTTTTTACATTTACTGTATCCCATTGGGGCGATTCTCCTTCACTTCCTGTCCCATAGCCAAAACAAGAAGTGAGAGGAAATAACTCCAAAGTGAGGGAATCCCCAGTTGTCACCAGCACTGGTTTTCTCATTGGAAGACTTCCCCTCTATTCCTGTGCTGATGACAATCCAGAATATGGGATTGAGGAAATCTCCCAGACAAGGACACAGACATTAATAAAAACCTGCCAGATGTTCTAATCCCTTGCCACACTGTCCAAAACTAAAGAAAAAAATGTTTGGTTTTAGTTATACAAATATATATATATATATATATATATATATATAAAAAAGGGCCAATGCCTGACTTTTTAATCAGTTTTTGGAGTGTACCCCATGCAATACGGCTGCTCTACTCCAGTCAATTCTTTTTTTCTTTTTTTTTAGTTTTGATTAGCGTGTAGAAGAGTTACAACCCCTGTCAAAGTTTATATTTCTCTCACTACCCTCACTGAGAAAAATAACCCTTACTTCCTGTCCAATGAATAATTGTCTCCAGGACAGGGAGTTAAAGTATAACTGAAGGCAAAGCAATTTATTAGTTTTAGATGGAGTTGAAAGGGATTAGAATACTTGTCAGGTTTGTATTGCTGTCTGTGCACCGGGGGGGGGGGGGGGGGGGGAGGGAGATATTTATTTGTCCTGGTGATTATTAGCACCAAAAGTGAAAAGAATTTCCTAAAATCTGAGTTGTCACCAGAACAGGAATAGAAAAAAAATCTTCCAATAGGGACACTAGTTCTGGTGAATACCAGGAATTCCCTTTCACTTCCTGTTGTAGCTGTAGGACAGGAATTGAAGGAAAATCTCCCCAAATGGCCACAGATGACAAAAAAATCTGGCACGGTATATAACTCGGCCCTTACTCTCAAAAATGGGGAAAAAAAGGCTTTGCCTTCAATTCCACATTAAGGGAAATCTCCCAACTTTCCCAGAGAATATAATTAACTATCAAATATACTATTGCTTTAAGAAGATTTTCTATTACCTGTCTGATCACTGGGATAGGAATTGATGGGAAATTTCTCAAACAAGGAGACTATTTTGGCTTGAGTTACACTTTAACCCTGGAACTATTTCCCTAGGACACAGGTCTCCAAACTTTCCAGCAGGTCAAAAAAAAATGTTTTATAAAATACCAATTTAAATCAATTCATGCATTTTATTTGCTTGTTTTTTATAATCGGCATGATAAAATTTAGAAAAAAAAAAAGCTTTAGTAAAACAAAAGCAAAGAAATTTAAAATAAACTTAAACCCATCACTTACATCAGAGTCCCCAGCAGAGCCCCCCCTATATCAGAGCCCCATTACATGAGAGCCCCCAGCAGAGCCCCCTTATATCAGAGTTCCCAGCAGAGCCCCTTACATTAGAGTTCCTAGCACAGCCCCTTTACATCAGGGCCTCCATCAAAGTCTCCTCTTACAGAGGACATAAAATCCTGCAGAAGGCCTGATTTGGCCCGTGGGCCAACGTTTAGAACTAGGGAGTCCCAGAAGACATGTGCATACACGTGTTTACCAGTGCATATGTTACACACATTATAAAAGCATAGCAACCACTGTTTACAGTTGTTGCCATTTTTTTTTAATGACTCGCATGCGCTTTAACATCCAGAATCTGCCAGCCATGCAGCCGTATGTGTGCTCACTGCATCAATGAATCCAACATGCCGAAATTCATGAGATGATCTGTTGTGATATGATGTGATCAAATCCTCCCTCCTGCATATATGAACTCTATTGGACCTTGTGTGTGCTAAACACCTGCCCCATCCAACACACATGTAATATGACACTGACAGGGCTGCATGAAGGAAACTGCATTTTTTTACATCTGGCTGGCAACATTGGGTGTTGCTCAGAGCAACCAAGTTCCTTATTAAAAGGAAATCCAAATAATCTAAATACATTTTAATTTCCTCCTTTGCATTTTTTATATAATGCAACACATTAAAATAATACAAAAAAGCAAATTAAACTAGAAACAGCTATCTAAATTATTAAAAACTTTGTTGCAGATTCTTACCTTTTGTTATTCTCAAGAAATAGCTATTTGTTTATCTGTGTTCATGTGCAAAATGTGAATGTGAATGGAAGTGATTTTATAATTAGCAATGACCTGCTGAACTTGCAGAGCTATTATGAGGGAAGTGGCAGGGTCTGCATCCCTTTGGAAGTATCCCACCAAAAATTACATTTTTTTGTTGCAGAACCACTTCCGTGGGAATGCGACCCCCCCCCATCCCTCCCCTTTCTAATGGGTATGTTTGAAGTTTTTAAAAGGGTGGGTTTGTCACGTGTGGGGAAAATTTGGTGTTGGCCCCTTTAAATTATGCTAAGCAGAATTACAGGGATCCAATCGGGAGTCACGGAAGTTTCTGGAGCATTGTCGGACAGGATATAAGGAGCGCCTTGATCATCTGGGATCAGTAGCCAGCCTGCAAGCAGGAGAGCACCCCCACCCCCGTTGTTGCGCACACTTTGTGTTGTGCTGTTACCCTGGAGGGGTGACGTTTCAGCGTTAGATGTTGTATGTGATAGCTCAAGTTCTACTGACTGAGCCAGAAGAGGGTGATCTATTATATTTGCATGTTGAATCTCATTAACAGTTATTGATGTATGTACATGGTTTATTGTGTAACACCAATAAAGTGCCGAGGCCGTTTTCTCGCCACGATCCTCTTAATTGTTTCTTTTCTTTAATTGGTCGTATTTGGGGAATGTTCTGGTTGTGGGGGGGTGTGGTCTGCAATCCCATGCCTCCAGGTTGCCATATTGAATTGCATTTTCCAGAAAATTACAGGTTTGCAGATTGAAAAGATAGGTAATTTTAATAACATTCAATTACAATATGACTTGTGTAGCAAGGTAAACAGTAAACAGGTGCTCTATCCTGTGCAACGTGCAGTGCTGTTTGAACTACGTGCAGGCAGCCCATAGACAGCAAATGGATATGATCGGCTATACAGACTCAGTTTAACAGCTACGCAGGGATGGGAGCAAGGACCTGTACGTAGACTCTGCGTCCGGTCTGCGTGAGGTAGAGATCTTCGATTGTAAGCTCCTTGACAACAGGGACTAATGTGAATGTAGAGTATGTAAAGCGCTGTGTACATTTTTTTACGCTATCTAAAATATCTGTAATAAATAAAGAAAATACCGGCACTTTCATAACTACTAAACTGTCTTTTGAACTGTATAGAAATGTATAAATAATGACTTCCTAATGAGTTGCAAACATCTGAAATAAGGAAATATAATCTGAGATCTGAAGGGTGTTCACATACAAGTTTCAGTCTCATATTCTCATTTTTGTGTTAGGCAGTAACAGGTGAGGGGCTTGTCCATCACAAAAAACATCTAAGATCTGTTCCTTAAAAGCAAACCTCTTCGTCCCACACGAGACACCCTCCACCTCACCCCGTTAAAAGAATTGAAGCTTTTCCAGCCAGACGATGCGGCCAACACAAAATCAGTACCACACATGTGCTCAGAGTGTTAACACAAAGACTGTCATACATGGCTAAAATTCTCAGCCGTCAATCCGGCACGCTTAGGGCCTATGAAGGCCTCTCTGCCTCAGACATACAGGATTCTCCCTGCCTCTCATAAACAAACATGATCCCTCGGTGTTACACAAACAGACAGCCACCCTCCTGTCAGCATTAGGCACACAAAGGTCTCGGTGAGCCTGTCACACACTTTTTTGACCTATCACGTCGTCACACAACTAGGATTTCGCAGGCTGCATCGGGTTTCTGCAACTGAGCACTTTTGGCACTTTTTGCGGCAAAAAAGAAAAGAGAACAGACAAAGTAAAAAATAAGCATTTAAATAATTCCACGGACAGCGAAGACCTCTGTATCAGTGAGTCAGCCACTGTCACACGCACGCACAATTTCCTCAGACTAGCGATGTCAAACATTGCGAGCTGTTGTTTCCGCTTCAGTTTTTGGGACGCCCTGAGACCTCGCCGCACTTTCTCTCCAAGCCAAAAACCTCCACACCCCCTTTCTCTGAACACAACACACAAATCATGACAGATGTCTGCGTGACAGAGTGCCAACACCACTTCAAAGGCCACCTGCGGGACACATTAACACGCGGGGGCCAAAAAATAAAAAGCAAAAAAAAAATAAAGATGGCCACGCTATAAACATTACCGACATGCAGGACGGCAAACAAAGAAAAGCGACATATATAAGCCTATGCATATATGCCAGCATGCACAGCGATGGAAAGGCTGCAGCATGCGGGCTGCATAGCTATTCAGCGGCAACAAAATCTACTCAATATAAGCTTGGCAATCACATTGCCAACACAAAACGCCATGTCATATATGTAAAAGTAACTATATATAGTCAAATTAAACCAAGCTGTCCTTCCATATAACAATTATCTGTAATGGAACTTAGATCTGACTTCTCCAGAACATACATTGTACATATAACCTGATATAAGGCTAGGTTCACATCTGTGCATCTACATTTTTATGCTTTATCATTGAACATTTTCCATACGTTTTTCTTGCATTGCTCATGCATTTTGCACGCACTCCGATTAAAATCTATGGGGCCAAAAATGCACCTAAAGAAGTGCTTGCACCTCTTTCCAATTCACACAGAAGCATGTTATATGTATAGTTGTGAACGGACCCCACAAACAATAATCAGATTCCTCCTGTTGTGCACGGTCACATGATGGGCGAAGAGCGACTAATTGCACAGGTGGGCACGAGAACTAAAAAAAGCCTCAATTTCTATAGCTGATTCTGAGCTGATATTTATAAAATGGACAAATGCAAAAAGATATATGCTGGTTCATAAAAATATCAATAGGTAACCAATATGATAATATAGTAATCATAAGAAACCTATATAATAATATATGTTATATGTAAGAATAGGAAACCTATATAATAGTATATAATGTGATATATAATAATACACAACCTATATAATAATATAGAATATGATATATAATAATACACAACCTATATAATAATATAGAATATGATATATAATAATACACAACCTATATAATAATATAGAATATGATATATAATAATACACAACCTATATAATAATATGATATAGAACAATACATAACCTATATAATAATTTATGTCATACTATATTAATATGTAACATATATAATCATCTTTTATATGTAATAATAAATGTAAAAAAATATCTTTTACCACACATATTACAATCTGATTGTACAATCTTCTTTCAATCTACCAACAAGTATGTAGTGATCCTGCCGGATTGCATACAAAATGACTGGGTAAATTTGGCAGTTACCGTACATAGTTTTGGTAGATCTAAAGTTGACTGTACAGAGATTGCATGGTCCTATTGTAACGTGTATGGTGGGCTTTAGACATAATGACATATATGGATAAGATATGCCACCAGTAAACGAACAAGTGTATTTCAAAGAGCATCACTTTTATTGCTTGGTCACTTAAATAGCCAACATTCCAGGACCGAAATGATATGCAGGGCATGACACGGTTAAATCTGATTTGCAAACAGTGCTGGGAATAGTGTCAAGGGTGTCACTGATGTTAAAGAGTCCGCCACACGCGGCTGAAAGGCCAACCACTGGCACGAAGGCCCAGAAGCTTGCAGGAGAGTAACTAAGGCACCATATGGTGCTCCCTATAAAAAAAAAAAAAAATGGGATCCGCGAGGAGGCGCAATCCCTTGCACCCTAGTTAGCCCTTAAAGCACTCTGACATGACAGGTCTATTAGGACAGCAGCCAACGCTGACGGAAAGTGTCCATCATAACATAAAAACGCTTTTGGGTTGTTGTTGCCAGATGATCGGATTCGGAAAACGCCCCCCTTTTTTTTCTCTTTCATCAGCCTTTACGATCCTTTCCACGTATACTAAAGACTCGACGAGAAGTTCGATAATGCTAAAAACGGCATCAGCCGAGGCAGTGGAAAAGTGTACGGAAACCGTAGCTGCTTTTATATTATTGTCTAGAGTGCAGGCGGCTGGGAAGAGGTTAAATCTGCAGGGATCCCACCGCTTTCCTTCGTAGCGCTTTGCCCCAAGTCTGGAGTGCCTTATTGCAAGTCAAGGGGGAGAGGAGGACACGGCCTATGCGCTGTCAGCATTAAGAGGGAGTTAACCACTTCTCCGCCTCGGCTGGAGGCAGCCTTGAACAACCTTGCACAGCTATAACATAGTCAACATACAGACAGAGGCCTTGTGTATGTATAGGCGGCAGCCAGCAGGCAAGCTTTGAACCAGCCAGCCTTGCCTTGTTGACACTCGAAAGGAAATGTTCTATGTAAATAGCATCCGGCAGGACACCCCCTTTAAATATGATCACCCATGCAGCTTTGCATGAATTAGATTTAAAGAAAAATAAAAAGACGGGGAGGGAGGGGGGTCATCCTGATCGGAAGGCGACCCTGCGAAATTTTATAGCAATGCATCCCTTACCTGCAATAGTTATTTAAAAAGGGGGTGGGGATGGTTGATGACCAGGGTTAAGAAGACTGGGGGGGTGCTAAAAATAGGCTGTGGCCCCCCACTTTTTTTTTTTTTATACAGTCCAAGAAGTAAGATCTCACGCCCCTTCCTGTTGGCAGATCAGGGGTTAAGCAGGTAGGACTGTGCGAAGACACGACCTCATTACTGTATTCAGCCTGCTAACAGTCAACTACAGCACAAAGCCACATCCCACCACCGACCCCATGTGCATGGTAACTCACCTCTCTGCAGAACAACGCTGGACCTTTAAATCCCCCTCCGCTCTGATCTCCAGGCCCTGGCTATGCAGTGCAGATCAAGTTTAGGGGGGTGGTGGTGGGGGGGGGGAACCCAGGATACAAAAAAAAAAGAAAGAAAAAGATAAAAATTAACAAGAAAAAAAATAAAGAAGGGTGCAGGCTTGTTATTTCCTCTAGATCTCCCCCAGACCAAGCCCCAGATCTGGAGGGCAAGCCAGCTGATACTTTTAGGGATCCAGATCTCTTATGCTTTAGTTTCTTTTTAAAGGGGGTGGGGGTTTATTTCTGTGTGTCCCTCTCTCTTTCTTCTCTTCCCTCCGTGTGTCAGGAATACAGACAGAGAGGAAAGGGGAAAAAAATCTAGTTATACTCAGCTCCTCCCTCTCTATCTGTGTATCATATCCTTTTAATACAGTAAGGCTACTATGGAGCGCCCCCTGGAGGAATCCTGCTCAATGACAGCCCTTGGTTTTTCTGGCCACTGTCAGGACTGTGAAATGTGTTCTGGATGATCAGGACAAACTTGGCGCCGGTCCTCCCCTCAGCAGACAAGGCTCCTAAAGATGCTGAGAGCCCAAACCTTAACTTAACACTTAACATAGAGCCAGACCCTAACTGGGGCCATTTAGGTTGCTAAATCCCTGTGTATGACAAATAATGTCCATATTATTTCTTACTTTATTTTGGAACAGGGGTCTCCAAACTTTTCAGTACAAGGATCACATCTTATATTTTATGATTATGATAATTGTGGGTCCCCATCAGAGCCCTCCTTACATCATGGTCCACATCAGAGCCCCCCTTACATTGAGGTCCACATCAGAGTCCCTCTTACATCATGGTCCCCATCAAAGCCCCCATAACATCAGGGTCCCCATCAGAGCCCCCCTAACATCAGGGTCCCCTTCAGAGCCCTCCTTACATCAGGGTCCTTTTCAGAGCCCTCCATACATCAGGGTCCCCATCAGAGTCTTCCTTACATCAGGGTCCCCATCAGAACCCTCATTAGTCCCTCCTTACATCAGATTTCCCATTCAGGTCACCCATTACATCAGGATCCCCATTAGAGTCGTCCTTTATATCAGGGGCCCCATCACAGCTCCCACTTACATCAGAGTCCCCATCAGAGCCCCCTTTACATCAAGCCCCTGATCAGAGCCCCCTTACATCAATATCCCCAGCAGAGCCCCCCTTACATCACAGTCCCCATCAGAGCCCCCCTTACATCAGGATCCCTATAAGAGCTGGGATTCACATCTGAGTCCCCCTTATATCAGGGTTCCCATCAGTGCACTGCCCCCTTACATCAGGTGTCCCCATCTAGGCCCCCCTAACATCAGGTGTCCCCAGAGTCCCCCTTACACTGAGGTCCACATCAGAGCCCCTCTTACATAATGGTCCCCATCAGAGCACCCTTTACATCAGGGCTCCCGTGAATCCAACCTTACATCAGGAACCCCCCTTACATTGGGGTCCTCATGAGACCATAGGCAGCCTCTGTTGACCTTACTTCATAATCAGTGTACACCGAAGACACAGCAATGACCCTAGCTTAGTCCGGTGGGCTGGAGTTTGGACACCCTGTTTTAGAAAATAGGTTTATTCACCTTCCTTGGTCTCACGTTCACACTTAGTGCGAGCATAGTGCGGCAATGTGGAGGCTTTTTTCTACGCGTTTGTGAACATGACTCCCATGTTTTTGGCCCTATAGTTTTTTTTAAAGGGGAGCGCTGATAAAAACACACATAAACATGCTTTTTTAAAGTGTTATTCAGGCAATCCTATCAAAGCTATGGGGCAAAAATGTGCGATTCAGCCCTGAAGTTCCTGTGCTTTTTTGAGCTTCATGTGACAAGGAACACAAGACTCAGGTGTGAAGGGCCCTAATGACAATAATGGGATTCTTGAAATCTTGAGCTTTGGAAGTCATGCACCAAAACACTAAGGTGTAAATGGGGACTGAGGGCCCATTTACATTTGTGCAGTGCGTTAATGTGCATTATGTTGGCGTGCTTTGCATTAAGGCTTCAGACAAACTAAAATGTACCAAAAATCAGACATGTCACTCAATTCTTTCTGCAATTACACTGCGATGCACTGCAATGCATATAGCATGTATTGCAGTAACATGCACATTAACACATGCATTCCTGCAATGCATTGATGTAAATCATCCATTATCCTTAATTTCAGTGCTGCTTTCCTCCCTTCTCTTATAGCCACTTCCTGCCTGCATACACTCATTTAAGTAACAGCTGCATGTCATTGTCCAAGGTGGGCTTCCATGGGCTACGTCAGTTGTGGTCAGCTTGAAAATGACAGAAGGCCTCAAGTGCAGCAACTGACACTTTAAGAGGGCCACACAAAAGCAGCATAGCACAAAATGAATGGGCTATAGTGCACCTCAACATCCAATAATTTTGGCCCTGCTGTATTTTTTTGTGTATCGCAATGCACAATGAAGGAGATGGAGTGCAATAACCTCAAACACTGGTGGCACTCTCTTCCTGCATTGGTGGTCGTGGCAGTGAAAGTTAACCCTCCATCCAACTCCTGCATTGGTGGTTATAGCAGTGAAAGGTAACCCCTCTCCTGCATTGGTGATTATGGCACTGAAAGTTAACCCCCATCGCATTGGTGGTTATGGCAGTAAAAGTTAAGACCCCTCCTGCATTGGTGATTATGGCAGTGAAAGTTAACCCCCCACTCCTTCTCACATAGATAGTCAAGGCAGTACAAGTTAACTCCCTTTTTCCCCTACATTGGCAGAGAAAGCAACCCCCACCCCCTTCCTACATTGGTGGTCATGTAGGTGGAAGTTAACTCCCTCATGGTAGTGAAAGATAATCTCCCTCCCTCCACACTGGGGATCATGGCAATGAAATTTAACCCTCTACCCCACTCCTGCATTGATGATCATGGCAGTGAAAGTTAGCCCCCCCACAATGATGGTTAACTTTCCCTACTGTGTTGATGGCCATGGCACTGAAAGTTAACCCCCGTCGCATTGGTGGTCATGGCACTGAAAGTTAACCCCCGTCGCATTGGTGGTCATGGCAGTGAAAGTTAATCTCCACCCCTCCTCCTGCATTGGTGGTCATGGCACTGAAAGCTAACCCTCGTTACATTGCTGATCATGGCAATGAAAGGTAACACCTCCCCACTCCTGCACTGGTGATCATGGCAGTAAAAGTTAACTCCCCCATGGCAGTGGAAATTAACCCCCCCCCCCCCCCCCGCACTGGTAGTCAAGGCAGTGAAAGTTAACTCCCCTCCTGCATTTGCAGAGAAAGTAACCCCCCAACCCCTTCCTGCATTGGTGGTCATGGCAGTGAAAGTTAATCTCCACCCCTCCTCCTGCATTGGTGGTCATGGCACTGAAAGCTAACCCTCGTTACATTGCTGATCATGGCAATGAAAGGTAACAACTCCCCACTCCTGCACTGGTGATCATGGCAGTAAAAGTTAACTCCCCCATGGCAGTGGAAATTAACCCCCCCCCCCCCCCGCACTGGTAGGCAAGGCAGTGAAAGTTAACTCCTCTCCTGCATTTGCAGAGAAAATAACCCCCCAACCTCCTCCTGCATTGGTGGTCATGCAGGTAGTAGTTAACTCCTCCATGGAAGTGAAAGGTAATTGACCTTCCTCCTCCCACCCCACTTCACAATGGTGGTCATGGCCCCCCCCCCCCTTCTCCAGCATTGATGGTCATGGCAGCAGTGAAAGTCAACCCCCCACAACCTCCATCATTGGTGGTCATGGCAATGAAAGTTGCTCCCTCTCTTGTATTGATGATCACAGCATTGATAATGAACTCCCCTAAGGCAGTAAAAGGTAACCCCCCTCGCACTGGTGGTCATGGCAGTGAAAGTTAACCCCCTCCAGCATTGGTGGTCTTGGCAGTCAAAGTTGCTCCCTCTCTTGCATTGATGATCACAGCATTAATAATGAACTCCCCTATGGCAGTAAAAGCTAAACCCCCTCCGCACTGGAGATCATGGCAGTGAAAGTTAACCCCCTCCAGCATTTGTGGTCATGGCAGTGAAAGTTGCTCCCTCTCCTGCATTGATGATCGTAGCAGTGATAATGAACTCCCCTATGGCAGTAAATGTTAACCCCACACTCGCATTGATGGTCTTGACAGTGAAAGTTAACCTTCCCTACTGCGTTGGTGGTCATCTCACTAAAAGGTAAACTCCACCACACTGGTGGTCATGGCAGTGAAAGTTAACCCCCCACCCAACTCCTGCATTGGTGGCTATAGCAGTGAAAGGTAACCCCTCTCCTGCATTAGTGATCATGGCAGTGAATGTTAACACCCATCCACCCACCCACTCCTGCATTGGTGGCCATGGCAGTTAAAGTTACCCTCTCTCCTGCATTGGTGATCATGGCACAGAAGGTTAACCCTTGCTGCATTGGTGGTCATGGCAGTGAAAGTTAACAAACCCCCCCCCCCCCCTCCTGCACTGGTGATCATGGCAGTAAAAGTTAACTTCCCATGGCAGTGGAAGTTTACCCCCCCCCCCCATTGCTGGTCAAGGCAGTGAAAGTTAACTCTCATCCTGCATTGGCAGAAAAAGTAACCCCCAAACCCCTTCCTGCATTGGTGGTAGTTAACTCCCCCATGGAAGTTAAAGGTAATCCCCCCCCACTCCGCAATGGTGGTCATGGCAGTAAAAGTTAACTCCCTCTCCAGCACTGGTGATCATGGCAGTGAACGTTAACCACCGCCGCATTGGTGGTCATGGCAGTCAAAGTTAACCCCCTCTCCTGCACTGGTGATCATGGCAGTGAAAGTTGCTCCCTCTCCTGCATTGATGATCACAGCATTGATAATGAACTCTCCTATGGCAGTAAAAGTTAACACCCTTCGCACTGGTGGTCATGACAGTGAAAGTTAACCCCCACCGCCTCCAGCATTGGTGGTCTTGGCAGTCAAGCAGTCAAAGTTGCTCCCTCTCCTGCATTGATGATCACAGGATTGATAATGAACTCCTCTATGGCAGTAAAAGCAAACCCCCCCCCCCCCCGCACTGGTGATCATGGCAGTGAAAGTTAACCCCCTCCAGCGCTGGTGGTCATGGCAGTCAAAGTTGATCCCTCTTCTGCATTGATGATGATAGCAGTCATAATGAACTCCTCTATGACAGTAAATGTTAACCCCCCACTCAGATTGATGGTCTTGGCAGTGAAAGTTATCCTTCCCTACTGCGTTGATGGTCACGGCAGTGAAAGTTAACCCCCCACCCAACCCCTGCATTGGTGGTTATAGCAGTGAAAGGTAACCCCTCTCCTGCATTGGTGAGCATGGCAGTGAAAGTTGACTCCCTCTCCAGCATTGGTGGACATGCAGTGAAAGTTAACACCCACCCCCTTCTGTATTGGTGGCCATGGCAGTCAAAGTTAACCCTCTCTCCTGCAATGGTGATCATGGCAGTGAAAGCTAACCCCCCTTGCATTGGTGGTCATGGCACAGAAGATTAACACCCTCGCTGCATTGGTGGTCATGGCTGTGAAAGTTAACAAACCCGTCCCCCGCACTGGTGATCATGGCAGTAAAAATTAACTCCTCATGGCAGTGGAAGTTAACCCCCCCCCGCACTGGTGGCCATAGCAGTGAAAGTAACCCCCAACCCCTTCCTGCATTGGTGAACATGCAGGTGGAAGTTAACTCCCTCTTCCCCATGGAAGTGAAAGGTAATCCCCCCCCACTCCGAAATGGTGGTCATGGCACTAAAGGTTAACTCCCTCTCCAGCACTGGTGATCATGGCAGTGAAAGTTAACCACCACCACATTGCTGTCATGGCAGTGAAAGTTAACCCCCTTTCCTGCACTGGTGATCATGGTACTGAAAGTTAACCCCGCTTCCTGCATTGGTGGTCATAGCAGTGAAAGTTAACCCCCACTCCTGCATTGGTGGTCATGGCAGTAAAAGTTAACCACCTTCCAGTATTGATGTCACAGCAGTGAAAGTTAATCCCCCACTCCCCTCCTGCATTGATGGACGTGGCAGTGAAAGTTAACCCCCCACTCCCTCTGGCAAGGATGGTCATGGCAGTCAAAGTTACTCCCTCTCCTGCATTGATGATCATAGCAGTGATAATGAACTCCCCCATGGCAGTAAAAAGTTAACCCCCCTCCGCACTGGTGGTCACAGCAGTGAAAGCTAACCCCCCTCCTGGTCATGGCAATGAAAGTTAAACCCCACTTCCTGTATTGGGGGTCATGGCAGTGATAGTTAAAAGTGGAGTTCCACCCAAAAGTGTAAGCTCCGCTTTTCTGCCTTCTCCCCCGTGTGCTGCCACATTTGGCACCTTTTGGGGCGAGGGGGAAGTGGGTACCTGGTTTTGACAGGTACCCAATCCCACTTCCAGCTCAGTTTTCCGTGGCGAACTGAGCCGGAAGTTCACCCCCTTCCCCCCACATCCCTCTGGGACATTCCCAAGGTCCCAGAAGACTGCGGCCCATTCACAAAGTGCAGCGTGCTTTGAACATGCGCAGTACGAAACCAGTGATGAAGGCTTCACTGCCGGGTTTCCCTTAGTCAAGATGGAGGCGCCAGCACCTGATGGCCGATTGAAGAAACAGCTAGGGGTGAGGACACTGCTGGTACCCTGGATAGGAAAGTGCCCTATTATTAAAAGTCATAGTTACAGTATTTGCAACCCCAATCCCACCCGTCTTCCTTACCCCAATGGTGATCACTTACCTGATCACAGGTTCCCGGGCTCCTATGCTGCTCTCTATCTTCTCAGGCATAGACTTTACTTGACTTTAAATGCTGGGTGCTGCAACTCAGAGAGCATTCCAGCACCCAACAGCCTGCGAGACAAAGTACTGGTAGGCTGCGTGTGGGGCACCAAGGGGTTATGTTCACACTAAAGTGTATTTCCACTTTTGTACGCATATTGTAATATAGAACATCCAGATTTTATTTATAACATGGTCCCATTCAAATAGCATAACTTATAAACATATAACTATTTTTTTAAAATGTCCTTTTTAATCACTTTTTACTTGCTTAACCTCCTTAGCGGTATTCCCGAGTGTAGCTCAGGGTAAAATTTGAGTACCAAAAGTGGTAACCCCAAGCTACACTCGGGATTACCATGCGGCGTTGCTTAGGAAGTCCCTGCAGCACTTGTCCTTCGCTCCCATGATGTGTCCCCTGCAGCGTCCCCGGCCATCTCCTCCGGCCGATGCCGGCATCTGGCTTCCATGTTCTGGTCCGTGACGTCGGGACATACGGGCGCCGGAACCGGCGGCAAATTTGAAATTTTTAAAAAATTTAATTTTTTTTTTTAAATGATTATTACATAGTAAAACATTGCTGTTTCAATGCATTTCACATACATTTTGTCCCGAGTGCTTTGTCCTGTGCCCTGCCTGCATTTTGACTGTTCTTTCTGCCTGGAAACTTAGAAAAGTCCATGGCGTCCAAAAAGCGTCCCTTTACGTCAAAAGCGGTTTTAGACCAGCTAGAGAACAGCGATAGTAAATCAGAACGACTTGCAGAATTGAGTGATAATGATTCGTGGGGAAATTAGTCATCAGACATTGAAAACGATTTTGTGACTTTGCTCAGCGATGTGCGAATTTGCCTCTGTATTTCAAATTTCAGTGTTTTTGGTTTGATTATATTATTGAGTTAAATTGATTATTATATTATTATTTTTTATGATTATTTATTAAATTATAATTTATGATTTAGTGTTTCAAATTTTATCCTACCCGGGATGTTTACTAGACTCTTGTTCGTACAGATTTCAGTGAGTTATTCCTAAAAATTACAGCCTACAATAAAAAACTACATATTTCCATGCAAAAAAATGGTACCGCTTTCAGCACAAAAAAATCGAAAAAAAAGACCGCCGAGGAGGTTAAGAAGCCAACCTAGCTTTTTTTTTTCTTGTAAAGTTTATGTAATGTATGTAAACTATGCAATGTTTGGCAGATCTTCATTATCAATTGTACACTAGATAACACAAATGTATAACTGAAGGCAACTGAGTGGAGAGGGTTTAGAACATCTGCAAGGTTTTTATTAATGTCTGTGCCCTTATGAGGGACATTCATCCTTTACATTTCTCCTGTTTACTACCGTAGTGGCAGATGGGACCTGTAGTTTATTCATTCATAGATTCCTTTGAATGACTTGGCCAGAGCCTTGCACAGCCAGACTGTTTTCAAAATGTGACAGAGGGCGAGGGAAGAACATCCCCTGCTCGCTGTCACAGAAAAGGGGGCTATGCATATCAGCATGTTACACCCTAAATATGGGTGTAGAATGTAACATGCTCCTAAAGGTGAACTTATCCTTTAAAGTGAAACTTCAATACCCCTCTCCCCTATGTTTCCCACCCCTTACCTTTTTCACTGGGTTATCCACAATAAAACATACACCGATCCAGCAGTGTTCTGTAGGGACCCAACACTCCACTGCAGCATGGCAGGTCCAGCACCACCAACGTCTTCTGAATCATCATCAGGAGGCCAGGTTTATTTCCACCTTTACAGTTAAATTTGAGGAACCACCGCTATACAGTATGCCTGTTGTATGTTATTATTCACATAGAATACCTAAAAAATAACAAAAAAAAATTATTACCTTTTTAGTTTATTTTTAGCTAGTTTATTTTTAGCTGGTTTATACATAGGCAGCTTCAATTGCTTTAAATAGATGTCAACATGGAACAGACTGAGAGACAGTGCCTTAATACTGTACCACCCAGGCCTTGAGATAGCTAACCCTTTGTTAGGACACACAGTCCTGCACATCTAGTTAAAAGTGATAATGAAATCTGCCAGCACAGGACAGACAATGTTAATTATAGCAAACCAAACTCCCTAGCCCCTCATAAACATTACATAAAAAGGGAGAAATAAGTAGGATTTTTCATTTCTGGAATTTTGCAGAAGACAGCAGTTAAAAAGTAAAGATTTTTGGGGGATGCACCGATACCATTTTTTACTGATACTTTCTGTCACGTACTCACCGCTACTGAGCACCGATACCTTTACGGTGCAATTTGAGCCCATACAAAATGAATAGGCTCAAATTGCACTGCAGAGAATTGCATGTGATTTGAGCAGGAATGGGGTGCAATTCCTGTCCAAATCGCATGCAGTTTCCTGCATAGGTCCTGTGTGAATCCAGGCTTGTCATAGTGACTTCGGGCCAGAGTTCACACAGGAGTGGTGCGGGAAACCTCCCTGCATGACGGGTTCCACCAGCTATTCATTTTGTATGGGAGCACCGCAATGGTATCGGTATCAGGTGAACTTGCACAAGTACCTGTTCAAGTACTCGGTATCGGCACCAATACAGATACTGGTATTGGTGCAACCCTAAATTTCTTAGCGACAGTTCACACCATGCCTGCACAGGGATCGCACAGGAACGTGCTGTGCATTCCTGCGTGATTCACATGTGGTTCTGTGCTGTGTGATTGCAGCTCATTCATTTTGAGCTAAACTGGCACTGCACCACACCAAAAGTAGTGCATGCACTACTTTTAGAGATGCACTGAAACCAGATTGCATGGTACTTTTGTACCATGCGATCCGGTGCGGGCAAACGCACTCCAGATAAGCGGAGCTTCCACTTTTGGCTGGAATTCCCCTTTAAGTAGCATCAATATCCCCAGAAGTATTTTTATGGTGGTTTAATTTACATGTCGGCACTTTAATGCCGATGTGTTTCATGGACAGAGCTCCCCTCTTCTGAATCTAATATATTTAAATAATTAAAAAATCACTCCTCCCCAGCCAGTTCACCCTGTATCTTCCCCATGGTCCAAAATACCTCTCAATCCCTGTTAAGCAGCTGCACAATGAGGCAAAAAAGAGCTGCCTGGGGTCACAAAGAAACAGAGTCCCAAGACACAGGAGAAACAAGAGGTCATCTGCTAAATCCAACCCAAGCTGACTCTTGTGATGGACTGAGCAGTGGGTGATGATTTTGTATCTCCCTGGGTAAGTCCATCACAAGATTGTCTGAAGTTATTCCTTCTATTAATTGCTACTTGAAGCCTTAAGGGCTCATTCAAACTATTGCGCTGCAGTAGCATGCTGGTGTGATGCCGTGACATTCATATTGCAGCCACGAACGTGTGTGTGATGAACTGCCAAAACTGCTTAATACACCTTGTTTGGTGAGTCAGGCAGCCCATTCAAATAAAATTTAGTCAGAAAATTAAGTTCTGCCAGATCACTTTATACTGGCCTTTTTTGCTGGTATAGCCATGTAAAACATTAAAAATAAGTACCTATACTGTTTAAAATCCAGTAATACACTGCTCTGCACATGCTCAGTTGCTCTGTATTTTCTGGCACTGCGCTGACAATGTAGAGGCCAATCTGCAGAAAGCCTAAAGATTTACTGCTGCTCAGGGACTCTGGTCTTCAGTAAAATGGCAATCTCTGGCAAGATGAAGCAGGAGCAATGCTGAAGGTAATTTACAACAATTGTTTTACATACAATTTTGGTAGCATAATTATTATTGTTGAATGTATGTTCCTTGCTAAAGAACATTATTGTTTATCAAGTGGATATGGGTGAAGTTCTGCTTTAACGTACAACATATTAACATACACACACAAACACTAAAGCCAGCCATACATGGGTCGAATTCCGAAAGAACTTTCTTTTGAAGCTGTGAGCTGGAAAGGAAAGAAAATTCTTGGCCACAAAAATTATTTTCTGTAGCAACATAAATTGATGGCTTGGTTGGTCAAATTTTGAAATTAATGGTGGCACTATTGGATTACAAAATGCACAAAAATTCAGATTTTCTAAAAACAAATTGTTCGGAATTTGACCCATGTATGGCCTGCATTAGGCTGAGACCTCTAGCCAAAAACTAACCCACTGCCTCAGTGCAAGACCTAAGCTGAAGCCTATGTAGCCATTGTCACCAATTCCAATGTCAAGAGAAGGGTAACAGAGAAGTTCTCACAGGCTGGTGATATTCCAAATCGTGCTGAACAGCTTGTTGTCCATTATGGAAAGACATTCAGGAAGGAAGATCCATTGAGGGTTTGTCCAAAGTTTAGGTAAATGATACCTTTGTTATTGAAGTGAAAAGTCCTGATCTGATCACAACACACTCATAACTCATGTTTCTGCATATCTATACAGAGATTCTGACTGACTGACTGATTATATCTTAAGTAGAAGCTAACTAATGTGTACAGACAGTTTTAGCCTTTGGTGCTCCTTTGATTGTCTATGTCTCCTTCTACAAAAAGCCTAGCCAATTGTAGTTAATGCAGCCTCTAAGGTACTACAAATCTCAGCATACTTTGCAAACTGCAGACTTTCTAGGATTGGCTGGGAATCCTATCACATGGAAGCTAGTATTGCATAAATCTGTAATTTCTGTAGTTGGAGTCACCTAAACTATGGAGTCTTGTGTTTCTTTTTATATTAAATATGCTCAAACCCATTCCTTGGGGTTCTGGCCCTGGTTACTTTCATTCTGCCATTAGTCATCAGTGCTTGTGACACCCCACCCTTTACCTACTTTGGGGCAGCAAGGGAAAGATATGACCTCACAAACAGCATGTTGTGTTATGCCATCATCACAGCATCATCACCTATTGTCTATTTCTTCTTATACAGCAGGTTAACAGGACATGCTGGAACTTGCGACCCCTCAGTAACTGGTGATCATTGGGTTCTTCAAGAATTATACAACAATTGTTGATAGTTGCCATTTGAGGCAGAAGTGCTCTTTCACTATGCAAAGCCTGTGCAGATACTGACAATGCTGCTTCCTCCCAGCTAATCATGTTCACAGCCATTTCTTTTCTAGTAATCAGTACAGATGCAGATTGCACATTCCTTTGGCATTTTCTCATTGGTAGTATTAGCAGGATATAGCCGAGGTGTCAGGAGGCAAGGTGAGAAACTCTTCTCATGCTTCCCCTAGGGGACGCTGCCAGGGACAATGTTCTCACCTTGTCTCATCACAGGCCCAGCTCTGCATAGGTAAACCTCTGTAGATGCAAGGGGTGCAGCCACAGACCAGCTAATGCTGCAGCATACTAATTGTGTTCACTGGAAAATTAGAGTCTGAATTGTATGCACATTATTTGTATTCACAGCTATTTGTCTGATGGAACTGTAATCTGAACTAGGATCCTTTGCTGCTGGGCCACATAACACTCAACTTGTCAGCTGCGTCATTTGTTTTGCCCTAAGGAACGATTCAGGGTTCTCTGAATGCTATATGATGGTCCTGTATAAATGCATAACTAATCATATCCAGCACATACACCAGCTTGCTAGTTGTATAAAACAAAGTTCATCCTACAACAGAGTTTTCGGAATGTTCATTCCATTTTTTAATGGTTAATTTGGAAAAATCAATGAGGTATAGTGTTGAAGTGATTTCTCAGCAAAATAAAGAATGGAGACATGGATGGATGGGTAATTTTGCTTTGAAAATTAAACAGCGTTTTTGATTTGTGGTGCTCAGAAGCAATGTGATTCTGTTTTAATAAAGTTGGGGGCATTCTGTCTTTACTGCCATGATAAGAAAGGGGAGAAAACAGTTGGAAGAACAGAAAATCTTTGGAGTCCAGCCAGTCAGGGTGGGCCTAATAGCGCTTATGTTAGTACAGGGGAACATTGATGTTAAATTTAAAAATGATTGGAGATGGGCAAAGTTAGAGATTTTAATCCAGGTCACAACAAAAAATAGATGTCAATCATTTACAGTAAGAAAGCTTCTTCCATTCTCATAAAGAGATTAAAGTATAACTAAAATATAAACTGACAAAGGGGGTGCCATCTCAAATTAGTATAACTGTTATCAGGGAAAAAGCAGCCCCACAAAGTGTACTAACACACTAAAATACAGAAATAACAAATCAAGGGCGCTATTCCCACTATTAATAGTACATATATAAAAAAAAAAACTAATGTGATATATAATCAATCTTTTGGGGGGGTATGGACAGAGTGGAGAAGGATCAGAAGACCTGTTATGCTCTATTTGCTGTCTGTGCCCCTCGTTATGAAAATTTACCATATTTGTCATGTTTACTATAATCATCAAACGTGAAAGTAAAAGAAAATCCCAAACTTAGGGTTGTCCCTAGAACAGTAATAGAGGTAAATTCTTCCAAAGGGGATACTTCTTCTGCTGACTCTGGTGAGAACCAGGGAATCCCTCACTTTGGAAGGGTTTTCTCTCATTTCCTGTTTTGCCTATGGGACAGGAAGTGAAGGGAAATCTCCCCTATTGGACACACATGGCAAAAAAAACAAAAACAAAAGACAATCAAAAAAAAAAATCTGTCAAGTGTTATAACATTCCCTTATTTTATCCAAAATGAAAATAAAAAGTTTTGTCTTTAGTTCTACTTTAGTGGTAGTAGAGTGGTAGTAAGTGGTAGTAGAGAAAAAAAAAATTACCCCTGCAAGTTACAGATATAATGTGCTAGTGGGCATCACATAATGAAAGACTTACCTTGAAATGAAGGCCTGCAACGGCGCGCTGTCACTGCTGCAGAGGTTTCCATCTTCACCCAGTCTTCATTCTGGGACCCAGGGCTGCGGCCACTTGAATTGCCAAGCAGTGAAGATATCAATCCCACGCATGTGCATAGGAGTCACGGCCGTGGCTCAGAGCTCTGAAGTAACAGCATGGGTATTCCGTTTCTTCAGAGCGCATGTGCCGGTGATTTCACCAGCTTCCGCTCACTAGAATATCTCCATGTTTAGGAGACATTAATTTTACCTACAGGTAAGTTTTATTAAAAGCATACCTGTAGGTAAATATAGAAAAATAGCGTTTACTACTACTTTAAGTTCCTTAATCCATTCTTTAACACAGAACTGCCATTAGAAATCATGGGGCCTCATACAGTCTACATTACAAACAATTGTTCTCTGTGTGTCCTAGTGTTGATCCAGTGTTGAAAAAGCTATTCGCTGCCCTTAGTGTGATCAGCCCGTAAAGCAAACCTGTACTGAGAGATGTGTAGCCTGCCATTGCAGGCTTCTTTGTAAATATTAGCCTATCTCCGACTTTAAAGTGTTCTAAGTCATTGACTCAGAGTAAGTATGTAGTAATTGACATCAGATTAGCAATTTGTTTTCTAAGTCACAACCAGGCAGCCCGTATTTTCAGGAGGAGAGCGGTAAGAGTAAGATTCTCTCAGGTCTCTGAGCACAGATTTCCTATCACCTAGCAATTAATAATATCACACATTCCTCTCTTAAGCTGGCCATACGATACAATTTTCTTATTCAATTTCCTTTAGGTTTACCTTCAACTATGTAGTACAAGGGCCTGCCTGATTGCATATAAATATAAAGTTTTGAACTCATATTAAATGGTTTTGGTAAATCTAAAAAAAAATTGTATAATGTATGGCCAGCCTTAAAGTGATAGATTAACTAGGACTCTAGTAAGAAAAAAAAAGTACCTAAAGAAGGACAATAGTAAGTGCTGTAACATATCCTGTAGGTGGACCATGGAAACCTACCCAGAGCATCATAATGTATTGGTACTGACAGTATCGTGAGTCCAATATAAACGTGCCTTAGGCCGGCAGTCACATCACTGTCAGTTCTCCAAGCGGGCAACAGCACTAGAACTGTAAACTGTGGCTGCCAACCCTTTCCTCTCATATTTGACTCTGCCGAGGATAGCCCTGCACAGGTTGGAACTTTCATTTAATTGTCAAGAGCCTAGCCATTTAGGATTACTTTGTTTGCACCCGAAAATTACAAAAAAGTCCCCTCCCTTGCCTACAGAACCCCCTGCTGAATAGATGGCGTCCAGACTTGAAGAACTTTAATGCTTGGACTCAACCAACTGGTGGCAGGATTATTCTGTCTACCCCCAAATGAGAATAAATAAATTCCCTTTCTGCCCCCTATTGAACTGATGGGGCCTGGTACAGGAGGACCTGCTGTATCCCCCTATGAGCAGCCCCTGCTTAACATGTGGAATAATTGTTGTTCTCCAGTATCTAGTATTTAGCGTCCTTCCTGCCTTTTATTTTTTTGCAATCTTTAGCAGTCCTCGGATTATGGACTGTAGTGTTACTTCAGTGGTCATTGCCATAATTTGGTTACACAGTTGGAAGATGTGATTGCAGAACAGTTGGGTGAAACGGCAGGTCCACCTAATATGGAGCATAGTTGCTCTACATCTCGAGCAACGGTCAGATAGTGAAGAGAGGAGCACTATCGGTACCACCATGTCTATATCATACAGTTTCTCTCCTGTGCCTGGCTAGCTACTAGTGTAGCCACCCTTTCTAAATCAGGAGTGTCCATAAAATGTACAGTAGCACTGCCTAGATCTATCCAGCTAGCACTCTATTAATAGAGGGCACTGTTCCCTATGGCTTTCTTAATTCCAGCCTGATTGTTTGCTTCTGCCTGCTATCAGGGAACGGTCCTGGTAAAGGAGAGGGAGATGCAATAGCGCTAAAGTATGAAAATTTTTGTCCTTTTCTGGTCAAACACTAAAACACTAGGAGTTTTGTCAGGAGGCATTCCAGGTGAAGAACATAACTATTTGGGGGACAGATCTGTGAGGCTCTTCTCCTCTCAGCTTCAGTCTGGAGCTCGTTCTTTGCCCAGTATGAGGTCTGGGAATAGGCTGGAGTTGCCTGTCTCTCCAGAGGTGGTGGTACTGCTGGAGGGTCCAAGGACAAGGAACGTCGCAAAGGATGGAGGAGAGTGATGCCCAGAAATGGAGGGCCAGAGATGACTCTGATGCTGGGTGGTCCTGGTACACGGATCCTCGCAGAAAAGCTGATGCAGCTTGTACAGTTGGTGAATTGGTGTATGTGGGGGGGGGAGGGGGTGAAGATTTATGCTGTGAGGAGAGATCTTAGGGATGGGATGAAGATTTGTACTGAAAGGGGGGGGGGGCAAGATGTGCTGAGGGGAGAGCATCAAATGGGGACAAAGGCTTGTGCTGGCAGAGATCTCAGCAAATGGGGGAGATTTTTGAAAATTTTTGTTTGGGAAGAATTTTTGATTTGCAGAGGGGATTTGTACTTGGCTAAGTGAGCATGCAGGTTTGTGCTGCTCTTTTTTTGGGAAGAGGGTGTTTTTTATACATATAAACATATCAGGACTATCTTGTGCAATACAGGACCCATTTTGCAACCATACATGGAAGAACACTATTTTCAAAATCCAGTCTGCTGCACCCACAAAGTATCCCAAATTTTGTCAGCAGACATTTCCACAGAGATACAGCATTCTTTAACCCCCACATTCTGCAGTGCAATGCTTGGTGCCTGGGCAAACCAACTGGGGGAAATGGTGGGATGGGGAGCACTGCATATGCAAATAACGGGTCTGAGAAAGTATATGCCTAGTCATTTTTGGGGCTCCAATGGCAACAGAAAGATGGAGGCTATAAGTAATAGTTGATTCCGACACCGAATGCAACCTGCTTTTATATGCATATGTTTTGTGTAGACATGAATGGTAACCTGGTTTTCTGGGTACATCTAGTCTAAAACCTACAGTTCTGCATATCAAGATTTCTCAGCAATGTCCATATTTTTGTACATCCCAGGACCACCACTGATTTTTCAAATCAATTATTTCCACCCCATAAGCCTCTACTGAGATTTGATTTTCTAGTAGCTCAGTGACGTAGGTTGCAAAAAATGACTGGAATATGGATGCAGTTCCTTTTAGGGGAATTTTCAGAAGCCTGTTTAATCTGGCGTGACAGTGCAGTACCCTATAACAGTGTTAAAAGACAGTTTGGGACAGATTTGCAGAGGATCAGCACACTGATGGTACAGGTATGTGCTGGGTTCTTCAGATCATGTGTGTAGGGTAATAGAACTAGGGTTCTGGGATCCACACCCCTGAGGAGTCTGTATGGTTGCAAGGAAGCAGCCAGAGGTGTGCATGTCTGCACAGTGTAGTCTGGGACAAAATAAAAAGAGGCCCAAGGTGGAGGGCCAGCATAGCAAGGAGCTGCATGTAAAAGAGAGATGACAGAGGTACACAGTGTTTGTGCACTAGCATAGGAATGTTGTGTCAGATGGTCAGGAGGATCAAGGCACAAGACCTGACCAGTAGTGTTGTTAAACGTTACTGTATTTTCGGTTGATGGTGGAAACCCCTGCGAGAGCTACTGACTGCTGTGAACTATTTCAGCTGTGTTTAATAAAAGTGAGCCAACAAGCCCTTATAGGGATAACTGGAGTGGACTGGACTCAGTGGTGAGCACTACATTTGAGTTAGGCAATCACCAAATGTCACACTGGCTAAAAGGCATCATAGGAAGAGTACCGTATATAAAACGCAAAGTAAAGGGCAGCTTCATTTATACATCTAAGTACACTGTGAATTTATAAAGTAACACACATTATTCTTCTATTGCATGCATGCCTGTTGTTCTATAGGACGTCACAGTGTAAGAAGAGTGACATCATATTCTGGAGAGGTCTTTCTCAACCAGGATCAGGCCTACAGAGTTAAAAGAACACTACCACTTGGTAGAGCCAGCATCATGAAACTAACAATTTTTTAGCTATCTGTAAGGGTGACACTCTGATCACCACTGAAGGAGTTGCATTCTTCCAAATGACCACCAATGCAAGGGCATTTTCCCACTGACCTCAATGGATTGGGTTGAGCAGGGGTTCCCCTATACCTGAAAATTATTTTAGGAGTTCCCCTAGGGTAAAAGGTTGAGAAAGGCTTTTCTAGAGTTGTAATTCTGCATATTATGTGCTAGTGCTTTACCTCTTACTGGCACTTTGAACTTAAGGAAACATCACTGTATTGGTGACCACATACATATTTTCATTTTCTTCGATAATATAGATACAATAACTCTAATTTCTGGCTTTAACATATGTGTAGCAAGTCAGATTTTAGGTATTTATACTAGCCCAATGAAAATTGTTTTGAGGGCAGAAAGCATTTTTATGTTATGGCCTGTAGTTTTTTCTTATTGAGTGGACTGGATTCATCATAGTGCGAATGATCCCTAGAAGCACATTAGCTGTTTACTTAGTGATATTAATTATTGCCTGGAGAGCATTTACAATTTCTCTGAGGTATCTTAAAATATGGCAGCTTTTTCAGAACCAACATTTTAGGCACAATATACAGAATTGCTACACATCTAACCAAACTACCATCATACCAGATAAAAAAAAAACACAACTTTAGTATACACCTTTTATGCATCTACAGACACTCACAGTGGTATGATATAAACTCTAGTCAGTCCCTGAAAGCCAACTACCATCACTGTGAATAAATTAAACTAACATCAGTACCATATACCAGGTACATATTCATCTTTAGATGTTTGAGCAGCATTGGAGTAGGGAAACCCAGGGTCCTCTATTATGCCAATTTTGAATTGGACATAGAAAGACAAGTTCCATCCCACCCTATCTGCCTCACCCCATATTGGTCCCTCAGAATAGAAATATACAGTCAGGAACTAGACTGCCTTTACTGAAGTCAATATTTGCATAATAGAGTGACTTGTGATTTTTGAACTCAAGGGTACTCATACAGCTATTTAAAGATATACTGTATGTAGGCAGGTATTGACAACTACTTTATAGTCTTATTAGTTTAAATCTGATTTATGGCCAGGGACCCATTCCCACTCAGCAGTCTTATGACACGCTGGGGTTTATTTACTAAAGCTGGAGAGTCCAAAATCAGACTCCCTTCTGCATAGAAACCAATCAGCTTCTAACCTCAGCTTGTTCAAGGAAGCTTTGGCAATGAAACCTGGAAGCTGATTGGTTTCTATGCAGAAGGGAGTCTGATTTTGGACTCTCCAGCTTTAGTAAATAAACCCCGCTGTGTCCCAAATCTTTTGACTGGGAAAGTCCATCTTGTGGTGTCTACATCACTGCTGGGTGACAGTTCAGACTGCAGCAGTGGATCACTAGTCTTTACACCTGGAAGATGTGCCATGCATGGTTGGGTTACGTCAAGTAAAAAAAGAGCTTTTGAAGTTTTCTTTTTCACATTTCTAGGTGGGAGTAGGTTTAATCTTAGAATCCCCCAAAAATAATAACCCATTATCATAATTGTATCGTTTGAAATACAAGGCATATCTCCCTCTATTTTTGTTGTTTTTATGTGTTCTTTGCTGTTAGGTGTTTAAAAAAAACACAATCATCAAAGGGTAGACTCTAACATAAAATTAAGAGCAATATAAACACATGACAGATAAATAGCACATTTTTATCTGGATCTATAAATCTGAGTTAAAGAGGGACAGCTGTAGCAGTAAGGGACTGAGTAAAGGACTGTCCCTAGTTGGGAGGGATGCTTTGAATAGTTTGTATGAAAATGTCTCTGCAGCCAGTGACAGATTGACTTTAATGTGGGCCCCATACTCAAAGTGCTACTCCATTTAATCTGCCTGGCTGCTCCCTATCAGTGACGACTGCTGAAGAGAACACACACAGCTGTAAAGATGAGGGTGGCTGCCTATTCTTCTCACTCAAAGGCAGAGCAAACCTCTGCTTTAGCGGCAACCCTCAGACAGGCATATTCAGCCAGCCATATGTCTGTCACTGCTTCAGCCCTTTGGCACATGTTGCCTCTGCCCTTCTTGAAAGCGTATACTTGCGCCAGTGTGAACAATGGAGCCGCTTCAGTCCCCAGAGGGTAGCCTCATCCATTCTCTTTTATACTCTACTATTGTACTAAACTATGTTTATGAATGCTTTCCTTTTTCTTTTACATTCTGTGCTACATGCTTTTACTTCCTTAGTATGCATATCACTGGCGAGGGTGGGATAAAATACATAGGCATCAAGTTGGTATTCAGTGCAGCATAGCCCCAGGTTACCATTTACAAAAACGACCCCTCAAAGCCTATTAAGTGTAAATCAGTTGAAAGTAAAGTCACCAAATTCATTACAGCACACAGCAGTCAGCTTACTTTGAACCCCAAAACAATGAAGGAACAGTATGAGGCTGGTATGGGGCAGCTGCAGACCCCACATTTTTGCCAACAAGTAAAGAAATGTATGAGATCTGGAGCAATGTGATTGGAGTGCCTAGTAATACACGTCAATGTAAACACAATCACAATAATCTGATTTAATTTTAAACATGAGGATTTAATTAAAATAAAAAAAAATGTTACATTTACCTGCTTCATGTAATGGTATTTTACCTTAATGCAGGGAAATCATTAAGCTAAAAACATTTAGACTTTAGAATCACTTTAATCTTTTTTGGAATCTGCAGCTTTCATTAAAATGGTGATCCTGCCAAGAAGTTCTTTGCTCAGGGACTTTCTGGTGTAGGGTGACAATGCTCTGACCTTTTTTTCTCCAATTGCTGTCACATGTGCTTATGGTGGAGACTATAAGGAGCCATGCTGATGCTCGCGTTTTTCTATTGTCCTCATCAAGAAGCCCACCCTTAGCAATAGTATGCAGCCATCATTGGAGTGCATACATATAGGTAAGAAGGGGCTGCAAAGAGGCTTCAGAAGATCAACAGCACAGGGTTCCAAAAAAAAAAAAAAAAAAGAGAAAAGGTTAAAACAAAATTTTCTAGAAAAAAAAATATGGCAATCGATTATAATACAATGAGCTTTAGCAAACTAAATGTAATTCAATTAGAATTTACTTTAATACTTTAAATTCAGGGGTCAGCAACCCACGGCACGCATGCCAAACCTGGCAAGTGCTGCCTTTTTCACTGGCACATGCTATCTTCCCATAACAGAGGACAGTTCCACTGACCTAGTGCAGGACCTGTAATTTTATTTTCTTTATCACTGCCATGGACTTCCAGCTCCTCCCTACTGCACCCGGGACCACACAAAGCCACAATAAATCCCACCAGGAATTACAGTGCTGGAAGTGATTTGCACTGGTCGAGCAAGGAGTACACCAAAAGAGTAGGTATGCTGGGGGTATAGTGTTGGGAATAGAGGTGTCTGGGGTACAATGTCTGGAATAGATGTTCAGGAGGTACAGTGGTGGGGCAGATAAGAAGAGGGTACGGTACTGGAGCAGATAAGAGGGGTTTAATTCATGGGGCAGAAGAGTAGGGGGGTACAGTCGTAAGTCAAATGAGGAGGGGGGTACGGTGGTGGGGCAGATGAGTAGGGGGGTACAATGCTGGGACAGATGAGCAGGTGGGGTTGATGAGAAGTGGACTACGGTGCTGGGGCAGATGAGCAGCGCGATACAGTGGTGGGGCAGACGAGAAGGAATGTACAGTGGTGGGGCATAAAATCAGAAGGGCACAGTGGTGGGGCAGATGAGAAGGGGGGTATAGTGGTGGGGCAGATGAAAAGGGGTAAAAAGGTGGGAAGAGTGTAGTAGGAGGGCACAATGGTGGGGCAAATGAGAAGGCGAGTTTAGCTGTGGGACAGATGTGCAGGCAGTACAGTGATGAGAAAGATATACAGGGGGTACAGTGGTGGAATAGATGAGCGAGGGATTACAGTGGTGGGACAGATGAGCAAGGAATTACAGTAGTGGGACAGATGGGCAGGGGGTTATAGTGGAGGGACAGATGAGCAGGGGGTTACAGTGGAGGGACAGATGAGCAAGGGGTTATAGTGGAGGAACAGATGAGCAGGAGATTACAGTGGTGGGACAGATGAGCAGGGTATTAGAGTGATCTGAGGTGTGATGGTGCAAGAATTAGGGTGATCTGAAGTCTGGAGGTGCAGGAATTGGGGTACTCAACATCCAGAAAAAGTCTCTGGTTTGGGGGATTTGTTATTGAATATATCTGTGAAGCTTCTCATTTATCCAGGTCATAGTATATCTAGCTACTAGTCAGTCACATTCAACTGGACTTGTCTTATAATGTTGATGATGGTTCGTAGTTTACTAAGTCACTTCTGAAGAAATGGATTGATTAGCTATACAACGTTTTCCTCACACAAGAAAAGAAACAGCTGTTGGTTGTGTTGTGGCTTGGAGGTGCTTTGACGCAGCGAAGCCTCTACATCTGTGACATCTTGAAATATCCCTTCATTTGGCCTAGCAAACCGTGTTTTGCTTCCTTTGCTTGCTGCTGGTTGGTGGCCTTCCAACCTTTCCTCAGCTTCTGAGCCAGACTTGTTCCGGCGGGATTTGCTCTGTCGTGTGCATGTCTCAGGTTCTGACCAGCAATTTTTCTACCACATTTGTTTATTTTAAACTGTTGCATATCTGATCAGCAAAAACAAGTATCTCCTGTGGAAGTGAAAGTTGCTTCACGAAACCTGTCAAGATGTACAACGCTGCTTGATCATTTCTTCTTTCATCTTCAATGAAAACAGCAATCTACTATCTGAAATTGCTGATTTGTGCACCATATATACATTTAATGACTGTTTGTATTTTTTCACCAATATTTTAATACTTATGTATGTTGAATAAAATGTGTATGAAATTTTATATTGTATGGCTTTTTTTTTTTAAAGAAGTACCTCTTTAAGAGCTGATTCACACATGTGTGGTGCGGATTACAGATGAGGTTTCACAGCTAATTGATACAGTAGTTGTTCACCAATTCATGTCAGGTTTACATTAGGTTCAGGACAGAATTAGTTCTCAGGATTATCCTGTTCACACATATGCGGTTTAGAAATGGTTCCCATAGAAGTCAATAGCCTGCAATCCGCGCCCGAACTGGACCGCATTTCTCAGAAAACGTACGTGACTTTTTCAAACCGCACTGAATCCGCATCGCCAGTGCAGTAGACATGAGAACAGGCACCATAGGAAGCAATATTATTTCACATGTCTTGCGGATTGGATGTGGTTCAAAACACATTCAATCAGCATATACAGGTGAAACTCGAAAAATTAGAATATTGTGCAAAAGTTCATTTATTTCAGTAATGCAACTTAAAAGGTGAAACTAATATATGGGATAGACTCATTACATGCAAAGCAAAATCGTTCAAGCCGTGATTTGTCATAATTGTGATGATTATGGCTTACAGCTCATGAAACCCCAAATCCACAATCTCAGAAAATTAGAATATTACATGAAATCAATAAAACAAGGATTGTACACAGAACAATATCGGACCTCTGAAAAGTATTAGCATGCATATGTACTCAGTACTTGGTTTGGGCCCCTTTTGCAGCAATTACTGCCTCAATGCGGCGTGGCATGGAAGCTATCAGCCTGTGGCACTGCTGAGGTGTTATGGAAGACCAGGATGCTTCAATAGCGGCCTTCAGCTCTTCTGCATTGTTCGGTCTCATGTCTCTCATCTTTCTCTTGGCAATGCCCCATAGATTCTCTATGGGGTTCAGGTCAGGCGAGTTTGCTGACCAATCAAGCACAGTAATCCCATGGTCATTGAACCAGGTTTTGGTGCTTTTGGCAGTGTGGGCAGGTGCTTCTGATGTTGTTTGTTGTTCAGGAGCGGCTTGACAAGAGGAATACGACATCTGAAGCCCATGTCCAGGATCCGTCTGTGTGTGGTGGCTCTTGATGCACTGACTCCAGCCTCAGTTCACTCCTTGTGAAAGTCCCCAACACTTTTGAATGGCTTTTTCCTGACAATCCTCTCCAGGCTGCGGTCATCCCTGATGCTTGTGCGTCTTTTTCTTCCACACTTTTCCCTTCCACATAACTTTCTATTAATGTGCTTTGATACAGCACTTTGGAAACATCCAACTTCTTTTGCAATTACCTTTTGAGGCTTTCCCTCCTTATGGAGGGTGTCAATGATGGTTTTCTGCACAACTGTCAGGTCAGCAGTCTTTCCCATGATTGTGATTCCTACTGAATCAGACTGAGAGATCATTTAAAGGTTCAGGAACCCTTTGCAGGTGTTATGGCTTAATTAGCTGATTAGAGTGGGACACTTTGAGCCGAGAATATTGCACCTTTTCACAATATTCTAATTTCTGAGATTGTGGATTTGGGGTTTTCATAAGCTGTAAGCCATAATCATCACAATTATGACAAATCACGGCTTGAACTATCTTGCTTTGCATGTAATGAGTCTATCTCATACATTAGTTTCACCTTTTAAGTTGCATTACTGAAATAAATGAACTTTTGCAAGCTATTCTAATTTTTCGAGTTTCACCTGTATGTGAACCGGCACTAAAAGTACCATGGGCAGTTTCTTTTCTAGAGTGAGTTAGAATTTAGGGACTGAGCTATGCCTCACCGATGCATGCAAGAAAGTACCTTATATAAAACATCTTCAACATTACAGGACAAGTCCAGTTGAATGTGACTTACTACTACTGCAAACATTATTGAAAATATTCTCCCATATTTTAAAATGTTTTCAGTGTGCCATAACATTCACCTGTGCATGCAGTATCAAGTTGTATCACATACTAATGTTCTTTAGGAATAATGATATTATAAATGAACTTGAATTTTAGCCTGTTTGCTTTGAAGTCACTCTATTTGTTCTGTTTACCATTATCATCGAAAATGAAAGTAAAAGAAAATCCCAAAATTTGGGTTAACTCTGGAACAGTAATAGAAGGGACATTTCTAATGTGGACACTAATTCTGGTGACCCCGGCAACACTCAGGGATTCCCCCACTTTAGAGGGATTTTCTCTCACTTCCGGTTTTGGCTATGGGACAGAAGTAGACAGTAAAAGGGGAAGCAGCAGAATGATGAGCTGATCTCTTTGTCACTCTGCTCTTCCTTTCAATTAGCATATGTCATTCATGGTAGCAAAACTGATCGGTTCTTCTTCCTTTCCAAGTTTGACCTCGGCTTTACAGGAGATTGCAAAAGGCAGACATCAGGTCAAATTCAGCAACCTACACTTAAGCTGGTCGTAGATGGATCGAAATTCATCTGGTTCAGCAGTGACCAGCTGAATTTCCATCCATGTGTGGCCACTGCCACTCTACAGAAGTTGATTTATTGACTGACTTTTGTTGAAAAGATCTTTTGGATAAAAATGCTCAATCAGTGGCTGCAGCTAATCCGAGTATTCTGACAGAGGAGCCCCCCTCACTGTCAGAATGCAATAACACAGCAGGGAGAATTCCCCCATCTACCTCAAATGTGTGGATGGAGGAATTAGTTCAGTTTTTTTCGTTCAGCCCACTGGCCAGATATTATTTTAATGAAAGCTGCAGGTTTAAAAAAATAATTATTTTTTAAATTACATTAGCATGTCTGATAACACTATGTTTCTGATAACCTTTCCTTAAAAACCACTTATCACATGTCAAACCAAATTTGTCAACTACATGTTAGAATGTACTTGTGGGTACCAGTACATAGGTAGAACCACACGTAAGATCACCAAAAGGATGAGTGAACATATTACCAACATAAGGAAGGGTTATCAGAAACATAGTGTTTCTAATCATTTTAGGGTGGCACATAAGGATCCAGCACATATATCTTCTTTTGCTTTAGATAAAGTAGACAAACACTGGAGGGGGTCTCATCAGATAAGACAGATTTAAAACATGAAACAAAATGGATTTATGAACTCCAAACTTTAACACTAGAAAGGTTAAATATAGAAATTGACCTGAAATGCTTCACAACAGATTTTTAGTGGAGGAGAATGCGCTGTGTTTAATACCCATTTTTAAATTTTTCTTATTTTTTTCATTTCTCTTTTTTGCCATTTTTGGGCCCCAGTGTGTCCTTATTTAATGATTAGGCTTCAGTAATATATTTAATTTATTTTATAATTATTCTATAATTAAATATTCTTTATGTGTAGGTCAACCAATAGGATAGGCATTTAATAAAATATCCCCTGCTATTAGGATGAGTTTATTGTACCAATTAGTACATTCCCCACTAGGGGGCAGAATAAATAGAGAAGATAAAGGGCATTTTGTTATTATTATTATTATTATTATTATACAGTATTTATAAAGCGCCAATAGTTCGCTCAGCGCTGTACATTACAAAGGGGGACAGAACATGTGACAGAACAATACCAATACAATGTGATACACGAGGGGTTCGAGGGCCCTGCTCTTTCGAGCTTACAATATAGGAGGGAGGGGGTGGTGGCACAGGAGGAGATAGCTGTGGGGGATGGGGTGGTAGGAAGAGTGGAGGAGGTCGGCAAGTTAGCAGGGGTTGGGGTAGGCTTCCCTGAAGAGATGGGTTTTCAGGGTGCGCCTAAAGGAGAGAAGAGTAGGTGATAATCTGATGGGTTGGGGCAGGGAGTTCCAGAGGATGGGTGACACCCTGGAGAAGTCCTGGAGGCGGGCATGGGAGGAGGAGACCAGGGAACTAGAGAGAAGGAGGTCTTGTGAGGAGCGGAGTGTGCGTGCTGGGCGGTACTTGGATATTAGGTCAGTGATGTAGTTCGGGGCAGTATGGTGGACAGCTTTGTACGTCAGCGTTAGGATTTTGAATTTGATCCGTTGCGCAATCGCAAGCCAGTGGAGGGATTGGCAGAGGGGGGTGGCGGAGAAAGAGCGGTTAGAAAGGTGAATGAGTCTGGCAGCCGTATTCAGGATGGACTGAAGCGGGGATAGCCAGCGGCGAGGCAGGCCAGTGAGGAGGGAGTTGCAGTAGTCGAGTCGTGATATGATGAGAGAGTGGATGAGCTGTTTAGTGGTTTCTGGGGTTAGGAACGTGCGGATTTTGGCGATGTTGCGGAGGTGGAGTCTGCACGAGTTTGTTAAAGATTGGACTTGGGGCTGGAAGGATAGGTTGGAGTCCAGAATGACACCCAGTACTCTGGCCTGCAGGGCGGGTTTGATGGTAGCGTTGTTGGATGTGACGGAGAAATCAATGGGGGTGGTGTCCGGGCTGGGGGGAAGACAAGAAACTCGGTTTTGGAGAGGTTCAATTTAAGGAAGTGGAGCGACATCCAGTCTGATATGTCGCTCAGTAGGTGTGTGATTCGGGCTGAGACCAAGGGGGTGAGGTGGGGGGTTGAGAGATAGATTTGTGTGTCGTCGGCATAGAGGTGGTAGTTGAAGCCGTGAGAGTGTATGAGTTGGCCAAGGGAGGAGGTATAGATGGAGAAGAGAAGGGGCCCAAGGACAGAGCCTTGAGGGACCCCAACAGAGAGGGGGAGTGAGGGGGAGGTGGTAGCATTATAGGTAACGCTGAAGGAGCGTTGTGACAGGTAGGATGAGAGCCAGGAGAGAGCAGAGTCTCTGAGGCCGAGGGAGTGTAGTTTTTTGAGGAGGAGGGGGTGGTCGACTGTGCCGAAGGCCGCAGAGAGGTCAAGGAGTAGGAGCACTGAATAGTGGCCATTAGCTTTGGCGGTTAGCAGGTCGTTGGAGAGTTTGAGTAAGGCGGTTTCCGTGGAGTGTAGGGGACGGAAGCCAGACTGTAGGGGATCGAGGAGGTTGTTGTCGTTGAGGTGAGAGCATAGGCGGGTGTAGACTAGGCGCTCGAGGAGTTTAGATGTAAATGGGAGCAGGGAGATGGGTCTGAGGTTGTTCGGGTCATTGGGGTCCAGGGAGGGCTTTTTAAGTATGGGGGTGATGTGTGCATGTTTCAGAGGGGAGGGGAAAGTGCCTGAGGAGAGGGAGAGATTGAAGATGTGGGTGAGGGAGCGTAGGATGGAGGAGGAGGAAGGTCGTAAGAGTTGTGAGGGGATAGGGTCGAGGGGGCAGGTGGTGAGGCGGGCATCAGAGAGGATCTTGGAGACTTCCTCGATGGTAGTAAGGTCAAAGGTGCGGAGTGTGGGGGGAGCTTCAGTATGAGGAATGTAGGGTGGGGTGGAAGAGGAGGTCAGAGCAGTGGTGGGGCCATGGGAGAGGGGTGATGAGGGGGTAGCTGAGTGAGGGTGAAGGGGGTTGGAGAGAGTTTGAGCAGCGACGAAGTCCCTGCGGGTTATGTCGAGGGGGAGGGGGGATAAGGGGGTAGCTGTGTGAGAGGGGACGGGTTGAGAGGGTGTGTGAGTTGCGGCAATGTCCTTGCGAATTGTGTCAATCTTGTTTTTGAAGTGATTGGCAATCTCAAGGGCAGTGAGTGATGTGCTGGGTGGAGGGGGAGGGTGGAGAGAGTAGAGAGTTGAAGGCAGAGAAGAGTCGGCGAGGATTGGAGGAGAGGGCCTTGATGAGGGTCAAGAAGTAGGCCTGTTTGGCAGCATGGAGGGAGGAGGTGTAGGTGTGGAAGGCAGATTTGTAGCGGGTGAAGGCTTGTTGGGATTTGGTTTTGCACCATAGTTGCTCCAGGGCACGACTTTGTCGTTTGAGGGTTTTGGTGTGATCAGTCTGCCAGGGCTGGAGCGGTCGGGGTCTGATGTTGCGTGTGGTTAAAGGTGCTAGTGAGTCAAGGGCTGTTGAGAGCGCATTGTTGTAGGCGGTCAAAGCCAAGTCGGGGCAGGACAGGGGGAGGATGCGGTCGTGGAGTTGATCAGCTGCAGAGTGGAGGGAGGCAGGGTTAAGGTTGCGGAGGTTACGGCTGGTAGTAGTGTGACATTTGGAGGGGTAGGCGTTGGAGGACGAGGAGATAGAGAAGGTGATCAGGTTGTGGTCAGAGAGAGGGAAGGGGGTGTTAGTGAGGTTGTGGGGAGCGCAGCGGTTGGAGAAGACAAGGTCGAGGATATTTCCGTCGGAGTGGGTGGTGGATTGTATGCACTGTGCAAGTGCAAAGGAGGAGGTTAGGTGGAGGAGACGGGCTGTGTCTGGGTTGTCGAGGTTGACAGGGATGTTGAAATCCCCAAGGATGATGGTGGGTAGCTCAGAGGAGAGGAAGAAGGGTAGCCAGGAGGAGAAGTCATCCAGGAAGCGGGGTATGGATCCAGGAGGCCGGTATATCACAGCAATCTTCAGGGGGGTTGGGGAGAATAGTCAGACGCAGTGGGCCTCGAAGGAGGAGAAGGATAGGGAGGGGGGGTTTGGGAGGACTCGGAAGGTGCTCTGCCGTGACAGGAGCAGACCAACCCCACCACCTTTACGACCGTTAGGCCTGGGTGAGTGGGTCCAGGTGAGACCTCCGTAGGAGAGTGCAGCAGGGGAGGTAGAGTCAGTGGGCTGGATCCAGGTTTCCGTCATCGCCAGGAGGTTGAGGGAGCGGGAAACAAAGAGGTCGTGGATGGCGGTTATTAATATGTATTTATACCTAGTATTGACCATACACCATTGTGATGCTAATTATTATAGTAATGGTAATTAAGTGTATTGGTTAGAGTATCTGGAAATATGTAACACCAAATGTACTCAGCAATATTGTGTAATTATATTAATATATGGTCGTTCGTCTGGTGGGTATAAATACCACGAGCAATATAGTGGAATTTGCACTTCCTGAAGACGATCTGTGATCAAAACGCGTCAAGGTTTGATGACGTAACTTGCACTGATGTCATGTCCGGCTTATGGAATGCACGCCGCTCCGAGGAGCGCTTAGCTTAGTGGCTTCCATTTACACTAAATAAGGCTGAGTACACCAGGTGCCGGTCAAAGGCGCTTTATTTGTGAGTGTATTTTTTTTTTATATTTATTTTTAACACAGATAAAATAAAGTTTTTATGCTATGGGATTCCCCTTCTTGTTCTTTTTGTGAAACATCTATCTTGAGATTGCGGGACCTGGAGACACTAATCAGATTCATTGGGAAATGCCCCACAAGCGTTGTAGATCACTCTAGAGATAGATGGTCATCTACACAGGATGATTTTTAGTCCATATGGGGCACTCTAAGCACTGATGTATGGAACACTGTAAATAAGCAGAACAAGTGAAGCACTGTAATCAAGTTGAAACACGAGCACAGGCACTTATTCACGGATTTGGGACTTTTATTTATTGGCAAATTATATTGTGGAATTTGAGACTGTATAGTAACTATGCACATATGTAATGTCTAGATGTGCGGTCTAAGTATATATACTGGTTTTCACATCTTGGTGTTAATGTTCACCGTAAAGACTGCTGCAATTATTTTAGTAAATTCAGCAATGGTGTTTGATTCATAGTAGATAAACTGATAAAAAAAAAATTAAAGGAACACTTTTACAACACAGATCTCAATGGGGAAAATATCTATATCTATCTATCTATCTATCTATCTATCTGGATATCTATACTGATATGGACTGGGTATTGTATTAGGAATGTAAGGATGCCCCATCAATTGATGGAAAAGAAAATTATCAACCTAAAGAGGACTGAATTCAAAGACACCCTGAAAATCAAAGTGAAAAAATGATGCCGCAGGCTAGTCCATTTTGCTGAAATTTCATTGCAGTAGCTCAAAATGGTACTCACGTGCTTGTATGCATGCCGACAATGTCGAGGCATGCTCCTAATGAGACTATGGATGGTATCCTGGGGTATATCCTCCCAGATCTGGACCAGGGCATCACTGAGCTCCTACAGTCTGAGGTGCAACCTGTTGAATCGGATGGACCAAAACATGATATCCCAGAGGTGTTCTATTGGATTTAGGTCAGGTGAGCGTGGTGGCCATTCAGTAGTATCAATTTCTTTCTCCCTTCAGGAACTGCCTGAATACTCTCGCCACATGAGGCCAGGCATTGTCATGCACCTGGAAGAACCCAGGACCCACTGCACCAGCATAGGGTCTGACAATGGGTACAAGGATTTCATCCCAATGCCTAATGAAAGTAAGGGTGCCATTATCTAGCCTGTAGAGGTCTGTGCATCCCTCCATGGATATGCCTCCTCAGAACATCAATGACCCATCACCAAAACGGTCATGCTGAATGATGTTACAGGCAGCATAATGTTCTCAATGGCTTCCCCAGACCCTTTCACATCTGCTCAGGGTGAACCTGCTCTCATCTGTGAAAAGCAAAGGGCGCCAGTGGCGGATCTGCCAATTCTGGTGTTCAATGGCAAATGCCAATTGAGCTCCATGGTCCCGAGCAGTGAGCACAGGGCTCTAGAGGACGTCGGGCACTCAGGCCACCCTCCTGAAGTATGTTTCTGATTGTTTGGCCAGAGACAGTCACACCAGTGGCCTACTGGAGGTAATTTTGTAGGGCTCTGGCAGTGCTCATCCTGTTACTCCTTGCACAATGGAGCAGCTATCGGTCCTGCTGATGGGTTAAGGACCTTCTACGGCCCTGTCCAGCTCTCCTAGAGTAACTGCCTGTCTCCTGGAATCTTCTCCATGCTCTTTAGACTGTGTTGGGAGACACAGCAAACCTTATGGCAATGGCACCTATGGATATTATTATTATACAGTATTTATATAGCGCCAACAGTTTGCTCAGCGCTGTACATTATAATGGGAGACAGTACACGAGACAGTACAGTAACAATACTATATATGAGGGGTTCGAGGGCCCTGCTCCTTGGAGCTTACAATCTAGGAGGGAGGGGAGAATGGTACAGGAGGAAATAGCTGTGGGGGATGGAGTGGTGGGAAGAGTGGTGGGTTTTCAGGGTGCGCCTAAAGGTGAAGAGGGTAGATGACAGTCTGATGGATTGGGGTAGTGAGTTCCAGAGGAGGGGGGAAGCCCTGGAGAAGTCCTGGAGAGGGGGATATTGGAGGAGGAGACCAGGGAACTGGAGAGCAGGAGGTCTTGTGAGGAACGGAGAGTGCGTTTTGGGTGGTAGATGGATATCAGGTCGGTGATGTAGTTTGGGGCAGTGTTATGAATAGCTTTGTACGTCAATATTAATATTTTGAATTTTATGCATTGAGCAATTGGGAGCCAGTGGAGGGATTGGCAGAGGGGGGTGGCAGATACGGAGCGGTTGGTAAGGTGGATGATGTGACGATCCCACGATTGCTGCCACCAATATGTGACAGGCGCGCGTCAGACCCCAGCCCTTCTCACCAAACTCGTGACCGAAGGACTAGCCAATCTAAAACCACGATGTCACGTGCGTAACAATGCCACACCCAGCTGCACCCTGCACACCGATTTTCCAGCTAATTGGACCACAATTGACGTACCGACAGCCTGAATTGGATTGTTACTGGGTCAGGTTAATTATGCATTTAACCCTTCACACTGCCACCACCTCCCTTTTTATACAGAGAAAGAGGAAACTCAGCAATACACTAGGATGATTGGTTAACCGTCAGTATCCCGCTATCTCTACAGACCAGTTATACAGAGGGTTAAATACTCATAGTAGCACTCTTCAGCGGCAGGGATTCGTAAGTTACATTCAGGAGCTATAGAAACAGTTCAACACTTTTAGAAAGTAAGATTTATTACTAAAAGGTCAAAAGGGTGCAGTAGAAATATTTACAGAAAGATGTAACCAATATATATATATATATATATATATACAGAGCACAACAGCACAGCAAACAGATAACAGAAAGAAGTTTAGGTAAATAAGTACTTGCCAAATAAATGCCTAGGGTTAAGCAGTTTCAAGTCTGATGAGCTAAAAAGGGATTTCTGGTCTCGCACTCAGTTTCGTTGGTACAGCGCGATTCTCCTTTGCTCTCGGTTTGCTAGATTGTAAAACGCCGAATGTCCTCACTACTCGGACTACACACAAAACATAACAGCTTCTTTTCTCTACACAAAATCAACTGGATGTCTCTTTCCACAATGAACAAGCCAAGCCTTATTTGGCAAAGAATTGTTAGGCAAGGGCTCAGCATCATATGCTGATTGCATTCCTGAGGGAGGGGGAATGAGGGGATACATGAAGACTTCTTAATACAGGAAGAGCCGTGCCTGGCTCTTGTATGCACGACTGTGACAGATGAGTCTGGCCGCAGAATTCAGGATAGACTGAAGCGGGGATAGCCTGTATTGGGGTAGGCCGGTGAGGAGGGAGTTGCAGTAGTCAAGTCGTGATATGATAAGGGAGTGAATGAGTTGCTTTGTAGTTTCTGGAGTTAGGAACATGAGTACTTTGGAGATGTTGCGGAGGTGGAGTCTGCATGAATTTGTCAGCGATTGGATCTGGGGCTGGAAAGACAGATTGGAGTCTAGAATGACACCTAGTACTCTGGCATGCGGGGTGGGGCTGATGGTGGTGGCGTTGTTGGTCGTGATGGAGAGGTCGGGGGGGTAGTGCGGGCTGGGGGGAAAACTAGGAGCTTAGTTTTGGCAAGGTTAAATTTGAGGAAGTGGAGTGACATCCAGTCTGATATGCCATCCTGCAGGAGCTGGACTGCCTGTGCAACCTCTGTAGGGTCCAGGTATCGCCTCATGCTACCCAAATGCAAAATTAGTGAAAAAAACAGTCAGAAAAGATGAGTAGGGAAAAAATGTCAGTGGCCTCCACCTGTAAAACCATTCCTGTTTTGAGGGTCATCTCATTGTAGCCCACCTAGTGCACCTGTTGTTACTTTCACTAACACCAAAGCAGCTGACACTGATTAACAACCCCCTTGTCTACTTAACCGACCAGATCAATATACCAGGTGTTTAATTGACTCGATGCTATACTCTGATTAAAAAGTGTTCCTTTAATTTTTTTGAGCAGTGTATATTGTATATTAACTATTGCATTTGACACATACTTATAAGCGCAAAAGCACCATTTATTAGTTCACAAATATGTGCTTCACTTACAAATTGTTGTTTGCCTATGATAACATTTTAAGGGGCAACTTCATTAACCACTAGCCTACAGGGCACGTATACCCCCATTCCTGTCCAGGCCAATTTCCAGCTTTCAGCGCTGTCACACTTTGAATGACAATTGCGCGGTCATGCAACACTGTACCGATATGAAATTTTTATCATTTTGTTTTTGTGACAGATAGAGCTTTATTTTGGTGGTATTTAATCACCTCTGGGTTTTTTATTTTTTTCTTAAACAAACCAAAAACCACTGAAAATAAAATTAGTTTTTGTTATAACATTTTATAAATAAGTGATTTTTCTCCTTCACTGATGTGAGCTAATGAGGCTGCAGTGATGGGCACTGATAGGCTGCACTGATGGACACTGATAGGTGGCACTGATGAGGAGGCAGTGGTAGGTGGCACTGGTGGGCATTGACAGGCATCACTGATGGGCACTGAAAGGCAGCACTCATATATGGCACTGATAGGTGGCACTGATAGGCAGCACTGACTGGCACCGTTGGGCGGCACTGACTGGCACTGTTAGGCAGCACTGACGGGCACTGTTAGGCAGCACTGATAGGCGGCACTGATGCACACTGATAGGCGGCACCGATAGGCGGCACTGATTGGCAGCACTTATAGGTGGCACTGACTGGCATTGATAGGTGGCACTGACTGGCACTGATGAGTGACACTGAAAGGCAGCTCAGATGGGCACTGATATGTGGCATTGATATGCCCTGGTAGGCACTATGTGGCACTGATGGGCACTGGCAGGTGGCATGGATGATCACTGAAAGCTTGCACTGATGGAGACTCACAGGTGGCACTGCTGGGGCTACAAAGATCATCAGGGCACACTGATGATCAGTGTACACGTCCCCTCCAAGGAATGCTGATTACCGGCTCTCCTCTCGAGCTGTCAGCGTGACAGCTCGTGAGGAGAGAAATGCCGATAACTGGCATTTCCCTATTTACATGCAATCAGCTGTGATTGGACACAGCTGATCACATGACTGAGCCGACATCTTCGGCTCTTTCCGTTGATCGGTGATCTGCTGTGTCTGAGGGACACAGTGCACCACAGATCCCCGTGCTGCATGCGCCTGGAGCCGCGCATGCGCGGTTAGAATGGGAGGACGTCATATGACGTCCTCCCAGAACGAGAGAACCGCATTGCGCCTGTCATTGTACTATATGGCGGGCGGGAGGTGGTTAAATAAAAACATTTCTACAGTATGTGAAAAACAGTACTTACCAGAATCTGTATTTGTGCACACCAAATGCCATAGACAAAGTGAAGGCGTTATTTCATGCTGGATTACTGCACAGATCTAAAAAAAATGAACGTATGAAATACATAAGAAACAATAAGATTTAACGTAAGAGTAATTTAATTTAAGAGTACACGTGGCTCTTGTATTAGGATAATATTCGTTTAGCCCAAAATGCATAGAACAAAGTGTCTCTGTGCCTCACAATTAATAGTGATGAGCAATCACAGTGTTCAAAAGTTTAAATGCTACCTGTGTTTACATTTCAGAGCCCTCCTCCTCATCCACTGCCAATTCTCTGACAATCTATTGCTTTCTTCCTCTTGTCAGTGCTTCTCTGATGCTTACATTTAATTAGGTACACAACAATAAAGGGGTAATAAACCCAAAAGCAAACATTTATTATATTGCAGCTTAACAATTCTTAGATGTGATGGCTGCATAAGGCAGGCCATACACTATACAATTTTCTGTTCAATTTCTGCCCAATTTCCTTTAGATTTACTTTCAACTATGTAGTGCAAGAGCCTGCTTAATTGGATGCAACTGAAAGTGTTGTTAGGTTTGACCTCCTATTATATGGTTTTTGGTAAATCTAAACCAAAAATCTCAAGAAAATTGTATAATGTATGGCCAGCCTTAGTTTTCTTTTTTAGGCTTTATTTCCTTTATTTTCATCTGGTGATCCAACCAGTAAGTCATTGCTTTCAAAAGACCAAGCTATATTCTAGGTGTATCAGTGTACTGGGAAGGGGCAAACCATTTAACTATGACAGGGGTGCTTACAATGATCAGCTTTGATTTATGTAAAATCTTTGTCCCAAAAGAAAAAAACAGTTTGCTATAACTTATTATAAACTGATTATAAAGTGTAGAGTTTGGTTTCTGTTGGTTGAATTGGATTGTGTCTTTTCTCAACCAGACGAACTAAGTAAATATATAATTTGTTAGTGTATCTAAATCTGCTAGTACATTTAACACTATCCTCCCAACAAGCAGTCAATGCTGCTGTCCCCCCTGTGCTCCTTCATCCAGAGTGGGGGCATTTTAATACAGGAGGCGTGTTACTGGCCATATCACCAGGTGAAACCGGGAAAAAAAAGCATAAATAAAGACAATTAATTCAGCCACCACATCTAATGTTTGGTAAGCTGCTATATAAGAAAACTACTTTAACCAACAGCATTCAAAGGGACACTTACCACCAACCATCACCATAAGGGCACTAACTCCTGACCACTGAACTCTTCAGGCTACGTTTTGCATTACATAGTCCTGATCCCTGCACAATTGAAAAAAAGTTTTCAATTGAATTTGGGTACAGTGTTGCATGATCCAATAATTGTTGGTCAAACTATCACAGCACTGAAAACTGAAAAATGGCCTGGTAATGAAAGAGCGTATACAGACTAGAACTCAAGAAGTTAAGACAATGTGTCCACTTAAAGTGTAACTAAAGGCAAAACTTTTTTAAAAAGTTTTGGATAGAGTGGTGAGGGATTAGAACACCTGTCAGATTTTATTACTGTTAGTACCCCCGTTAGGCAGATTCTCCCTCTCTATTTGTCATGTTTAGCATTATCATTGAAAGTGAAAGTAAAAACAATCTTAAATTTTGAGTTGTCCCCAGAAATGTATTAGAGAGGAAATCTTCCAGTGGGGACACTAGTTCTGGTGACCTGGGAGTCCCCAAAGAATTCCCTCAATTTACAGGGATTTCCTTTCACATCCTGTTTGGCTATGAGACAGAAAGTGACAGGAAATCCTCACAATGGGACAAAGATGGCGAAAAAAAAATCTGACAGGGGTTATTACCCTCCTTTACTCTATCCAAAATAGAAAAAATGTTTTGCCTATAGTTCTAATTTAACATCCCACCCAATCTGCATATTTTTATCTTTCTTTGCTCCTCCACTGCTTTCTTTGGCTCCTGGGAGTGAAAAGAAGTCTTAGATAGGCTTCCATTTCCAAATTAAAAATTGCCATACATGGCTCACTTTTCTTTTATCCAAACAGTGGACTGAACAAGAGAAAATAAACCGATTCCCCCATCCAGGCTTCCAATGCCGGCTGTTGTATTACAGGCAGCCTTGGCACCTGCGGCGGTTGTATTACAGGCAGCCGTGGCACCTGCGGCTACCTGAATACATTGGTGCTTCTGAACAGTGACTGCATCTGATAGGAAGCAGTTACTGTTCGGGCAATAATTTTCCACCCAGCTAGGTCAATTTTTGATCAACGTTTGTTGAGCCAGGGGGGTCCTGCAAGGGCCACCCACAATTGCTGAAATTTGAGCCGTTCATGGAACACTGAAGCTTACTCAGGCTAAAGTCTCTCTTCCACCCCTATAAGAGTGTTGGGTAACTGACCGACCATCAAGCAGCAGCTTGGTCAATTGGGAAGATGGGAGATAAGTCACATTCTCCCCCTTGCATAAAAGCACTGAATGTTTGTAACAACAAATGGAGCAGCAAAAGAGAAGGAATATGACCAGCTGGCTAGGATGGCAGTTATGTGAACCCGTTTCTTGACCTCAAATGGGCAAAGAACATGTACTGTATGAGAGGCCTGCAGTTGGCTGTATGTTGGCGCCAAGAGCACAGGTTCCTCCTGCAGTGATCCTCCTGCTGATGTTGTAACCATCTTGTGCCCACACCATGCCAGAGGCCTGCTACGGACATTCCCAGCCATTAACCTTTATATCCCCAAAGGAAGGAATATCCACACATAAATAGGGTTGCTTCACTTTATTGGTGGTAATTGGACAATGACACAAACAGTCACATCACATCTACACATTATCTAGGGTCTCTTGACAGTACAATGTTAATTACAACTAGCGGATGGTCTGCAGAAGTCATATGTGAAAGCATCCTGCAGAACCTTCAGTAAGCCATTTTCCCTTAAACAGTCTCTCTCCACTCGGGGTCATTAGTAGTCATTAAGATGAGATCTCTGCAGTCGCCCCTTCCATGGGTACATCTTACTGGGGACCACCCGAGAAATAGCCTCACTCCAGGGAACTCTTGGCCTGACATAAAAGGCGTTTTGTACCCATATTCAATTGAAAACTGTTTTGTTGGACTTTGTGGCTGTCGGCTGGCAGTTTTCAATGAACTACCAGGGTGCTGTTGAGCTCTCTAGGTAGTTCACTGAGCTTTCTGTCATTACATAACTTCCTGCCTATATCGGAGGTTCTGGCAGGCACATACAGTTGCAAGAAAAAGTATGTGAACCCCTTGGGATTACGTGGAGTTTTGCACGAATTGGGCATAAAATGTGCTCTGAACGTCATCTAAGTCACAATAATAGAAGAACACAGTCTGCTGAACATAATACTACACAAACATTAGATGTTACCATGGTTTAATTGCACATAACATGTAAACATTCACAGTGCAGGGAGGAAAAAGTATGTGAGGCCCTAGCTTAATGACTTCTCCCAGAGCTAATTGGAGCCAGGAGTGAGCCAACCTTGACTCCAATCAGTGTGATGATATTGGATGTGTTGCTGACAGCTGTCCTGCCTTAAAAAACACACACCTGTTTTGGGTTTACTGGTTTCAAGAAGCACTGTCTGGTGTGAACCATGCCTCGCAGAAAAGAGCTCTCAGAAGACCTACGTTCAAGAATTGTTGACTTGCATGAAGCTGGAAAGGGTTACAAAAGTATCTCCAAAAGCCTTGATGTTCATGTGTCCACGGTAAGACAGACTGTCTACAAATGGAGAAAGTTTAGCACCGTTGCTTCTCTCCCTAGGCGTGGTCGTCCTGTAAAAATGACTGCAAGAGCACAGCGCAGAATGCTGCATGAGGTAAAGAAGAATCCCAGAGTGTCAGCTAAAGACCTACAGAAATCTCTGGCACATGCTGACATTTTTGTTGACACATCTACAATAAGGAAAACATTAAACAAGAATGGAGTACATGGGAGGACACCATGGAGGAAGCCATTGCTATCCAAAAAGAATATTGCAGCACGTTGGAAGTTTGCAAAAGATCACCTGGATGTTCCACAGCACTACTGGCAAAATATACTGTGGACAGATGAAACCAAGATTGAGTTGTTTGGGAAGAACACACAACACTATGTGTGGAAAAAAAAAGGCACAGCACACCAACATCAAAACCTCATCCCCACTGTAAAACATGGCGGAGGGAGCATCATAGTTTGGGGCTGCTTTGCTGCCTCAGGGCCTGGACGGACTGTTGTCATTGATGGGAAAATGAATTCCAGAGTTTATCAAGACATTTTGCAGGAAAATGTACGACCATCTGTCCGCCAACTGAAGCTCCACAGAGGATGGGTGATGCAACAGGACAATGACCCAAAGCATACAAGTAATTCAACAAAACAATGGCTGCAACAGCACAGAATACGCCTTCTGGAGTGGCCCAGTCAGAGTCCTGACCTCCACCCGATTGAAATGCTGTGGCATGACCTTAAGAGAGCGATTCACACCAGACATCCCAAGAATATTGTTACACTGAAACAGTTTTGTGAAGAGGAGTGGTCCAAAATTACTCCAGATCGTTGTGCAGGTCTGATCTGCAACTACAGGAAACGTTTGGTTGAGGTTATTGCTGCCAAAGGAGGGTCAACCGGTTATTAAGTCCAAAGGTTCACATACTTTTTCCTCCCTGCACTGTGAATGTTTACATGTTATGTGCAATTAAACCATGGCAACATCTAATGTTTGTGTAGTATTATGTTCGGCAGACTGTGTTCTTCTATTGTTGTGACTTAGATGACGTTCAGAGCACATTTTATGCCCAATTCATGCAAAACTCCACCTAATCCCAAGGGGTTCACATACTTTTTCTTGCGACTGTACATACAGTCTTCAGTAATGTGGCATTACACCCACAATCTGCTGATCATTGGTGCAATGCTTTCCAGGCTCCTAAGAAAAAAATTAATCAATGCATATTTTTTTACCTGCAGAAAATTGTGTATTTATTTTTTTTTTGTAAAGTTGAACTTATCTTTTAACAGAGTGGACACTGCAGCTTGATTTGGCTGCTCTGCATATGCATGTACTGAGCACCCAAGTGCTTCTGTGTGTGAGGGTAACCTGAAGGAAAAAAGATTTTTTATTTTCTTTCCCATTTTGGCCGGCACCTCTTTTACTTGCTCAGCAGATGACCTTCTGCTGAGCATTAACCTCCCTAGCGGTCTGATGTCAGTATTTCTGTGTTCAAAGTGGTACATTTTTTTGCATGGAAATATGTTGCTTTTTTTATTGCAGGCCAGTAATTCTTAGGAATAACTCACGGAAATCCGTCCGAACAAGAGTCTAGTAAACATGCCGGGTATGATACAATTTGAAACACGAAATCATAAATTGTAATTTAATAAATAATCGTAAAAAAAAAATAATAATAATACATTTAATTCAATAATGTAATCAAACCAAAAACACTGAAATTTGAAATAGAGCGCCAAGTTCGCACATCACTGAGCAAAGTCGTAAAATCGTTTTCAGTGTCTGATGACGAATTTCCCCCACGAATCATTATCACTCAATTCTGCAAGTAGTTCTAATTTACTATCACTGTTCTCTAGCCGGTCTAAAACCGCTTTTGACCTAAAGGGACGCTTTTTGGACGCCATGGACGTTTCTCAGTTTCCAGGCAGAAAGAACAGTAAAAATGCAGGCAGGGCACAGGACAAAATGTATGTGAAATGGTTTGATACAGTAATGTTATACTATGAGATTTTAGTGTATTGAATGAATGTCACATTTTTAATTCTTGAATTTTCCGCCGGTTCCATCCCCCATACGTCCCGACGCTCGCAGAGAATGGAACCCGGAAGACGGATGCCGGCATCGGCCGGGGACACTGCAGGGGGGACATTGCGGGAGCGCAGGACAAGGTAAGTGCTGGAGGGAATCCCTGAGCAACGCTGCAGGGTAATCCTGAGTGTAGCTCAGGGTTACCGCTTCTGGTACTGAAAGTTAACCCCGAGCTACACTCGGGAATGCCGCCAGGGGGTTATTAGAGCTTGACACTCCCCTTCCAGACGAGCACCAAATCGGTGTTTACAACACTGCAAGATCTCTCTCCTCCCTGCTAAATGTTAAAAACATTACAATTTAAGTCGCCATAAAGCCCCTTTCATTTTTAACAGCCTCAGACATTTCTTAAAAGCACATCTGCCTGATAAAAAACATCAAAACTTAATTTTCCATCCTGGCAATTTTTTTTTTTTATCAAGACCAGTAGATTGTCAAGAGGGACATGTAGATTGTAGTAGTTTTTTTAAAAAAATTCCACACCCCTGATGTGGGCACTGACTCACCCTTTACATCACTACAGGAGGGCTCTAACTAAAGGAGACCTAGTACCTGACACTGTTCTGGAACAGAGACACCTAGTGGCAGACTAGCTAACTGGACATGCTTACAAACAGGTTCACTTTAAGTTAGCTTGTGGTAACTTAGCAACAAGGAAGATAGCCAATTACAGACTCTTTTCATTACTTTTGCAGGAATACATGAATGAACTAACAGATGTTTATAAGGTTACTCATGCAAGGCAAAGCAAAAGGTTTACTTTAATGCCCCTCTATCGCCAGCAGCATATACTTACTTTCCTTTGCTCCTCCACCACTCCAATTAGTGATGGGAGCCAAAGGAAATATCCTGTACTTTTAGGTAAAGAGAAGAATGACACAACGCTGCACCAATCAGCTCCATCACACAGATCAGCTCTGTCACACAGGAGTACATGTCCATTTGGAAGCTACAAATCCAGCAACTAGTGCCTTACACAAGGATTTCCTTTCATGTCCAGTGGCTAAACGAATCAGCAGGAGAGTGAATGGTCCATAAGTATACAGTTGTGTTCAAAATAGCAGCAGTCAGACATCACTAACCTGATCAATCACTGTTTTTGGTAGAAATGATATTTCTACATGGCAAATAATTTACTAGCAGGTGTAGTAGAGTAATAGAAATCCAACAGACCCCAACAGTCATGACATGCATGCTGCTGATTCTGTGTAATTGAATCACTAACTGAAAGGGGCATGTTCAAAATAATAGCAGTGTGGAGTTCTATTAGTGAGGTCATTCATTCTTTGAAAAACAGGTGACAATTATTGCCCTTATTTAAGGAAGGAAGGCAGCAAATGTTGTACATGCTGGTTACAGTGCATTTCTCTCTGAAATTCTGAGGAAAATGGGTCGTCCCAGACATTGTTCAGAAGAACAGCGTACCTTGATTAAAAAGTTGATTGGAGAGGGGAAAACATATAAAGAAGTGCAGAAAATGATAGGCTGCTCAGCTAAAATGATCGCAAATGCTTTAAAATGGCAACCAAAACCTGAAAGACGTGGAAAAAAGCGAAAAACTACCATTCAAATGGATAGAAGAATAGCAAAAATGGCAAGGACTCAGCCAACAATCAGCTCCAGGAAGAACAAAGAAGGTGTAAAGTTCCCTGTGAGTACTGTTACAATTAGAAGACGCCTATGTGAAGCCAAGCTGTCTGCAAGAAGCCCCCGCAAAGTCCCACTGTTGAAAAAAAGACATGTGCTAAAGAGGTTACAATTCGCCAAAGAGCACATTGACTGGCCTAAAGAGAAATGGCACAACATTTTGTGGACTGATGAAAGTAAGATTGTTCTTTTTGGGTCTAGTGGCCGGAGACAGTTTGTCAGATGACCCCCAAACACTGAATTCAAGCCACAGTACACTGTGAAGACAGTGAAGCATGGTTGCGCAAGCATCATGATATGGGGATGTTTCTCATACTACGGTGTTGGGCCTATTTATCGCATACCAGGTATCATGGATCAGTTTGAATACATCAAAATACTTGAAGAGGTCATGCTGCCTTATGCTGAAGAGGAAATGCCCTTGAAATGGGTGTTCCAACAAGACAACGACCCCAAACACACCAGTAAACGTGCAACATCTTGGTTCCAGACCAACATAATTGACGTTATGGAATGGCCAGCCCAATCCCCGGATCTTAATCCAATAGAAAACTTGTGGGGTGACATCAAAAATACAGTTTCTGAGGCAAAACCAAGAAATAGAGAACTGTGGAATGTAGTCCAATCATCCTGGGCTGGAATACCTGTTCACAGGTGCCAGAAGTTGGTTGACTCCATGCAACACAGATGTACAGCAGTTCTCAGAAACAGTGCTTATACAATTAAATATTCATTAAGTGATTCAAAGGAAAGCAAAATCTTCAAACATTTTTCAGTTTATATAGTGAATGTTTGAGTTTGTAAAGAAGAATACAAAACACTGCTATTTTTTTGAACAGTCTAATATTCACTTTTCTTAAATTTTTTTAGAGGAACAACACAAGTTTGATATATTTTTCTTCATGTTTTGATTTGGAATAGAATGTGTCATGTTCCCAATGCATTTGTGTGTATGGAAATAAAAGCTATTAGAAGGATTTTGAGCTTTATTCACTTTTTTCAACACACTGCTATTATTTTGAACACAACTGTATGTGTCTATGGAGGTTTTCATTAGTGTACACTTGTTGTTTTGCCCTTCATGGGCAATGGTCATATTTCCATTAAAGAAGTATGGCCAAAGCTTGTTTGGCCCTACTACTCCTATCAATCAGAGAGTGAGTGCTCTGTTCATTCTGCACTCCTGTGACTCGTTTTAAGCAGACAAGTGAGTTAAAGCCTGTTGTCAGCTGGAGTCACTCAGCTGGTCCAGGCTGGGGAAAGATCCTGACTTTACAGTTGGGATCCACCCAGATGCTGGCAGCCTCACAGCTGCGCCACTGTGAAACTGAGCCAGCTGCTCCCTCCCCTTCCCAGCCCAGGACAGGGGCAGAGTAGAGAGCCAGTGACTGACAGTCACCATTCTCAGGTCAGAGTGGAGGGGAGAACTGAGTGATCAGTGGTGTTTGATTACTCAGTTCTCAGTGCAGAGCCGACGGGACAGATGCAGCATCAGATCAATGTTGCATCAACCTAGGTGAGTATAATTTTTTTTTTAAACCCCATACTTCAAGAGAGAGCAGCCACAAAGTTACTGATAGGATCCAGAAAACACTGCAATTCTGCTAATTTCCACATAGCACCTCACAGGGTCACGTGGATGGTAATTACTGAAGCCTGTGCTGTAATACTTTCTCTGCTGCCAGTATCACCAGTCACATTTAAATTTCTGACAGGTGGCTGTAGGATACTTCTTAGTACTGACATTTTAATCCATAATGCTTTTAACATGGGAGAGAAAGAGAAAGTAGTCTTCAGTGATTGTGTTTGAGAATAGCTCTCCTGCACCGTAAGTAGAGATTCCCATATTACCAGTATACCGACCAAATGGAGTGAGGTGGTCTGGATCACTTCAGCAATGTCCCGATGAAGAACTGAAGGTGCCCTGCAAGAGAAGACAACTTATACTCTTGGCATTAGGCACCCCTGAAGGACACAGCAGGGACAATGAGGTAGGAAGAGTGAACTATGGTACATGGCGGGGATGCATTTGACACTCCTGTAAGTGTTGCACACTGAAAGAACCCGAGGCTGAAGCTCTGGAGTAGAAGAAAGGTAAGATACTTGGGTAAGCTAAGAATATGAGCTTTTGGTTTACAGGGCACCTTATTTTATGAATTTTGGTGGCCCTCATAGGGACATTTTCATGGTACAGTGATGAAGCACAGTTGCTGGACCACAGAAAGCAAATAAACAATACAGTGTTACTATAAAAAGAAAAGTCAATGTCAGCAGTTTTACATTTGAACAAAGGCTGAGTCTGGATCAATGGCTGCTTAATAGCTGTCAATGTACTGTACATATAGTTCATCATGTGACCTCTTTAAGAGGAGAGCTGCAGAATAATGCACACATTACCTGACAATGGTCCGGAAGTCTGCCTGCACTATATAAGCTCTGCATCATGCATGTACTGCAGCTCAACATCCATAGGATCACCCTCATCTGCAGCTACCATCAGACACATCAATAGGATCACCGTCTTACACACATCAGCAGACACCAAAATACTTTAATAAGATCATGCTCTTACAGGTCAAGAATCGCTCTCTTATAGACATCAACTGCCCAACACACTAATAAGATCATCCTGTTATGTCAGGACCCTACTCTTACCAACCTACTCTGCCCCTCCTTGCCATTAATGGGATCACCATCTCACACATCAGTCTGGCCTATGTACTTTGAAAGAATATGGTAGAGACGTGAACAAGACTTGGTGTTATGTTAGTGATCACTATCACCGAAGAACAGCAGAATTAGCCAGCATTAGGCAAAGATTGTTGGCGAGGTGTGCTTACAGACTTTGTCTCCTGCAGGAGAAGCCTGCGGAACTGGCCTTTTTGCATTATGAATCTAGTACACTGTATTTCAGGCCCTGAAATTTTTTGGTGTTGGTATATTAAAGTGATTCTAGAAGGGCATTTCTTTCTTTTAAAACAACAAACATGTTATACTTACCTGCTCTGTGTAATGGTTTGGCAGATTCTCCTCTTTTCAGGTCCTTCGCCAACGCTTCTGGCCCCTCCCCCCTGCTGAGTGCCCCCACAGCAATGTATTTTTTTGCTTTATTTTGATGATCTTGCCAGTAACACACTTCTATCAAAACACTTCCAACACATCTTTGGGTGACAATGGTCACTTACTGAGTGGAGCAGCGTTGTCACCATGGACAGCTTTCCTTTTTTGAACTGCAAACAGTGACCCTCTCCTTATCTCTATTACATAGGCTCTTTTCTCCATTATATGGGAAGCAGAGGTTTTATAGCTCAAAGAAGATAGCTGAGAGAGCTGATAACATTATTTGTGCTGTTTTCACACTGCTCTGTTGAAAAAACATGTTAAAAACACATATGCATTTTGTATACCTTTCCAGTGCATTTTATGGTTGGCATGCACCTGTGAAAAATGGATATTTGACTTAAAAAACATACCAGAAATGCAACCGCGGTGCATTTTTATGCATTTTGACACATTCCCATTTATTTCAATGGACAGCTGCGTTTTTGGAGCCCTTTTGAACAGCAAACCAAAGATGCAGCATGCAGGACGTTTCAAAATGCACAGCAACTGCAGTTCGGTGGTGTGAAGTTCCGTAGGATTTAAAGCAACATATTTCCTTTTAAAAAATGGTAAAAAAGCAAGGTAAAAATGGAACAAAAATGCTTCAGAAAGAACACTTAAAATTGCAATTCAGTTAACAGGATGTTACAAGAACACTGCATTTCTATCAAGATCAACCGGTGTTTGTTTTCTTCAGAAAATGTACCTAAAAAAGAAAACAAAATCCCTCTATTAATTGGGCAGCCCATAAAGCTTTCGTTCGAGGTTTTTTTTATAAAGCTGTCCTCCAGAGTTAAACGAGCAAGTGAAAAGTTGATCTCTAACAAATCTAGAGAATATGAATCGTTAGCTGCCCAACATAAAATCACCCCAACTTCGGATCGGTTATCTAAGGTGGAACATGCTCGACTGGAACTTAACCTTTGCCTTACTACGAAAGCAGAAAAACAATTGCGCTGGATGAATCATAAGTATTTCACGTGGAGAGATAGGCTGGGCTCTCTTCTTGCACGCAAACTTAACCCTAAATTTATTCACTTGGCAATACCTAAACTCCGTCAGGCAGGGGGTACCATCACGCAGGATCCTCAGAAGGTCCTTCAGGAGTTTGATGATTTTTATGCTTCTCTATATGGTCCACTGCAGCCAACAGCACCCTCTTCTTTTAGATACTTTCTAGAGTCCTTGCCTATCCCTTCCCTTGCTGGAGCTCATAGAGAGCTTATGGAACAACCTATTACTTCTGAGGAGCTCTTACAAATTATTACCGTTACATAAATCCCCGGGCCCTGACAGCCTCCCCAATCAATACTATAAAACTTTTTGTAAACATTTACTTCCTCATATAACACTGTACTTTAATTCATTGCGAGAGGAGGATGTGGTCCCTTTAGATGAGAATAAGGCATATATTAGTGTCATTCCTATATCCAATAAAGATTCCACTGATGTTCATAGTTATCATCCTATTTCATTAATTAATTGTGACCTGAAAATTTTAACTAAACTCCTAGCTGTACATCTTATTTCTTTTCTGGCACAATATATTCATAAAGATCAGTCAGGATTTATATTGGGTCGTCAAACGCTGGACCAGATTCGTCGATCTATTACCCTGATATCAGCTGCCTGTTCCAGTTGGGATGCTCCTCTCTCTAGGGCACTCCTGCTTCTTTCTCTGGACCTTCATAAGGCCCAACGTTTCTTGCTATGTTACGTTCACTCTATGCTAATCCCTTGTCCCAGGTTTCTATCAAAGGATACAAATCCTTGGTGTTCAGTTTGCAGAGGGACTAGACAGGACTGTTCGCTTTCCCCGCTGCTTTCTGCACTGGCAATTGAACCCTTGACTATAGCAATTCAGTCTCATCCCCAAATCCATGGCATTTGTTGCGGCTCTCAGGAACATAAATGTGCCCTATTTGCCGGCGACGTTCTTATGTACATTACTTCTCCTTCGATCACTACTCCAAACTTACTATCGTTATTAAGCCAATTAGCTGCTCTTTCTGGACTTTCCCTTAATCCCCAAAAAACGACTGCCATTAATGTTTCCTTACCCATATCGGATGAACAGCAGCTTAGAACTTCATATGATTTTCAGTGGGCGAATAAATCGTTACCCTATTTAGGTATAAATCTTACCACTTCCATCGAGTCATTTTAGCAGGCTAATTATCCTCCTCTCTTAAAAACGCTTAGGGATGATCTCCATTGTTGGGCTGACTATTCCTTATCCTGGTTTGGTAGAGTCCATCAAAATGACGTTTCTACCTCGAATACTATTTTACTTACGGACGCTACCGATAGCGATTTCACAACGAGACTAACAGCTCCTACAAGCTGAGGTTCTTTGTTTTATTTGGAATAAGAGACAGCCTAGGATGAATCAGAAGACGTTATATGCCTCTAGGTCGTGGGGTGGTATTGGCCTTCCTAATCTCCACGCATCTTCCAAGCTGCGCAGATTGCCCAACTAGCTTATACCGCGGTTGGGGGACATATTCCCCCATTGGGTTTCTGTGGAAGCTCTTTCCGGTCACCCTTTGGCTATTGGGGCCTTGCTTTGGCTTCCTAGTCGATTGCATCCTCCTATACTGTGCCCCACTCTGTCGTTCTCCTTGGCAGTCTGGGACAGGGTATGTCACCGCAAGTCATTAACATCACCCCATACACCTATTGCTTCATACACCTGTTGCTTTTTTTGCATCCCTGAATTTGTGCCCGGTTTAACACCGGACCCTTTTCAATGGTGGATCAAAAAAAGCTTGTTGCAGATAGCAGACTATCTTAATGGTGCTTGTATACATTCTTTGCAATATTTTAAAGAAAAATTACTTATGCCTACTACTGAAATTTTTAGATATAACCAGATTGTTTCATTTCTCCGCTCAAAGCTCGCTTTAGTGGACGAGTCGCCTTTGCTCACCACCTTTGAACTTTCCTGCAAGAATAGGGATTCCCCCAGAGGCCGGGTATCTGCGTTATATGCTCTCCTCACTGATCCAAATTGTAAACTTCCTTATATGGAACATTGGGAAAAAGATTTAGCTGTCAATTATGAATTATTGGATTGGCAAGATATCGCCATGGCACTGTCCAAAGCTTCTATCAATACTACCTTAATTGAAGCTAATAATAAAACTTTGCTGAGATGGTATTTGGTACCTACTCGGATTGCAAAGATGCATCCGACTGCCTCTGCGATGTGTTTCCGGCGCTGTGGCCAGGTTGGGTCTGGCAATGCCCGCTTGTACTTAGATTTTGGATTCAAATGTTCAATTTGGTAAATTCAGTGATGGGTATTGATATTTGCAGATCCCCAGAGACGGACCTCTTTCACAAATTTCCCAAAAATATTCCCAAGAAATCCCATGAATTGATTTCCTATATGTTTCTAGCTGCGAGAATTACTATAGCTAGACACTGGCGACAATCGGTCATTCCCCTTGATTATGTTAAAAAGAAACTCAACTGGATCATGGTTAATGACAAACTCACCTGTATCTTACACAATAGTTCGATACCACATGGGGACCATGGATTCACTACCTCTCTGTGCCTTAATGACCCTCATCTTGATTTTCCTTTCTATTCTTTGCTCTTTCTACTCCTTTTATATTGCTCTATATTATGTATATTGTGCTGGCAAGACGAGCTGTACTTGACTATGTATTGGCTGCCATTTATGTCTTGACTTCACTACCATTTGTTATGGCAGAATTTGTTGTTTTGGTGTTTCTATCTGTGTATATGATGGGATACTATTTATTGATGTTAATTGTTTAATTCTGCCCTATGTGCTTTGTAAAATTATTCAATAAAAACTATTGAAAAGTAAAAAGGAAAACAACACTAAAATATACAGCCAGAGTTACAATGGAATGGTTTAGATCAGTGGTCTCCAAACTGTGGCCTCAGGGCCAGCCCTTTGCTTGCTTTTATCTGGCCCTTGGGGCACTATTTCATCTACTGATACCGACAGTTGGGTATAATTCCCCCCACTTACACCAATGAAGGGGGCACAATTTCTCCTAGTGACACCGACGATGGGGTACAATTCCTCCCAGTGACACAATTGATAGGGTCCAATGACATCAATGATGTGGCAAAATTCCTCCAGGTGACACAAATGATAGGGCACAGTTCCTCCCAGTGACATAAATGACAGGGTCCAATGACATCAATGATGGGGCAGAATTCCTCCCACTGACACCAAACAATGACATCGGGACCTTTTCTACTCCCACTGGCTGCAGTCCTGCCCTCGTAAAGTCTGAAGGACAGTAAACTGGCCCTTTGTTTAGAAAGTTTGGAGACCCCTGCCCTAGACCAATGGTCTCACCCTTTGCTTGCCTTTATCCAGCCCTTGAGGCATTATTTCTGCCACTGAAACCAACAATGGGGCATAATTCTTGCCACTGACACCAACAATGGAGCACCATTCCTTCCAATGGCACCAACAATGGAGCACTATTTCTCCCACTGGCATTAACAATGGGGCACTATTCCTCCCACTAGCACCAACTATTGTTTACTCCCGCTGGGTACAGCTGCCCCCCCCCCCCAAATTCTGAAGGACAATAAACTGGCCCTTTCTTTGGAAAGTTTGGAGACCCCTGGTTTAGATAAAAGCATATTCATGTGTTACAATGGCCCAGTCAAAGTCCAGACCTAAATCCAATTAAGAATCTGTGGCAAAACTTGAAAATTGCTGTTCACAGACGCTCTCCATCCAATCTGACAGAGCTTGAGCCATTTTGCAAAGAAGAATGGGCAAAGATTTCACTCTCTACATGTGCAAAGCTGGTAGAGACATTCGCAAAGAGACCCGCTGCTGTAATTGCAGCGATAGGTAGTTCTACAAAGCAGTTACTCAGGGGGGCTGAATACAAATGCACACCACACTTTTCACAAATTTATTTGTAAAAAATTTGGAAGAACATTTATCATTTTCCTTCCACTTCATAATTATGTGCCACTTTGTGTCGGTCTATCACATTAAATCTCAATAAAACACATTTACGTTTTTGGTTGTAACATGACAAAATGTGGAAAATTTCAAGGGGTATAAATACTTTTTCAAGACACAGTATGTGGACTGGGACTGAGAATGAAAAAGTGTGGGAATGAGCATAGAAAAATAGGCAAGCCCTGGAAACAGGCAGATTGCTGACTAACCATTAAAAGTATTAGTGGAACTATACTCCAGTGGCATATCTGGGGTATGGTGGAGGGTGCTATTTTCACTCAACGCTTGCCACTTTAATTAAATTCTGCTCCATTCAGACCTGCCATCAGCACAGACCCACAATGACAGCTCAGTAGATCACTGCTAAATGTAAGCAAAGGGCTGGGCAGAGGAAGTTACACTATTCACTTCCTGAAATCATCTAATGCACAAGTGCAGCAAATAAATGGAATAGTTTAAGCATTCCCCTGCCTCAGCTGCTTGTTTATAAGTGACATCAGTAACTGGCTAAGCTGTTTGTCACTGCAATCACTGCAGATCCACACTGAAGGGGGCATAACTGAGCTTAAAAAAGGACCTATAGGCTAAGATGTTACTGTAATAAACCTGGGTCTGTACCCCATTCCATATGCCATGCTGTACATTCTTTATTCTACACTTCCTCATCAGTGCCGGATCTAGCCTGTCTGATTTAGGGGTTCAGTAAAAAACGTCAGGGGGGCAGGGGACAGTTTGTAGGGCAGTGTACAGGGGTTAGCATGGCAGAGGACAGGGGTCAACAGGACAGAAGATAGGGGTCAGTAATGCAGGGGACAGAGGTTAGCAGACCAGAGGACAGGGGTTAGCAGAGCAGGGTACAGGAGTCAGTATGGTAGAAGACAGTGGTCAGCATAGTTGATCATAGGGTCATTGCTGGCAGGGTTAAGAGATCTCCTCCTCCCCACAAAGCAGATAGCTGAGATCCGTATCCCTCCACACAGTGTGTAGCTGGCTACTGCAGCTGCCAATCCAATCAGGGAATTCACAGGTCAAAACTGCAACTGCAGCTAGATCGATGCTGTGGGGAATCTGATCTCAGCTATGTGTTATGTGTGGGGAAGAGATCTGTTGAGTGCCTTGTTTGCAGTGCGGGACAAGGTCATCTAGCACTGAAAAAAAAAAGGCAAACTGCCCCCGCCTCCCCCCCAAAAAAACAGCACTAATCAACATGCTCACCCCCTTACCATAAATTCCTTCTGCAAGCCCAAATTCTACCCGAACAAAAATGTAAAAATTCCCCATCTTTGCTCCCCAAGCCCACCTTTCAGCTCAAATCCCTCCAATCCCTAACAAATCTCCCATGCCCCAAAAATCATCCCTCCTAGCGCACATTCTCTTTCCTTCCAAATCCCCCCTCCTAGTACAAACCCTCTCTCCCAAATCCCCACTTCTTGTACTAATTCTCCCCTCAAATCCCCCGCCTAGTACAAATTATTTCCCCAATCCCTCCCCCAGTACAAATCCCCATTCCTAGCGTAAATCCTTTACCAAATTCCTCCTTCTATTACAACCCCCCCCCCCATCCTAGCATAAATCCTCTCCCCAATTCCCCCCTACTAGTACAAATTCTCTCCTCCAATCACCCCTCCTAGTATAAATTCTCTCCTCAAATCACCCCTCCTAGTACAAATTCCCCCCACTGCTAGCACAAACCCTCTCCCCCAAATCCCCACTCCTGGTATAAATCCTCTCCTCAAATCTCCCCTCCTAGTACAAATACCCCCCCTAAATCCCCCCTCCCAGCACAACTGCTTCCTTCTAGAACAAATCACCCCTCCTCCTAGTAAATATCCCCCCATCTCGTACAAACCCCCTTCCCCCCCCCAATTCCTCCTCCTAGCACAACCACCTATAAGTTACCCTTCCCAGCACAAATCCCTGCATACCCAAATCACCCTAGTAGCACATGCCACCCCCAATTCCCTGCACCTGGCATTAACCCCCCCTCCCCTCAATTCCCCCTCCTAGCCCAAATCCACCCCCCTCCCAAATCCCCCTCCTAGCACAATTCCCCTCCAATCCCCCCCCCTCACATCTTCCCCAATCCTGCCTCCTAACACATCCCCCAATTACATTTCCCAGTACAAACAGTCCCCCCCCCCACCCCTCCTCCACAAGCTTCCCCTCCCCTAATCTTATATGTAGGAACAACAGGAGTAGTGAGTAGATGCGGGCTCTCTATGATCTCCACCTATTACATCCGACAATACACAGCTTTATTACCTGCCCCCCATCTCCTCCAAAGACTGCTCAACTCTTGGAAATGTAGATGGGGGCGGGTAATGAAGCCATGTACCGTTGGATAATATAGCAATCCTATGTAACCTGCTGTATGGAGGATCGCTATTACGACAGGAGGTGGAGATCACAGAGATCCCACATTTCCTTCCCGCTCTCTCCTCTCTGCCGCTCCGGCCTGGACTGTTTACTTGAAATAACTGCGTGTCAGGGCAGGAACGCTGGAATGGGCAGGCAGGCCTATGGTACGGTCACGCTGCGACTGACGACAGCCACTACCCACAGACCAGAGTCCCTCAGGGCGCGGAGTCTAAGCCCCAGGCTACCCTTCACCAGGGCCCCTGATGGTGGGGATGGACTTGACGCAGCCTGAGACCAGGTCGCGGCCCCCGAGTGACCCCAGCTGCGATAACGACTGCCGCCAATGGCGTACAGCTGGTGGGAGCTAGATGGGATCACGAGTAGAGTAGTCAGACAAGCCGGGTCAATAACAACGGAGCAGACAGTACTAGACGGTAGGCAAAGAATACTCAGGTCACGGGCCGGGTTCAACAACGGGAGGTCAGATAAAGGGTTAACGCAGAGAGTAGTCTTGTCCAAGCCGAGTCGGTTACCAGGAGAGCAATGGGAACAACACAAGAGCTTGCAACAGGGCAACATACAGGACACAAGTGCAGAGCACACTTGCAGACAGCAGGTTTAAATGTGCTCAACCACACCCTTCTGAGGAGGAGCCGCAGAAGCCTGAAGGCATAAAGGTTCCCACCATGCTTTGCAGAAAACCAAGATGGAGGCCAGCTCATGGAGATGCACAAGCTCTGAAGAAAGGTAGGACCTTGACACTGCGGCTGGCTGTGAGTGCAGGGATGGGGGGTTGCTCAGTGTGCATGGCACAATGTAAATGGGAGGAGGGCGGTACAACTGAAATCTGGGAGGGGGCACAGCCCACCCCAGCACCCCCTTAGATCCAGCCATGCTCCTCATTCCATATACCATGCTGAACATTCCCTAATCTGCACCACCTCATACTGTAGGTAAGGCTGCACATTCCCTATTCCACATTACTGCATTCTCTGTGTTTCCTATTCCAAACTGCCTCATGCATTCATATACCATGCTGTGAGTTGCCTATTCTGTCTTGCCTCATTCTGTATGAAATGATGTATGCAACCTTTTCTATACTGCCTCATTTTGTATGCCATGTTGTACATTCCCTATTCCGCATTGCCATATTCTATATGCCATGCTGTATGTTTCCTATTCCATAACACCTCATTCCATGCTCCACACTGCCTTACTCCATATACCGTGCTGTACGTTTCCTGTTCTGCACCACCTCATTCCATATGCCATGCTGTATGTTTCCTATTCTGCACCACCTCATTCCATAGATCATGCTATACATTATATATTCCACACTGCATTATTCCAGACACCATGCTGTACGTTCCCTATTCTGCACCACCTCATTCCATATGCCATGCTGTATGTTTCCTATTCTGCACCACCTCATTCCATAGATCATGCTGTACAGTCCATATTCCACACTGCATCATACCAGACACCATGCTGTACGTTACCTATTCTGCACCACCTCATTCCATATGACATGCTGTATGTTTCCTATCCTACAACACCCCATTCCATAGATCATGCTGTATATTCCATATTCCACACTGCATACTTCCATATACTATACTGTACGTTCCCTATTCTGCACCACCTCATTTATATGCCGTGCTGTATGTTCCGTATTCTGCACCACTTCGCTCCATATGCCATGCTGTATGTTCCCAATTCTGCTCCAGCTCATTCCATTTGCCATGCTGTACCTTTCCTATTCCACTGTGGCTCATTCCATATACCATGCTGTGCGTTCCCCATTCCACACCCCCCTATTTCTTTTCCCATGCTTGCCCTATTCTACACAGCCTCATTACGTACACTATGCTGGTGTGTTCCTGTTGAAATACAATGTTTATGTATTTTGTGTAACAATTGTCAGTAGAGATACTGTATATTCTTCAACCAGTAGATGGTAGTGTTTATAAGTTTGTAGCTGCATCTATGCCTATACTCTATGTCTTCTTCCTGAATAAAGTTCCTGTTTCTCATTTGCAGAAAATCAGCACTTAAAAACACAAAGACTGTGCACTGTCTGTGCTGCAGGGCTATACACAGAATGTCTAACAGTTCATTATTCCACACCACTTCATCGATCATCATAGATATGCTACTGCTATACTCACCTCTGCTCTAGCGATGCATCTACAAGCTTCCTTGCTGGTGCTAACATCTTCTTGCCAGTTTCTTCCAGGTTCAGGATCTTTTGCCAGGTTGGAATGATGTAACACACTCAGGATTTAACTTATCACGGCAGATGTTGAAATCACACCCCGAGCTGCGCATGTGCAGGTCAGTGTACAGTGTAGACAGCTTGCAAGGAGGAAAGCAAGAATCATAGAATAGATTTTTATTGCAGAAGAGACATAGTGTGTGTCTTCTGCAATAAAAAAAACCTTTTTGCTTGAAAATTGTATCATTTTACCTAAAGATCCATTTAGCACAAGTAAAATTGTGTCATAAAAGATTTAATGAGAAAAAGTAGTTATAAATATGCACCAATTATCAGACAGTTTAATAACATATAAAAGTAAAATACCTAGAGTATAGGAAAATGCATTTGTCTTTTACACCACATAGCATTTGGAGCACAGTAAAGGGATAACAGAATGCCCCGATCTTACCACAATAAAAGATCAGCTACAATCATTCACATCTCCATCATATCAAGACATCTGTTCCCTGTCACCCAGCATCCTCTGCTCTCCTCACATGTGTGCTTTCTGACAAAGTCCCCTCTGTACATGACCTCTTCCTCTCTCACTCCCTAAATCTTGTCCTCATTGAAATCTTGCTCCTTGCCTCCGGCTATGGCTTTCCACTTACACTTCTTCCTTTTACCATAATGGTCGAGTCTTTTTCTTCTATGCTCTCGTCACATATTGTTTCCCTAGCAGCCCCTTAAAGTTTCTAGTCTTTTAACCTTCTGATAGGTGTTTCCAATTATATCACCAGTGACTTATCTGTCTTTTATTTGAAGACGTATTCCATGCAACCGTCATCCATAGCTCTGTTTATAACTAGGCTAACCTTCACATTTGTGGTTGGGGGCACCTGGAGGTTAGGGAAAACATATTCATGAATACATTTGCCAGGCTATATGAAGCCAAGAACACTACAAAAAAATATGGTAAGGGATTTGAAGTTGATGGTATTTAAGAAATCTGCAAATAAGGTACTGTGTAAACCCGTTTCACTTCAAATTATTATACCTATGCTTAGTTGTGAAATATTTACAGGTGAAACTCGAAAAATTAGAATATCGTGCAAAAGTTCATTTATTTCAATAATGCAATTTGAAAGGTGAAACTAATATATGAGATAGACTCATTACATGCAAAGCAAGATAGTTCAAGCCGTGATTTTTTATAATTGTGATGATCATGGCTTACAGCTCATGAAAACCCCAAATCCACAATCTCAGAATATTAGAATATTACATGCAATCAATAAAACAAGGATTGTACATAGAACAATATCGGACCTCTGAAAAGTATAAGCATGCATATGTACTCAGTACTTGGTTTGGGCCCCTTTTGCAGCAATTACTGCCTCAATGAAGCGTGGCATGGAAGCTATCAGCCTGTGGCACTGCTGAGGTGTTATGGAAGACCAGGATGCTTCGGCCTTCAGCTCTTCTGCATTGTTTGGTCTCATGTCTCTCATCTTTCTCTTGGCACTGCCCCATAGATTCTCTATGGGGTTCAGGTCAGGCGAGTTTGCTGGCCAATCAAGCACAGTAATCCCACGGTCATTGAACCAGGTTTTGGTGCTTTTGGCAGTGTGGGCAAGTGCCAAATCCTGGACTTATTGAAACACAGTGGACCAACACCAGCAGATGACATGGCTCCCCAAATCAACACAGACTGTGGAAACTTCACACTGGACTTCAAGCATCTTGCAGTGTGTGCCTCTCCATTCTTCCTCCATACTCTGGGTCCTTGGTTTCCAAATGAGATGCAAAAGTTGCTCTCATCAGAAAAGAGGACTTTAGACCACTGAGCAACAGACCAGGTCTGTTTTTCTTTAGCCCAGGTAAGACGCTTCTGACGTTGTTTGTTGTTCAGGAGCGGCTTGACAAGAGGAATACGACATTTGAAGCCCATGTCCAGGATCCATCTGTGTGTGGTGGATCTTGATACACTGACTCCAGCCTCAGTTCACTCCTTGTGAACGTCCCCAACACTTTTGAATGGCCTTTTCCTGACAATCCTCTCCAGGCTGCGGTCATCCCTGCTGCTTGTGCACCTTTTTCTTCCACAATTTTCCCTTCCACACAACTTTCTATTAATGTGCTTTGATACAGCACTTTGGAAACATCCAATTTCTTTTGCAATTACCTTTTGAGGCTTTCCCTCCTTATGGAGGGTGTAAATGATGGTTTTCTGCACAACTGTCAGGTCAGCAGTCTTTCCCATGATTGTGATTCCTACTGAATCAGGCTGAGAGACCATTTAAAGGCTCAGGAACCCTTTGCAGGTGTTATGGCTTAATTAGCTGATTAGAGTGGGACAATTTGAGCCTAGAATATTGCACCTTTTCACAATATTCTAATTTTCTGAGATTGTGGATTTGGAGTTTTCTTGAGCTGTAGGCCATAATCATCACAATTATGACAAATCACGGCTTGAACTATCTTGCTTTGCCCCTATACCATTCACACACAAAGCGCAGCTCAGCCTCGCCCCCCCCTCTCTCCTCATTGGCTCACTGGCTGTGATTGACAGTACTGGGAGCCAATGGCTACTGCTGCAATCTCAGCCACTGAGGTGGGAGAGACCCAGGAGAGCCAAGACCCTAATGCACATTGCTGGATCAAGAGGAAGTAATTGGGGGAGCTGGGGGTGCATCTACACACTTAAGGTTTTTTTTTACAACCGCTTGAATGAAAAAAACTAACTCATCTATGGGCTGCTTGACAAGTGGATGAAAAGATGCCTATACAATGCCCCTCTTATAGTCTAACACATGCTCAAAAGCAAGCCTTGGAAGGATTAAGAGATAATTTAAGGTAAGTGTTGGACAAAGGGGGGGTACTGTTGTTATAATGTATATCAGAAAATATGCGTTTGAGAATTTTAAACAATAAAATTGTTATAAATAGATATCTCTATCCCATTTGGAAACTTACAGGTTCAATTTTTTTTGTTTACTCAATGGAGCACAATCACAGGGTCTAATTTCTACCAATACTGCTCAATATCTATAACTGTGTCATCCAGCAAGCACCACTTTTTATGCCCTTTCTAAAACTCATAAATACCACTTGAATCTGTGAATCGGTCAGTAGGGGGCCGCTGCTCCTCTTTGTTTGTCACATCTGATCATAAGACCCATCTGGGCTCTGGAGCCTTTGTATGCCTGAACACATACCGTTTTTTTGCCTAGGATTCCCTAGAATAAATTTGGGGCGTGTGCTCTAAGGATTTAATTTATAATAAGAATTTTGTTTATTCCCTTATATGCATCGGTCTTTTTTCAGTTGACCACCATGGCATATGTGTCACCAGATGATATTATATGTTGGCTATTTCCTCTTTGGTCCTGAGGAAGCATGGGAATGTGTGAAACTCATTGACCAAACCGCGTCTGAGAAAATAGCGCTACATAAATTGCCAATGGTGGCTTTAATGAACATTTTTAAAGGTAGTTTAATAAGCTCCAAGCAGTTTTATTATTACAGATACATATATAGCACCATTAATTTACACAGTGCTTTACATATATATTGTATATTCACCTTCATCCACCTATTTGAGGGAACAAAGTGTTTATAAAGCATTGGGGTAATTACAAAGTGACTAAAACCTAGCTTGTGTGAATCTAATGCCTCCTTCTTCATCATTATTATGCCACAAGTCCTCCTCGCTAGTAGAATTTTTGCAATAGGCTAATGCCATACCAAAGGGTATGGTAGTGTCTTGTAAAGGGAAGGAAATAATTTATTACAGGAAGGGGAATTAACAAACATGATGAAGCTCATGACGTGAGTAAAATGCGTTGATGTGTTGCAGTGGTCCAAACCACCCAAGCGATGTGCTTTATGTCTTCGACATACTTTATGAACCCAGAGATTGTGTTTAGTGACACATGTAGTTACATTAAACTTTTGAGCAAAAACTACTTTTGAGAATTCAATAAGGAGAAATAAGGAATGCCAGTTTATTACTGTGTGGGACAGCTGCACCGTCGCAATTTTATATCTATATAGGCAAGAGGTTATGCCCGTGGGCAATCATTTATGAATGAACAAGTGATGTTTGTTTTCTCAAGCTGTGTATATTGGTTGAATGTGTGGGTACCCTGGGCTTAGCTGGGATTTTAAGGAGAGAATGAGAAGTGCCTCTAAGTGCAGCAGACCACTTTAATATAGTATAAATGTAGGAACATTTACATTTAGGTAGAATAATACAGGCATGTTAAATGTAAGGTGTAAACACCAAATAGAACGGCTGTCACAGGTGCCCACTCTCGCTGGGACAGCGTGGTGGCTGGAGGGAGACAGTTGCAGAGCCGGCCAGCATCCACGTACTCCTCAATGGCAGCTGGAGTGCAACATCGGCTTGATGATGTCAGTGACCAGGATGCAATGCAACGCATTTCGGAGCATGCGCTGGCCTCTAGTGGCGGAAGCGCGCTCCACTGGGAGGGTGCGAAAATAGTATAACAATTTCGGCAAGATGGTCATTTTCACTGAATTAACCTGTCCTATCCAAGCAGGTGCGGGAATTGCCAAGAAAGCATAAGAGAGGACACAGAGCAAACCAATGGCTAATAATTTGCAGCAAACAGTGAGTCATAGGTGGGGGTCAAGCGAATGCCTAGGTATTCAAGAGAAGAGGAAGCCCATTTGTAAGGGAAGTGGGACTGCAGGCGCAAAACCAAATCTGAGGCCAAAGTAATATAAAGCGCGACAGTCTTATCCAAATTAATACGGAGACTGGAAATCAAGGAGAAGCGCTCAAGAACCTGTTGCAAATTGAAAAGCGTTGTCAGGGGATTAGTGAGAGTCAAGAGGGCATCGCCCACAAAAAGGTTCAACTTGAACTCCTGTCCCACGTATGGAACCCCCAATACATTACAATCGGTCCGGAGCGCCAAAGCAAGCGCCAGGGCAGCCCTGTCTCATCCCTCGCCAAATAGGAAAGGGATCTGAGAAATACCCAGTGTACTTAATGGAAGCCAAAGGGGAAGAATACAAGGCTTGAGTCCAAAAAAAGAATAGAATCCCCAAAACCCCAACGAGACAGCACAAACCACAGATATTCCCAAGATAGAGAATCAAAGGCTTTATACATGTCTAAGGACAGTAAAAATCCCGGGATTTTCTGCTGTTGTAGAAAATGTATGAGATGGACCACCTTATGAACGTTATCACCCACTTTCCTCCCAGGGACGAAACCTACTTGGTCCCTGTGGACCAGACTATGCAAATATTTACTGATACAAAAACAAAGAATCTTGCCCAATATCTTCAGGTCTTCATGAAGAAGAGAAATGGGCCGGAAGGCTTGCGCTTCCTGCACATCATCCGTCGTTCTAGGAATCATGGAGATATGAGCTCTAAGCGCATCCGGAGAGGGCAAAGAGCCCTGTCGTAACTCATTAAAATAGTCAGCCAAGAAGGGCACTAACAGGGTTGCAAATTTCTTATAATAGAGACCAGAGAAGCCGACGGGACCTGGGGCGAAAAGTAAGATTTTAATCAATAACTCAATGAACACAAGAGCAATTTCCAAAATTTTGACAAAACTGAGTTTTATAGAACATTTGTTTAGCTCATTACATGAAAGTAAGGTTAATAATTTAACTTAGATTACAAAATATTCAGTTTTACTCAAATTAGTTGATGCAAAAATAAATACACCCCACAACAAAAACTTCTACATCTAGTATTTTGTATGACCTCTACGATTTGTAAGGACAGCACCAAGTCTTCTAGGCATGGAATGAACAAGTTGGCGACATATTGCAACATCTATCTTTTTTCATTCTTCAAGAATTACCTCTTTTAGAGCCTGGATGCTGGATGGAGAGTGATGCTCAACTTGTCTCTTCAGAATTCCCCATAGGTGTTTGATTGGGTTTAGAACAGGAGCATACTTGGCCAGTGAATCACTTTCATCCTGTTCTTCTTTAGAAATGCAACAGAGGCCTTAGATGTGTGTTTTGGATAATTGTCATGATGGAAATGTGCACGACGACCAAGGGAACGGAATGATGACAGCATCTTCTTTTTCAATATAGAGCAGCACATCTGTGAATTCATGATACCATCAATGAAATGCAGCTCCCCGACACCAGAAATACCTGCTGTGACGGTCGCGGCGTCAGACCCCCAGCCCTCCTCACAAACCCCTGACCGTAGGACTAGCCAATCTAAAACTGCGCTGTCATGTGCGTAACAATACCACGCTCAGCTGAACCCTGCACAAAGATTTTCCAACTAATGGACCACAATCTATGTACCACAGCCTGAGAGCGATTGTTACTGGGTCAGGTTAATTACGCAATTAACCCTTCACACTGCCACCACCACCTTTTTGTACGGAGGAAACTCGCCAATCTTAGCAGTAACACTATAATGTTTGAATAAGCGCCAGGATACACACTGTCACCGCAGGCAGATGTATCCAGAGGTTTTAAAACACACAGTAGCACTCTTCAGAGACAGGGATTTTTAGTTTGCATTAAAGAGCTTTAGAAACAGTTCAACACTTTTCAGATAATAGGATTTATTGCTAAAAAGGTAAAAAAAAAATATTTACAGACAAAGATGTAGCCAATATATATATATATATATATATATATATATATATATATATATAAATACAGAGAGCAATACCATAACAGAGAGATAACAGAAAGAAGTTTAGAGAGGTAGAATACTTGCCGTCAGCCTTGGGTTAAGCAGATTCAAGTGTCCTGAACAAAAGGGTGCCTTCTCTCTCAAAGTTGGTTCCTGATGTTAAAAGGGAGATCTCTTCATCTTCTCTCTCAGGCCTGACAGCCTATTTTCTAGTTCACCAGCAGGGTGTCTCCTTAAAGCAGAGAACCAATCGCCTCATTTGGGGAGGGTGTTTTAGGCGGGGAACTCAGACTATTACCAAATCCCTTTCAGTTTATATCATGGTCAATAACCTTCCCTAGGTACATGTAGCAGCCTAGCCACTAGTAGATTAATATGCAAAATGATATCCTGAACGTCCAGACATCAAATATGCCATATCTTACTATTTCGGCTAGAACTATATGGCTTCCTACTCTCCTGTAGACTTTAACTAGGGGTGTAAGCTATCAAGCGACTCGCATTAAACTAAGCTATCCGAATATATGCTTTGTTCAATTGCATGTATTCCCTATTTTAAGTTATGAAAAGTAGTTTTTAAATGGGATGTATGTTTTACAGCTATTCTGGAATGTGTTTCATGTTCAGTGAAGGACTGGTTTATAGCTTTACGATCATCTCCGAGCGAGAAGCTAACAGACACCCGGGCACCAGCTAATTTGGGATCACAACCATGAAGTGTATCCAACTGTGCCTGATGTCCTTGTGAACCCAGCAAACACACACACACCACATACCTGAGGGAGGGGGATCGGAGGGAGAGAGAATGATACAAGATGGGGAATCTTGAGCAAGATGGATGACCGCGTCCATATCTGTGTGCACAATTGCTACAACTGCCACCACCAAGTTTCCCTGCAGGCATCATGCATATTTCTTTGTACTCCTCACCTTTGAGACCCAATACAGTTTTGAAGCCATCAGTTCCAAAAACATTTATCTTGGTCTCATGACTCCAGCGTACAGAGTCCCAGTAGTCTTCTTCTTTTTCAGCTTGGGCTCTGGCAAATTCTAGGCGGGCTTTTTTTGTGCGTGGGCTTTAGGAGAGGCTTCCTTCGTAGATGACACCCATGCATGCCATTCCTCTGCAGTATATTGTGTCATGGGGAAACAATCACTCCAGTTTGGCTTTCTGCTACTTTAGCTAACTGCAGTGAATTTGCATGGCAATTTTCTTCAACCCTTCTCATCAGAAGATGCTCCTGTTGAGGTGTTAACCTCTGTGGACGGCCTGGACGTCTTTGAGATGGTTGCAGTTCCATATTTGTTAAATATTTGTATCACTTTTCCTACAGTATTCTGACTGATAAGTAAAGCTTTGCTGATCTTCTCGCAACCTTTACCTTTCTTGAGTAAAGAAAATATTTTCTTAGGCCTTGTGACATTTCTCTTCCATGTGGTGCCATTCCTGACAGCATGAAATGGGAAGGGGTTTTCTTTGTTAAGCAAAACCCTTTTATAATCAACTGTCTGCTGGACACCTGTTTAATGAATAATCAGACTCACCTGTAGTTGAATTCTTGTTAATTAGGATTTTGTGGTCTAAAATTTAGCTTTGCTCCTAAGACTTTCATTGGAGTGTATTCATTTTTGCAATATGGTTTTGAATGAATATGTTAGGAAAAATACTTTTTTGTGTGTGCAAATTAACAAATCGTGTTTCCAATCAATGGCCCGGGAGTATTTTGTAGTATAGTGTCCCATAGAAAATGTTGATTCTGAAAGGAAAGTAAAGGTTTTCTGACAAATCTGTTGGGGTGCACTCATTTATGCTGACCATTATAACTCCACTTATAAAGGGACATTGAATAAAAAGGAGGTGTGAGGACAGGGTGGTAAATGTGTGACTTGGTGGCTGGGGGATAGCTGACAGGACGAGAGTTAAGAGTGGTGGGAGAGGAGCAGGCCTTAAAGTGGAACTTTACCCATAACAACTTAATAAAAAATGTTCTTTAGCAAGGAACATACATTCCACATTAATAATTATGCTATTAGTGTGTGCTGTAAATTGCCTCCAGCATTGTTTCTGTTTCTTCTTGATGGAGGCTGCCATTTTGCTGAAGCCCAGAGCCCCTGAACAGCAGTAAATGTTTAGGATGTCAGCAGATCGTCCTCTGATTTTAGGTACGGTGTCTAGAAAAGAGAGCAACTAAGCATGTGCAGAGCATGAGACAGTGTATTACTGGGTTTTAACCCTATTGCTGCCAGGGAAGTGCGCCTGTCAGATGGAAGCAGTCAGGCGGCTCCACTGCCGCCGATTGCTTCCCCAGTCCTCGGTGATGGTGCCCCCGGTGATGGTGCATTGCAATACATCTAATGGATCACAGAGGAGACATGCAGGGTCTTTTAGACCTTGCATGTCTCAATAAAGAGAAACTGTCACCAAAAATCATCACATAGGGGACTTTGTGTCCCCTATGTGATGAAAAAAAAAAGACAACTCTAGCAGCGATAATATTACTATAGGAACTTATTTTTAATGTTTTACATAGCTATATCTGCAAAAGGGGCCAGCCTGAAGTGATCTAGCAGGACTTCATCTTCTGACTAAAGTTCACTGCAGTTTTGTCTGAGTGTTAAAAAATACTGTAAACTCTTACAGACTCAATGGCTATGCAGTTTTATGAGTGTGTTTTACTCTAGCAGAATTAAAGGAGTGCAGAGACTTGCCTGGTGACAGCAGCAGGCATGGCTAATGTACTGGCTCTGGTGAAGGCTGCAGGACCCTGGGCAAGGGTGTGTGTAAGTGTCTGAGGCTGTAATGCACAGGATGGTTGTGGTGATGGCTTGTTACTTTAGTGCCTGGCCTGGAGATATACTCAGGGATGGAAAAAAGTTGCTTCTGAAATGGACGGCCAGTGGGCTTTCAGGAAGGAGGGCAGGGGAGCACAACACTGTTGCTAACACCACAGCATGGCACAGACAAGGCAGCAATTTTTTTATACAGTACAAAATAAATGGATGTGACACACATGGACAGAGCATATTTGTATGGGAGCTGAATGTGATGGAGGTTGTGTGGTGTTGATTTAATATTTTTGACAGCAGGAGGACTTGCCTAACATGGAAAGAAGGTTGCTGCTGTGCAGGACAGTAATATGGAATAGTTTCTGCAGGCACTGAAAGGAGAGAAAAGAGAAGAAGGGGGGAATAGCAGAAGAGGGAAGCTGTGCTGCTGTGCTGAATTTGACAGAGTGAGTGTCTACAAAAGAAGTAAACCTGCTGCTCTGCTGCTGCAGCTGCTGACTGATCATCAAAAATGCTCAAGACATCAGTCATCAATGATGCCCTAAGCACAAAGATCAAGAGAGATCATGAGTCATCATCTCTCTACTCTTGTGCTGAGATTTTCTTACAGTGACTAATTCAGTCATTCAAGTTATCTATGTCTCCTCTTCGAAGCTTACCTGTACCATCCAAAGACCACTGCTGCACCCTGTACCCACAGTCAAGTCTCCCCCTGCCTGGTGAGTATTCCTTTGTCTTTGTACCTAATAGTCACACTTATTTGCTTTTGGCACTGGGTTTTCTGTTTCACCAAAAGTAACTCCTACAGTCATCTAAGTTACCTGCATATCCTCGTGGAAGCTTACCCGGGTAATGCAAGAGACTATCCTTGCACCCTGTATCTGGAGTGAAGCCTGCATCTACCTGCTGGCAGCATCTGCCCAAGCTTGGAAATGTCACCAACAGCAATTGGTAAATAGTTTTTTACCCTTGTCTATTTTGGTCATGTTTATTTGCTCATTGCACTGAGGTTTTCCTACAGGAATTCATACAGTCATCCAAGTTACCTACGTCTCCTCCTGGAAGCTTACCTCTGCCATCCAAGATACCATTCCTGCACCTTATACCCATAATCAAGCCTGCATCTACCTCCTGCCAAAATCTGCCCAAGCTCTGACCTGTCACCAACTGAACTGGTGAATGATCCTTTGTCATTGTCCTTTATGGTCATGCTCATTTGCTCTTTGTGCTGGAGTTCTCTGCAAAGCTGCAAAAAGATTCAGTTTTTGTACTTGGGTATATAATGTAAGGACCTCTTTTTAATTATAAATTTTATAGCTTTTTGAAATAGTACACCAGTGCTGTATATTGTGAAATGTCAGAAATTAGTTTTATGCTAACATGTAAAACGTTACTGAAAGGTCATATTTAAATACACCCAGTGAATGCACACTCCCTAATGGTCTTCCATTGGGTCCATGCAGATTCAATCAACTGCAGGCTTCTCAGAAACCCTGGGTATCCCAGAGGAGAGGTTCATCCTCTTATATCCAACTCCTCCCATCACTCAGCCATAATGGACATACAGTAACTTGCCTTTATGGTGATCGATGGTATAATCAACCTCTTCTACAAATTCTATAGGAATGTATGAAACAATACAATACAGGTCACGTGAAATCACTGACCTAAAGCTAAATGTGATATGTTATGGACAAAACTAGGAGTAAAGGTAAGGGAAGAATGAAGCACATGATTAAACTGTTTTGGTGTTCATCCAAAATTGAATACTGATCAGGTTTTGGTAGCATTACCCTTTAAAGAAAACCATATTGTCCATAATGCATGCCCTGCCATTGAAAACAGTTTCCTAACTATAATCTTGATCCTCTAGATTCAGTGCTCTATAATACAGATCAGGAATCTTGAATTCAATGTAATTTTAATTGCTAAATGCTTTCCTTTAGACAGTTTCAAAGGTTTAAATGTATATAAGAACACTAAATCAAAGTTTTCTCTGTCACTTCCACAATTTAAAACAGCTGACACGTTCCTCGCAGCAGATGATTTTTACTGAAAAGTTTATTTCATCTTCCTAATCACGAACACGGAGCACAAGATATAAAATTCAAGATATCTAACTCAGGAAAATAAGAACTCCAAGCAACCCCTACTTATTTCTTAGTGGCCAAAACCCAGTAACACATTTATGATGGATACTTTTGATTGGTAAATTTGTACTATGATCAAACCTTTATTTGGGTATAAATGACAGTTTTAAAACATCAGCTCCAAGTATTTCAGTGTTGCTACATACAGCAACAATAATGGTACAGACGGGGTTACAATTCACTGGCATGAACACCAGTTATTGCAGAATCACTGGACACTGTATCTGCAAGCCAATTGTGGGACAACTTTAAAAATAATGACCGGACAGCCTCTCCTCTATCCACAGTATTAGTACACGTTTATTTTTCAACAGCAATGACAGACTCTAAGGTTAAATTGAACTTGTCACTAGGCTACAGATATTCAACATTTTACATATTCTTAAAGGAGAAGTATAGCAAAAGCGTTTTTGGCAATACTTCTATGGATCACAGCAGTTCTTTCTGCACTCATGTGATTTGTTTTCAGCTGACAGCAGACTAAAGCTTGCTGTCGGCCAACGTCATAGAACCAGTCCAGGCTTTGAAAAGATCCCGACCATATGGTTGGAATTCAGCCAGAACCCTGGACCGGCACCTGGCTCAGCCTCTCAGCAAGCCACTGAGAGCCTGAGACAGCCTCTCCCGCCCCCCTCCACAGCCCAGCATTTCAGTGAGCACTGGAAGGGCAGAGCAGAGAGCTGGAGACCGAAAGTCCTGGCTCTCTGCTCAGAGCGGAGGGAGAGTACCGAGCGATCAATGGTGTTTGATTACCCAGTTCTCACTACAGAGCTGGCGGGGGACAGATGCAGCATCGGATTGATGTTGAATCCACCTAGGTGAGTATAATTTTTTTTTTTTAAAAGCCATTATTCTCTTTTAAAGCTACAGGTTAGTTAAAAAATGTTGTTGTGAATTCAGCACAAGGGAAATAACTTGCCTCTAAAAGTGCCCCATGACCTGCTGACTGCTGCTTAGCACAGACATTTTTCCTCCACTGATGCTAGAAATTCTCCAAAGTAGTGATCGTCCGTCGCTGCAGGGTTTAAGATCAGCAGCTATGAAGCATCAGCGCCACTCAACCTCCCGTTCCTCCTCCTTTGTTCATTTACAGAAGTCATGATGTTCTTTCCCAGAATGCAAAGAAATCTGTGAATGGAGGAGGGGTGGGTGAATGACAGGATCCAGAGCCTCCAACAATTCAGTTATCATTGGTTGTTATGACAAAGCAGGAAATGGCTGTCTACCCTATCATCTCTTGGAGAATTCTGGGATATGTTCACAGCAAAGTTTATTCCTCCAGAGTAGCAGATAGGCTAGATGAGTGATCAAAGCTTCTTGAATGCCAAGCAAGTGTCTAAGGGGCAAATGGGGCTTGTTGCCACTGATTTCGGTTAAGGTGTTTAGCAACAGGAAACAGTACAAAGCAAAATGATGCAAATACTTTTAAGATGATGTCACATGGGAAAGCTTTTCACTTAACTATGTGGGATCATTCCCTTGCTTGCCTTGAATGTTTCCGAAACTTCCTTCTTGTTTGTACTAGACCATAACCTTTTATGTAACACCCTGCTGCAATGTAAGTGCAGGATGTTAAAACAGACACAAGATGGCAGTATCCTGCAGCTCAGTGACACTCTGTGCGGAAAAAAAAGCCTCATAGACTTTGTATGCTGCATCACAGGACTTTGCTGTAGAGGGGAGTGTCAGAAGACTACATTTCCCAGAGGAGCTGGCGTGAGGCGGGGACCGATATATACAGAAGCCAAGGAGATTGGACAGGAAGTGAGAGGGGAGAGAGCTGGAGAGATGAAGTGGAGAGAGGGCTGTGCAGGCACCAAAGTACTGGACCAGGCCGCAGAGTGAGAGAGGAGAGGAACCAGGAGGGATCGCTGACCACCAGCCTGTAGAGAGGGACATCCTGTCAGCAGGTGTCTCAGAGTGCTGTGATCAGACTGAGCGCTGCAGTGATGATCAGAGAACTGCTGGGGGCTCCCATCCACTGAGAGAGAGACTGCCAGGACCTGCTGCAAGCCACATATTGGGTGAGGGTCCCATACACCAGCCAGACCAGTGAACACTGACATCTCCTTCCCATCTACCAGTTCCCCGCACATAGTGGCAGACACTGAAACTAGCTAATAGGTGTTGTGGCCTAGTTCCCCTGGCCTATGACTACACGCACATTTAAAGCCTAATTCAACGATCAGAGCTGAGTGTAGTACACACCCTCTGCAAGCCAATTCACAGCATTGTTTCTTTGACCATCAGTCCACCCTATCAAAGGAACACTTGTCATCACTGCCATAGGTCATTGCAAGCCTTGAGTGGAGTTACACCTTGCTTAGTGCATTTAAAGAAACATCATCAAGTCAAGTGACACTTAAAGGGATAGCACCTAAATCCTCCTTTGTTGCCCTAAATCCTTTAAGAGACCCTTTACTTTCTTCAACTCGAGAGCCATGATTCTCTGTTGTGCACCAACTGGGCCGCAACGAGTGCGCAGAAGGTTCTTTGGAGTATTTAAAGGACGTTGGCTTTGCAAATTAAAACAGCTCTCTTCTATCTCAGATTTAAACCTTGACCTCAGGTTCTGAGGGTCCAAAGTGAGCTAGTCCTACTGTTTAACAGTTTTCCTTGCTCACTTTCGGGACCCAAAAAGAACACCTCAGACTTGAGGCTTTGGGGTAAATTCTGATTAGTAGGTCTACTAGCATTGATTGATACTTTGTTATATGTGTCATGGCTTTGCTTAGTGTGGTCAAGAGTGATAACGGCCATTGCACGCACACACATTGTTTTATGTTGTCTACTGTGCTTGCAGCCAAGTTTATCATAAACTACATACCAGTTCACTATAATCTGTGTACGAGTCTGTTTTCTGGTCATACTCTACTCTGGTCAGAAGAGTACGGTGGCATGAGCAGGGGTTGGGCTTTCAGAGTGTGGTCCAGAGAGACACGGAGCATGAAAATAATTCAGTAACTCCTAAAGGGGTAGTGCTTTTATATTTATAGTAAAGAATGGTATGGTACATTTATAGTAAAGAACAGTTATCAGTTTACAGGGTATTTAGAAAGTTTCCACTGAAAGAGGCCAGACTCTTGCAAGGTAAGCAGTAAGAGCTTTTTAACTCTGCTGAAGTTGTATTCCATGAAAGTGTGATACAGCAGGAGGAATTAAGCCGTCTGCAGCCTGACTGCTCAGGATTACTGCAACACCACAATTTACATGCGACTGCTTCTGCTCTAGTTGGGATTCTCCAAGGCCTTGTGTGCCATCTCAGCATTGTGGTAGCAAATCATTCTCTTATCACACCCAATGCCTGCCATCACTTGTGCCAGCCATACATGGCTTGAATTACAGCCAATTCCTTCTTACTTGGCTGAAATTTGAGCTGTAGGTGGCCCTGTCAGCACTCCCCAGCTCAGCCTAGGTGGTGCCAACTTGGTGCAAGGTGGAGCATGAAAAATCTTAATTTGTATGACACAGTGATTGGTGCTACTCCCTCATGTTGCACAAAGTCCATGGCTGTCCAAACACCACCTCACAACAACACACTATTAATATGTATCAAGGCAGGCAAATTTTATGTAAGTTGGTAGTAATGACAAAATAAAAAAAAATGAAAATGCTTGGCAACAGCAACATACTTTATGTTTTCTCCTGAACAGATTTTCTTGTGCTATAATCTAACAATTACATATAAACAGACAGCTGGTTGGCAGAAGTCACAATTATGATTTCAGTGTCTGTGATCCTTGTCACTTGAATTATTGATTCTATCTTCCAACATGCGCAATAACTTTAATTTCTCTATAGCGACCATTGGCCGTTTCCTCTTCATTTCACAAGTTATCCTTAAATCTGTCAAACTGACCTATATAATTGTGGCTGAACATGGTTTACAAATTGAGTTAGATGAGAAAGAGGGGATCAGACTGATTAAGGAAGGGGGGGAGGTGTAGTAGTGGGGTAGGAAAGGAAACATGAAGATAGTAAGTGAAGAGATAGATAGGGATACAGAGAGAGAAGGTGATACTATGAAGAATGTAAAAAAAGAGGGCCAGAAGAGATGGATAGGGACAAAGAAAGGGCGATAGAAAGAATGGGAGGACAGAAAGAGTGAAGGTTGTAATAAAGAAGAGGGATATGCAAAGACAGAGAGAGAGAAAGGTAAGATAAAAAAAAGTGTTATAAGAGCTAAGCTGGTAATACACTGCAAATTACAGCCGATTCCTGATGAACTGCCCAAAATTCGAGCCATGGGCGGCCCTGTCAGTACCTTGCCGCCTACCATGAAGGAGCGGAGTGAAAACGTAACGTTAACAGTGGCTATATCCTATCACATCTTCTTTCACATCATCATGGGGAAGGGGGGGGCAGTCAAGGAGGACATAACCTTTGCCCACAATTAATATGGCTGCTAAAATAAGAGCACCAAATTAAAATACAAAAAGTTAATAAAAACTGCCATTTCAGAAGGTTTAGAATGCCTGGATTTTATTCAGTTGTTTCTGCTAAGTGCAATAAAGAAGTTTTATAGACATTTGTCTGGCTGGTTATTCAGTGTCAGGATGAACATCAACTAGATAATAAGAGATACAAAAATTGTAATCAATGCACAATGTGAGTTTAAAGGCTAAGTTCACCTGTGGAATGTATTTAGGGTGGAACATGTTTCAGCTCCTGCCTTCTCTCCCCCCCCGATACCCCCTCCGTGTGACAACAGATGGGGGATCTTCTCCCCACACCCATAGTCACTATAGCATGGCTGTGCTCTTCCACATCATTCATTCACAGAGTTCTGTGAATTAATGAACATCTACTGGCTTGTAGTTCTCAATGAATGTAATCCTTCCTTCCTGCCATTCAGTAACTGTGTGCCCGGAAGAGGTACAGGCAGACAGCATACGGAGTGTCTGCAGGATCCAGGCATCGAACCCACGATCTGCTGATCGCAAATGCAATGTTCTACATGCTGCAGTGTAAAAAAATTAATAAATGCACATTCTTTTACCTGCAAAAATATGTGCATGTATCATTTGTTTGTAAAAGGTGAACATAGCTTAAACCCTAGTTCATTGGGCAGGTTTTGGGTCCAGGTGAAGTCGACTTTAGCTTGGAAAGTCAAGTTAAAATAACAAAAATGAGCTGTTTCCACGGCATCACTGCAAGCTTGGAATTCCATCCCAAACAGCCAAGTCTTCAGTGCCATCAGGGCATTAATCCTACATGACCTGGAACAGCAAAGTGAAGCAAATGGCTCTCAAAGAGAAAACGAGTGAGGAAAGAGAAAGGAAGGGGAAAAATGAGAGATTCCCTTCTAGGTCTAGATTAAAGCAGTGCTTCACCTAAAAAGACAGGTTCCTGGACAGGCAAGTGTCTTTTTATTAAAAGTCAGCAGCCACAGTATCAGTAGCTGCTGACTTATTTTTTCTTTTAGACTGAAGAATCTCTTTAACTCATCTCTGCCCCCATCTGCCTTCTTGAACTTAAGCAGAAGATTGTATATAACATATCCACCAATTCCAGACCTTCTTTAAACATTTGCCCTCCAGAGGATTTGCCCCCCTTTCCTGACCAGGCCATTTTTTGCGATACGGCGCTGCATTACTTTAACTGGCAATTGCGCAGTCATGCAGCCGTATACATAAATTAAATTTATGTCCTTTTTCCCACAAATAGAGCTTTCTTTCAGTGGTATTTGATCACATCTGCGGTTTTTATTTTTATACGTGATTTTGCTCAGCCCTGCCACCCTATAGCAGTACTTCTGCTATAGGGCGGTCAGGAAGTCCTTAACCTGTCTTGTCTGTTGTGTAGGAAACTTTCTTGGAGCATGATCCAGAAGATCTTGTTTTTAGTCACTGGTGATTTCCTTACTTTGGCTGTGGACAATTTTGCTGCTAAGAAGATAAATAAAAAAAAAAGGAGTCTGGGTGTGTTCTCTTTGCATTGCTTCCTTTGTGTAAAATACCCAGTGATCCTGCCAGTCTCCCTGCTCTCTTTATTCAAACTGGAAATGATAGACCTGGTAGCACATACATCCCAGTGTGGTCAGTTTTTTCGCTTTTCTATTTTAAACTGATTGGGTTGTTTTACAAGGTAAGGGTTCACATATACCTTAACCACTTCCAGACCGGACACTTTTACCCCCTTCCTGACCAGGGCAATTTTCAGCTTTTAGCGCTATCACACTTTGAATGACAATTGCGCGGTCATGCAACACTGTACCCAAATGAATTTTTTACCATTTTTTTTAGATAGATAAAGCTTTATTTTGGTGGTATTTATTCACCACTGGGATTTGTATTTTTTTTGCTATGTAAATGAAATGTCAAAATTTTTTTTTAAAAAGTGTTTTTTTTATAAAATTTTGCAAATAAATAATATTTCATCATAAATCTTAGCCAAAATGTATTCCGTTATTTTTTTAGTAAAAAAAACAAAAAAACAAATTAGTTTATAAGCAAAAATTATAATTTTTAAACATTTTTTTTACATTTTTATTTTATTTTTTTATATTATTATTTTTTACATACTGTCACCCTAGCAGTACAGTGTCACCATAGTGACACTGTACTACTTGTGGGGGGTGATAAAGATTTTTTTTTTTTTTTTTACACTGATTGCTTTTACACCCATATGGGATGTAAAAGCAATCATTTCTCTTTCTCTCTGTGTGCATTCCTGCACTCATTGAGAAATACAGAGTGAGCTGTGATTGGTCACAGCTTGTCACATGGTACAAGGCTTTTGTGAATAGCCTTGTACCATGTGACCTCTGTGATCATTCACAGATTTCACACATAGTAAGCAATGATGTCACAAGTGACATCTTGCTTACTACTTTGCATGTGATCACTGATTCGCCAATCAGTGATCACATGATCGGGACCTCGTACAGAGGTCCCGTCCGACGATTGGTGTTTCACTGTGTCCGGAGGACACAGCGGGCACCGGATCGCGGTGCTGCGCGCTCCCAGGGAGCGCGCACAAGCAGGGTGCGGGGAGGCCGTTTATAGACGGCCACCCGACCCTGCAGTGCCACCGTCCGGCCGTTAAGTGGTTAAGAGGGCTGTTCAGGCATTCTTGGGAACATTGACATTTTTAAATATATATTTTTTTAAATATATTCTTCAGATTTTTTTAACATATAAAGTAATTTTAACATATATTTTTACATATATTTGTAAATGCATTCCAAAAATGTAGATTTGTATTTTTAAAGACATACAGTATATTTGAAATGTATTTTTAAAAATATTTTTCATATATTTTGTAATAAAAACGCATTTCAACGTACAGTATATATATATTTTTTTTATTGAAATATATTTAGAAATATATTGAATATGGCCAACATTGTAGCACTTCAAATATATGGCAATATATTTGGGAAGAATATTTTTAAAATATATTTCAAATATATTTTTCTTCCATGTGGGTAATGTCAGTGAACGCTGAATTTCACGGCTGTGTGGGTGGAGCCATGCACAGCTACGTTAAATTAAAAAAAAAAAAAAATAACAGGATTCTTCAATATGATCCAACCTGCAATTCAGATAAGGAGGGAGGCGTTTGGGTATGCTTTATGTGACCATGCTTTGTGTTACAATCTAAATATGAGTGCACCTTTATGTAACAGTATTACTAACAGAATGTATGTCACAGCAATGCCACAGTTTATGCCATGTGGTTACTACAGCTCGTGTCTCTAGCTCCTAAGCAATAACTGGTTTGTAAAAAAAAAAAAAATGGCCACCAACATGATATGTGCATATAGCATGTGGGCATACTGTGGAATTTTGACAGTGTCTGCCACATGGACACAATAACTTAGCCATCTGGGTAGTGACTCAGGCAGGTGGCCATGAGACCATGATATATGGGTGCAGCAGAGGCTCCTATGTTTTATAACTTCAACGGGAATTCTGCAATTTTATTATTCACTTAAAGGCATTGCTTGCCTTACCATGTAATGATGGGCGCACACATTGTGGCTACAGTTTGTAGTTTCATAGTTGATTAATTTTCCTATGTCCATGGTTTGCTACAGCTAGTCTATCCCTGTTTGTAAGGGATAAGACAACTTCCTGTTCAGGGTCACATGGCATCCAATGCATGTGTAGAACTACCCCGGAGGGGCCGCTCAATGCTTGTCCCTAGTGCTTTCCCTGACCTCTGGGCAAACCTCCCGACACCTCTGACACTCTGGATTCAGACATATTTCAGCAATAGAGAATAATAATGCAAGAGATACAATTCTTTAGTAACACTTCTATATTACTGCTTACGCAAAAGAGTAGACCAAAGTAATAATAGGATTTGCATGCACAACCTCCAATAAATGCAAGAAAGCAAAAAAAAAAAAACACACTAGTACAATAGCAACAGTCAATTAGCAACATTTAACAGATTATAAGGTTATGTTAAATGAGCTTCAACCCTTTCAATGCAACACTGGCAGTAACAGGGGGAAGAGCAGGCTTGTTGGCTTTTCCGCTCCCTCTGGGCCACTGGCATTACAAAGGGTATGCAGAGAATCCTATATAAATGTACTGTATACTTCTGCATAAGTAAATGTAGGTACCCTTGTTTGAGCAACAATGGTTTTCGAAAGGAAGAGGTCCCTTAAACTGGAAACTGCAGCTCGAGTCCTATGATGCAAGAAGTTCCTTATACGGTGGTATTTGTTGCCTTGTGCTAGCAATGGTGGGGCCCATAAACATTAAACATTGTTGAATACTGGCAATTCGATGAAATTAAACAGATAAGTTGTGATGTTGCTCAAAGCAGAGAACTCCTGGTAACTGAGATGTAAAGATGTCTGCGTGCAGTATCTCTAGAGTGATGACAGAAAGAGGTTGGGCACTCTCCCACTCACCAATCTGTTGATAGCACAGCCTCCTAAGGGCAAAGAGTTCTTGAAACAGGCTCTTGACTGTCTGCACAGATGTGCTGAGTGCTCGACTGATAGCCTGTCAGCACAGTGAACAGCGATGTTTGTGTGGGGGCCAGATGGTGACAGTCCCGGTACAACGAAAGACTGATGCAATCCCAATGTGCTGATCAGTGTCACAGCTATGCAGAACCGATACACAGAGTCTCGTGACCGCAGGCCTGCAATCTCTTGGGAACAACAATCTCCCTGCATCCAGCTCTGAATCCCATGCCAATAGAGGAAGTCTGCCCCTTGCAATAGAGGAAGCCTGCCACCCGCAGTAGAAGATATCTACTCTCCCAGAATCATTCTGGTTCACCAGCTCTGACATGTGTAGTTCAGTCAGCACTCAGGAATACAGTATGAATTGCCTATAGGACTACAGGTCCCAAGAGCCTCTGTTGTAAGGCGAATTGGATCCACTCAGCAAACAGAAAGTGAAGTAGCTATCCTAGTACTGGACACTAGGGGGAAAAGGCTTAATCATAATCTCATTTGTAAGTGTTCCTGAATTGCAGAATGACATAGCCGGCATCTGGCTACACCTGCATTGCCATCCACTCTGTGTCACATCATAAATGTAGGAGTGCTAATGTAATAAGAAAGCATCTTCCAGCTGCATTAGTGAGCTTTCTGTGTATCTGTGATAGCTCTGCCTGCTTTTGGATGTCAGATCTAATTACTGGTAGCTAGCTTTTACCTGCAGCAGCAATAGATTGAGAGACCCAGGGATTGTGGGATATGTAGTTTCTAAAAGAGAAATGTCAAGCCTCACACTACAGAGGTCATGCATTAACCTATACATTGCGATGCAACATGCTTTATGTATGAATACAAACAGAAACGGCTGAGACAGGAATGTGATGATTTACTCTACTACAGGCCGTACGTACAAGGCAACAAATGATACCATGACACTACATGATCAATGCACATCTTATGCAGCCAGCTCAACAAAACTGGATTAAAAAAATAACATAGCAGGATGGAAAATCTTAGCCAAACAGTGACTGCATCCCATCAAATACAGTTGTGCCTGCTGTAAGAATACCATAGTTTGCAGCAGGGGATTCTTTCATACACCCTGTTTATTGTGGATGAGGGAATCAACTTTCTTTTAAAATGTCACCACCCTCATTTTTATTAAGTTCAGCTTCAGTAAAATTCTTTTTCCTTTCTTTTTGATAGATTAGGGAAGTGAACATCTGCTTTTTTTTTTCTTAATGTCTTTGTCCCTTATGGGAAGATTTCCTGCCATTTCCTGTCTGATGAGTGTCGATGCAGGATGTGAGAAAATAAAATCTCCCAACTGAAAACACATACAGCAGTACAGATCTGAAGAAGGTTCTAATCCTTTTCTGCTCTATACAAAGAAACGTTTGCCTGGAGTTGGGCTTTTATTTTTCATAACATGAAAATCTTCATAGAAATATATGTTTTGAAACTGAACATATCAAATCCTAAATTCTCAGATCTGTTATAATCAGGTATTCTCTCTAAAGAGCAAAGCTTCCATTTTACATAGATACACATGTTGCTTCGTAATTAAAAATGCTCTGTTCAATGAACAGTAACATTTGCCAGTTAAATTTACATAATGACTATACTGAGTTGTACTACAGTAGCAATAATAGTTTCTGCCCTTTAACGCTCACTGAGCATTTCCTATAACAGAAGTAATTGAAAACTGGACTTCTAATGCTATCTATTATTTTTAAATCTTCCAAATTTCCTGTAAATGTGTGTCCATTTGCAGAGATCATCCTGATTTCCTTAACATTATACATCAACAGGTCATGCTTTTTGTGCAAAGATTGAGTTTTGGCATTCGTTCCAAAATATATTGTTTCATGTTAATGTATGTTCAGTTACAGTTATAAACAAGCTGGGCAATACTGGAGGAAAAAAGAGGGGGAGAGAGTGTGGTCACATACTGTAGTTTAGAAACCAAAATGATTTCCTGCATTGTTTTTATTCTTTGTGCAGAAAAGTTGTCTATACATCTAATGCATCATCATCACTATATAGTACTTGGAAAAGAAGAACAATGTTGCAGAGAGATCAATATTGTAAATGTGTTGCATATTTGTTTCAGTTTCTTACTACTCCCTTTTATATCATTTTCATCACTTGAGAGTTTGATATGTATGCAAGCTGTGAAGTGTGCGCTACCACCTAAAGAAAACCCTAACCCTGCTAAGGAAGTATTTTCTCCCAGGTTTATTCCCATAAATCATGTGCTTCAATCATCTTTAACATATTCACTATCATCAGGGATACATGGAAAGGGGTAGGCTCCCCAACCCTAGACAACATATATCAACAAATTTACGTTGCTTCAAAGCCATTTACTGCAAATTAATGGCCATTTGTAAAGATCATTTCAACTTCGCTCACAGCCTCATGATGTCTTCCAACCATAACTTTCTACCATGATATTCCGTCACTGTGAATGTGTAACTGGCAATGTTGTACCATTATGTAATTTTGGTAAAAGTAACCCCAGTCTTCAACTGTTGGTGACCACAACCTACATCATTGTTTTTCTGCTCTAAAGTGATTGTAAAGCTTAACGAAGTTGTAAAGGTTTAAGGTTTTGTTTACCTTAAAAAGTCCTGTGTGAAGCAGTGCTCCTAGTCCCCTTAAAACTTACCTGAGCCCCATTAAGATCCAGCAATGTGTACAAGAGCTACGGCTCTCCCTGGTCTCTCCCTCCTTATTGGCTGAGACAGCAGTGTAGCCATTGGCTCCCAATACAGTCAGTGAGCCAATGAGGAGAGAGCGGGGGCGGAACCAAGCCATGCTCCATGCGTGAATGGACACACAGAGCAGCAACTTTGGAGTGAGCCTTCTTGGGTGCCCCCATAGCAAGCTATTTGCTATGGGTGCATTAGGCAGGGGGGAGGGAGAAGGAGTGCTGGTGGGGGACCTGAGAACAGGAGGATCAGGGTTGCTCTGTACAAAACTATTGGACAGAGCAGAAAAGTATAACATGTTTGTTATTTAAAAAAACAAAAAACACACCTTTAATATCACTTTAATTATTTGAATTAAAATAACAAAACATACAGTTAGGTCCATATATATTTGGACACAGGCACAATTTTAGTTTTTTTCAGGTATTTACCAAAACATATTCAAGCTATAGTTATATAATGGATATGGGCTGAAAGTTCACACTCTCAGGTTTAATTTGAGGGTTTGTACATTCAAATTGGAGGAAGGGTTCAGGAATTACAGCTCTTAAGAGTAGCCATCCCCCCTTTTTCAAGGGACCAAAAGTAATTGGACAACTGAATCAAAAGCTGTTTCATGGCCAGATGTGGGCTACTCCATTATTTCTTCATCAATTAAGCAGGTAAAAGGTCTGGAGTTGATTTTAAGTGTGGGATTTGCATTTGGAATGTATTGCTGTGAACCTACATCATGTGTTCAAAGGAGCTGTCCATGCAAGTGAAACAGGCCAATGTAAGATTCAAAAAACGCAATCCATCAGAGAGATAGCAGCAATATTAGGAGTGGCCAAATCAACAGTTTGGTACATTCTGAGGAAAGAAGAATGCACGGGTGAGCTCAGCAACATAAAAAAGCATGGACATCCACAGAAGACAACAGTGGTGGATGATCGCAGGATCTTCTCTATGGTAAAGAAAAACCCATTCACAACATCCAGACAAGTGAAGGCCACTCTCCAGGAGGTGGGGGTATCATTGTCAAAGTCTACAATCAAGAGAAGACTCCACGAGTGCAAATACAGAGGGTTCACCACAAGGTGCAAACCATTCATAAGCCTGAAGAATAGAAAAGCCAATTAGACTTTGCCAAAAAACATCTAAAAAAGCCAGACCAGTTATGGAAAAGCATTCTTTGGACAGATGAAACTAAGATTAATCTGTACCAGAATGACGGGAAGAAAAAAGTGTGGAGAAGGCTTGGAACAGCTCATGATCCAAAGCACACAACGTCATGTGTAAAACATGGTGCAGGCAGTGTGATGGCATGGGCATGCATGGCTTCCAGTGGCACTGGGTCATTGGTGTTTATTGATGATATGACAGAAGACAGAAGGAGCCGGATGAATTCTGCAGTGTTTAGAGATATACTGTCAGCCCAGTTTCAGCCAAATGCAGCAAAGTTGATTGAACGGTGCTTCACAGTACAGACAATGATCCAAAACTTACCTGCTCTGTGCAATTTTGTTTTACAGAGCAGCCCTGATCCTCCTGTTCTCAGGTCCTCCACCAGTGCTCCTGGCTCCTCCTCTTCATCAAGTGCCCCCATAGCAAGCCACTTCCTATGGAGGCAATTATTCAGCCTCACTCCAGAGCCCTGCTGCCTGCATCCGCAGACACAGACAGCAGCACATGGCCACGCCCTCCACTTCCTCGTCACAGAGTTTGAGTGAATCCAGCGGGTCTCTCTGCTATTAATTTGACCTGTACATTGCAGTATGTAAGCTTTCATGTGTGCTTCTGTTTGAGGCTGCAGCCTCAAATCAGCTGCTTTGGACTGTGCAATTGCCCTCTCCCAGTGTTAAACATGGCAGGACCCATCATTTATAGAATAAGAAATACCTGAAGGCTCAGGATGTGATGTTCCTAAAACACTAGAGTACAGACAGCAAGGTATGGTGGCCTGATGCACTACAGATAACTGTAAATACGCTCTTGGCAGTTTGGGTATATCCTGTGCATGCATTTTAAACCTTGTTTTCTATTTTTCCTGGAGTGTGCCTTTAACAAATGAGCCCCACTGCTTCCTAAAAGAAGATAGCAGCAATAAACATGGGGAGCACTAAAGGGGTGAATTGCCATTAACTGGCTAAGGTGTGTTTTGGATTAGTTAACAGTTAATTCTAGATGGAGGCACACAAACCCATAAGGTGGAAAGAATTACATTTTACATATCAAAGGACAGCAGCCCCAAAGCAATATAATACGTTCGCTCTCTTAAAAACCTATTAAGCCTTGTTATGTCTGTCTCCTCCACAGAGTGGGATAGGACAGACATCACAAAATTTTCCTCATTAAAACTGATGGCCCCTCTCTGACACGTATGATCAGATTGTAAAGTTCACCACCCATCCCCCTACATTTAAGCTCCTAAAAGCTACCTTTTTTTTCAAAACAGATACGAGCTTCCCCAGTAGAATATAATGGGATTTTACTTCTTACCAATATTGTCAAGTCCTTAGATCCCTTAATGGGATTATATGCTTTAAAAGTCAGGGGTTTTCTATCACTCAGTTGAAGTTAAATGTCATCATTTTGAAGAGTTGAGGATGAAAAGAAGCAATACAGATTGATATAACCCACTGCAGCAAAACAAAATCAGGAGTATAGTTTTTAGATTTTTTTTTTACTCATTTATATAATATGGACATATTCCACCATGCTGTACACTGGATATATTACATCCTGCCTTGGGGAAGCATACAAACAGATGTCCTTACCACAGTCAACAAGCATGCATACAAGGTGGGCCCACTCTGGGTGGAAGTTAATTAAAGCTGAACTCCAGGCAAACCACTAAATACACAGAGGAAATACATATAGGGAGTGATCTTACCTGCCAAATAATTGTATCACTGTTCATTCAGTCCTGTGATTAAAGGACTGTCAGTGGATTTTTGGCTTGTGTTGATGGCTTCAGTTTGATATTATGACATTTCTGAGATCATTTGGAATTCGTCAACCTGCAGTTGATCCTCCTTCAGATGGGCATTTTACGGTCTTGTATGGCAAGATCAGTATTATGTGAACAACACAGCCAGTCAAACAGGCCCTTATAGAGCTTGCCACATAGTAAAGTCCTATATGGCAGAAGAAGGGACCTAACCTTTGCCTTCTGAAATTTTACTTTCACTTACAGCTCTCCCCCACTTCTGTCTTTTGACTAGGTAGGCAGTGAAAGGGGAAGATGCACACAGATAAGCTCATCCCTCTGCTCTCTCCACATATCAGCATGTCCCTTGCACTACAGCACACCTGACTGGCTCCTTGTGCTCCTTCTCCCTGTCTGAGCTCTGCTATACAGTACAGTACTTGCCAGAGGCTGATACCAGGTCAAATTCAGGTTCCTGCATTTCTTGCATTAAAATTAAAAAAAAAACATACAGTTGTGTCCAAAATTATTCAACCCCCACTGAAATTGAGTGTTTTGGCCAGTTTGACATTGCTTTTGATCATTCAGTCATCTTGCTTACATTTACATTAAAGAGGCACTTGTAGGTCAGACAAATATAACATAACAGTTATAATGAAATAACCACAAATGTCTTTTCTGTGCTCACAGCATTATCAGTTTTATTCAACCCCCAAGTGACATTCAATCTTAGTACTTAGTACAGCATCCTTTTACAGTTATAACAGCTTTTAAACGTGAAGCATAGCTTGACACAAGTGTCTTGCAGCGATCTACGGGTATCTTCGCCCATTCTTCATGGGCAAAGGCCTCCAGTTCAGTCACATTCTTAGGCTTGCGCACTGCAACTGCTTTCTTTAAGTCCCACCAGAGGTTCTCAATCGGATTTAAGTCTGGTGACTGCGATGGCCACTCCAAAATGTTCCAGCCTTTCCTCTGCAACCATGCTCTAGTGGACTTGGAGGTATGCTTGGGATCATTGTCCTGTTGAAAGGTCCAACGTCTCCCAAGCCTCAGGTGTGTGACGGACTGCATCACGTTTCCATCCAATATCTCCTGGTACTGAAGAGAATTCATGGTACCTTGCACACGCTGAAGCTTCCCTGTACCTGCAGAAGCAAAACAGCCCCAAAGCATGATTGACCCTCCACCATGCTTCACAGTAGGCAAGGTGTTCTTTTCATCATAGGCCTTGTTCTTCCTCCTCCAAACATAGCGTTGATCCATGGGCCCAAACAGTTCTAATTTTGTTTCATCAGTCCACAGAACACTATCCCACAACTTTTGTGGTTTGTCCACATGGCTTTTGGCATACTGCAGTCGACTCTTCTTATTCTTTGGAGACAGCAAGGGGGTACGCCTGGGAGTTCTGGCACGGAGGCCTTCATTACGCAGTGTGCGTCTTATTGTCTGGGCTGAAACTTCTGTACCCACATCTGACAAATCTTTTCTCAGTTCCTCAGCAGTCACACGGGGACTTCTCTCCACTCTACGCTTCAGGTAGCGCACAGCAGTCGAAGTCAGCATCTTCTTTCTGCCACGACCAGGTAGCGTTTCAACAGTGCCCTTTGCCTTGAATTTGCGAATGATGCTTCCTAAGGTGTCTCTTGGTATGTTTAACATCTTTGCAATCTTCTTATAGCCATTGCCCTTCCTGTGAAGAGAAATCACCTCTTCTCTTGTCTTCCTGGACCATTCTCTTGCCTTCACCATGTTTGTAACCACACCAGTAAATGTCTAGAAGGAGCTGAGTATCACAGTCATTTTAAAGCTGCCTAATTGGTGCTTATTATGCTTGATTGCTGCTCGGTGACATCCACAGGTGTTTTCAATACCTGATGGAAAGCACCTGTATGAACCTCTGTTCTTCAGAGTGGTAGTCTTTAAGGGGTTGAATAATTGTGGCAATGAAGAAACCACATAAGAACCATTTACTACTGTATTACATAAACAATTGATGTCATTTTAGTTGCATTTGGGTAGTTACAACGTCCTTGTAGGATTTGATTCTGAATACAATTCCAAATGTACACTATAGTCCCTAAACCCCTTTACAGCATTGGGGGTTGAATAATTTTGGACACAACTGTACATTGTGTACATGGTGTACTAAGGATTACAGAGGTGCATTCATGCTTTTGCACTGGAGGAGAAAGCTGGAGAAGCAAACATGGAAGCTAGTGTGTTTCCAAAGCCAGGGTGCACCACGTAAGTGAAGGCTGATCTGCTTTGAACAGTAGTAACCAAAAACAAATTGCAGGCAAGTTCAATCACTTTCAAAAAGTTTTAATCACACAAAAACCCAAAGGACTCATGGAAATCTACCACCAACACATTCAAAAGTTTCCTGGTGTTCAAAGTACATCAAAGTAGTTATTCATTTTCATCTACTTTGTCATCTTTGCAATTGAAAGCTGCTTTAAATTTCCTAAGGTCTCTTTCAGATGAGTGGTTGGGGAGGTAAAAATGTGAGACAGAGCTGCATTTTTCCTGCACCACCTTCCCCTGGTTGACGAACCAAACTGTAAAATAACAGCCAGATGGGGCTCTTCACATGCCGTGGCCACAATACTTTACTTTGTGGCTGTGGCATTTTTTTATGCCCTTTTTTTTTTTTGAGGTGCAGAATGTAACAAGTGCTGTCATAACTCATCCATTGAGTTCCATGGGGCCACACTGCAACCACATGCAATGCCCCCCTTTACAGCAGGGTAATGAGGCATTATAAGCTTACAACCTGTTCCAAATTATTATGCAAATGATATTTTTCTCATTTACCTAAATAATTGATGTAAATAACAGTCAGCATAATTCTCATGTTATTAACTATTAAGAGTACAATTTAAATTTTATTGAACAAACCTCCTAATGATAACAGTATTTTTTTTAAACATAAAAAACTTCCAATGCACTGTTCCAAATTATTACGCACAGTAAGTTTCAAAACACTTTATAGGTTGTAAAGAACTGAAAATTGTCATTTGCTGTGTTTGCAGCATATTTACTGAAATCAAAAGCTATTTCAATCAAACTTTTAACAACATGTTAACTTTTTAAACATTTTAACAGGTCACGTTACATTGTAACATAGGACTCCTTATTTGATAGCAGCTTCACAAGTCTTGCATCCATTGAACTTGTGAGTTTTTGGACAGTTTCTGCTTGAATTTGTTTGCAAGATGTCAGAATAGCCTAACAGAGCTGCTGTTTGGATGTAAACTGCCTCCCACCCTCATAGATCTTTTGCTTGAGGATGCTCCAAAGGTTCTCAATAGGATTGAGGTCAGGGGAGGATGGAGGCCACACCATGACTTTCTCTCCTTTTATCCCAATAACAGCCATTGATGCAGAGGTATTCTTTGCAGCATGAGATGGTGCATTGTCATGCATGAAGATGATTTCATTACGGAAAGCATAGTTCTTCCTTCTGTACCAGGGAAGAAAGTGCTCAGTCATAAACTCCACATAATTTGCAGAGGTAATCTTTACACCTTCGGGGACCCTAAAGGGGCTGAGCAGCTCCGTTCCCATGATTCAGGCCCAAAACATGACTCCGCTACCGCCTTGCTGATGTCGTAGCCTTGTTGGAACAGGGTGGCCGTCCACCAACCATCCACTACTCCATCCATCTGGACCATCCAGGGTTGCACAGTACTCATCAGTGAACAGGACTGTTTGAAAATTAGTCTTCATGTATTTTTCTGCCCAATGCAGCCGTTTCTGCTTGTGAGCATTGGTTACTGGTGGCAGAATAGAAGGTTTATGCACAGTTGCAAGACACTGGAGGACTCTACACCTTGATGTCTGTGGGACTCCAGAGGCACCAGCAACTTCAAATATCTGTTTGCTGCTATATAATGGTATTTTAGCAGCTGCTCTCTTGATCCGATGCATGGATCTGGCAGAATTCTTCCTCAATGTGCCTTTATCTGCACGAACCCATCTGTGCTCTGAATCAGCCACAAATCTCTTATCTCTTAATAGTGCGATGATCACGCTTACGTTTTTGTGAAATATCTAATGTTTTCATACGTCGTCAAAGGCATTGAACTATTTCACTCTTTTCAGCAGCAGAGAGATCCTTTTTCTTCCCCATATTGCTTGAAAATGGTGCTCTGCTTAATAATGTGGAACACCCGCCTTTGGTAGTTTTTCCTTAAATTAGGCTCACCTGCCAATCTAATTGTCACAGGTGTCCGAGATTGTTTTCAGTGATCAAAAGAGCCCTGAGACACAATGCCATCCATGAGTTAAACTGAAAAACAAAATATTTAATCTTTGTGACACTTAAATAGAATTTGCATAATAATTTGGAATAGGGTGTAAATCAGGTGGTGAAGAGGTGATATCAAGTATAGCCTTTTCACTACCTGTCAAATGCCTCTGAAAATCAGCACCGAATGTGTTTGTGCGCACATGTGTACAGTACAAGAGCTCTTCACTGATCCTGTGAAAAGCCAGCTAAAAGAAAAAATTTTTTTAAAGCAACGTTAATTTTTCTTTCATTTCTCAAATAAAGTGACAGGACAAAACCGTTTCCTTGCTCTGGGTAAGTTTCACTAGTGCACCAGATTACTTTGGTCTGGTTTTTAAAGCGGAAGTAAAGCAAAAAAATAAAACTAAAATATCGTCTCCTTGCAAGTTAAGAACATAATGAAAGGCTTACCTGAAAACAAAGCCTTCCAGTAGAGCGCTGTCGTGGCTCCCAGGGGCTTCCATCTTCACCCAGTCTCCTTTCCGGGTTTGCGCCCGATTACGTTACTCAGCAGTGGCACAGCTCTCCTAATGGACGGATCCATAGCAGTGCGCATGAGCTGGTGAAATCACCCGCACTGCTAAAGTAAATATTTCCTAAACGGTGCACGTTGTGGAAGTGTATGATAAAATCCCTGAAACTGTTCATTTTCTTCCATAAAAACACTGAAATGGTACATGCATAATCATAAGCACACTGAGATGTTTACCTAAATTCTGTGCTATAGGACCCTCAATATCTTAACTTGCATTCACTTAAAAGTGTTACTAACCCAGGACCCTGCATTCACTACAGTATATCTGGTCTCCCACAGTTCACAGGACATGGAAGTGCAGTTATTTTTGTAAATATAAACTGCTAAACAGCTTTTCTCATTAGCAGTTAGAGCAGTCTTGTGACATCTATCAGTGTCCAGCAGAGCACCGGTTACAGCTTGTAGGAGGAGTTTTCATTCTCCTGTAGGAGGATGCAGGATCCGACCTTTGTCTGACTGACCCTGTGCTGATCACATGCACTTTCCCAAAAAAAACAAACCTCTAGCAATACACACCAAACGGAGCATGTGCTGCTTGCCCCCGAGCCTCTGTTCTAAAAGGAGATATTTAGGAGACACTGGAAGAAGGGGAGGATCAGAGAAGACAGGATCAAACATAATTTCATGCAATTGTTAGGATTAACCCCTTAGGTTCCAGAGTGAGTATAATAAGCTTGCATTACTGCATCTACAGACTGATTTCACTGTTGTGGGTTTAGTAACACTTTAAGCCCAACTTCTGCCTTGACCCTGCAGGACTAAAAAACACCAGGCTTGCTTTAATGCCCCCCTCCACAGCAGAGTTTAATAACCTCTTTTTTACTCCTCTGGAGCTCCATTCAGCTGCAGAGAAGGACAAAAATACCTGTTATTTCTGGGTGTGCAGCTAGCACTGATAGAGCGGCCAAAGCACTTGTTCCGATTCTCTTTCGGGGTGCCCCAGGTCCAGAGGTTGCAACCATTAAACATAAAAAAAAAAAAAAAAAATTTGGTGGCACTACAGCATCTATTCAACTTGCACTTCAGCTGCCGCTGCTGCCTTCTGTCATACCCCAGATACAGGCTGGCACTTCAGAGAAAGGCAGGCCCTCCATAGCTCCTCCTTAAGATGGGTCACATGACCAAGCCGAAGGAGGGCTTTTTCTCATGAGTGGTTTCATGAAGGGGTAAGAGCTGTACTTGGGATAGAGCTATACTAGGAGTCCTCACTTGAAGAGGAAGGTAATTTTTTATTGCTCTCTGCCAACTGACCTGTGCGTTATGCTCTGCTGAACCCTGCATGCTGTGTTATGTCCCCATGACCCTTGGGCTCTGTGGGTCAAGCAAAATCGTAAAAAATAATTGCATTCCAAGTTTGTGATAATTCTGTAATTTGTAAATAAATTCACCTGTATCCATTAACAGGTGCTGATAATATAGAAATTACACCGGCAGCAAAATAAAATGGTGAAAAATTGACTCAGCCTTTCTGCTGTGTGTCTCTGTGTGCCACATGGAGCATGGAGAAGAGAATGAGCAGCAAATAATTGTCTGAGGAGCTAAGATCAAAAATTGTGTAAAAGCATGGAAAATCTCAAGGTTGCAAGTCCATCTCCAGAGATCTTAATGATCCTGTGTCCACTGTGTGCAACATTGTCAAAAAGTTTACAGCTCATGGCACTGCAGCTAATCCTGGACGTAGACGAAAGAAAAAATTATCAAAGATTGCAACAAAGGATTGTTCGAATGCTGGCTAAACAACCTCGATCAACTACCAGACAAATTCAAGCTGACCTTCAGGCTCAGGGTACAACTGTGTCAGCTGGCACTATACGTCACCATTTGAATGAAAAGAGATGCTTTGGTAGGAGACACAGGAGGACCCCACTGCTGACACAGAAACATAAAAAAGCCAGGCTGGAGTTTGCCAAAACTTACCTGAGGAAGCCAAAATCCTTTTGGGAGAATCTGCTGTGGACTGACTAAACAAAATTACAGCTTTTTATTAAAGCCCATCATTCTACTGTTTTCAGAAAAAGAAATGAGACCTTTAAAAAGAATACAGTATTTAAAGTCAAATTTGGTGGAGATTCACTGATGTTTTGGGGTTGCTTTGCTGCTTCAAGCACTGGATGTCTTGACTGTGTGCATGACATTCTGAAATATGAAGACTATCAAAGAATTCTGGGGTGCAATGCAAGGCCCAGTGTCAGAAAGTTGGGCCTCCATTAGGGGTAACGGGCCTTACAGCAGGACAATGACCCAAAGCACATGTCAAAAAGCACCCAGAAAGGGTTTCAGACAAAGCGCTAGAGAGTACTGAACTGGCCAGCAATGAGTCCAGGTCTCAATCCCATAGAGCACCTGTGAAGAGATCTCAAAACAGCAGTTGGGAAAAGGAACCCTTCTAATCTGAGAAACCTGGAGCAGTTGGCAAAAGAAGAGTTGTCCAAAATTCCAGCAGAGAGGTGTAAGAAACTCATTGATGGTTGCTGGAAGCAATTGATTTTAGTTATTTTTTCCAAGGGGTGTGCTAACAAATATTAAAATGAGGGTGCCAATAATTTTGTCCAGTCCATTTCTGGGTTTTGCGTGGAATGTGTCAGATTTGGCTCTTTGTTTCTCCACTTTTTTTAGGCATATCAATACAAACAAAAGAAATAAAAATGAGAATGACTAAACATTTGCAATTGCAACAATTTTCTAGGCGAAGTGGTACATTATCTGACAGAAATGCAGGGGTGCCAATATTGTTGGTGATGACTGTATGACTGCTGAACATTGCACTCTTTACAGCGTACAACAGTTGCGTTTTGCCAAGTAAAGGTATAGTTAATAAAGGTCTTCTTCAAGGTAGGATGTGTGCAGAAAAGCATGTGTAATAGACTGTGGCATACGTTACCATGTAACGAAATGGAGCAGCAGGGGAATGAAGGAAAGATTGGTATGCATTCCTGGGGAGGAGGTGTGATGATAATGAGGTCTAATGAACCCCAAAATGTGTGGGTAGAATATAAAATAGAAGCTGAATGCAATGCCATTGTAATTATCAAAAATTCAACAAATTTGCCAAAAACAGTCAGGGAAAAAGGAATGCAGAGATATAAACTGCAATTTGCTCAGGCTTTTCAAAGACTTCTGATGAAGCCCTGCCATCAATAGTCACATCATAAAAGATCTGGTTTGCAGTTTAGGAATATACATCTCTGAGGTTGGGGTATTGATCTACACTGACCCACAGCTGAACTCCAGAGTTAAGCTTCACACACATTTCTAATCCCCACTGTAATAGAGTAACCCCCTAAGTGGGTATTTAAATGAAGAAGAAGAAGATACAACTCTGTTACCAAACAGGTCTAAAATTCTAGTAAGACACATTAGACCTCCTAGGAGAACATCAGATGTACAGTGTATCGTATTTGGTCTCTGACAATTCATAATTTTATCCTGATAAATGAATAAATGATGTGCTGGTTTTTGAATTGTGGACCATTGTTCCATGGAAATACAGACATATCCAGGATAGTTGGAATTAAGGGAGTTTCCATTGAAAATTATAAAACACTCCAGCATCCCTACTACACATCCCTCAGACCTTTTGATTGGGTGGGGTAGTTCTACACCACCCTGGCCAGGGGGCATGAAAAGGTAGCTGCACTAGCAGCTGGGAGCTCTTGTTTTCACTTGATGCGACTTAGGGTTTTCTCTCAATGTCAGTTTCTTATTCATCCCTGGATTAGAGATTGAATTAGTGGTCATATACTTGGAGATTTAAATTAAGTAATTCACATTAGAAGTTATGGAGCCACAATAATCAATTATCAATGTTGAAACTGGATGATGTGGAGGTATTTAAGCATTTTTAAGTAAATTATGAAAATACTTATATATACAGGCAAGATTTGCACATAATATATAATCCTTTTATTTGAAGGTTCCTCAAGTATACTGATGAAATGATTACAATAAGTGGTTCTCAACAAGGCTTCCTGTGACATTATATAGTTGATTGATATAAGTTTACTATAATATTTTTAGATATTAATATATGTTTTATGGACTGTGTAGCTTAGGTGTTGGAACTGCATAAATTACTCAACTGTCTGTTTAAAGTCAGTTTAAACTTTTTTGTCAATTTTTTTATTGGCTTTTTAAAGATAATGATCATATAAAAAGAAAACTGAAAAGAGCGACAAAATCTGTGCAGGGCTGATTTTCAAAAAGACAATTATTACATCACAATAAAATCAACAAAACTAACAAAAATTAAAGTGTGTGGATCAGGCACAATATAGCTGACATAAAAGGAGGTAGGCTACATCTCAGGATTTGAATAAAACCCGGTATGGAGTGTCAGCCTCATGCCCCTGGAAGGGGAGAAAGGACATACAATCACTAGAAAAAATACCTAGTAAAAGGTAACATTACAGATAGACTAACTGTGTTGATGGGGGAATCAAGCGATTTTCATTTATGGCTTGCTTAAGTGTCGCTGTGGAGGGATCATCCAACCACTATGACCAGACCTCAAGGAACATTTTAGGACATCCCTTACCTTGATAGGTGTCTTGGTGGAGAGTAAGTTGGAATTCACCAGATGCTGCCAAAATTGGACAGTTGGAGAAGAGGCTTTTTCCAGAACATAGTGACAGCTTTTCTGGCTTAAAACAATAGGAGAATGAGGAGAGTTCTCACTTCTACAGTAGGAACCAGGTCCTCTACTAGGCCCAGCAGGCAAAGCCTGGGCGATAGAACAATAGAAATCTGGGCCACAGCATTATTAATGTAAACAATATCACTCCAATAAGAGGATTTCACAGGGCAGGCCCAGAATATGTGAAAAAATATTGTTGGGCCTCCGATTGCAGGCTGAGGAGATGACCTGGTTCACCCTGTGGTGTATGGCATGGATGAAATATGCACAATGTAAAGTTTTAATTTAGATAAGTTGGTCTCTGGTGGACACCAGATATTTGAAAGGTCATATATATCCGACTAGTCCTCATCTAGGTCAAGAATATCCAGCTGCCACTTTTTTTTCTTAAGGTAGACAGCTTGAGGATGCCAGTTATAAGATTTTGATAGATCACCAAGGTTGGCTTTCAGATATCGGGATCTTGGAACAATGATTCAAGCTCTAAGTTAACAAGGGCTACACAATGACCTGGAAACTGGCTACTGAAGCCACGTGAAACCAGGAGATACTGGAAATAATAATGGAGGATACATCAAATTTAGAGAGTATTGAAAGGGAGTAAACAATTTTCCTCCACTATATGCTCAAGGGTCTTAATTTTATACCTTGTCCAATCATGAGGATCAGGGAGTTCATGTGTTATTAATAACGTTAGGTCAATGACTATATAAGCCCTTTTAAGCTATTCCCTACAAATAGTATTTATGAAGGCATTCGTTTTTTTTGGAATTATTATATACTGATAGGTCTGTATCCCAGAAATGGGGAGTTGTATATATTTTCCTTGATAAAAAAAGTTTTTAATGATGTCTGTGATCCCGTTTGGGTGACTTTTCATCTCTTTCTTTCTACTTGACAGCTGTCCTACAAAACTGGAACAGAAAGGAAAGACTCACTACACAGTAAGTTTCTAATGGAATTGGGAGATGAATAACTTCTACTGCAGATACTTTCCTGTCCACCCAGACTGGATTGTTGAATTCAATCAAATATGAGTCAATATGTCAAAGGCCTTGATATTTATCTGGTGTTCTGGAAACACCATTTGCTGAACCATATGAGTATGTAGACCAGCAATTCCCAACACCTGTAGACATCTTGCCAACTCTTAAAAAGACAAACATAGCAACAGAAGTTGCAAGCACAGAATCATGTGATAAAAGCTGACGTTCTGCAAGCAGCACAAGTGAAAGGATAATATAAAACTCAGGTTACAGTAAACTGATTGTTCTCTAGCCTCAGCATGGTTGCAGTGTTTCCTTAGTAGCATTAGCAGTTCACTGATGGATTTCACTTGTTGCATGGTGGTATTTTAACACTGCCTATGACCTTGAACGTTTTTCAAATCTCATATCCTGTTGTTTTAGATAAACCATTCAAGCTTACTAGTCACACGACTCCTTGAACGGATGGATAAGGAGATAATAATGGACTGTTGTATGCATTGATTATATATATTTCCAACATACTGTCTTGCAAAGCTTGTAAAGCTTCATTCTAATGTAAAGTTTACCCCAGTAATTCAGTATAGTGTTCTCCACATATTACAAATTATTTAAATTTTACTTGTGTATTAGCCTATATCATCTTTTATACTACTAGCGGTCTTGTGAATGGGCTGTTCCTGACATCATCGTGCCCACATACCGGCTCCGGATGTGAGGACATGGGGGAGTTTTCTGGAGGATCAGAGGACAGGGTAAATATAGCTTTTCCTTAAACCCCTGGACAAAACAAGCAGTTAACCCATGCAGTGCAGGCACAGCCTCACTGCTTGGGAAAATAAAAGTTTTGACCAGAGTTCTGCTTTAAGTTTTGATAAAACCAGGAAGCTAATGTTTTATATGCAGAGCTGCAGCAGATTGCAGATCTTGCACACTCCACATTTAGTAAATCTCATCCACAGTCTCCTTAAGAGATTCAGGTGCTGCTGATACCCGACAGGAGCCCTGCATCATATATAGAAGCAGTATTTTTTTTCAAATTCTTAATATATATATATATATATATATATATATATATATATCTTCCAAGAATATGAAAGCATACAAGTATACAGGTTACGATACCCAACCTAATCCAATACCCAATAAATCATATAAACTTCTTACATAGGTGACTAAATACCAAATACATATTAAGATGTAAGATATATGCCACTGTACTATTCTGAAACCTGTCGACATTTCCATCTCAGCGAAAATGTTGTATCCTTAAGTTTTATGATTAACCAACCAAAAAAAAAAACTTCTACTTCTATTTATGTGGATTTCCTGGTGGATCTAACGCATTTTTGTGTTTGCATGGTACCCGTTTAAAATCCATATTTAGGGTCTGTATGTACTTTGGGGAGACGCTGCTCATTTTTTTTCATTCTTGCTGTAGGATGTGCTGTAGTAAAAATTTACAAAGAAAAGCAAATGAGTACAGATTAAATTGCTAGCAAATGACATTCATTACCAAGTTTCTTAAAAAACACAAAAACAAATACACCCCCCAAAAATAAATAGCAGACCTTTGTAGAACCCTGTGTTTTTTGTTTTTTAAACAAAGAAGCTGTCAATGACATATCATTTGCTGGCAATTTTAAACCTTTTTACGTTTGTAATTGTCAGTGCTACTGCAGCACTTTCTGTACATCACAGAGATGTGCCCCTTCAGAAGCAGGAAAAGGGCACCTCCCTAGGCATGTTAGTTAAAAGAACATTTTTAATGTTCCGCTTTAAGCATTTAAAAATAACTGCTCCTGGCCAAATGGAATATTATAAATATGTTTTTTTTGCAATAGACATGGTCCTGTGGCTCCCTTTGAAACATCGAAAGGCCATTATGAGTCCTATGCTTTCCCATTCCATAGCTTTATGGGACTCAACATGCAGACGTTGGTCCCTCAGTTCCCTCCACACCTGTGGCTTTTCTCTTTAGCAACCCATTATTTCCGCTAGGTACAGTATGACGCCAGCTCAGTTCCACTGGTGAACAAATAATGGCTTCTATCATTAAGGACAATTTATATATCATATGGGGATACTTTCTTCCTCATACTACATACAGGAAATGCAGATGCCCCCCTCAGGGAGTTTGCGCTTAAGACAAATACATCATTTTCTTAGCACTGATCTTTCAGTTGGTACACAGTTCAAAAGCAGATGTAAACAAGGGAATCTCATGAGGGGCTGCATCTCCATACTGTATAAATACTTTGTCTCCCCTTCATCGAAACTTCCCTATCAAATTGCTTGGATGTGGGATTTGGCCATGTCTCCTGATGTGACTGAGTGGTGAACATGGTCCATGCAGGTACATAAGGGCATAATGAATTTGGCTCTTGTTGAAGAAGGATACAAGGTGCTCACCAGATAGTACTTGGTACCTGAGCAACTTTCTAAAATGTACCTGGGTTCGTCTCCCACATGCTTTAGGAGATGTGGCCAAATAGGCTCGGCTATACACGTATGGTGGTCTTGCCCCAAGGTCCGATGATTTTGGATATGGGTTCATTCATTAATCCACTTGCTAACTATGCTTAATATTCCCAAAGAAGCTCAGACCGCATTGCTCAATGAACCTGCGGACCATGTCCCGAGATCCACACAAACCTTGATACAGTTCATGTTCCTACCTGCCAAGATAGCTAGTGCTACTGCTTGGAAAAGCCCTGTGATTGATTGGGCCTTAATGAAACGAAAACTAACCTGGATCATGTTACATGAGAAACTAGTCAGTGTTCTATGGGATAAACAACCTCTGTTTGAAAAAAATATGGAATCCCTAGTTATCCTGCCTGCAGGTACCAGACACTTAAGATCGTCATCGATTCAATGGTGAGGCGGACTCCTTGGATGGGTGTATACTATCTTTTTTCTTTTCTTCCTTCTCAGTTTCTTCTCTCGACTTTCCGATGTGTACTTTTTGGTCTGTATTATGGACCTCTACCCAGGGTTTAAGAATATAGTCTAGATTATATCGGTGTTATACCCCCTCCCCCATGTTATACTTGAATTGATTGTAGTGTTATTACTGCCTCTACCCCTGTTGTCCCTTGAATCCCTCATTGTGAGTTAGTATCATTCTAGGTCACCTATGTATAAGACTTACTTCTGTAAAAGCCTCATTTTGATCAATGTTTCGGTGCTTTTGTACTGTTTTGTTACTTCAAACTCAATAAAAAGATTGCAACAGAAATACGTTTTTTTTTAAATTGGTAATTGTTCCCCGGGGCAGTGCCCAACTCATGCCCATGTTATTTTTTTTTTTTTTTATTTGACAGCCCCTTGCACTTTTGCCCAAAAAATGAACATTTTTAATTTGACAGATTCAGCTCCCTTGATTTTAATAAGGTTTTGGGTTCAGAATCCAAACTTCTTTGAAGAACCCTGCTCGAACCAAACCCAAGGAATTTTGGCTCATCACTTTTCAGAAGATTACTCTTCTTTTTACTGGAGACTGCTGGTTCAGTCTTTTCCATTACATGCATCAGTTTCTACAGTAAGGCATAGGGTCTATTCTTATTCCTAAAATCGCATACATTTTTAATATGTTGTATGTTCATACAAGGTTGGATAAGGTGTACTTCCTAAATGTTATGTATTTCATTGCTTGATATTTCCCATAGTCAGTACTCTGATAGATTAGTGTAGTCAACTACCAAGTGCAGAGGCGTCGTAATGCTGATTGTTTTTCCACAGTCTGCAAATGTATGCAACCTGCGACCTCTGTTTTAAACAATATATTAGAGACAGATTTTATTAGGTTTCTCACATAATGTATTTTACATATGGTAGTGGTACCATTCATCTCTATAGAAGATTCTCCCGATGGAATCCACAGTTAAACTGCTAGCATGGGATTTTCTTCTAGCAATGAATCTCACAGAAAGGTATTGGTGAAAGCTGCACTAAAGAAACCAGTGCACACTATGTGTGCTTTAGATCAGTATAAAGTAAACTTGTTCTTAGCAAAATAACAGGTTTGCTTAACTTAAAGCAGAACTCCAACCAAAAATAGCAAGATAAAAATGAATATCCCAATAAAGAATAAAATGACAAAACCAGCTTTTGTTGCAATATTCAGCTTCAGATACTGTATATCCCCTGCAGTACTCTTTTGCCGAACAAATGACCTCAGCATCATTCAACCCTCTTTTTCTGAGCCCAAGTCTTCCTGGACTGACTTCATTCACACAATTTGACAGACGTCCACGGTCCATTATGCACACTAAGAAAACAAAAAAAGAAAGCGCCAATCAACAGTATCAATCCTCTCCAGCAGCAAACCTTTAACCCAAAATATTGGTAAAATATAAAAAATATAAAAAATATATTGGTAAAATTTAGCGCATTCCAATTGTTGATTTTTTATATTTTTCCATTATGCACACTGTCTGCATTTGGGGCTGTGCTCCCGCACACCTGTCAGATTGGGAGCAGCCGCTTTGTTTGGGCTTCCACTGTATTCCAACTGGCATGAATGGGACTGCTTGCACAGAACACCTGAGCATCCCCATACAGGCAAACACAGCACTTACACTGGTGTACGTTGTAGTGTGTGAATGAGGCCTAAGTGGAAAAAAAAGGGGGAAGTAGTACAGTGACAAGCTCATCTCTCGGTCACTCCGTTTTTGCCTCCTATCAGCATGATTTAGATTTGTTACTTATACTGCTTCTTCCTCTCACACTCCAGTTCCTCTGTACATGGACTGCAAAAGACTCATACCAGTTCAAAATCATGTACTTACACTGTTTGCAGTTAAAAAAAAAAAAAATTAATGCTGTATTAAGTGTAGCACCCTCGTGTGCTACTAGGGTAGTGTAGGTAAATGTATTGTGTAAGACTCATGGTAACTGTGTGAGTCTGTAATTAGGTCAAGTCAGGTCAGGCAGGATGGCTTAACAGGTTGGGACTCTATTGCCTCTACCTGGTTCTGTAGGACCATGGAACCTTCCAGACGCCAGTGGGCAGAAATGGTGGAGACTTAATCTGCATTTTTATGGGAGTCTAACCAATCCCAAGTTTGGAGGTCCAGGTAGAGAGGGGAGACCAACTTATAAATATGGGAGAGTCAGGCTGACAGGGGAGTCAGGTGGAAGATGAGATGCTGAGGAGACTGTTGGTAGCCTAGGAGGAATCCCCTAAGTCTAGGGGGGCTAGCCTCCAGGCTGAGCTCGGGCTCACTTAGGATGGTCTATTCAGCATCACGGTATGAACAGGATTAAGGCATGTGAGCAGTGGAACAAGGAGGACAGCATGAGTATATCAGCACACCCAGATATTCACAAAAGGAAAGACTGCCACATGTAGCAAGCTTTCATAAGACAGTGCTGTGCTTAATCCTTTATCCTTGTCCTGGGACATCTTCAGAGCAGCCAAGAGGGCTGGTAATGCCTGCAGGCTGTGGAGCTGGAAGCAGTTCTACAGGGGAGAGGAGACATCTCTGCATGTACAGTTGTGTTCAAAATAATAGCAGTCAGACATCACTAACTTGATCAATCACTGTTTTTGGTAGAAATGATATTTCTACATGGCAAATAATTTACTAGCAGGTGTAGTAGAGTAATAGAAATCCAACAGACCCAACAGTCATGACATGCATGCTGCTGATTCTGTGTAATTGAATCACTCATTGAAAGGGGCATGTTCAAAATAATAGCAGTGTGGAGTTCTATTAGTGAGGTCATTCATTCTTTGAAAAACAGGTGGCAATTATTGCCCTTATTTAAGGAAGGAAGGCAGCAAATGTTGTACATGCTGGTTACAGTGCATTTCTCTCTGAAATTCTGAGGAAAATGGGTCGTCCCAGACATTGTTCAGAAGAACAGCGTACCTTGATTAAAAAGTTGATTGGAGAGGGGAAAACATATAAAGAAGTGCAGAAAATGATAGGCTGCTCAGCTAAAATGATCGCAAATGCTTTAAAATGGCAACCAAAACCTGAAAGACGTGGAAGAAAGCGAAAAACTACCATTGGAATGGATAGAAGAATAGCCAAAATGGCAAGGACTCAGCCAACAATCAGCTCCAGGAAGATCAAAGAGGGTCTAAAGTTACCTGTGAGTACTGTTACAATTAGAAGACGCCTATGTGAAGCCAAGCTATCTGCAAGAAGCCCCCTCAAAGTCCCACTGTTAAAAAAAAGACATGTGCTGAAGAGGTTACAATTTGCCAAAGAGCACATTGACTGGCCTAAAGAGAAATGGCGCAACATTTTGTGGACTGATGAAAGTAAGATTGTTCTTTTTGGGTCTAGTGGCCGGAGACAGTTTGTCAGACGACCCCCAAACACTGAATTCAAGCCACAGTACACTGTGAAGACAGTGAAGCATTGTTGCGCAAGCATCATGATATGGAGATGTTTCTCATACTACGGTGTTGGGCCTATTAATTGCATACCAGGGATCATGGATCAGTTTGAATACATCAGAATACTTGAAGAGGTCATGCTGCCTTATGCTGAAGAGGAAATGCCCTTGAAATGGGTATTCCAACAAGACAACGACCCCAAACACAACAGGAAACGTGCAACATCTTGGTTCCAGACCAACAAGATTGACGTTATGGAGTGGCCAGCCCAATCCCCAGATCTTAATCCAATAGAAAACTTGTGGGGTAACATCAAAAATGCAGTTTCTGAGGCAAAACCAAGAAATAGAGAAGAACTGTGGAATGTAGTCCAATCATCCTGGGCTGGAATACCTGTTCACAGGTGCCAGAAGTTGGGTGACTCCATGCAACACAGATGTACAGCAGTTCCCAGAAACAGTGCTTATACAACGAAATATTCATTAAGTGATTCAAAGGAAAGCAAAATCTTCAAACATTTTTCAGTTTATATAGTGAATGTTTGAGTTTGTAAAGAAGAATACAAACACTGTTATTTTTTTGAACAGTCTAATATTCACTTTTCTTCAATTTGTTTTAGAGGAACAACACAAATTTGATATATTTTTCTTCATGTTTTGATTTGGAATAGAATGTGTAGTGTTCCCAATGCATTTGTGTGTATGGAAATAAAAGCTATTAGAAGGATTTTGAGCTTTATTCACTTTTTTTTAACACACTGCTATTATTTTCAACACAACTGTAGTTTGCAACAAGTTAAGCTAACTTTCAGGGAGGCTGCCAGTCCCTAGCCCGTAAGGGTCAGCTGCTACTGACCAGTCATGACTGACTGCTTTCAAGGAAAAGATCATTCCAGGATCTGTTCCTGTAAATAGGAAGGAAGTTGTCCTTGTGCATTGATTCAGTCAAGTTGGGCATCCTATAATCCCTATAACCCCATCCAAGTTATATCCCCTAATAAAATAACAAAAACCAAGCTCATGGACTTACATTGACTGTAGATGCAAGTGTGGAAAATGCATGTTGCCTGTCTGTGCGAAGCTTAGAGGGATCCAGATACACAGTAGCCCTCAAGGGGGTATCGCTATATAATGATTACAGAGCTGTAATAATCTGACTTTTATATCTGTCTAGAGTTGAGCTTGCTGGCACTGCTCTGCTCGACAAATGTCTTTTATTCAATCAAATTTGTTGGTGAAGCCTGTTGGAAAATTGTCAGCCGAACAGTACCTACATTCATTTTGACAGTGACATCGGCTGTCAGAATACAATAACCCAGAGAGGAGGAATTCATCCACCTGCACTGTTGGTGTAGATGGAGGAATCTGTTAGATTTATTTTGTTCAGCCCTTAGGCTGAACAGTAGAAATATATCTGTGTTTGGCCAGCTTTAGACTAGACATACATATTAAAAAAAGAAGTTCAGGAATTAACTTGATTAAATTGATCTGATGCTGCATCTCTCCCCCGACGCCTCGAAGACCGAGAACTGAGCGATCAAAGACTCAGTTCTCGGTCTTCAGTGAGTAGAGAGCTACTCACTGTCAGTCACCATCTTTCTGCTCTACCCCTCTAGTGCTCACTGAAGCACCGGGCTGTGGAGGGGATGGGAGTGACTGGCTCAGTGGCGCACTGAGAGGTTGAGTCAGCTGTTGGTCAGGCATCTGGGTGAATCCCAACATTAATGCTCCCTTCACACAATTTCTCATGCTACTTTGATGTCCAAGTTGTAGCCCATTCTTTTCAATGGCATCCGTTCAAATTGGTGCAACTTAAAGTGTTACTAACCACAGGACCCTGCGTTCACTATATCTGGTTTCCCACAGTACACAGCATGAAAATTCAATTATTTTAGTAACTATAAACTGCTAAATACCTTTTCTCATCAGCAGTATTTAGTTTCCAAATGGAGGATTCTTCTTCATTAGAATGGCATTCAGCAGCATGGACAGAGGGTGAGGTGTTTACGTGCATCTTTGTAGGAAGAACTCTTGCTATAATTTTTATTTTAGTGACAAATTCGCTGTATGGTGGGTCGGATAATACATGTTACCACCAATCAATGTTAAATGGTTATTGCACACAAAAGTGTTACTAAACCGAGAACCCTGCATTCACTATATCTGGTCTTCCACAGTACACAGAACTTGGAGGTTCAATGATTTTTGTAAAAATAAAATGCTAAATACCTTTTCTCATTAGCAGTATATAGCAGTTTTGAAACTTCTATCAGTGTCCGGTTGAGCACTGGTTAAAGCTTGTAGGAGTTTTAATTCTCCTCCAAGAGTCCTATGAGGCTGCATGACCCTCTTTCTTGACAGTGCTGTTTACCCCTATGCCGATCACATGCACCCTCCCCCCAACAAAAAAATGCTCTGTACTATCAGCAGATGGACTGGGGACTGTGGAAGAAGGTGAGGATCAGAGAAGAGAGGATCAAATAGCCTTTGTACACAATGTGGAGGATTACCCCTTAGGTTCCACAGTGAGTATAACAAGCATGCTTTGCTGCGTATACAGACTGATTTTACTGTTGTGGGTTTAGTAACACTTTAAAGTTGCAGAGACTTTGAAGAGGTGCCTGCACTACTCTGATGCTACTTTGATTTAAAGAGTGTAAAGTCGCACTGCAAATCGTGTGATTTTGGAGTCACGCAAGTGTGCATGTAGTCTAAAACTGGGATCTCTCCAGAGTCTGGACCAGCTCAGGGAAGTCAGCTGACAGCGGACTATAGCAAGATGTCAGCTGAGTAAGGGTCACAGATCACAGAGCTTTGGCTCTACTTCTATTATAAGATTTCTGTAGTTCAGCTCTGGGGGAATATCTACCTATGCTTTATCTCTCTCTTTCCAAAAATATTCTTTTTTTGTTTCTAATGACATATGGGCATGAGAAAATATTTGCTCATGGCTTCTTGCTTATTACTGCAGCTCTCAGCTTATGATTGACAGCTACTCTTATCTCCATGAACGTTTTCAGTCAGAGCTGTCTGAAATAAATATAGACAGTATATTGGTGAACCATTCTACACATCTGTACATGATTAATTCCAGCTAAACCAACAATAATATCCAGATTAAGAACTCATTGAAAATATGGGATAATTCTTGTAGAAGATATTTATCTAGCCCTGGTTGACTGCAGCACCATGGTGACCATCAGTTCTTGTCCTTGTCCAGCTTGCCCTCAGTGACAGGTGGCATATTCGGCTGCTGAACAAATGTTCGGCTTGTTGGAACTTCATTAGGACGATGTGGGGAGGGATAGATGGAGCATGAGGGTTCTTCTGGCTGCAGCATTAGTAAAACCAAACGTTACATGCTACGTATATCTTTGCAAGCAGATCAAGACTGCAGAGATGATGTTTGTAGATAATAGAGTATAGTATTTCCAAATGAAGTGACCCAGTAAAATGAATGACCATAACTGGCTGTTGAAGTGATAGGGCTGCCCTGAATTGCAAATATATTGGCTTTGTTGCTTTTTGATCTGGCAAGATCAACAGTATCTGTACTTGCTAAAATCGAGTGCAGCTATCACAATTAAGAACTGGTAAACTGAAATATAATACATTTATGCTTTTGGGTTTCAATACCCTTTAAACACTTGCCCTCCGGAGGATTTACCCCCCTTCCTGACCAGGCCATTTTATGCGATACGGCGCTGCGTTATTTTAACTGACAATTGTGCGGTCATGCAATGCCGAACCCAAATAAAATTTATGTCCTTGTTTTCCCCACAAATAGAGCTTTCTTTTGGTGGTATTTGATCACCCATGCAATTTTGAAAAAAAAAACAATATTTTTGACTTTTTGCTATTAAACATATTCAGTATAAAAATTTAAAAAATCAAATTTCATGATAAATTTAGGCCAAAATGTATTCTACTACATGTCTTTGCTAAAAAAAATTTCAATACGTGTAAATGAATTGGTTTGTGTGAAAGTTATAGTGTCTCCGAGTGGCGGTATATATGCTGGAATGTTTGTTTTTTCTAATTTATACTAGTAATCAGCGACTTATAGTGGGACTTCGGGACTGCAGCGGGCATTCTAACACTGGGGGGAACTGACTTGGTGTCATTGACATCCCCAGCGACACCAATACAGCTATCAGTACTAATAATGCACTCACACTCTTCTAATAACTCTGGGCAGCAAATGGGTAACATCTGGATCGATCAAAGGGTTAACTGTGTGCTGTATGTGTTTTACTGTGTGCTGTGTGTGTATTACTAGGGAAGCATGCTGTTTTGTATTGCTCTGTTATGCAGAGGAAAGGGGAGAGATCTGTATTGTTTACATACAAATCTCTCCCCTGTCAGTGATACTGAGTGTCGGCAGGGAATCTCCGGCTGGGACCTGATGATTGACAGCCCCTACCTGGAAATACAAAATCACCTATATATACACGTGATTTTGTGCAGCCGTGCTGCCCTGTAGCAGTATTTGGGCTATAAGGCAGCAGGGAAGCGGGTTAATGAATGATGCACACGGTTATCAAAACATGCCAAACTTTACATTGCAACAAAGCCTATTACTTTGCTGATGAGTCAGAGCCTAAGATTATGTCACATGCAGATTTCATTGTCTATCATTTTGGTTTTTAACCTGCCCATAGACATTTAAGGCATGTTTCTCATGGCGATCAATGGTTTTAATTTCACCATGTGGTTAACCTCACCACATGGATTAGGGAAAAGAGACCATTTCTCTATGCAATGGTGACATACATTGCCATAAGCTAACATTTAAAGTCGAACTCTGGTGAACAAGAACTACATTTTTTCACAATGGAACAAGGCAGCATCAATGCAGAACTGATGGCTTGTGATGGAGGAGGTAAGAAGACAGAGCTAGAGGAGGCAGAGCCAAAGAAAGAGGAGACAGAGCTACATGCCAAGGCCTTCTCAAGGACGATGCAGGGGCAATAGATTATCTGAGAGCCTGGGGAAAAAAATCAGCTTGCAAAATATCTGGGAGAAGGGATCTCATACGTTTGGTCATCCATGCCACTTATGACCTCCTATCTGCACTCCAGAATATCCAGTGACTATTGCAACACAGCCGACATGTGGGTGGAATTTGCTGTATTCATGGTCCATGTTTTTAGTCTGTATTTTGCTGTGAACAAGGCTTCTTGGTAAAACACGATAGCATTTTACCTACTCCTGTGCCAACAATAAAGAAGTTTATATGGATGCTGGAGTTGCCGGCCACATTTTTTGTTTCAATGGATTTTGGTAGATTGGGGACACTCGGTGAGCCAGTGCACCCATCTTATGGAATCCTTGTCTGATTCATTTATCTGTTACCTGTAGTGCACACTGCACCTGTTCTCATTTCTACTAACAAAAAAAAAAAAATATCCAGAACTGCCAAATGAAGCTGCTCACTCAGCATGACTTGAAGATCATGCTTTCCCCTGCAGAAGAGGGATGCAGGGTTTTTTTTTTTTTTTTGCTACATTCACGACCAGCCACCTAAAAAATATGGGAATGAGTTATCACTCCCTCCAAAAAGTAACCAAGTGCTTATTAAAAGCAGCAAAAAAAAAATCAGCATTCAGATCTGGATTACAAAGAAAAACAACTGGGCTACAAGTTGAGACAGGAGGGTTTGGAACATGGGGGAAGGGGAAGGGGTGTATACGGGCACTCCAGGTATCACTGCTGAGCCCTCTGGACACAGTGGGGTAGATTTACTAATACTGGTGCAATCAGAATCTGGTGCAGCTGTGCATGGTAGCCAATAAGCTTCTAATTTCAGCTTGTTCAGTTAAGCTTTGGCAATAAAACCTGGAAGCTGATTGGTTGACTGGTTTCTAAACAGAGCTGCAACACATTTTGCACTCTCCAGCTTTAGTAAATAACCCCCAGTGGGTTCATCAACGAAACTTTATGATCCAAATCCAGGAGTATCTTATTCCTCACCCCAACCAACAATATCTTGCTGGTCTTGTGGGCTCATCAACAAAAAGCCAAAGAAAGAGGGTGTCCACGTGATTACAGTGATGACATACCTACCCTCCCCCTTGTCAGGACGCCAATCTCAACATCAAAGCTGCATTCACACTTGAGTGTTTTGTAGCTTGAAGCTCCAAAAACGCTCAAACTTAAAAAAGCAGTTGTTCTCTATGGTGCTTGTTTGCACGATCAGGTGTGAACAGGGACCACAGAGAACAACTGATTTTTTTAAGTGTGAGCTTTTTGGGAGCTTTGAGCTTCATGCTACAAAAATGCAAAAGTGTGAATGCAGCCCAAGAGTACCGACTCATAGGGATCGAGACATCAGGAGCTATTAGCTTTACTGTCTCAGTTACTGAAGCAGGGGGCTGCTTATCTGCAAATCAGCTGATGATTGCATGTTCAAGCTGAGAGGAGAAGTGGCCACTAACAGATCCTAATTTTTTACATTTATTTTCCATATTTTTTACATTAACTTCTTATAAACAAAATACATGTTCTCTCTTAGGTCACCAAAGAAATTATACCACCAATGATTTTGTGGTACATTTATAGGAATGGGCTGGGGGAAAGACCGAAGACAAACACAAAAAGCTGTGGTTCTGTTCTCAGAATCAGAGAGCAGTAGGAAGGCAGAGAAAAAAAAATGGGATGATGACTTGCGGTGATACAGCTAGATGTTTTAAGCAAATTACTGTATGAACATTAATATCAAGACCTACATTCATACACACACACACAGAATTTCCTTGTGGAAACAATAAAGAGCTTTGACATTCCTGTTCTCTATAATGAGTGAGATGGGTGTACTGCATTCCATTGTTCTACAAATGTTCTGTAATTTACAGGCCTTCACTATACAAAAGAGTATTACTGATCAGGAATGCCTACATTTATATATCTGAATTTTACATACTGCAAGTCTTAAAGAGAATCTCAGAATATGGTATTTTAAATGCTTGCTTGCGTTTTGGTTTTTTTTTTCCCATGCATAGCCCCTCCTTATTTGCATGTCATAGCCTTCTCCTTTACTGGGAATGCCTAATTACTCTCTGTGCTGGTCTAGCTCCTCTGTCCATCCCTTCATTTCCTTACATAACCTTTTATGTTGCTACTGGGGGAGGAGAGAAGGGGAACACTGTAAAGTGTCACTTGAGTGTCAGTGCTGGAACTGCTGACATCACATCCAAGATGGGGGTGCCTAGCAATTGTCTCAGGTCTTTTGCATGTCTACACAAGGGAGGCTTTTACAGGTGTACAGCATAGATGTATATTAACTGCACATATAATCGAAGATGTTTGTTGAAATACATGGTCTGGAGACAGGATTTCTTTAATATGCTCTCAGACTTAAGATGATTAATACAGGCATAAGATTTAGCAAATTACATTTAAACTGGGAAGCAGTCATATATTTCTGGGCAGTCTGCATCCTTAGCAGATGGTTCCTTGCCCACAGACCTTGGGGTAAAAGCTGATTTATTGCTCAGGCTCAATTTGCCAAACAATGTTGCTTTTATTTATCTGCCAAGTATTTAAATCATACATGTCAACTTTCTGAAATGAGTTAGAGGAACACCTTAAAGTGATATTAAGGGCAATTTGTTTTTGTTAGAAAACAAATAGGAGGTAATACTTACCTGCTCTGTGCAATGATATTGCACAAAAAGGTCACTTCCCTCCTCTTTTTGAAGTCTCCACCAGGGCTGTAGGTTCTTTCCTCCTTCAGGTGCCTCCTGTAGCAAGCAGGGTGCTAAGGAGGCACCTGTTCGTGCATGCTCCTGTTGGGTCCTGACATGCATAGACACACACAGCTCCAGTAAATGATGCCACTGCTCCCTCCCCACAGGAGTTTTAATGACGGCAGCAGGAGCCGTGGCTTCTCCAGTTTCTTCTGTAAAACCAGGAAGTGAGGGGAGAGATGTAGGAGTGGGGGACACCGCTGGAGAGGTGACATGGAGTCAAGTACAGTAAGAGTTTAGAGATGGGGAAGGGGGGGGAGGGTAGTTTGTAGGATAGGTAATGGGGTGTGTTTTACCCTAATGTAGAGAATGCATTTAACATCAGTACTACCTTAATATACAAAAATGTTCACCTTTCATAACATGTTACACCCATATTCAGGGTGTAACATGTTACGGTCAGACCGGCCCCTGCTTCCCATAGCTCCCTGCTTTAACAGCTTGCGGGGGAATCTTCTCCCCTACTCCCTACTCCCCCCAGCCCAGCCACGTCACTCATTAGACTACAAGTTAATTAATACTTCCTGTCAGTATACCTGCTTGCTTGTACATCCCGTATGGCAAGCAGATATACTGACAGATCTGCAGGACACCTGCATGGCACCAGTGATCTGCTGATCGCTGGTGCAAAGCTTTTGCAGACAAAAATAATAAATGCACATTTTTTTACCTGCAAAAAAATTTGCACGTATTATTTTTTACTAAACGTGAACTTATCCTTAAAACCTTAAAAGTGTCAAAACACACCTAGAGGGTGGGTTCTAATATATGTTATAAATACTCTGTAGGCACCATCCCTAAAGAAAAATCAAAATGCAAAACCTCTCAACCCAAAACAGGGTGATGGTGTATGAAATGTGACTTTAAATGTGCGATACAGATAAATATGAATACAGAATTAAACCAATAATAGTTTGTTACAAAGTTTAAAAAGTGTATTACATAATCTAAAAGAATAAAACTACAAGTGAATATTAAAGGTTAAGTTCACCTTTTTAACAATTTTTTTACAGGTAAAAAATGTGCATTTAT